>NW_028225263.1:0-600000 GCF_052327205.1 Somniosus microcephalus
AGCCAAATCAACCTAACCTGCACATCTTTGGACTGTGGGAGGAAACCGGAGCACCCGGAGGAAACCCACGCAGACACAGGGAGAATGTGCAAACTCCACACAGACAGTTGCCCGAGGCCCGAGGCCAGATTTGAACCCGGGTCCCTGGTTTTCTTGATTCTTGAAGCAATGGAAAATAAGGTTCTAGGAACACCGGTGGGAGGCTGGTGATCTGCGATGGCTGGAAGTCAAACAGTGTTTGGATGGCGGTTTTGTAGCATTGAAAGTTTGTGTGTTGTGGTGGTATTGGGGCGCAGGGTCTAACAGCCCGTGGGGAGCGTGGTAAGAACATAAGAATTTGGGGCAGGAGTAGGCTATACGGTTCCTTGTGCCTGCTCTGCCATTCAATATAAGCATGGCTGATCTTCGACTGCAACTCCACTGTCCCGCCTCGTCCTCATAGCCTTTGATTCCCCTAGAGTTCAAAAATCTATCTATCTCAGCCTTGAATATACTCAACGACTCAGAATCCACAGCCCTCTGGGGCAGAGAATTCCTAAGATTCACAACCTTCTGAGGGTAAAAATTAATCATCTAAGTCTTGAATGGCCTACCCCTTATCCTGAGACTATGCCACCTAGTTCTGGACTCTCCAGCAGGGGAAACAACCTCTCAGCATCAATCTTGTCAACCACCTCAGAATCTTATATGTTTCTATGAGATCACCTCTCATACTTCTAAATTCCAGAGAGTATCGGCCAAATTCACTCAATCTCTCCTGATAGGACAACCCGCCCATGCCAGGAATCAATCTAGTGGACCTTCGTTGCGCCACCGCTAAGGCCTGTATGTCCTTTCTCAGATAAGGAGGCCGAAACTGTGCACAGTACTCCAGGTGTGGTCTCACCAAAGCCCTGTACAATTGTAGTAAGACCTCCTCACTCGTGTACTCCAACCCACTAGCAATAACGAACAACATGCCATTTGCCTTCTCAATTGTTTGCTGTACCTCCATGCTAACCTTCTGTATTTCCTGCACGAGGAGACCTATTTTGTCAGAACACAAACATTTAATAGGGTCTCAACATTTTAAAAAATATTCTGCTTTTCTAATATTCCTACCAAAGTGAATAACCTCACATTTCCCCATATTATGCACCGTCTACCACCTTATTACCCTTTCACCTAACCTGTCTATATCAGTTTGAAAGCTCTTTGTGTCCTCCTTAGAGCTTACATTCCCCCTAGCTTTGTATCCTTAGCAAACTTGGATACATTGTTCTCAACCCCTTCATCTAAGTCATTGAGATAGCTTGTGAATAGCTGAGGCCCAAACAGTGATCCTTGCGACACCCCACTAGTTAGAACCTGCCAAATGGAAAATGACCCGTTTATCCCTCCTCTCAGTTTTCTGTTGGTGAACCAATCCTCCATCCACGAAAATATGTTACCCCCAAACCCATGAACCCTTACCTTGCCTTGCAACGTTTTATGTGGCATCTTCTCGACTGCCTTTTGGAAACCCAGATACACTACATCCACTGGTTAGCAATTAACTACCCTGTTAGTTACATCCTCAAAACACTCTGATTAATTTGTTAAACACTATTTCCCTTTCATAAAACCATGTTGACTGTGCCTTTTCATATTATGACTTTCTAAGTGCCCTGTGTTCATTTACTTAATAATGTATTCCAGCATTTTATGACGACTAACTGGTTTGTAGTTCCCTGTTTTCTCTCTACTTCATTTCTTGAGTAGCGGTGTTACATTTGGTACTTTCCAATCCAATGGGACCGTTCCAAAATCTAGGGAAGTTCAGAACCAATGCATCCACTATCTCTGTGGCCACCTCTTTTAAAACCGTATGATGTGGGCCATCAGGTCCACGGGATTAGTCGTATTTCAGTCCCATTAATTTATCCAGTAATGTTTCTTTACTAATATTAATTAGTTTAAGTTCCTCACGATATTTAGACCCTTGACTCCCTACCATTTTGGTATGCTTTTTGTGCCTTTTACTCTGAAGATAGATACAAAATATTTGTTTAACGTCTCAGCCATTTCCTTGTTCCCCATTTTAATTTCAACTGTCTCAGCCTCTAACGGACCCACGATTACTTTTACTATTCTCTTCCTTTTAATATACTGTAGAAGCTCTTACCATCTGTTTTGCTATTTCTTAATAGTTTACTCCAATATTGTGTTTTCTTCCGCTTTATCAATGTATGGTCATCCTTAGCTGGTTTCTGAAACTCTCACATTCCTCCAGGTAATTTATCTGCTTAGAAACATTATAAGCCTCTTCTTTTAATCTATTACTATCCTTAACTTCATTAATGACCCACAGATGTATCACTTTTCCCGTGGAGTTTTTATTTCTCAATGGAATATAAATTTGTTGAGAATTATGAAATATTTAATTAAATATTCCCATTGCTTATCTACCATCATATATTTTAATCTATTTTCTCAATTTACCTCAGTGCACTCGCCCCCATACCTTTGTAATTATCTTTATTTAAGTTTAATACTCTAGTTTCGTACTTAAGTACGTCACTCTCGAACTCAATGTGAAACTCTATCATATTATGATCATTCTTCCCCAGAGGATCCCTTACTATGGGGTTACTAATTAACCCTGTCTCATTACACAAGACAAGATCTAAAATAGTCTCTTCCCTGGTTGGTTCGACGACGTTTTCTTCCAGGAATCTGTCTCGAATTCATTCCATGAACTCCTCCTCCAAACTACATTTGCCAATTTGATTTGACCATTTTTTATGAAGATTAACGTCCACAATGATTATTTTATTACCTTTGTTACAGGCTCCTCTTATTTCTTGATAAATACTCTGTCCAGCAGTATAGGTATTGTTCGGGGGGCTACAAACTAACCCCAC
This sequence comes from Somniosus microcephalus, assembly GCF_052327205.1. Taxonomy (NCBI): domain Eukaryota; kingdom Metazoa; phylum Chordata; class Chondrichthyes; order Squaliformes; family Somniosidae; genus Somniosus; species Somniosus microcephalus. The sequence goes on from NW_028225263.1 coordinate 2,883, forward strand.
TTGTGTTTTCTGCCCCTTGTTATTTCGTATCTCCGCCCAGACTGATTCTACTTCTTGCTCTTCTGAGTCAAGATCTTTCCTCACTACTGGCCTTATGTCATCCTTTAAGTGGAGCCCGTCACAACGGAACTGCCCCCTCTTTCCCCAGTACAGATGCCAATTAACTGTGAATCGAAACCCCTGTGTTCCATACCACTCCTTGAGTCATGCATTCAACTCGCCGATCTGTTTGTCCCTATGCCAATTTGCGCGTGGCTCAGGTAACAATGCAGAGATTATTACCTTTGAGGTTTTGCTTTCTAACTTGAACCCTAGCTCCTCAAATTGCCTCAGAAGGAACTCATTCCTAGTTCTACCTATGTCATTGGTTCCTACGTGGTCCATGACAACTGGATCCTCCTCTCATGCTCGAAGTTCTTCTCCAGCCATGCGGATATGTGTTTAACCCTGGCACCGGGCAGGCAACACAGCCTTTGGAACTCCCGCTTGCAGCTGCAGAGAACAGTATCTATCTCCATCACTATACTGTCCCCTAACAGTACCACATTCCTTTTCACTCCCATCCCTTGAAAGGCCACATGTACCACGGTGCCATGGTCAGTTTGTTTATCCACTCTGCAGATTTGCCCTCGTCCACACAGGCCGCAAGAACTTCGTATCTGTTGGATAAGGGCAAAGGCCGAGGCTCCTCCAGCACTGCACCTGGTGTCAACTTAACTGGCTGAGTCGCAGTCACAACCTCCTTTCTATGACCTGATCTGTACCACTTCCTAACCTAAGGTGTGTGAGTGCCTCCTGGATCAAAGTGTCGAGGTAACTCGCCCCCTCCCTGAGACCAGGCAATGTCCGAACCTCGGACTCCAGTTCAACAACTCTGAGCAGAAGTTCCTCGAGATGCAGACACTTATTGCAGATGTGGTTGTCCGGGATCGATATATTCCCACAAACTGCCACATGCTGCAGTTGTGGCACGCCACCTGCACTGCCATCCCTATCAAACCACGTTTTATTTATTTAGTTAATTAAAGTTAATGTATTTAATCAACTTAGCTTACAGTTTTTAGTTATTAACTAATTACCTGACCTAGCTTATGTTATAGACAGATTAAACTAAATAGTCACCGGTAGCACAAACCACTGCAAGTATTGGAGGTAAAACCAGCCCTTCCTTCCTGCTATGCACCGAAATCCCACTCTCAACAAATTCCCACGTTTACACTCTGGTTATGATGCACTCCGTTTATTACAACTCTGTACGACCATTACTTGTGTCAGCAGATAACTGTTTACTTTTATACAACTTTTCGAGCCATACCCAGGCTACAAATGCTCACTGAGCTTCCTGCTCGCAATCATTACCCGCGATTCAGCCAATCACTTAAAGTTGTCAACTGTTATCTGCCAGTGACATGCCATGACTCTGTTAACTCGTCATAGTCATAGAGTCATAGGGTCACAGAGTCATAACGGCAAAGAAGGAGGAGATTCGGCCCATCGAGTCCATGCGGCTCTCTGCAGAGCCATCCAGTTAGTCCCATTACCCCGCTCTATCCCCATAGCCCTGCAAATGTATTCCCACAAGTGCCTTTCCAGACACCCCTTGAAAATATCGAGTGTCTCCACTTCCACTACTTCCATTGGCAGCGAGTTCCAGGACCTCGCCACTCACAGCTTTAAAAAGTTTTTCCTCACAACCCCTCTGTATCTCTTGCCCAAAACCTTAAATTTGTGTCCCTAAGCCCCTGTAGCATAGAAACATAGAAGATAGGAGCAGGGGTAGGCCATTCGGCCTCTTGAGCATGCTTCGCCATTCAATAAGATCATGGCTGATCATCCAAATTCAGAACCCTGTTCCTGCCTTCTCTCCATATCCCTTAATCCCTTTAGCCTTAAGAAATATATCCAACTCCTTCTTGAATATATTTAATGAATTGACCTCTACTGCCTTCTTTGGCAGAGAATTCGACAGGTTCACCACTCTCTTGGGTGAAGAAATTCCTCCTCATCTCTGTCCTAAATGGCTTACCCCTTATCCTTAGACTGTGACCCCTGGTTCTGGACTCCCCGACCATCGGGAACATCCTTCCAGCAGCTAGTCTGTCTAGTCCTGTTAGAATTTTATAAGTTTGGATGAGAACCCCTCTCATTCTTCTAAACTCCAGCGAGTACAAGCCCAATCGACCCAATCTCTCCTCATAAGTCATTCCTGCCATCCCAGGTATCAGCCTGATGAATCTTCGCTGCACTCCTTCCATGGCAACAACATCCTTCCTCAGATAAGGCGACCAAAACAGCACACAATACTCAAGGTGTGCTCTCACCAAGGTCCTGTACACCTGCAGCAAGACATCCTTGTACTTAAACCCTCTCGCTACGAAGGCCAACATACCATTTGCCTTCTTAACCGCCTGCTGCACCTGCATGCTTACTTTCGGCGACTGGTGCACAAGGACGCCCAGGTCTCGTTGCAATTCCCCTTCTCCCAATCTATTGCCATTCAGATAATAATCTGCCTTCCTGTTTTTGACAGCAAAGTGGATAACCTCGCATTTATTCCACGTTATTTTGCACCTGCCATGCTTTTGCCCAATCTCCCAACCTGTCCAAATCATACTGCAGTTTCTCGGCATCTTCCTCACTGCACACACGCCCACCCAGCTTTGTGTCGTCTGCAAACTTGGAGTTATTACATCTCGTTCCCTCGTCCAGATCATTAATATATATTGTGAATAGCTGGGGTCCAAGGACCGATCCCTGTGGTATCCAACTAATCACTGCCTGCCACTCGGAAAGCGACCCGTTTTTTCCAACTCTTTGCTTTCTGTCTGCCAACCAGTTCTCTATCCAAGTCAATACCTTGCTCCCAATCCCATGTGCCTTAATTTTGCACGCAAATCTCTTATGCGGGACCTTATCGACAGCCTTTTGAAAATCCAAATACACCACATCCACTGGTTCTCCCTTATCTATTTTATCAGTTACTTCCTCAAAAAACTCCAGTAGATTAGTCAAGCACGATTTACCTTTTGTAAATCCATGTTGACTTTTTCCGATCCGGTCACTTTTTTCCAAGTGCTCGGCTATTACATCCTTTATAATGGACACTAGCATTTTCCCCACTCCCGATGTCAGGCTTACCAGTCTGTAATTCCCCATTTTCTCTCTACCATTCTTTTTGAACAGTGTGGTAACATTAGCTACACGCCAATCCATGGGCACTGTACCAGAGCCTATCGAATTTTGGAAGATGACCAGCAATGCATCTATTATTTCTAGGGCCAGTTCCTTAAGTACCCTAGGATGAAGATTATCAGGCCCTGGGAATTTATTGGCCCTCAATCCCATCAATTTCCCTAACACCATTTCCCTACAAATACTGATTCCTATCAGTTCCTCCCTTTCATTAGACCCTATGTTCCCCGACATTTTTGGGAGGTCATTTGTGTCCTCCTTTGTGAAGACAGAACCAAAGTATGTATTTAATTGGTCTGCCATTTCTTTGTTCCCCATTATAAATTCCCCTGATTCTGACTGCAAAGGACCTACGTTTGACTTCTCCAATCTTTTTCTCTTCCCATATCTATAAAAGCTTTTACAGTCAGTTTTTATGTTCCCTGCAAGCTTACTCTCATACTCTATTTCGCCCTCTTAATTAATCCCTTTGTCCTCCTTTCTTGGATCCTAAACTGCTCCCAATCCTCAGGTTTACTGCATTTTCTGACCAATTTATATGTCCCCTCCTTGGATCTTATGCTATCCCTAATTTCCCTTGTTAGCCACGGTTGAGTCACATTTTTTGTTTTATTTTTATGCCAAACTGGGATGAACAAATTCATTAGTTCATGCATGTGATCTTTGAATGGTTGCCATTGCCCATCCACCGTCAACCCTTTGAGTGACATTCCCCAATCAATCCAACCCAAGTCGCACCTCATACCATCATAGTCTCCTTTATTTGAATTCAGGACCCTTGTCTCTCAGTCAACTATTTCACTCTCCATCTTAATGAAGAATTCTATCATATTATGATCGCTCCGACCCAAGGGGCGTCGCAAAACACGATTGCTAATTAATCGTTTCCATTACATAATACCCAGGCTAGGATGGCCTGATCTCTAGTTGGTTCCTCGACATATTGGTCCAGGAAACCATCCCGTATACAATCCAGGAATTCCTCCTCTGCAATATTTTTACTAATTTGGTTAGCCCAATCTATATGTCGATTAAAGTCACCCATGATAACTGCTGTGTCCTTATTGCACGCTTCCCTAATTTCCCTTTTAATGCCATCACCGACCTCTGCATTACTGTTTGGAGGTCTATATACCACTCTCACTAATGTTTTCTGCCCTTTGGAATTTCTCAGTTCTACCCATACAGATTCCACATCGTCAGAGCTAATATCTTTCCTTTCAATTGTGTTAATCCCTTCTTTAACCAGCAATGCTACCCACCTCCTTTTCATTTTTGCCTATCTTTCCTGAATATTGAATACCCCTGGATGTTGAGTTCCCAGCCTTGGCCATCCTGGAGCCATGTTTCTGTAATCCCAATCATATCATATTCATTTACCTCTATTTTGTGCAGCTAATTCATCCACCTTATTATGAATGCTCCTCGCATTAAGACACAAAGCCATCAGGCTTGTTTTTTAACGCTATTAGAACTTTTAGAATTATTATTTAATGTGGCCATGTTTGATTTAAACCCTTGATTTCTCTGCCTGTCACTTTTGTTTTTCTCCTTCCTATCTTTTGTTTTTATCCTTGTTTCCCTTTCCTCTGTCACCCTGCTCAGGTTCCCAACCCCCTGCCATTTTAGTTTAAACCCTCCCCCAGAGCACTGGCAAACACTCCCCCTAGGACATCTGTCCCGGCCTAGCCCAGGTGCAAACCGTTCAGTTTGAACTGGTCCCACCTCCGCCAGGACCGGTTCCAATAACCCAGGAATTTAAATCCCTCCGCCTTGCACCATTCCTCTAGTCACGTATACATCTGAAATATCCTTCTACTTCTACTCTGACTAGCACGTGGCACTGTTAGCAATCCTGAGATTACTACCTTTGAGGTCCTATTTTTTAATTTACCTCCTAACTCCCTATATTCAGCTTTTTAAACCTCATCCCGGTTTTTACCTATATCATTGGTATCTATATGCACCACGACAACTGGCTGTTCACCCTCCCCTTCCAAAATATTCTGCAGCCGCTCTGAGACATCCTTGACCCTTGCACCAGGGAGGCAACACACCATCCTGACATCTCGTTTGCGGCTGCAGGAACGCCTATCTATTCCCCTTACAATAGTATCCTCTATTACTATAGCTCTCCCCCTCTTTTTCCTCCCGTCCTGTGCAGCAGAGCCACCCCTGGTGCCAAGAAGTTGGCTGCTGCTGCCTTCCTCTTGTAAGCCATCCCCCCCATCAGTATCCAAAGCGGTATATCTGTTTGAGAGGGGGATGGCCACAGGGGACCCCTGCACTGTACATACTATTCTGCCTGTTGGTCACCCATTCCCTTTCTGCCTGTCCAACCTTTGCCTGCGGTGTGACCAACTGATCAAACGTGCTATTCACGACGTCCTCAGCCACGCGAATGATCCAGTATCTATCCAATCGCTGCTCCAGCACCGCAATGCGGTCTGCCAGTAGCTGCAGCTGGACACACTTCCTGCACACATGGTTGTCAGGTACACAGGAAGTGTCCCTGAGTTCCCACATAGCGCAGGAGGAGCATACCACGGGGCTGGGCTGTCCTGCCATGACTTACCCTTTAATTAATTGAAATTAAATTAAACAAATCAATCCCGCCAATTACACTGCACATAAATGATATATTTAAGGGCCCTGGTTTAGCAACAGTCCCCGCGACACCACAGAGATCTTAAAAACTATAAACCACAGAGTTAAAGTTTAAAAAGGAGAGAAATACTCACCAACCAATCACTTACCTGCATTCTAGTCTGTATCAACTAGTGGGAACAGCCTTTCCCTGTCTAGCCTATCCAAACCCGTAATAATCTCGTACACATATATCAATTCACCCCTCTTCCTCCTTTGCTCTAATGAAAACAAATCCAGCTTCTCCAACCTGTCCCTGTAGCTAAGATCCCCCAACCTCGGAACCATTCTTGTAAATCTTCTCTGCATGCTCTCAAGTGCCGCCACATCCTTCCTGAAGTGTGGTGACCAGAACTGACGCAATACTCCAGTTGTGGCCTAACCAGCACTTTATAAAGGTTCAACATAACTTCTCTACTTTTGTACTCAATACCTCTATTTATGAAGCCCAAGATCACATTTCGTATTCTAACCACTCTCTCAATATATCCCGCCACCGTCAGGGACCTATGCACATTAACTCCCAGGTCCCTCTGTCCCTGCACAAACTTTCCAACTGTGCCATTAAATGCATATTGCCTCTCCCTGCTCCTTCTGCCAAAATGCATCATCTCACACTTCCCTGTATTAAATTTCATCTGCCACTTGTCTGCCCATTCTGCTAGCCTTTCTATGTCCTGTTGCAGTCGATTGGTATCATTCTCACTGTTCACCAAACCCCCAAGTTTGGTGTCATCGGCAAATTTAGCAATTCTACCCTCTATTCCAATATACAGGTCGTTTATATATATCAAAAAAGCAGTGGCCCCAGCACTGACCCTTAGGGAGCACCACTATCTACCATACTCCAGTCTGAAAAACAGCCATTTACCACAGCATGCTGTTATCTGTCCTTAAGCCAATTCCGTATCCAAGCTGCCACTGACCCACCTCTTCCATGAGCCTCAATTTTCTTAACCAGCCTCCTATGTGGTACTTTGTCAAACGCCTTCCTAAAACCAATGTAGACAACGTCCATTGTCTTCCCTTCATCTATCCTCCCTGTTACTTCATCAAAAAATTCAATTAAATTAGTCAAACACTATCTGCCTTTTACAAATCCGTGTTGGCTCTTCTTAATAGAAACATAGAAACATAGAAGATAGGAGCAGGAGTAGGTCATTCGGCCCCTCGAGCCTGCTCTGCCATTCGATGAGATCATGGCTGATCATTCAAACTCAGTACCCCGTACTTGCTTTGCTTAAACCTCTCCAAGTGCCCGTTAATTTTTCCGTGATTATCGTTTCTAAAACTTTACCCACCACTGATGTTAAACTGACCGGCCTGTAGTTACTAGGATTGTCCTCACACCCTTTCTTGAACATTGGTGTCACATTTGCCATTTTCCAATCCACAAGCACCTCCCCCGCATCTTTCCAGTACATTCTGTCTATCAACTTTCACCCCTTCCATTGCTTCTACCTTTTCCACTTCTAACAATAATTTGTGAGCCTTCACCTCCATAGTAAACACCGATACAAAGTACTCATTGAATATTCTAGCCTTGCCCTGCACCTCTAAGCATTTGTCACCTTCTTTTTCTCTAATAGGCGCCACCCGCCTCTTACTAGTTACGTGCCGGTAGAAGATTTTAGAGTTCCCTTTTATGTTCACCACCATTCTACTCTTACATTCTCTCTTTGCCAATCTTATTTTCATCTTCACATCCTCTCTTAACCTATTGCATTTGGTCTGGTTCTCCATTGAAGAATTCACTTGACATGCATCATACGCCCTCTTTTTTGTTTCATCATCTTCTCTATCTCCCACGCCATCCAAGGGGCTCTTTCTTTGGTTCCCTTCCCCTTCCCTCTTGTTGGAATGTACCTAGCCTGTACTTGGAACACCTCCTCCTTAAAGGTCACTCATTGTTTTGCTCCAGTTTTCCTGTTAGCCTTTGGTTCAATTTTACCCTGGCTAGATCCTTTCGCATCCCATTGAAGTTCGCCCTATTCCAGTTTAGAAGTTCTACTCTAGATTGTTCCTTGCTCCTCTCCATTGCTAATCTAAACCTTATGATACGCTGAACATAGGGTCTAATGAGATGGAGGCATTGAATGAAATCATTATTTGTAGGGAAATGGTGTTAGGGAAATTGACGGGATTGAAGGCCAATAAATCCCAAGGGCCTGATAATCTACATCCTAGGGCACTTAAGGAAGTGGACATAGAAATAGTAGATGCACTGCTGGTCATCTTCCAAAAGTCTGCAGATTCTGGAACAGTTCCCATGGATTGGAGGGTAGCTAATGTTACCCCACTATTTAAAAAAGGTGGTAGAGAGAAAACGGGGAACTATAGACCGGTAAGCCTGACATCAGTAGTGGTGAAAATGCTAGAGTCCATTATAAAAGATGTAATAGCAGAGCACTTGGAAAACAGTGGCAGGATCAGACAAAGTCAATATGGATTTACAAAAGGTAAATCATGCTTGACTAATCTAGTGTAATTTTTTGAGGATGTAATTGGTAAAATAGATCAGGGAGAACCAGTGGATGTGGTTTATTGGACATTTAGAAGGCATTCAATAAGGTCCCGCATAAGAGATTAGCGCGCAAAGTTAAAGCAAAGGATTGGGGGTAAGGTACTGACTTGGATAAAGAACTGGTTGGCAGACCGGAAGCAAAGTGTTGGAATAAATGGCTCTTTTTTTGAGTGGCAGGCAGTGACTATTGGGGTAACGCAGGGATTGGTGCTAGGACCCCAGCTATTCACAATATATATTAATGAACTAGACGAGGGAACTAGATGTAATATCTCCAAGTTTGCAGACAACACAAAGCTGGGTGGGCGTGTGTGCTGTGCAGATGATGCAGAGAAACTCTAGTATGATTTGGACAGGTTGGGTGTTTGGGCAGATGCATGGCAGATGCAGTATAATGTGGATAAATGCGAGGTTATCCACTTTGGTGGCAAAAACAGGAAGAACTTTTATTATCTGAATGGCAATAGATTGGGAAAAGGGGAAGTGTAACGAGACCTGAGTGTCCTTATGCACCAGTCACTGAAGGTAAGCATGCAGGTGCAGCAGGCGGTTAAGAAGGCAAATGGTATGTTGGCCTTCATAGCGAGCGGACTCGAGTACAGGAGCAAAGATGTCTGGCTGCAGTTGTACAAGGCCTTGGTGAGACCACACCTTGAGTATTGTGTGCAGTTTTTGTCCCCTTATCTGAGGAAGGATGTCCTTGCCGTGGAGGGAGTGCAGTGAAGATTCACCACACTGATACCTGGGATGGCAAGAATGACGTGTGAAGAGAGATTGGGTCGATTATGCTTAGATTCGCTAGCGTTTAGAAGAATGCGAGGGGACCTCATTGAAACTTGTAAAATTCTAACAGGACTAGACAACTAGATGCAGGAAGAATGTTCCCGATGGCCGGGGAGTCCAGAACCAGAGATCACTGTCTAAGGATAAGGGGTAAGCCATTTAGGACAGAGATGAGGAGGAATTTCTTCACCCAGAGAGTGTTGAACCTGTGGAATTCTCTACCACAGAAGGCAGTTGAGGCCAATGCATTAAATATATTCAAGAAGGTGTTAGATATATTTCTTAAGGCTAAAGTGATCAAGGGATATGGGAAGAAAGCAGGGACAGGGTACTGAATTTCTATGATCAGCCATGATTTCCTTAAATGGCAGAACAGGCTGGAGAGGCCAAATGGCCTAATCCTGCTCCTATCTTCTATGTTTCTATGTTTCTATGATCACTCGTTCCCAAGTGTTCTCCCACAGACTCTTGGTCGACCTGGCCCACCTCATTCCCCAGCACCAGCTACAGCAATGCTCCTTTCCAGTTGGGCATAGATCATACTGGTCAAGGAAATTCTCCTGAATACATTTCAGAAATTTCTCCCCTTCCTTTCCATTTACCGTAGCATTATACCAATCGATATTTGGGTAATTAAATTCCCCCAATATCACCACTCTTTAACTCTTGCATATCTCTGCGATTTCCCTGCAGATTTGCTCCTCTACCTCCCTCTCACTGTTTGGAGGCCTGTAGAACACCCCCAATAGTGTGATCATACACTTTTTACTCCTCAACTCTAACTAAATGGATTCTGTCCTGGTCCCCTCAAGAGCATAGCCCCTTTCCAACACTACAATGTCTTCCTTTATCAGCACTGCCACCCCACCTCCCTTTTTTCCTACCCTATATCTTCTGAACACCTTGTACACTTGAATATTAAGTGCCCAGTCCTCACCGTTTTTAAGCCGCGTTTCCATTATTGCCGCAACATCATTTTGCCACAAGGAAAGTTGTGCTTGTAGCTCAACAACCTTATACACCACACTTTGTTCATTTACGTACATGCATTCTAAACCCATTTTTCATTTTTTTGTAATCTCTGTTAGGCTGCTGCTATCTAATATGGTACTACTTCCACCTCCAGCACAACCTTCTCCACCAGCACCATCCAACACACTGAATCATCCATGCACCCCATTCCTCCCTTCCATTTCTTCATGCTGGTGCCCACGCCAAGCTAGGTTAAACCCTCCACACAGCACTAGCATCCGCCCCCTCCCCCCCGCCCCACGAGAATATTGGTTCCGGCTTTGTTGAGATTCCGGCTTGTACAGGTCCCAACTTCCCCAGAAATAATCCGAATGCCTCAGGAATCTAAAGTGCTCACTCCTGCACCCTCTCTCCAGACACACATCCATCTCTTCTATCCTCCTACTCCTCTACTCACTAACATGTGCACCGGGTGTAATCCGGAAATGACTACCTTTGAGGTCCTCCTTTTTAATCTCTTTTCTAGCTTCCTGTAGTCTGCCTGCAGGACCTCTTCGCTCTTTCTGCCTATGTCATTGGTACCGATATGCACGATGACCTCTGACTGTCCACTGCCCCCCTCAGAGTGTCCTGCAGCCGCTCAGTGACATCATTGACCCTGGCACCAGGGAGGCAACATGCCATCCTGGAATCACGTCTGCGTCCACAGAAACGCCTATCTGTTCCCTTAACCAATGAATCCCCTATCACTATTGCTGTTCGACTATTCCCCCCCCCAAACCCCGTACAGATGAGCCACCCGTGGTGCTGTGGCCTTAGCTCTGGCTGCTCTCCCCAGAGGAAACATCACCCCCACCAGTTTTCAGAGCCGTGAACCGGTTAGCGAGCGAGATGCACACTGGGGATTCCTGCCCTACCTGCCTGGTCCTCCTTCTCTGTCTGGTACTCACCCATTCTCTCTGTGCCTGCACATTCTGAGACTGCGGGATGGCCACTTCCAGCCTCGTGGATGCACTGTAGTGACTCCAGCTGGCTCAGGCTCCGAAACCCGGAGCTCGAGTTGCTGCAGTTGGCGACACTTCCTGCACACGTGGTCGTCCAGGCCGTAAGAAATGTCCAGGACATCCCACATGGCACAGGATGTGCAAATCACGGGACTAAGCTGCCCTGCTATAACTCTATTTGCCAGATTATGGAGGTAATTTTGCAGAAATAAACTTAACAAGAAACACTCAACAGCGATCCACCAATCAGCACTTCCGTCTATTAGATAGGCTATGAACTACTTAGCAGAAATATACTCAAACAGAACAAAAAAAAACTGACCACAAATACTCACCCGATACTCACCTCTCAGCTCCCTTGTGCCAGCGACACCTTTGAATTCTGATGTCATTCCTTCGTTGTGTCGATTGCCGACTGTCTCACTCGCAGGTAGGCCGCTCACTCAGACTCCAAAGTATCTGCTCCACGCTGCCTTTATCCTCGGTCTCCGACTCCGTTCCTGCCGCAGGCCTGCTGGCTCAGACTCGTGACTAACTTGCAGCTTATTTTTTACAGTTTTTAAAGTTCTAAGTTAAATTCCAAATGTTGAACAAAATTTCAGATTGAGACCTACTCACCCACGACTTACTAGAGTTCCATCTTACCGAATTCCCAACTTTACACAATGTATAAGATGCACTCCGTGTATGACCAGTCTCAACTCTGTTTGGCAAACTATCCGAAACCAATGGATGTTTATAAAACATGAGCTACGGTTGCATTCAGTAGGAGTAGAACAATAAACCGAAAGGGTATAAGACATACGCCATGATTTTATTAGTTAGAAAGAAGGAAATAAGGAAAGAAAGTTGCATTCGAACTCCTGCAGTGAAACAGGCTTGGAGAAGCCATTGTCACGATGTCTTATTAAATTAGCACACAGTAAGTTTTGGGCGCAGGGTTGACGTGCTCTGTTCCCTATGGTTGGTTAATGTGCTTTAAGATAAATTCTTTGTCGGGCACACAAACCAGTCTGCTGTACACTTGACGAGCATTGGTCCCAGGGTCCTTCTCCTGCAGCGCACAACCCAGTCTGGTGTACATGTGAATAACACTGGCTCTAGACCATCCAGGGCCGTGTCTCGTTCAACAGTCTTGAGCACGCAACCGAGCCGGGTGTACACCTGACAGCTATTCTCCCCAGCATACCCAGGGCTGTGTTCCGTTCAGCAGCATTGGGCACACAACCAAGCCTGGTGTACATGTGAATAGCCCTGGCCCTGTAATACCCAGGGCCTTATCCTTCCGTACACAACCACGCCTGGTGAATACTTGACTGGCATTCGCCCTACCCACGTGATTCATGCTACATTTATCGATATTTACTTAAGTCTGCCAGATGTGGGCTGATTCCCCCGCCCCATTTACATCTGCCTGTAATATATTTCTCTCACCTAAGGTCCTAACTCCCACACAATTTCTGATATCACCTCTGAGTTTGTGGGAAGTTCCCCGATCCATTGTTGAAGATCGTTGTTAAGATAGTGAAGAGCAACCGTCCCATCACTGCTGCTTACGTAACTCCATCAGTTACAGGTCCAGACATAGAACCACTGCCATTAATAACTACCTCTGTCTTCAAGAATGCAGCCGGTTCCTTAGTAAGCCCAAAATCCACCTGCTAAACCCACAGGTCTCAAACTTATGCAGCAGCCTTACATGTGGCACCTTGTCAAGGGCATTTGAAACTCAAGATCCAGAAGGGTAACCGAGTAACCTGCATCCACCAAACTTGTAACTTCCTCAAAAGTTCAACTAAGTAGTGAGAACAAATCTTTGTCTGGAACCTTTCTGAGATCCTCTAATAACCCGTTCTCCATAAAGGTGGCCAAACAGTACTTCATTGAAGTGAAACTAACGAGCCTGCAATTTTCGGCTTTTTTAATTCTTGGAACCACATGGGCCTCGCACCAGGCCACGGAAAACAGACAGTCACGGAGGAGGGTGTTGTTTTGCGCTTGAGAAACGGAATTCAGTTTTGGGTTAAGAGACCGATGAAAAGGTTTGTAGTGCCTGACATCAGAAATGGCTAAAAAAAAAAGTAGTGCAGAAAGGAGCTGAATAAGGAATTGGCGTTTGGGCGGCCTCAGACTCGGGGTTTTATATCCTGTATGAGGATCGGAAACTGTCGTGATAAGGCATTTTTGGGTGTGCGGATCTGTGGGCAAATTGGTTCCAAAGTGAAAAGGAAATGGTAATCCACGTGTGACGTTCAAATATTTAAATAAAATAACGTCACACATTGGTAAGAAAAGGCAAACAACATGTATTCAGCTCCCTGAGCACAGGGTGAGCAAAGTCTAGATCTTTATTTCTTTCTTTCTTTCTTTATTTCTTCCTTCTTTTATTTCTTCCTCAGTAATTCTTTAATACGCACTGTGCAGCGAAAGGTTACATTCGAATGTTGCGGCCAAGCTGTATCTCGATACCTGCTGTGTTATTGTGCAGACTCTCCCTGTGACTATTACACTGTGTGTTCCTGCGTACACTGGTAAAGCACAGTGTCTCCGACTTGTACACCTGTGATTACCAGTTTCATTTGCCGCTTTACATGGTGGATTTTAATGGAGAATTTCCCTGCCCTGTATTGGGTATCAAACCCTGCGATGCCGTGCTCGCTGTACCGACCAATGCCTGTACGTGGTTGCGATCTCTTCATAGTTACACCGCATCGTTGCATTTCCTCCTTCATCAACTGCTGACGACAGAGTGGACGGTTTGAAATCAACTTCACACGCCAGCCCTGTGAGACAAATGAACAAAGTCAATGATCATTCCAACTCTACGATTGGAATTCTTTCTGAAGTTAGGACAATCTCCTACACCATGTAAAAATGAACAAGACGCCGTGCTGTCAATTTTCTATTCATATCTCAGAATAAATTGAATTCAGTAGTTAAATAAAAGCTGAAACTGTGTATCATTACTGCGCTGAGCCAGTGGTCAATCGATCACAGTGCCAATGGCCTTATGCCTCGTTTCCAACTTCAGAACGCAAATTTAAATATGCAAACATATTGCCTGCTGTTCTCACGTCACTGGTGACCTTGGGAATGACCCCTCACTGTGTGCAGGAGTCAGCGGCCCAGCATGAAGGGTTTCCACCTTCCCCATGATAACAAATGTGTAAAATGGCTCCGGAAGAACTAATTGGGGATTAACTGGAAAGGCGATCCTATGAAATCCAGCAGCTGTGCTGGAAACTGTCGGCCATTTTAGGCTCCACACTATAGCAATGGTACTGTGGTTATAGAGAGGGTATGACGCAGAGTCACTGGGATGGGACGTGGTGTGTGGGAATGCAGGGAGGCACGAGTGCAACTAGGGATCGGCAATAAATGCTGGCATTGCCAGCGACGCCCTGATCCCATAAACGAATAAAAAAATACAAAAGGAACACTTGAAAATTGGGGCTGTATTTATAAGCAGGAGAAACAGTTTTACACAGAGGGTTGTGAGGCTGCGGAATGTACTACTAAAGGCAGAGATTGAAACAGAGGCCATGTCAGCACTGAAGAAGAGGGTAGATTGCTGGTGGAATGAAAGAGGATGAAGGGAGAGGGGAACAGGGCGGGGCTGTGAGATTAGGACTGCCGCTCATCTGGAGGATCAACACCAGCACTGATTGGTTGGGCCCAACAGCCTCTTTCAACGCGGCAATTTCTAGGGACATTCTTGGATGTCGAAAATGCATCAGCTGGGAAATAGCACTCTGTGATATTGGGGCAAAAAGCATTAAAATTCAATAGGGAATAATTCTCTCCTTTATTGCGTTAGAATTGGGCAAGCTGGAATGTCACATTAATGCGTTGAATGTTGGTGGATTAATATCGCACACGGTGATTTTCGGGTTATAATAATTTCACTATTGTACTACCGGTAGTTTGCAATGCAGATCAAGATGCATTATTGATAGTCCGCGATATTATATCAATATTGTTTTGTATGAATAATTGTTTGCAGGACACATGTGTATTGTTCAACTAACGACATTACAAGCAGCGCAGTGAAAAGACACTAATGCTCAGGATGACAATTCCTCTGATAGCCTGAGATTGGGGATTGATTCTAAAAGCCCTGCATTATTTCACAATGACAGTGATTCTGAACTGGGTAAATGGCTTCTTCCCATCTGATTTTCTCAGCGCCTTGTTTACAGAGGCTGAAACATCCTAAATTTCCAAGTTCTATTTCTTCAGAAACAGAGTCCATTCAGGGACACGTGTCTCTGCCCAAGAGAGGGGCGAACATTTAATCGGATAACGAAGCTGCGAACAGACAAAAGGCGCTGGAATGATGGCGACAAGAAGTCATTGAATGGTCGGCCACTTCGCTTTTTTCAGGTAGCTCGTTTCCTCGCTAACAAGGTTAAACATTGGCCCGGATTTTCCGACCCCTACGGGTGTGTACAAGGTGTGTACACACCTGTAGGGGCCTCGCAAGTGCCGGCCATCAAGCCCTATCTATTCTAATCCCATTTTCCAGCACTTGTTCCGTAGCCTTGTGTGCTATGGCGTTTCAAGTGCTCACCTAAATGCTTCTTGAATGTTGTGAGGGTTACTACCTCTACGACCCTTTCAGGTAGTGAGTTCCAGGTTCCAACCAGCCTCTGGGTGAAAAGGTTTTTCCTCAAATGCCCTCTAAACCTCCTGCCCCTTACCTTGAAACTATGCCCCCTGAATATTGACCCATCTAATAAGGGAAAAGTTCATTTCTATCTACCCTATCTATGCCCCTCATAATTGTGTACACCTCAATCAGATACCACTCAGCTTTATCTGCTCTAAGGAAAACAACCCCAGCCTGTCCAGTCTGTCTTCATAGTTGAAGTACTCCAGGCCAGGTAACATCCTGGTGAATCTCCTCTGCACCCACGCCAATGCAATCACATCCTTCATATAGTTTGGCGACCAGAACTGCACACAGTATTCCAGCTGTGGCCTAACTAGCGTTTTGTACAGCTCCATCATAACCTCCCTGCTCTTATATCCTATGCCTCGGCTAATGAAGGCAAGCATCCCATATGCCTTTTTAACCACATTATCTACCTGTCCTGCTACCTTCATAGATCTATGTACATGCATAGCAAGACCGCTCTGATCATCTGTCGTTCCTAGGGTGTTACCATTCATTGTGTATTCCCTTGCCTTTTTCATCCTCCCAAAATGCATCACCTCACACATTTCAGGGTTAAATTCCATTTGCCACTGTTCTGCCCATCTGCCCAACCCGTCTATATCGTCCTGTAGCCTGAGGCTTCCCTCCTCGCTATTTACCACTCCAATAATGTTTGTGTCATCTGCAAACTTACTGATCATATATTCATCTCTAAATCATTAATGTACACTACAAACAACAAAGGACCCAGCACCGATCCCTGCGTTACATCACTGGACACAGGCTTCCAGTCACACAAAAAACCTAGTGCCTCCTGCCACTAAGTCAATTTTGGATCCAAAATGCCAAACTGCCCTGGAACCAATGGACTCTTACCTTCTTGACCAGTCTCCCATGCGGGACTTTGTCAAAAGCCTTACTGAAGTCCATGTAGACTACATCACTGCACTACCCTCATCCACACACCTAGTCACCCCCTCGAAAATTCAATCAATTTGGTTAGACATAATCTACCCCTGACAAAGCCATGCTGACTATCGTTGATTAATCCTTGCCCCTCCAAGTGGAGACTAATTCTGTCCCTCAGAATGTTTTACAATAATTTACCTACCACTGATGTTAGGCTCACTGGCCTGTAATACCCTGGTTTATCCCTACTACCCTTCTTGAATAATGGTACTACGTTCGCTTTCCTCCAGTCCTCTGGCACCTCCCCTGTGGTCAGAGAGGTTCTGAAAATTTGTGTCAGAGCCCCTGCAATCTCCCCCCTTGCCTCACACAGCAGCCTGGGATACATATCATCTGGGCCTGGGGATATATCCACTTTTAAGCCCACTAAAACATCTAGTACCTCCTCCCTCTCAATATTAATTTGTTCAAGTATATCACAATCCTCCTGCATGATCTCTATGCCTACATCGTCCTTCTCCATAGTGAACACAGCTGCAAAATATTCATTTACAACCTCTCCCACATCTTCCGGCTCCACACACAGATTGCCACTTTGGCCCCTAATGGGCTCCATTCTTTCCCTGGTTATCCTCTTGCCCTTAATATACTTATAAAACGCCTTGGGATTTTCCTTTATTTTGCCCACCAGTGTATTTTCATGTCCCCTCTTTGCTCTCCTAATTTGTTTTTTAAGTACCACCCTGCACTTTTTATACTCATCTAGGCTTCCACTGTTTTTAGTCCTTTGTATCTGCCAAAAGCCTCCCTTTTTTTCCGAATCCATTCTTGTATATCCCTTGACATCCAGGGTTCCCTGGGCTTGTTAGTCCCACCGTTGACCTTTACAGGAACATGTTGGCATTGTACTCTCTCTATTTCCTTTCTGAAAGACTCCCTTTGCACTGATGTGGATTTTCCTACAAGTAGCTGATAGAAAATCTACTTTGGCCAGATCCTGCCTTATCATATTACAATCAGCCTTCCCCCAATTTAGAACCTTTATTTCCGGTCCATTTTTGTCCTTTTCCATGGCTACCTTAAATCTCACCGAATTATGGTCACTGTCAACAAAATGCTCTCCTACTGACATTTCTACCACTTGCCCGGCTACATTCCCTAGAATTATGTCCAGTACCACCCCCTCTCTTGTAGGGCTTTCTGCATGCTGGCTCAAAAAGCTCTCCTCGATGCACTTTAAGAATTTCCCGCCCTCTAAGCCTTTCACACTCTGACTATCCCAGTTAATATTGGGGAAGTTGAAATCCATGACTATTATTACACTATTATTTCGACACTGCTCTGAGATTTGCTTATCTATCTGTTCCTCTATCTCCCCCTGACTGTTTGGGGGCCTATAGTACACTGCCAGCAAAGTGCTTGACACCTTTTTGTTTTTAAGTTCTACCCATATGGCCTCATTAGAGGAACCTGCTGAACATCATCCCTCCTAAGGCAGTAATTGACTCCTTGATTAATATTGCGACATATCCTCCTCTTTTACATCCCCTCCGTCTCGCCTGAAGATTCTATACACCCAAATATTGAGCTGCCAGTCCTGCCCCTCCCTCAAACATGTCTCTGTGATAGCAACAATATCATACTCCCATGTGTTCATCAATATCGTCAATTCATTTGCCTTACTCGCAAGACTCCTTGCATTAATATAAATGCCATCCAGCTTTGCCATACTCCCTTGTGCCTTTACATATTTGCTCTGTCTTCCAGGCTGACTTGATTATCCCTGTACATTTGGCTGTGCGTTACCCCCGACTATAGCTCCACTACCTATCCCATCCCCCTGCCAAGTTAGTTTAAACGCCACCCCAGCAGCAGTAGCAAACCTCCCCGCAAGTCCCCATGTATTCCGACTAACCATTGCACTATCATTCCCCATGTAACTTTACTGAGCATTGCATTATCAGTCCACATGTATCCTTACTGACCATTGGATTGTCAGTCCCCATGTATTCTTATTGACCATTGTATAATCAGCCACCATGTATCCTTACTGACCATTGTATTATCAGTCCCCATGTATTCTTATTGACCATTGTATTATCAGTCCCCATATATTCTTACTGACCATGGTAGTATCATTCCCCATGTATCCTTATTGACCATTGTATTATCAGTCCCCATGTATCCTTACTGACTATTGTATTATCAGTTCCCATGTATCCTTACTTACCATTGTATTATCACCCCCATGTATCCTTACTGACCATTGTATTATCAGTCCCCATGTATCCATACTGACCATTGTATTATCAGTACCCATATATCCTTACTGACCTTTGTATTATCAGTACCCATATATCCTTACTGACCTTTGTATTATCAGTCCCCATGTATCCTTACTGACCATTGTATTATCAGTCCGTATGTAACCTTATTGATCATTCTATTATCAGTCCCCATGTATCCTTACTGACCATTGGAATATCAGTCCCCATGTGTCCTTACTGACCATTGCATTATATACCCCAGTTATCATTACTGACCATTGCATTATCAGTCCCCATGAATCCTTACTGAGCATTGCATTTCCAGTCCGCATGTATCCTTGCTGACCATTGCATTATCAGTCCCCATTAATCTTTACTGCCCATTGTATTATCAGCTCCCATTAATCTTTACGGACCATTGCATTATCTGTCCACGTGTTATTTACTCTCCATTCAATTGTCAGTCCACATATATACTTACTGACTGTTGCATTTTCAGTACTAATATATCCTAAATGACCATTGCATTAAATGCCTTTTTGTACATTCTGACCATTGTATTATCAGCCCCATGTATTCTTACTGACCATTGTATTATCAGTCCGCATGTATCCTTGCTGTCCATCACATTAGCAGTCCCCATTTACACTTTCTCACCATTGCATTATCATTCCTCGTGTTTCCTTATTGTCCATTCATTTATTAGTCCCCATGTACACTTACTGATCAATATTTGTATCCGCACAATATATCCTTACTGACTACTGTATCAGCACCTATGGATGCTTATTGTCCACAGAATTACCAGTTCCCCTGCACCTTATCTGACAATTCATTATCAACCCCCATGTATCCTTATTCACCACTGCATTTTCAGTCCCCTTTGCATCCTTACTGACCATTACATTATCAAGCCCATGTCGCCTTGCTGACTAATGTATTATCAGTCCCCATGCATTCTTACCAACCATCGTATTATCAGTCCTCCTCTATCCTTACTAACCAGTGTATTATCAGTCACCATGTATCCTCATTACTATTGTATTATCTGGACCCATGTCTCTTTACTGAACATTGTATTATCTAGCCCCATGTCTCCTTACTGACCATTGTGTTATCTGGCCCCATGTCTCCTTACTGACCATTGTATTATCATTCCCCATATATCGTTACTCACCATTGTATTACCTGGCCTCATGTACCCTTACTGACTATTGTATTATCAGTCTCCATGTATCCATACTGACAATTGTATTATCAGTCCGCATGTATCCTTACAGACCAGCTTATTATCAGTTCCCATGTATCCTTACTGACCATTGTATTATCAGTCTCCGTGTATCCTTTCTGACCATTGTATTATTAGTGCCCATGTATCCTTACTGACCATTATCTTATCAGTCCCCATTTATCCTTTTTGACCATTGTATTATCAGTCCCCATGTATCCTCACTGACCATTATCTTATCAGTCCCCATTTATCCTTACTGACCATTGTATTATCAGTCCCCTTATATCCTTACTGACCATTTGATTATCAGCCTCCATGAATTCTTAC
Source organism: Somniosus microcephalus (assembly GCF_052327205.1). Taxonomy (NCBI): domain Eukaryota; kingdom Metazoa; phylum Chordata; class Chondrichthyes; order Squaliformes; family Somniosidae; genus Somniosus; species Somniosus microcephalus. Next base: position 23,395 of record NW_028225263.1, read on the forward strand.
TGACCATTGTATTATCAGCCCCATGTATCCATACTGACCATTGTGTTATCAGTCCCCATGTATCCTTACTGACCATTGTATTAGCTGTACCCATGTATCCTTACTGACCATTGTATTATCAGCCCCATGTATCCTTACTGACCATTGCATTATCAGTCCCCATGTATCCTATCTGACCATTGTATTATCAGTCCCCTTTAATACTTACTGACTATTGTATTATCAGTCTCCATGTATCCTTACTGACCATTTTATGATCAGTCCCCATGTATCCTTACTAAACATTGTATTATCAGTCCGTGTGTATCCTTACAGACCATTTTATTATCAGTCCCCATGTAACCTTACTGACCTTTGTATTATCAATCTCCATGTATCCTTTCTGACCATTGTATTATCAGTCCCCATGTATCCTTTCTCACGATTGTATTATCAGCCTCCATGTATCCTTTCTGACCATTGTATTATCAGTCCCATGTATCCTTACTGGCCATTGTATTATCAGTCCCCATGTATCCTTACTGACCATTGTATTATCAGTCCCCATGTATCCTTACAGACCATTTTATCATCAGCCCCCATGAATTCTTACTGACCATTGTAGCATCAGCCTCCATGTATCCTTTCGAACCATTGTATTATCAGTCCCCATAAGTCCTTACTGACCGTTACTTGATCTGCCTCTCTGCATCCATTTTTTCTTTTGCACTTATGTTAAGTTCACCCTATGAAATGAATTGAAAGTCTGAAATTACATGGTTGCAGCATGTCGCAGTAATAATCGGAACTGTGTAAGTGAAGCTGCTCACTTCACAGTCATAATTTGAGATTGCAGGATGCCCTATTTCTGTTTTTAACAACAGAGTTAAAAATACATTTTTTGGTTGTGGATGAAGTCACTTGATAAGAATACCACGTTGCTTTTAATATGTTGTGCAATAGAAGGTGATGGTGTGAAAGGATTATGTCGCTGTGTTTGTTAAGTGACTATAATTAATGTCAGTTAGTGTGCAGTTTAATGATCTCACTGGAGATTTCCCTGAGGCTATAAATAGGGACAGTTTTCATTGTGTCCATCAGTGTTTGACTGAGTGTGGTCTCCAATATAAACTGCGACCATTGGATCTCACAATCAATGAGATCATGTTCTGGGAGATTCCACCTGAACTCCGGATACTGTGGGCATTTTTCGATGTACAAAGGATTTATTATCCGCTCCTCGCTGCTGTTGGTGTTCCTGGTGAGTCATTATTTCAGCAATTAATTCTGTGAACCATGTTTCGCTGTATTTACTGTCCTCGTCCTTTAGACCTGATTATTAATTGTATTAAGTTTAACGCTCTTCTTCTGTGTCTGGTAATGCATCGTATTTCTATCATGTAATGTTTGATCAGTTACCGATTCAATGCTCCCAGTTCACTGAAGTTTCTACTTTTCACAACTTGCTTCCACTGATAGTCTTTTACAGAATGTGACTGTTATTTGAATTGTTTACCAAATGTTAGTGGGCGATTCTCTTTATTGAACAACTTGCAATCTGCGCTCTGCACTGAACCCTATTATTGGACCAAAAATATGTGTTCGGGGTAACAGGAGTTTTAACACCTGCTTGATGTAGTTAATGACACTGATCTGTGGAAACCAGCGCTGACAGCTAGATCACAAATACACTGAAATATGGGACAATACCCACTAATGATTCAGCTCCAGGCAGCTGTCTTACTTTCCACCATCTCCCGCTCTGCCTTATGGTCACTGATTCCAGATGGCCAGGACAGGATTTAACTGTAATATATGTTCCAGTAAAATGTTTATTCAGTTATGCTTGAACTGCTTTATTTCCATTGTTCAGCCACAGTTCAGGAGATCTCGGTGAGGTCCGCATGGACTATCCAACATCTCCTGTAGGTGGAAATTATTTCTGCCGATTGAAAATGGAGGATTGAATCGTGAAATCTTGCAATATTTCCTTGTCTCATATTCCCTCTAACAATTTGTGATCTGTTCAGTTCTCACAGCATGTGAAAGGCAGCAGGGTAACACGGCTCCAGCTGTGTTCAGACACTTTCTGAAATTCCACCGTGACATCTTACAATGTGGGTCATATTATCAGTCTATTTAAAGTGACAGTCCCTTCTTTACAGGTTATTTGTGATGTACTCGGAAAGTCTTCCTTTAAGCCACTTACAAGTTATGTATTAAATACGTTGGTTGTGAAGGTTCTGTTTCCAACAAATAATTCAATTATTGATTACAATTTCAGAAAACAATTGAAGTCATCATCTTCGGCCCTTGCCGTTACATCCATGCCTTTGCCACAGATTCCATTCCCCTCCCTGGACACAGACTGCATTCTCCTCCCTCGCCACAGACTCCATTCCCCTCCCTGTACACAGAGTCCATTCCCCTCCCTGGACACAGACTCCATTCCCCACCCTCGCTGCAGATTCCATTCCCCTCCCTGGACACAGACTCCATTCCCCACCCTCACCACAGACTCCATTCCCCTCCCTGGACACAGACTCCATTCCCCACCCTGGACACAGACTCCATTCCCCATCCTCGCCACAGACTCCATTCCCCTCCCATGACATTGACTCCATTCCCCTCCCTGGACACAGACTTCATTCCCCTCCCTGGACACAGACTCCATTCCCTTCTCTAGACAGAGACTCCATTCCCCACCCTGGACACAGACTCCATTCTCCTCCCTGGACAGAGACTCCATTCCACTCCCTGGACACATAATCCATTCCCCTCCCTGCACACAGACACCATTCCCCTCCCTGGCAATAGACTTAATTCTCCTCCCTGGTCAGAGTCTCATGCAATTCGCAACTGCAGCTAATAATTCCACCCCCATTGAATTAATTTTTAAAGTTGGTTCTTGGAATGTAGTTGAGACCGGCAAGGCTTCAGATATTGTCGATCCTTGGTGACCTGAAATGCTGGTGGTGGGTCTTCTCTATGAGCTGAAGTAGTTCTTCTGCCGACGGTGCTCTCACGTGGTGTTAGTTGGAGAATGCCTGGATTCTGACTGAGAACCGATGAAGGGTCTGGGATATAGATAGACTAAGTTACCGGGCAGTAAGGTGGCAGATGGAATACACTGTAGGGAATTGTGAGGTTATTCGCTTTGGTAGGATGAATAGAGAAACACATTTTTTTTAAATGGTGAGAAATTTTCAAATGTTGATGTTCAGAGAGATTTAGGTGTCCTCGTGCAAGAAGCACAGAAAGCTAGCATGCAGATACAGCAAGCAATAAGGAAGGCAAATGACAGGTTGGCCTTTATTGCAAGGGGGTTGGAGTCTAAGTGTAACGAAGTCTTGCTACATTGTATAGGGCCTTGGTGAGTCTACACCTGGAGTACTGTGCACAGTTTTGTTCTCCTTATCTAAGGAAAGCTATATTTGCATTGGAGGCGATTAAACAAAGGCTCAGTAGATTGATCCCTGGGATGAGCGGGCTTTCCTATGATGAGAGATTGTGTAGAATGGGCCTATACCCTCTGGAGTTTAGAAGAATGAGAGGTGATCTCATTGAAACATAGACGATTCTTAAGGGGATTGACAGGGTAGATGCTGAGAGGTTTTTTCCCCTGGCTGGAGTGTCTAGAACTAGGGGGCTTAGTCTCAGGATAAGGGGTAGGCCATTTAACACTGAGATGAGGAGACATTTCTTCACTCAGAGGGTTGTGAATCTTTGGAATTCTCTGCCCAGAGGGCTGTGAATGCTGAGTCTTTGAGTATATTCCAGGCTGAGATCGATAGATTTTTGGACTTTAGGGGAATCAGGAGATATGGAGACTGGGCGGGATAGTGGAGTTGAGGTCGATTATCAGCCATGATCTTATTGAATGGCGGAGCAGGCTTCTGGGGCCATGTGGCGTACTCCTGCTCTTTTTTCTAATGTTCTTATGTTCTTATATGTCCAAGTCAGGATGGTGTGCTGGAAGTGATGGTTCTCACGAAATTTCTTCTCTTCTCCTCCTGGTGTAAAAATCACAGGGGAAGCAGGTGCTGCCGAAGTAACTTTGGTGAGTTAATGCAGTGCATTCTGTAGACCGAGCTTACTGCAGCCGCAGTGCTGGAGGGGGTGGATAATGAATCTAGTGGTACACAGACACTGATCAAAAACTGTTCTGTCCTGGATGGTGTTGCGCTTGTTGGATGTTGTTGATGCCCATCCAGGTGAGTGGTCTGTATTACATCACATTTCTGACCTGAGACTTCTAGGTGTTTGGTAGGTTTTGGGGATCAAGCAGTAAGTCACTCTCAAAGGATGCCCAGCCTCTGCCCAGTCTCTACCCGCCCTCTGACCAGCCTCTGCCCAGTCTCTACCCAGCCTCTGCCTAGTCTCTGCCCCACCTCTGCCCAACCTCTGCCCTGCCTCTGCCCAGTCTCTGCCCAACCTCTGGCCAGCCTCTGCCCAGCCTCTGCCCAGCTTCCGCCCAGTCTCCACCCAGCCTCCGCCCAGTCTCTGCCCAGTCTCTGCCCAGTCTCTGCCCAGCCCCTGCCCAGCCTCTGCCCTGCTCTTGCAGTCACAGTATTGATATGGCTGGTGCAGTTCAGCTTCCAGTCAATAGTGATCACCAAGTGTTTGTCATTGGGGACTCTGTGAAGTTCACGGGCAGGTGGGTGTTCTTTGTTTTGATCAATACACCTGGTACTTATGAAACTGGCTTATTACCTGCCACGTATCAGCCCAATCTGGGTGTTGTGCAGACGTTGCTATTGGAGGAGTTGTAAATGGCGTTGCAAACGGCAGAATCATCAGTGAATGGAACTAATCCTGACCTTATGACGGCGGAATGTCATTGATGAGGCAGCTGGAGTTGCTAACTCTGAGGACACGTCCCTGAGTTACGACAAGAACAACCACATTACTTGTAGCAGGTATGACCTCAACCATTGGAGAATTCCCCCCTTGGACCCCCATTGAAACGATGTCTGTATCAAGGCTGTGAGAAGTTTGCATCCGGGTGCATCTGGCAGGATCCAAACTGAGTATCGGTGAGCCGGGTATTAGTGAGTAGATGCGACTTCACAGCAATACTTAAAACTCGTCAATCACTTTACTGAGGATTAATAGAAAACTGATAGAGCGGTAATTGGCCGGGTGAGATTTGTCTCGAATTTGTTGATAGGCTATACCGAGGTAATATTTTACCTTCTCTGGTATATGTCAGTTTCATCACCAGAACAGCGAGACAAGGGGCGTGCCTAGCGATGAATTTCAAATTCCACACTGTATAGCCTTTGGCCCTCCATTCACCATGACCTTTCTGCAGCTACCGATCTGGTCAATCACACCCTCACTTCCACCTTTGATGCCCCTGACCCAATAAACCATTACATTCTCTGGTGGTTCACAATGATATGACTCTCATCTCTGCTTCCATGTCCAAGGAACATAGACTTGAACGTCTATTGCAGACAACTAGTTTAACCTTTCACCGGCAGACCTTGCTGCACCACATAAAGTACTATCGGGTCCTCACCCTCACCACAAACAACAAGTGCAAGGAACCTATGAACTTCTTTGTTACAAAGATTGAGACCATCCATTCAGCTGCCTTCGCCACTTCCCTCCCTTCCCCCAGCCACCGGGCAAAACTTCCTCATAGATTAACCCCCACCCCACCATAGCCCTGAAATGATTTATTTTTCTAGTTTCTCTCCTATTTCCCCTCATGCACTCTCCAACCACATCTGTAGGGTTCGCAAAAATCCATGAAATGCAGTATCCGGGTAGGGCCCCTGAACTGGCCACATTGTGAGAACACAGAATGGAGTTGGCTGTTCTCATGGCCCAGTTAAAAGGGCATACACACAGTACCTAACAGCAGTCTGAGTCATCATCGATTAGAAGAATCCAGAACTTTACTGTTTTTGATATTGTAATGTGGTTACAGCAGTAAACAAAACTATTAGCACCTGGAGGTGCGCTAATCGCTGGCAGAGCGGTAACCGATCTCAGAAACCGCTGAGCACACACAAACGGAGGGCACTAAACGGATTCCCATTATGGCTAAGCGGTAACCGATCTCAGAATCTGCTGAGCACACACAAACGAAGGGACACTAATCGGATTCCCATTAGTTTGATTTGCGAGCAGTTAAAATTAATGTGCTTGCTTTTGTTAAAGAAACCTTAACAAAGGAAAACGGTTGATTTGGCGCCAAGATTAGGGCCAGAAAAGAGTATAACCGTTCAGGTAAATCGTCAGCAAGTCAGTCTAAGATTCGACCAGAGTAAGGAAGACTCCTCCGGAGACGGTTCACACCATGAAGTCCAAGTCCAGTTACCATCAGGAGTTCGAGGACCGTGCGGAACAGAAAACGGCTCGAGGATTTCGGAGGACTTCCAATGTTTGTACAGGGGAGCGAGTCCAGGAGCCAGTCCCATAAGGAAGGGCGGAGGTCCCGGGCGACACCAAGTAACAGGGTCCAGGAGCCGGTCCCATAAGGAAGATCGGAAATTCCAGATGTAACAAGAAGTACCAAGGTCCAGAAGGGTTTTGAAATTCTGGTGAGCATAAAGGCCCAACTCTACCTAACTGACATAATTGAGGTATATTCAGTAACGGGAGGGTTTGTAACGTTAAGGGTATTTGTAAGTCAGGAGTGTGATTTATCCCTCGATGTGTCCGTGTGCTTCCCTCACCCCCGCTTTTAGCTTATCGCTATTTTAGAACTGTTTATATGCTTTAAAGTTATTTTTTCTCAGTGTATAATTTAGTCCTCTGCGAGAAACGTTATTTTTCGTCTGCATTTATTCTTGCCATTTTCTCTGTGTACATTCTCTTTCAAAAATAAAGATCGTTTTGATTTAAAACTCAATCTGTCTCATCTGACCATTTGTCTTCCGAGTCACGAGTTGGGCCAACACACAAAGGATGTCTGGCAATAAGCCCAGTGTCTAGAACCGTGAGGGGGGAGCGCTTCGAAACCGCTCACGAGTAGTGCAAAAATCAAAACCGATTTAGCACACCATAAGCTCGTTAAAACGACCCCTTGCAGAATGGCGACCGCGGCAGGACACTGGCTACAGAAACCTTGTGTGGTGGACAAAGTCTCGGGTGAGACAGATGTGATGGAAGATTAGTTAGCTTCCTACGTGTGTGGGAAAGTCAATGTAGCGAAAAAATGGGTGTATGACATGTTAGGAGCCGAGCGTCACCTAAAGGCAGCCGCTCAGTGGACGGCTAGTAAAAAGCACCGCAAGGGCATTGAGACAGCGGTATGGCTCATGTGTTACAAAAAGCAGGTTCTGGTACTGGACCACGCGGTGGCCAGTAAAGAATCTAAGATTAGACATTTGTCCCAAGAGCTGCAGGAAAAGGTTACAGCAGAAGGGAAAGTGCTAGTGGCCCTGGAGGCAATAAGCCAAGAGAGGGCAGCGATGGTCCGGGATCATCGGCGGAAGGTAGAGCACATGGAAAGCCAGGCCGCTGAAGTACAGCGTGAGCACCAAGCCAGGGTAGAAAGGCTAAAGGGCAAGATAGCTGAGTTAGAGGGGAGTGCTAGTTTTAGGGTAGAACATGTTGAGTACCAAGCAAGGGAATCTAGGGAAAGAGAAAGGAAGTTAAAGGTGGAAATTAGCCGTCTCACGGGGGAACTTAAGGCACAGGAGGAGAAAGTAGCCGAGGTAAAAGCAGCTTATAAGGTGGCTTGCGCTCAGGGGTTTGAGGAAGCAGACCACGGCCCCTGTAGGCAGGAAATTGAAAGCCTACGTATGGAGTTGGCCAAAACAAAGGGGATGATATGTCTCATTAGCCCAAAAATCGGCCAGGCCGAATTTAACGGCAACCCAGTCAGTGCAGTCCCGCAGGCAGCCCCTAGAACTAAACGGGTTAGGGAACCTGAGGTTGCACAGCCACCACCCTTCGCCCCTAGTTTTCCAGAGGTCTGGGAACAGGAGCAGGTGGGGGATGAAGAACCCCAGGTAGACCAGGCTAGCCCAAGAGAGAGTCAGGGACCGGGACCGGTGTACCCCGTTATACAGCGGAGGTACGGACCACCCGGTAATGACGGGGAAACTGGGGACATCCAGAACCAATTCCAGATTCCACACAGTACGCAACAATTGCGTTCATTGGTGAGCTACATCCCCAAGCTTACCATGAGGGGGGACCCTTCCCTGCACTTTAGGGAGATAGAGCAGGCGGCCTGTGTGAATGACTGCGATGAGGCAGAAAACGCCAAAATGATGCTGTTCTCCCTGGGTAGCGATCTCCTCCAGACGCTACCCAATGAGTGTAAGAGGGGTCAGGAGAATTATGGCAAGCTCAAGGAAGAGATCCTGGAGGCCATGGGGATGAACGAGGGGAGTCCGTTCTCCCGGGTAGAGAGAACAGTCCAGCTCCCCGGGGAATTCCCGCAGGCGTTCGCGGACAGGCTGTGGCCAGTCTACCAGGATGCGTGCCCGGGAATGCCGGCGCGAGCGCACCTGGACGGGGAACCGTTAGTTCACTGGCTAAGGTGCCTTATGAATAACTCACTGCCCCATGTTTGAATGCAGTCAATGGCTTGGTTCGACCCCCGAAACCTTCTGACCACGGAGGCGATGGTAATCCGTCAACTCACAGTCACTTTTAGAAATGGTAGAGATAGTGAAACCCCCCCAAAAAATGGGAAGGTTTGTGAGGTCAGGCCTGGTGACCAGCCCCGTAAGGAGTGGCGCCAGGAAGGGAGCCGTCCCAACCAAAGCAGGCAAACTTGCTACGGTTGCAGAAAGGAAGGGCATTGGCACAGGACTGCAAAAATCCTTGGAAGGATAACAGGGAGAAGGTCCCAACAGCCCAGCCCAAGCCCCGGCTACAACCCCGACCTCTGCCCCAGAAAAAGAAACGGAGCCAAATGCTCCTCAAGAGCTGCTGGACATGCTGCTAGCTTCAGTGAGATCATTGGTCCTCACAAAGGGTAAGATAGCAGACACCACCGGTCTAGAGGTTCCCCCAACCCTTTCCCAAGGTGGCCCGCAATGACTGGAACCGGCGCAGCCCGTCTATCTGTGTGCGCTCCGGTATGACGGATGGAAGAGACCGCTCGTGCAGATGGAGGTAGAGAAGGGTACGGGGACTTATCTGTTGGATACGGGGGCTTCCTGCATCGTGATTCATGCGGAGAATCCCACCATCTCACCTCTGTCTAGCGGGGTTCCATACGTCTTATCGGGGTTCACAGGGGCAGAGCAGGCGGGTGCGTTCTCCAGGCCGCTCTCGATCCGCTTGGGCACACTACACACAAAGTGGACATGTGTCCTGGCGAGATGGGACGTGGAGGGAGGTAAAGGGATCCTAGGGGCCGACTTCATCGTCGGCCATGGGATCCTCGTAGACCTCAGGAACCATTGCCTTTGGGGGCCAATACCGGGAAGGAAAGTGGAGTAGTAGTAATCCCGGGAAAGGATGGGAAGGGAAACCTGTGTACCATGAAGCCGAAAGGGAGTTACGAGCTCGGTGAAATGATGGAGGGTATCCCGGTAGCATTTAGGGCCGAAGTGCAGGCTCAGTTAGGTGCGTTTGCCACGCACAAACACGACTGTGGGAGAGTTGTCATCTTTGTGGTCAGGGTAGATGGGGATCCCATGGCCTGGCCCCTAAAGCAGTACAACTTCCCAAAGGAGGCAGAGGCTGATATGGAGGTGGACATATCAGCGCTGGTACAGCAGGGGGTGCTAAGGCCTATAGCCGCCCATGTGAACTCTCCGCTTTGGCCGGTTAAGAAACCGGACAATTCCTGGAGAGCCACGGTGGGCTATCGGGTGTTGAACAGCAACATCCCCACCTGTGCCCCTACAGTGGCAGCAGTGGCCGACCTCATTGGGAGTATTCCCGCATCCGCAACTACGTTCACGTTGCTGGATATTTCTTGTGGGTTCTGGTCAATCCCTGTGCGGAGGGAGGACCAGTATAAATTTGCCTTTACTTTTAAGGGGCAACAATATACTTGGAACTGCTTGCCACAAGGTTTCCACAATAGTCCCAGCATTTTCCACCAATGCATGGTGGACAGCCTGAAGGAGTTCAGTCAGCCCATTCAGTTAGTGCAGTGTGTGGACGACCTGCTCCTGTTTACCGACATGGTCGGAGAGCACGGACCACTGCTGGCTGAATTGTTGGAGCTGCTGACCCGAAAGTGGTTTAAGGTTAACCCAAAGAAGGCGCAGATCGGTCAGAAGGAAGTCAAGTTCCTGGGGCTGACCATCCACGCCGGAGAAAGGGCCATTGATAGGGCTAGGAGGGAGGCGGTACAGGAGTTACCGGTCCCCGTCACTATAAAGGGTGTGAGGTCGTTTCTAGGGCTAACCGGGTACTGCCGAGACTTCATGGAGGACTATGCAGCCATGGCAGCCCCGCTACTCCGACTCCTGCACAAGGGAGTGGAGTGGTCGTGGGATGAAGGATGCCAGGCCGCGTTCAAGCTCCTAAAAAGGAAGCTGCAGACCGCACCGGCCCTGGGAGCGATAGATGGGGGAAGGGAGTTCTTCCTGGAGGTGGCGGCCAGCGGGGACAGCCTCAGCACTGTGTTGCTCCAGGAGCGGCATGGTAGGCTGAGACCCGTGGTTTACTCCTCCAGGGTGCTCACCGATGTGGAGAGGAGCTACTCGGTCTGCGAGCAGCACCTCTTGGCCACACACTGGGCCATGAAGAGATCCGCAATCTTCACGGGCACCTCCCCCATCACCCTCCTCACACACCACACGCCTACCAAGATGCTGTTGGATGGGAGGATCAAGGATGGGACCGTGAGCAGTGCCCACATTGCGCACTGGACCCTACTCCTCTCCCAAATGGATCTGCGGGTAAAAGGCCTGTGGGAGCCCAGATTAGCCGCCAACCTGGCTTACCCTGGGACAGCCCATCAGTGTTCTGTAGAATGGGTATGGGAGGTCGACGTGGGTCTCCGGGCTGGGATACATCCCACCGGCCGTGAGATCTACGTGGATGGTTCCAGCATAGTATCTGCTGGAAAACGGCTCACGGGGTGCTGAGTTTATGACCCGACGGCAAACATTGCATTGGCAATTAAACTCCCCAGCACCATGAGCACCCAGCAGGCAGAACTGTCCGCTGTGGCATATGTGGTCACCCACCCCGAGGTCTTCCCTACCCCGTACAGGATTTGCTCGGATAGCATGTTCACATGCAATTCGTGTACTGAGTACCTGGCCATCTGGTCCCATCGTGGATTCACTTCTGCGGATGGGAGATCCTTGGTGGTCAAGCCCCTGCTGGAAAAGATCCTGGCAGCCGTGGGGGAGAAGGGTGAGGTCTTCATCCACAAAGTGAAGGCTCACTCCTCCACAGAACCTCGTGGTCAGGGAAACCAGCGAGCTGATGCACTGGCGAGAGAGGGTGCCATGTCCGGCATTCTCCGGGACCCCTACGGGCCTGGACCAATGGCAGCTGCAAAAGGCAGGGATGGTATTCAGAAGAGTGTAGGGGTAGCACTAGCCCCGGACCTCAAATCGGTCCAATCTCAGAACCCTGCCCTGAGAGGGGTATTTAACGCAGTTAGCGAGGGGAAGAAAATAGAAGGCCCATATGGCACAGCATCTCTTTCCATAAGAGAGGGGATGCTGTTTAGAGAAGAGCGGTGGGTGGTGCCTCAGCAGCACCGGAGGGAATTCCTTCAACTGGCCCATGAGGGGCCGGGAGCAGGGCACCCGGGCCCGAGGTCACTTGGCAGCGGGTAGAGCAGGCAGGATGGTGGCCAGGACTCCGGGAGGACGTCCAGGAGTTTTGCGCAAACTGTCTTGTGTGCACGGCAAATAACCCCGACCCTTACAGGAGGAAGGTGCCGATGGGACACGTTAGGAGGGTAGAGGGACCATTGCAGTCAATCAGGAAGGCTATAAGTATTGCCTCGTTCTGGTGGACGTGTTCTCAAAATGGGTTGAAGCCTTCCCCTGCCGAACAGCCACAGCGTTAGGAACTGCAAGAATCTTGGTGCGGGAGGTGTTCTCGAGATGGGGACTGCCCCATTTCGTGGAATGCGATCAGGGAAGCCAGTTCACCGGCCAAGTCATGCAGAATACCCTGATGCTGCTGGGCATTCAAGGGAAATGGCACGTCGCCTACAATCCCCAGTCACCTGGGATTGTGGAGCGGATGAACCGCACCTTAAAAGAGAAAATAAGGAAGGAGAGAATGGGTTCGCCCCAAAGGTGGGCAGAAGTCCTGCCTCTTATCCTCATGGGGGTCCGCGCCAGCCAATCAAAGAGTACGGGGTACTCTCCGCATGAGCTCATGACCGGCAGAATCATGAGAACCCCCACTCATGTCCTGGCCCCTGTCCTAATGGAGGGGCAGCTAAGGGAGGTGAATTGGCACAAATTTGCCCGCACACTCCTTGAACGCCTCCAAAGGATTTATCAGGGAGCCACAGGTAACATGGGGAGGCAGCATCAGGGAAATAAAATGCTGCTCGAGCCCAGTAAAACCCATCGCTGGGAGGTAGGGGACCTAGTAATGGTAAGAAACTTCGCCCGTGTGGGGAGTTTCGAGCCACTTTACATGGGTCCCTACAGTATTGTAGATCAGGCCAGCCCCATGGTGTATGCTGTGAAACTGCCCTGGCGCACTAAATGGTTTCACATTAACCAATGTAAACTGTTTAAACTGGAGGCAGGGAAACAGGCAGCGGGGGCTGAAAAGGCCAGTAAAGAATCAAACGCTGTAGGGGAGCTGCAGCCACAGGTCACACAGGCTGGACGTGCAGCCTGCGTGAGGGGAGGAGTTGTCCCATCTAAGCGGGAGACTCCCCCATTGTTCTGGGACCCAGGAGGGGAGGAGCCGGAGGTCCTAGGTCCTGTCCCTGGCCAAAGTGAAGCCGAGTCGGAGGACGAAGGTCCCGCCCCTGACAGCGGTAAAGGGGAGGAGCCAGAGGTCTTAGGTCTTGCCCCTCAGTGTAGCATTGAAAAGGTCTGGTCGTCGGTTACTGTAAAAAGATACCCCCGTAGGAAAGCTGTGGGAATTTTAAACAGTTCACAGCCAGCAGCTACAGGCTGCTAGGGACCAGCAGCTGAAACTGAGGTGGGAATGCCACAGGGGAAGGCCTGCGACAGTCCCCACTGATTTTAAGCTGGCCGTCCGGAGACGGACGGCACATGTACATACACCATAGTTTGCTAAGTAAGGTTTAGTTATTTGTAAATTTAGTATGTATGTATAAGGTTTTTCTGAGGTATGGTGGCATTTTGGAACAGTACAGAGTGGCAAGTTAAGTGAGCTAGGGTCACGGGACCCACTCACCCCACACCCAAGCCGAGGAGCCCAAGGAGCCCGGCTCGAACATTCTCTTTTATCTCTCCAACTGATATTAATCCAATGATGCTACTAAGAGGCATCATCCTCACGGCCCTGGTGGGCCTCAACATCACGTGGCGAGGGGAGACGGAGGATCACCACATCTTCAGATGTACCGGGGAAATGGCGCCCCTGGCTCACGATGGGCATGGCCTGTGCAAGGCAGAGGAAGTCGCTGGATATAACCACGAGGGCAACTGACCGGGTTGGCTGGGATCGAACACCACTAAATACTCTAATGACATTGGTTTCAATTATGGAGAAGTTTCACTATCGTGTCCGCGGGTCACGATCAAGGCCACGTGGATCAGTGTTACTGTGGGAAAACGAATTTCTTTAACATGCAGGGGGAACGTCCCCCTAAATAAGTGGTGGTGGCTCAGGAAATTGACCAAGGACATGGGGAACCCCAGAGGACAGTGGGAAAGGTTAGGGAACAGCACTCACCGGACCATCACAGGGACCCAGGGAGGGCTGACAGTGTGCTGGGAGAAATGGTGGGAACCCGATCAAGGGATTTATGTATGTATGTGGGGTTCAGGAAAAGTCTGCCCCGCAGGTGTTTCCATCATTTTCCACAGCCAGTGGCAAGATAACAGGAGGGGGATGGACTGGGAATCGCGCTTGGATGCATGCGCGGTCCCCTACTCCCCAATCGCAGTTAATGCCACTGAGTTAGTGACCCACCCCCGACAGCCCCTGCCCACGACCCAGACACCACGGACGGTAACAGAGGGGTGCCCCACCACCACCAAGGGACCGGGGAACGGTTTAGTTTTAGTTCCGACTGATCAAATGGCTTACCAGGGGGTCCATTACGTGGTGGCCTCGGTCATCCTCAACCTGACCGAGGTGCACCTGCCGGAATGGTGCCCCATAGAAACAGGAAGGCTATATCAGGCCCTGCTAAAAGAGACCCTGCAGAAGTTCTTTGAATTTGACTTCGCAAGGGTCAACAGAACCAAGCTGTATACCGAAAGCCACAAGCAATGGGAACAAGCAGGGAGACAAAACAGGGGCACCGTGAATGACTGGTTCACAGGGTTTAACACTGGGTCGTCCATCATAAATAGTATGGTCGACATCGAATTGCAACGGCAGGTTAACGGGTTAAAGACCCAGTTGAGGGGGATCCTCACAGACGAAAATCGGGTGGTGGGTTCGGAGCTCCATGAGGATCAGGCTATGACTCTCCGCTTAAAAGAGATCATAGCAGAGCTGGAGAAGCGGGCTCAGACGGTCAACGCTCTCATTAGTGAGGACAGGAACGCCTCAGATCATGCTGCACAGAATGAGGTGTGCGTGCTGTACGGGGCATGGTTGCTGGGCGAGGGCCGCAGCAATCTGGAGGATTTGAAACAGGGTTTGGTCCCCTCCTGGATCAGTAACAAACACCTCGCAGCCCTCCACTCTTTTGAGAACGTGTTGAGTCCATGCCAGCTCCGGCTTGCTTCTGAGGCCTATCCAGTCCCGGTGGACTGTGGCCGCTCCAACCATACCATCATGGAGGTCGTCGTGCGGATCCCCATAATGAGCAGGACAACCCGACCTGCGCCGGTGTATAGGGTGGTGAACATTGGAGTCATTCGGGGGGGAGCTCATGTCCGTTTTGCAGAGGTCCCACCCTACGTCATTAAGTGGGAGCATGCTATGACGTGGACTGACTTCTCGGGGTGCCGTAGCCGGGGAGCACACATAATCCTGTGCCCCCAGCTCCTGAATGCCTATTCAATACCACAATGCGGGTTCAGGTCTGCTGATGCTAAGCCTATCAATTGCACTATGGAAGCCATGGCACAGGGCCATGTTCCCCCACAGGTGGCATACATAGGAGGTGGGACATATTGTGTCACCACCGCAGCGTCTCACTACCGGCACGGACAGCATGGCTGGTGCGCGGTCAGTGACAGC
Source organism: Somniosus microcephalus (assembly GCF_052327205.1). Taxonomy (NCBI): domain Eukaryota; kingdom Metazoa; phylum Chordata; class Chondrichthyes; order Squaliformes; family Somniosidae; genus Somniosus; species Somniosus microcephalus. The sequence continues at coordinate 38,623 of NW_028225263.1, forward strand.
AGCTTCTGTTTTAAACCCGAGGCAATAGTTCAAGTGGCACAGCTGCAGATTATCCCGATCCCCAAACCATCCACTGTTCACCTCACCGTTGAGGAGAATTTCACTGATCTCCAAAAGTATGTAGCACATTTTGGTTTTACGATTCCCCCTCTCCCAGAACACCTAGCCACGGTGCTCAAAGTGGTCGCCATCTCGCAGAAACACTTTTTCACTTTGGAACAAAAGACCGTTGATATAGGGGCAGAAATTCAGGATATAGTGGTTCCACCGTGGTGGGACCTTTTTGATAATATAGAGGTCCCATCATGGATCCGACTGGCTTCCCACATTTTGGTGGTGTGCCAACTGGGGATAGTTTTGTACCTGGTCTGTGTACAGTGCAGAAGGAAGGGACACAGCAGGGAATTCCCTAGTCAGCCGAATTGGCGGGGCCACTATGTCAGTATAAACGGGGAGTCGCCCGTGTAATTACTGTTGTTTTAATATTTTGGATTGTTCTGTACCTTGTTTGATTTCGCATTATATTGTATTATGATTATTCTGTTATGACTCTAGCTGAGTCTGTATATTGTTTAAAGGTTTGTCTCCAATAGGAAATGTTTTCTCAAACTTCGTTGTTCGGAATGAGGAAAGTGCGGGCGAGGTACACTCCTTAGCAAGGTAAATTATGGGGAAGGTCAGTTGGGGAGGGAACGGATTTGTGCTCACCCAAAGACATTTTATGATACAAAGCCGATTGAAGATGCTCATTGTATCACAGGGTGGACTGTAGGATTCGCAAAAATCCCTGAAATACAGTATACGGGTAGGGCCCCTGAAGTGGCCACATTGTGAGAACATAGAATGGAGTTGGCAGTTCTCATGGCCCAGTTCAAAAGGGCACACACACAGTACCTAACAGCAGTCTGAGTCATAATCGATTAGAAGAATCCAGAACCTTACTGTTTTTGATATTGTAATGTGGTTACAGCAGTAAACAAACTATTAGCAGCTGGAGGTGCGCTAATCGCTGGCAGAGCGGTAACCAATCTCAGAAACCGCTGAGCACACACATTCGGAGGGACACTAAACAGATTCGCATTACGGCAAAGCGCTAACCGATCTCAGAAACTGCTGAGCACACACAAATGAAGGGACACTAATTGGATTCCCATTAGTTTGATTTGCGAGCAGTTAAAATTAATGTGCTTGCTTTTGTTAAAGCAACCTTAACAAAGGAAAACGGTTGATTTGGCGCCAAGATTAAGGCCAGAAAAGAATATAACCGTTCAGGTAAATCGTCAGCAAGTCAGTCTAAGATTCGGCCAGAGTAAGGAAGACTCCTCCGGAGATGGTTCACACCATGAAGTCCAAGTCCAGTTACCATCAGGAGTTCGAGGACCGTGCGGAACAGAAAATGGCTCGAGGATTTCGGAGGGCTTCCAAAGTTTGTACAGGAGAGCGAGTCCAGGAGCCGGTCCCATAAGGAAGGTCAGAGGTCCCGGACGACACCAAGTAACAGGGTCCAGGAGCCGGTCCCATAAGGAAGATCAGAAATTCCAGACGTAACAAGAAGTACCAAGGTCCAGAAGGGTTTTGAAATTCTGGTGAGCATAAAGGCCCAACTCTACCTAACTGACATAATTGAGGTATATTCAGTAACGGGAGGGTTTGTAACATTAAGGGTATTTGTAAGTCAGGAGTGTGATTTATCCCTCGATGTGTCCGTGTGCTTCCCTCACCCCCGCTTTTAGCTTATCGCTATTTTAGAACTGTTTATATGCTTTAAAGTTATTTTTTCTCAGTGTATAATTTAGTCCTCTGTGAGAAACGTTATTTTTCGTCTGCATTTATTCTTGCCATTTTCTCTGTGTACATTCTCTTTCAAAAATAAAGATCGTTTTGATTTAAAACTCAATATGTCTCATCTGAACATTTGTCTTCTGAGTCACGAGTTGGGCCAACACACAAAGGTTGTCTGGCAATAAGCCCAGTGTCTAGAACCGTGAGGGGGGAGTGCTTCGAAACCGCTCACGAGTAGTGCGAAAATCAAACCCGATTTAGCACACCATAAGCTCGTTAAAACGACCCCTTACACATCTAGTCCACGAGACCCACTCCTTCTCCCTTGACCCTATTCCTAACAAACTGCTGAACACCCAACTTCCCTACCTGCCCCCGTGTTATCCAGTATTATTAATTTTCTCTCTCCTCAGTACTGCCCACCTCCCCTTCAATTATGTCGTCATCACCGCTTTTTTCATTTTGACCCCTCTGTCCTTGCAAACTACTGCCTCATCTCAAACACCCTTTCTTCTCCAAAAAAGTTGAACATGCTGTCGCCACCCAACTCCATGCTCATCTTTCCCACAACTTCATGTGTGAATCCCTCCAATCAGGTTTTCATCCCGAAACGGCAGAGATCAAAGTCACAACTGATATCCATTGTGATTGCGACTGTGGTAAACTATCCCTCCACATTCGTTCTGCAGCTCTTGACATGGTTAACGACACAATCCTCCACAAAGTCTCTCCACCGTCGTCCAGCTGGGTGGGTCTGCAATCACTTGGTTCCATTCTTATCTATCCAATTATAGCCAGGAATATCCTGCAATATCTTCTCTTCCTGCTACCACGCCCTTTCGTTTGGAGTCCCTCAAGGACCTATCTCTGATTTGTCAGACTGCTTGTCCGACATTCAGTAGTAGCTGAGCAGAAACTTCCTCCAATGAAATACCGGGAAGACCAAAGCCATTGTCTCCGGTCCTCACCACGCAATCCGTTGCCGAGCAACCAACTCATCCCTCTGCCTGGCAAAATTCTGAGGCTGACCAGACTATTCCAAACTTTGTGCCATATTTGACTCCGAGCTTAAATTCCGGCCACATGTCTGTTCCACCACCAACACAGATACCTCCATCTCCATAACATCGCCCGACTCCTCCCCATGCCTCTGCATCTCTGCTGCTGAAACCCTCATCCATGTCTTTGTTACCTGAACATTTGACTATTACAATGTACTGCAGGCGGGCCTGTATTCTTCCACCCTAAATAAACTTGAGCTCATCATAAACTCTGCAGCCTATATCAAAAATCGCAATAAATCCCATCCACTGGGTTATTCAGTCCTAACCCAATACACACACGTCCCAACCACTGGTTCATTCAGTCCTGACCCAACACACACACGTCCCATCCAGTGGTTCACTCAGTCCTGAGTCAACACCCACACGTCCCATCCACTGGTTCATTCAGTCCTGACCCAACACCCACACGTCCCATCCACTGGTCCATTCAGTCCTGACACAGCATCAACATGTCCGCCCACTGATTCATTCAGTCCCTGACCCAACACCCACACGTCCTATCCACTGGTTCATTCAGTCCTGACCCAACACCCACACGTCCCATACACTAGTTCATTCAGACCTGACCCTACACTCACATGCCCCATCCACGGGTTCATTCAGTCCTGAACCAGCACCCACACGTCCCATCCACTGGTTCATTCAGTCCTGACCCAACACCTAAGCGTTCCATCCACTGTTTCATTCAGTCCTGACCCAACACCCACACGTCCCATCCACTGGTTCATTCAGTCCAGACCCAACACCCACGCATCCCATCACTGGTTACTTCAGTCATGACCCTACACCCACACCTCCCATCCACTGGTTCATTCAATCCTGACCCAACACCCACACTTCCCATCACTGGTTATTTCAGTCCTGAACCACCACTCACAATTTCAATCCACTGGTTATTTCTGTCCTGACCCAGCACCCACACGTCCCATCCATTGGTTCATTCAGTCCTGACCCAATAGCCTCACGTCCCATCCACTGGTTCATTCAGTCCCGACCCAACAACCACACGTCCCATCCACCAGTTCCTTCAGGCCTGACCCAACACCCACACGTCCCATCCACTTGTTCATTCAGTCCCGACCCAACAACCACACGTCCCATCCACCAGTTCCTTCAGTCCTGACCCAACACCCACACCTCCCATCCACTGGTTCCTTCAGTCCTGACCCAACACCCACACGTCCCATCCACCGGTTCCTTCAGTCCTGACCCAACACCCACACATCCCATCCACTTGTTCATTCAGTCCTGACCCAACACCCACACGTCCCATCCACTGGTTCCTTCGGTCCTGATCCAACACCTACACGTCCCATCCACTTGTACATTCAATCATCACCCAACACCCACATGTCCCATCCACTGGTACATTCAATCCTCACCCAACACTCACACGTTCCATCAACTGATTCATTCATTCCTGACCCAACAACCACACATCCCATCCACTGGATCATTCAGTCCTGACCCAACACCCACACGTCCCATCCACTGGTTCATTCAGTCCTGACCCAACACCCACACGTCCCATCCACTGGTTCATTCAGTCCTGACCCAACACCCACACCTCCCATCCACTTGATCATTCAGTCTTGTCCCAACAGCCACATGTCCCATCACTGATTCATTAAGTCCTGACCCAACACCCACATGCCGCATCCCCTGCTACATTCAATCCTGACCGAAAACCCACACGTCCCATCCACTGGTTCATTCCACCACCTCTTTTCCAAACTGGCAATGGGAAGCTGCTCCCACTCTGCTGCTGACTCCATCCTCTAATATCATGCTCGCATAAAGATATTTATGTTTTCCAATTCAATATTCAATTATCCAACCCCTATCCTGCCTTCTCTAATAAATATACTGCCTATTACTGCTTTACACTTAAAGGGCTTTGCTGTATTGCAACAGTGCCACACTTCAAAACGAATGCATTAGTTGTGATTAGCGAGAGCCAACATGAATTTGTAAATGGTAGGTGAGGTCTGACAAATCTAATTGATCTTTTTGAGGAAGTAACAGGGGAATGTCTATGATGTAGTTTATATGGACTTTAAAAGGCATTCAATAAGGTTTCACAAAAGAGATTTTTGGCTATAATTAAATCTCATGGAGCTGAAGTAAAATTATTGACCAGAATAGTGGATTGGTTAGGTGGTAGCAAACAGAGTGTAGGGATAATGGGTATGCACTCGAATTGAAAGGAATTGACCAGTGGTGTCCCACAAGCTTCTGTGTTGGGGCCTCAACTATTCATTCTATTTATTAATGACTTAGAATACACAATAGTTAGCCATATATCCAAGATTGCCGATGAGAGAACGATTGGTTGTACAGTAAGTAGTGTAGACAGGAGCACAGCATTACAAAGAGACGTTGATAGATTACGTGATGGACAAAACTGTGTCACATGGATTGCAAAGCAGCTAGGTGTATTGGACTAAATACTATAGATAGCAATATTATTTAACTGGTGAAACGTTAGAAACAGTGGGGATCCAAAGGAATTTATGGGTCCATGTACGCAGATCTCTAAAATGTTCTAGTTAGGTACACAAAGTAATAGAAAGGGCAAATGTCATATTATCCTTTATAACACGAGGTCTAGAATATAGAGGGGAGGACGTTTTGCTGCAGCTATACAAAGCCCTGGTTAGACCACATCTGGAGCACTGTGCACGGTTCTGGGCACCGCACCTAGAAAGGATATATTGACCTTAAACGAGTACAGTGCAGATTCAGCAGAATGTAACCAGGGCACCAAGGGTTAGATTATTAGGAGAGATTACACAAACTATGCTTGTATTCGTAGGTTACAGGTGATTTGCTTAAGGATTTTAGGATGTTGAAAGGAATTGACAGGGTAGTTATAGAGAAGAAAGCAGCTGGTGGGGGAGTCCAGGGATTAAAATCAGAGGCAGAGCATTCAGGATAAAATTTGATAAACACTTCTTCATGCAAAGAGTGTTATAAGTGTGGAACTCCCACAAAATGGGAGCTCAATTACTCCTTTTACATCTGAAATCGATAGATGTTTGCTAGCCAAGGGTATAAAAGGGTGTGGAGGCAAGGTGGTTGGATGAAGTTAACATACAGATCAGACATGATTTCATTGAATGGCGAACAGGCTGGCGGGGCTGAATGGTGCACTTCTTTTCTTATGTTCCTAAGTGCTTTGGGACGTCCTGTGGTCATGGGAGATACTATATAAATGCAAATTCTTCAAGATTATGAAAGGGTTTGATAGGGTACACGTGGACAAGATGTTTCCCCTTGAGGATGAGACCAGCACTGGGCGGCATAAATATAACGTAGTCTCTAATAAAGCCAATAGAGAATTCGGGAGGAGATTATTTACACAGCAAGTGGTTAGAATGTGGAGCAGGCTCCCACAGGGGGTAGTTCAGGCCTGTAGTAGTTCAGGGGAAGCTAGATAAGCACATGTGGGAGAAAGGAATAGAAGAATATGCCGATGGGATTCGATGAAGTAAAGTGGGAGGAGGCTCGTGTGGAGCAGAAACAACAGCTTGTGCCTGCTGGGCCGATTGGACTGTTTCTGTTTATTAAATCCTTTGTAATACAGGGTAAATACTTCAATAAAAACAAAAAATGCTGGAAATACTCAGCAAGTCAGGCAGCATCTGTACAGAGAGAAAGAGAGTTAACGTTTCAGGTCGATGACCCTTCGTCAGAACTGGAAAACGTTGGACATGTAACAGGCTTTTAAGCAGGTTTAGGGGCAGGGAGAGGGGGGAGGGAGGAATAAACAAAAGGGAAGGTCTGTGATAGGATGGAAGGCAGGAGAGATTAAGAGACAAAGGGGATGATGGTGCAACGCAAAAGGAGATGTTAATGGGACAAGTTAAGAAACACAAGGCGACTCTAGCTGAAGTGTAAATGCCAATGGCAGGATGAACAACAGCTGCCGTGTGAGAGAGAGAAAAAAATGATAGGGGCAGAGGTTACGGTCTGAAAAATATTTTCTTGCTTTCTGGAAACGGCTTAAGAAATTGTACCCAGGTTAACCGTTCAAAAACGGAACCATTCTTCTGCTGAGCCCAGACGAAATATAGTTATCAAGGTCCACACATGCGCAGTTTCCAGCAGGGTCACAGGAGAATGATCCGGACTAGAATCCCTGGGTTATTGTCGCTCGTAACACAAGGTCATTGAGGCCATTGTAGATTCCAATTGCCAGCCCCATCCAGGCGGGGAATTGGAGCTGGTTTCCTGCTACGCCAGGGCGGTGTTTTACTATAAACCCTTTCTCCAGCAGAAAGTACTGTTACTGGTAAAGTCATTAGAGTCCGTCTCTGGATTCAGTAATAACGCTGCACATTTCACCCTGAATTCGATCATTGCTGCTGTTGCTCTCAGTCTGAACAATAAGTTCCCTGTTTTTCTCTTCCTTACAGTGAACTTAGTGACGATTGTGATCCTGTCTCGGGGAAGCTGCGGTCTCTCCAAATGTGTCACCCGTTACCTGGAGTCCATGGGAGTGGCGGATCTACTGGTCGTCATCACTGATCTCATATTCAGGCAGATTCCTATTCTTTATCAGGATCACTTTCAGTTCAGGTGGAAGATTAAAGTGTGTAATATCCACGCCATCCTGCTTTACGCAGCCACAGACTGTTCTGTCTGGTTCACAGTCACTTTCACCTTTGATCGATTTGTGGCCATTTGTTGCCAGAAATAAAATATTGCACCGAGAAAACGGCGGCTGTGGTTCTAGGAACAGTGAGTGTGCTGTTCTGTGTAAAGAACACTTTCTGGTACTTTATGTATGGAGATAAATATAAGTTTTCCAATATTCCCTGGTTTTGTATTTTAAGATGGGAGGTTGCCGAATCTCCAATATGGGGTGTAATTGAATTCCTTCATTATATTTTAACTCCATTGGTTCCATTTGTTTTGATTCTGCTGCTCAATGCTTTAACCGTCAGACACGTTTTATTGTCGAGCAGAGTCCGCAGGAGACTCCGGGCCCACAGCAGTGGGGAGAGTCCCAGTGACCCAGAGATGGAGAAGCGAAGGAAATCCATCATTTTACAGTTTGTTATATCGGGGAATTTTATCCTGTTATGGTCCGTATTTCTGTTTTATTCTGTGTGTAGCCGATTGAATCAGTTGAGATATATTTATGTAAAGCTACCTCAATATTTATTGGAACTGGGATTTATGCTTCAGCTCCTGATTCGCTGCACCAACACTTGTATTTATGCCATGACCCAGACTAAATTCAGAGAGGGGTTGAAGAATGTGGTGCAATATCCCTTTACTGTAATTGTTAAGTTCATTAAATAATGAGAAGACTTTGCACCATCACAACGTGTTGCTCTGGTGTTCCGACCAATCCCCTCATCTCTGTGAGACACACACATTGAGGCCGGTTTTTATCTTTCACCGTCCGGATTCAGCGACTAACAGGAATGCGAGAGGTGGGGAGTCCGCAGAAATCAGTCCCGCTGGATTCCTGCTGGTTTTTTATCCCCGCCAAGTCCTCTGGTGCGGTCTGGGGCGGGTATATCAAGCTCCCGCCCGCCATGCTCGAGTTTCATGTCTTTACCAAAGGGGGCGGCACACGGAAGGTCGCTCTGTCAGTTTACAGTCCACGGACGGACGGGCCGCTCCGTCCCCAGCACCCCCAGGGAAACCTCAGTGGACATAACCTGGGGCCAACCGTTGGGATTAAAAGTTCTTCTGTAGCGGGAGATTTCCCAGTGAAATTCACTAAACAAAATGTCCCTTTGAAGTCTGCATTTGGGGAGGAGTAACCAAGACGTCTGCCCAGCTCACCCTGGGCAAATGCAGCACGTGGTTTGTGGCGCAGAGAGTCAAATTCTTATAGTCATTGAACATCTCTCAATGTTATACTGCCTGAGCAATGTGATGATGTCCAGGTTAAAGTGATCCCCGGACACACTCCACAAACATTGAATCCAGCTCCTCTTCACTGTCTAGGAAAGCTGCGAATAAACGCAGTCCATAATAAGCAGTTTTGAGAGAGGTTGGTCACGAGGTTGGTTGCTAGGTACTGCAGTATCTGTGATGTCATAAAGCGGCGAAACTTTCATGATGCTGTTTCTGTGTATTGTGACATTACAGACCTGCCCTGCAGACCACGCCCTCGTCTGTGGTTGACCGAGAATCAGCCTTTCAAGCAATCATTCTCCTGCACACATCACCTTACATAGAGTTACAGAGATTCTGCAGCAGTGAAACAGACCATTCGGCGCTCTGCGGCTGCAGGTTGGTATAAGGCCGTTTTGCCGAGGTTTCCCTGGGGGTGCTGGGACTCAGCGGATCATCCGCCCTGGACTGTAAATTGAAAGGGCGACCTTCTCCGCCATGCCATCTTACGGCCCAACAGGGCATGCCAGCGTTCACTCGATCAGCATATGCTACTCTTCTATTTCTCCCCATGCTCTTATCTAGCTCTATCTTAAATGCATCTGGGCTATTCGCCTCACCTAGACAAATATAGACCAGTCAGGTTAACATTGGTGGTGGTAAAGATAATGGAATCCCTACTAAAGGAGAAATTTTAAAAAAATCAGAAACCAAAAATATAATAACGTATAGTCAGCATGTATTTCAAAAGAAAAAATTGATTGGTCAACCTCATTGGTATTTTTAAGGAGGTAACAGAGGGAGTAGAAAAGGGTAATGTAGTAGATGTAATTTATCTAGATTTACAAAAATCCTTCGATAAGGTGCCTCGTAATAGATTAATGAATAAGATCTGAGAATGGGAATTTAGGGGACCAGAAGCAGAATGGATAGCTAGCTGACTTCAAGAAAGAAACAGAGCTTAGGGGTAAAGGGTAGCTATTCAACGTTGCAGAAGGTGGAAAGTGGGGTCCCAAAAGGATCAGTGCTAGGATTGCCAACAATATATATAAACGATTTAGATTTTGAAATGAAAAGCACAATTTCTAAATTTGCGGATGACACCAAACTGGATGGGGAGGGGGGTGGGGGGAAGGGGCTGGAGATCATCAATACTGTGGAGGACTGCAACAAATTACAAGAAGACATTAATAAGCTTTCAGAATGGGCATATCATCAACAAATGAATTTCAACACAAATCAGTGTGAGTTATTAAATTTTGTAAAGGAAAATAAGAAGGTCACATATTACATGGAAAATACGTTTCTAGATGGGGTAGAGGAACAAAGGATCTCGGTGTATAATTACACAAATCACTAAAAGTTGCGAAGTCTAAATCGTTAATAAGGCCATAAAAAGCAAAACAAGCATTGGTTTTATTTCTAGCGAGATGGAATTGAAAAGTAGAGGTTATGCTAAAGACATATTGAAACTCGGTTAGATCACACTTGAGTACTCCTCCTTATATTGGCCCAAAATTTGCGATCCTGGACTCCGACCTAAAAAAAATCTACACATTTACCTGGTGACCCGGGAGATATGGAGACTTGCAATCCTGGGCTTCTCCACGTGCGCACGGGCAGAGGCCCACATATCCCAGGGGTGCATGTGGTTTGCAAGCACCCCTGGGATCACGTGGGCCGGCCCAACCAATGAAAGAAGGGAATCCCCATTCATACTTATTGGATTTCCTAACGTACGGAATTCCCATAGTATAAATGGGGATCACTTAATAAATAAATGAAAACATTAAATAAATATTTTTAAAATTACATATTTAAAATTAATTAAAATGCCATTTAATTAAATATTTTTAACATTTTTTTTGTTTTAACGGGGCTAAAAATAAACTTACCTGATTGGACGTAGTTTTTAATGTATGAATCATAGAATCATAGAATCATAGAAAGTTACAGCATGGAAGGAGGTCATTTCGGCCCATGGTGTCTGCGCCAGGTAACAAAGAGCTATCCAACCTAATCCCACTTCCCAGCTCTTAGTCCGTAGCATGGCAAGTTAGAGCATACCAAGTGCACATCCAAGTACTTTTTAAATGTGGTTAGGGTTCCTGCCTCTACCACCCTTTCAGGCAGTGGGTACCAGACAACCACAACCCTGTGGGTGAAGAAATTTCCTCTCAAATCCCCTCTAAACCTTCCAATAATACTTTAAATCTGTGCCCCCTTGTTTTTGACCCATCTGCGAAGGGAAATAGGTCCTTTCTATCCACTTTATCTATGCCCCTCATAATTTTATGCACCTCAATAAGGTCTCCCCTCATCCTCCTCTGTTCCAAGGAAAACAGACCCAGCCTATCCAGTCTTTCCTCATTGCTCAGATTCTCTACTCCCGGCAACATCCTTGTAAATCTCCTCTGTACCCTCTCTAATGCAATCACATCTTTTCTGTAATGTGTTGACCAGAATTGCACGCAGTACTCTAGCTGAGGCCTAACTAGTGTTTTATACAGTTGAAGCATAACCCCCTGCTCTTGTTTTCTATGCCACAGCTAATAAATGCAAGCATTCCGTATGCCTTCATAATGACGTTATCTACCTGGCCTGCTACCTTCAGGGATCTATGAACATGCACTCCAAGGTCCCTTTGTTCCTCTACACTACTCTGTGTCCTACCATTTAATGTGTATTCCCTTTCCTTGTTAGCCCTCCCCAAATGCATTAACTCACACTTCTCCAGATTGAATTCCATTTCCCACTGTTCTGCCCACCTGAACAATTTATTGATATCTTCCTGCAGTCTACAGCTTCCTTCTTCAGTATCAACCAAACAGCCGATTTTAGTATCGTCTGCAAACTTCATAATCATACCCCCTATATTCATGTCTAGATCATTGATATATGCCACAAAAAGCAAGGGACCCAGTACTGAGCCCTGTGGAACCCCACTGGAAACAGCCTTCCAGTCACAAAAACACCCCTCAACCATTACCCTCTGGTTCCTGTCGTTCTGTCGGATTACAGTGCACGGGCGGGCCGCTCAGTCCCCAGCGACCCCCGGGGAAACCTCAGGGGAACTTTCCAGGGACCAACCTGCAGCCGGGGAGGGAGGCTTTAAAAGACTCAAATGTCAGCACAGCGAGAGCGGGCCAGCGACTGAGAGAAGCGGGGAAAGAGGGAGGTGGAAGTTTGAAGTGGTTCCACGTAAACTGGACTGGGATCATTGTCCTGGTGAATCAAATAACTAGGACTGTAAAAAGAGCTTTAAACTAAAAAGGGGATGAGGGTTCATGTGAGGGGAAATGTATGAATCACAAGATATATTCAAAGCCATAAAGTAGTCTTACGATTTGGTTAAAGATAGACAGAAGCAGATGGGAAGCGACAGAAAGGCTAACTGTAATAGTGCAAATCAGGGGAAATGGTAAAAAGTTAAAATTAAAGGCTCTTTATCTGAGTGCATGAAGTATTCGCATAAAGATACCTCCTGCTACCTCTGCCTGGACCATTCACTCAAATCCAACCCCGACATTGTCATTAAACCCGCTGACAAGGGTGGTGCTGTTGTTGTTTTGTGAACCGACCACTACCAAGTGGAAGCTGAAGGCCAACTCTCTGACGCCTCCTCGTACCTCCACCTGGACCATGACCCCACTACCGAACATCAAACCACCGTTTCCGAGACTGTCACTGACCTCATCTCCTCTGGAGAACTTCCCCCCACGGCCACCAACCTCATAGTCCCGCACAGCCCGCTTCTACCTCCTTCCCAAGATCCAAAAACAGGACTGCCCTGGTAGACCCATCGTTTCAGTCTGTTCTTGCCCCACGGAACTTATCTCTTCCTATCTCGACTCTATCTTTATCTCCCCTTGTCCAGTCTCTTCACACTTACATTTGCGACTCTTGCGATGTCCTCCACCATTTTAACAGGTTGCAGTTTCCTGGCCCCACCCGTCTCCTTTTCACTATGGATGTCCAATCCCTCCACACCTCCATCCCCCACCAGGATGGCCTGAGGGCGCTCCGCTTCTTCCTAGAACAGAGGCCCAACCAGTCCCCATCCACCACCACCCTCCTCCACCTGGCTGAACTTGTTCTCACATTGAACAACTTCTCCTCTGACTCCACTCACTTCCTCCAAATTAAAGGTGTTGCTATGGGAACCCGCATGGGTACTAGCTATGCCTGACTTTTCGTGGGATATGTGGAACACTCTTTGTTCCAGTCCTACTCAGATCCCCTCCCTCACCTCTTTTTCTGGTACATTGATGACTGCATCGGTGCCGTTTCCTGCTCTCAACCTGAACTGGAAAATTTTATTCACTTTGCTTCCAATTTCCACCCTTCCCTCACCTTCACATGGTCCATCTCCTGCTCTTCCCATCCCTTCCTCGACTTCTCTGTCTGCATGTCTGGGATAGGCTTTTGACAAACATTCACTACAAGCCCACTGACTCCCACAGCTACCTGGACTACACTTCCTCCCACCCCGCTTTCTGTAAGGACTCTATTCCATTCTCCCAGTTTCTCCATCTCCGCCGCATCTGTTCTGACGATGCCACCTTCCACACCAGTGCTTCCGACATGTCTTCCTTTTTCCTCAACCGGGGATTCCCCTCTACCATGGTTGACACGGCCCTTGACCATGTCCATTCAATTTCCCATACTTCTGCTCTCCCTCTTCCCCTCCCTCCCGGAACTATGATACTTGTCCTCACCTTACACCCCACTAGCCACCACATTCAACGGTCATCCTCTGCCATTTCTGCCACCTCCAGCGTGATCCCACCACCAAACACATCTTCCCCTCACCTCCACTTTCAGCATTCCAAAGCAGCCACTCCCTCGAGGACACCCTGGCCACTCCTCTATCACCGCCAACACCCCTTCCCCTTCGCCCAGCACCTTCCCGTGCAAGCGCAGGAGATGCAACACATGCCCCTATACCTCCCCCCTTCCCACTGTCCAGGGCCCCAAACACACCTTCCAGGTGAAACAGCGATTTACTTGCACTTCATGCAATTTAGTATACTGTATTCGCTGCTCACAATGCGGTCTCCTCTACATTGGGTAGACCAAATGCTGATTGGATGATCACTTTGCAGAACACCTCCATTGAGGCCATAAGGGTGACCCCGAGCTTCTGGTCGCCTGTCACTTTAATTCTCCACTCCATTCCCACTCAGACCTCACCGTCCTCGGCCTCTTACACTTTTCCAATGAAGCTCAACGTAAGTTCGAGGAACAGCACATCATCTTTCGATTAGGCACTTTACAGCCTTCTGGACTCAACATAGAGTTCAACAATTTCAGAAAATAACCTCTGCCCCTATCATTCTTTTCCCATTTAGTTAATTTATTTTTATTTACTTTTTTTATTTTGTTCTCTCTCCCACAGGGCAGCTTTCTTTCATACTGCTCGTGCCATTTACATTTCTCCAGAACCATCATTTGTTTCTTAACTTGTCCCATTACCATCTCCTTTTTCCTTGCACCATCTCTTAATATCTCTTAATGTCTCTTAATTTCTCCTGCCTTCCATCCTATTACAGACCTTCCCTTTTGTTCTTTCCTCCCCTCCCTCATTTCCCTGCCCCTACACTTGCTTAAAATCTGTTACATCTCTGGCTTTTTCCTTTTCTGACGATGGGTCATTGAGCAGAAACGTCAACTCTGTTTCTCTCTCCACAGATGCTGCCAGACATGCTGTATATTTCCAGCATTGTCTGTTTTTATTTCAGATTTCCGGCATCCGCAGTATTTTGCTTTTGTAAGATAGAGGCAGTCATGGCACAAATAGAGATAAATGCGTTTGATCTAATAGCAATTACATAGATGTGATTGCAAGGTGACCAATGAGGGATCTAAATATTCCAGCGTATTGAACATTGCGTATAAATAAGCAGAATGGAAAAGGAGGGTGTTTAGCCCTGATAATAATGGATGACATAAGGACTGTCGCGAGGAAGGCTCTTGGCTCAGAAGATCCGGAATTTGAATCAGTATGGGTGATGATCAAAAATAACAATGGGCTGAAAACACTGGTAGAAGTAGTTTATATGCCCCCAAGGATGAGTTAATGGAATCCATTCGAGGCTGTTTCCTAGAAAAATACATCGTCGAACCTAACAGGGAAGAAGTTATTTCAAATCTTTTCTTGTGTCATGAGAGAGGGGTAATCAGTATTCTCATAGTAAGGGATCCTCTGGGGAAGAGCGATCACAATATTATAGGATTTCAAATTCAGTTTCACAGTGACGAACTTAAGTCCGAAACTAGAACGTTAAACTTAAATAAAACCAGTTACATAGGTTTGAGGGGGGTGTTGGCTAAGGTAGACTGGACAATTAAATAAAGCCAATTACATAGATATGAGAGGTGTGTTGGCTAAAGTAGAGTGGACAATTAAATAAAACCAGTTACATAGGTATGAGGGGTGTGTTGGCTGAAGTAGAGTGGACAATTAGATTAAAATTTATGAAGGTGGATGATCAATGGCTAACATTTAAAGAAATATTTCATAATTCTCAACGAATACACATTCCATTGAGAAATAAAAACCCCACGGGAGAAATGATCCCTCTGTGGCTAACTAAAGAGGTTAAGGATAGTCGTGGGTTAAAGGAAGAGGCTGATAATATTGCTAAGAAGAATAGTAGGCCTGAGGCTTGGGAGAGTTTTATAAACCATCAAATGATGACTAAAAATTGATAAAGAGGGAGAAAATCGAACATGAGAGCAAACTAACAAATCATATAAAAACAGATTGAAAGAGCTTCACCATGGTGTGCGCACCAGAGAGTCACCATTTAATAATAAATTAACGTCTCCATATTTGAAAACTGTCTGAACAATGTTGTGATGTCCAAGGTAAAGTGACCCCCGCACACAATGAACCCAGGTCTTCTTCACTGTCTGGAAAAGCTCTGAGCAAAATATAGCCCATAATAAGCATTGTTCAGGGAGGTTGGTCACGAGGTTGGTTGCTAGGTACTGCAGCATCAGTGATGTCATAAAGCGGTGACACTCCCATTACGCTCTGCCTGAGTATTGTGACATCATAGACCTTCCCTGCAGGCCATGACCTGGTCTGTGGTTGACAGTGATTCAAACAGCCCTCCTCCTGTACACATCACCTCTAGTATGAATGATTCCTGAAGGAAGCTGTGTGGGGCTCTGAATACTCAATCTTTCCAAAGAAGACCTTGGTCTCCATATAGGGAGGGACTTTAAAGTGGTGCAGAGACAGATACATCTCACAGGAGGAACCCCCTCTTGTCTCCTTGCACTTCCCTTTCCCTGCCCTCCGGGGAAGGCAGTTACTGGCCCTCCAACAGGGTGAAAGCGCCTCAGAACGGCTGCTCACAGCCACTTGGTCTCACTCCCAGCCACACCACTCTGTTCACAGACAAGTACACTCTGAGGGTCAGGGTGTGGGGATTACTGGGCTGATGTTAACAGTTCCCGTGTGTGCCCCACTGTATCCCACCTGACTACATGTAGCAATCTGTGGGTTCCATACAGGCATTGGGACACCAGTCAAACACTGCCCGCAGCTGGCACCTTATGAACTGTGAGATTGTGATTAGACGGAGACACACAGGTGGTTATATTTCGGCTATTATGGGTTTAGTCCTGGATAATGCAGTCGGGATCAGGGGGCCGGATTTGTTTACAGGTATGGGGCAGCTTAATCTGAAGACTGAAATATTTATTGACTGCCTGTGTGCAATATCATGGGAGATTGGCTAGTTTATACACATATACACAGAGACTAGTCTGGCGTTCCAAAAAGGGAGTCAAGGTTAAATGTATTCCACAGATGAGGCAGGTCTGGAGGCCAGGGGGAAAATGGACAAACGCACATAGGCATAAATGAGTCCCATTTAAAAGTCATGCACTCTGTCATTATCTCTATATTTCAATGTTGCATTAATATGTCCACATTTATCATGGGAACTGCCTATGTAAAATTCCAACGTTGTGATTCAACCCTCCTGTCTCGGATCTGCGGGTGGGATTCTGGAGATGTAGGGCTGCCAGAGAAGCTGAAGCAGATTGAGAGATCAAACGGTGAGGTGAGTCGAAGAGGAGTGGAATGGGAGGAGAGGAGGGGAGAGGAGGCAGGGAAAGAGGCAGAGGAGAGAGAAGGAGGAGCAGTGTGTAATATCAGATTGGTGAGAGAGGGGGAGAATAATGAACGAGGAAAGGGAAGAGCAGTATGGATATGGCTGAGGTAAGGTGAGGATAGGTGAGAAGAAGTGGCAGAGAAACAGAGAAAAGGTGGAGATTAGGGAGGGGGATGGGTGACGGCGTGGTGCTTAAGGGAAATGAGGAGAGTGGGACAACAAGGATAAGGGACGAGGAGAAATGGGAAGTGGAGAGTGGAAGAGCAGCGAAGCAGAAGGGAGGAAAGGAGGAGGAGGAAGAGGAGGAGGATTAGGGAGGGGTTAGAGGAGTGGGGATGAGATTGGAAGAGGAGAGAAGTGGAGGAAACAGGAGAAGAGGTAGCAGGCATGGTTTGTCCAGGGACACTCAAAATCTTTTATTTCATTCAGTTCACAGGAATTTGATTGAATTCTGGAGTTAGTTCAATCCAGCTGACGGTATGTTCAAACCAGCTGATGGTGAGTTCAAACCAGCTGATGGTGTGTTCAAACCAGCTGACGGTGTGTTCAAACCAGCTGACGCTGTGTTCAAACCAGCTGACGGTGTGTTCAAACCAGCTGACGGTGTGTTCAAACCAGCTGACGGTGTGTTCAAACCAGCTGACGGTGTGTTCAAACCAGCTGACGGTGTGTTCAAACCAGCTGACGGTGAGTTCAAACCAGCTGACGCTATGTTCAAACCAGCTGACGCTATGTTCAAACCCGCTGACGGTTTGTTCAAACCAGCTGACGCTATGTTCAAACCAGCTGACGGTGAGTTCAAACCAGCTGACGCTGTGTTCAAACCAGCTGACGCTGTGTTCAAACCCGCTGACGGTTTGTTCAAACCAGCTGACGCTATGTTCAAACCAGCTGACGGTGAGTTCAAACCAGCTGACGGTGTGTTTAAGCCAGCTGATGCTGTGTTCAAACCAGCTGATGGTGTGTTCAAACTAGCTGATGGTGTGTTCAAACCAGCTGACGGTGAGTTCAAACCAGCTGACGGTGTGTTCAAACCAGCTGACGGTGTGTTCAAACCAGCTGATGGTGTGTTCAAACCAGCTGAGGGTGTGTTCAAACCATCTGATGGTGTGTTCAAACTAGCTGACGGTGAGTTCAAACCAGCTGAGGGTGTGTTCAAACCAGCTGACGGTGTGTTCAAACCAGCTGACGGTGTGTTCAAACCAGCTGACGGTGTGTTCAAACTAGTTGACAGTGTGTTCAAACCAGCTGATGGTGTGCAAACATTCCTGGGAGGGTTTATGCTCAGTGTAATTGAACGTATTTCTATTTTACAACGTGTTTGTAAAGTACACCTACATCTGCCCCCAATACCGAGAGTGCAGGAAGGAGCCAATGGAATGAGACCTTCACTCGCTGATTTAGATCACGTTCTGTGGGGAGATTTGTGCTACAAATTCTCCTTCACCCAGGAGCTAAATTCACAACACTAATGAAGAATGGGTGCACTTTCATCAAGATGAAACAAAAGAAGTTTGTCCAATAAATGGCCAATTTAGACATTGTGCTTGGAGCTTGTATTTTATTAACCACAGATAAATTGGAAAATTTACAAGCTCAGCGTCCCAAACAGCTTAAAGTAGCTTGAAGATACAATACCAGTCCATTCGGCAGAAGCATTGCAGAATAAGGTGAAACACGGGAGAAGAAACTAAAAGCTAATAATTGATAATCAAGGGGCTATTGGGGTTGGGTGGAACTTAAAAACATAAGAACAAAAGAAATAAGAGCAAGAATAGGCCACTTGGCCCCTCGAGCCTGCTCCGCCATTCAATAAGGTCATGGCTGATCTTGAGCTCAAAGCCACTTCCCAGCCCGCTCCCCATAACCCTTCAGTCCCTTATCTTGCAAAAACCTGTCTATCACCACCTTAGATGTATTTAATAAACCAGCCTCCACAGCTCTCTGGGGCAGAGAATTCCGCAGATTTACGACCCTCTGAGAGAAGAAATTCCT
Organism: Somniosus microcephalus; assembly: GCF_052327205.1. Classification (NCBI taxonomy): domain Eukaryota; kingdom Metazoa; phylum Chordata; class Chondrichthyes; order Squaliformes; family Somniosidae; genus Somniosus; species Somniosus microcephalus. The sequence goes on from NW_028225263.1 coordinate 57,449, forward strand.
CGTCATCTCAGTTCCAAAAGGGTGGCCCTTTATTCTGAGACTATGCCCCGAGTTCTAGATTTCCCCACAAGGGAAACATCCTCTCTGCATCTACCCTGTCGTGCCCCCTCAGTATTTTATATGTTTCAATAAGATCACCTCTCATCCTTCTAAATTCCAATGAGCATAGGCTCAGCTTGCTCAACCTTTCTTCATAAGTCAACCCCCTCATCGCTGGAATTAACCGAGTGAATCGCCCCTGAACTGCCTCCAATGCAAGTATATCCTTCCTTAAATAAGGAGACCAAAACTGTACACAGTACTCAAGGTGTGGTCTCACCAATACCTTGTATAGTTGTAGCAGGACTTCCCTGCTTTTATACTTCAACCCCCTTGAAATAAAGGCCAACATTCCATTTGCCTTTTTGATTACTTGCTGTACCTGCATGTTAACTTTTTGTGATTCCTGCACAAGGACCCCCATGTCCCTCTGAACTGTAGCATTTTGTAATCCAGCTCCCTTTAAATAATAGTTTGCTTTTTTATATTTCCTGCCAAAGTGAATAACCACGCAATTTCCCACATTATACTCCATCTGCCAAATGTTTTCCCACTCACTTAGCCTGTCTATATTCCTTTGCAGATTATTTGAGCCCTCTGCACAACTTGTTTTCACACTGATCTTTGTATCATCTGCAAACTTGGCTACATTAGCCTCGGTCCCTTCATCCAAGTCATTAATGTAGATTGTAAATAGTTGAGGCCCCAGTACTGATCTCTGTGGCACCCCACTGGTTACCGTTTGCCAAATGGAAAATGACCCACTTAATACAATTACTTTCACTAGAGAGAAAGTGATACACTATCAATTCCTCATAAAAGACAGAGAGTTAATTAATAGGCTTTTATTAGCAAAGAACAGAGCATGCCTCTCGTGGTTGCCTGGTATCCAAAAGGGCAGGGGGCTGCCGAGCAGTCACCGTTATACCCGGGCATGTGGGTGGAGCCAGGGGTGGAGTCAGCTGAGGCATGCATAGGCACAACAGTGTGCAACAACAACAAAAACAACAACAATAACAAACAATGGTTTACCACATTCACCCCTTGTTTAAAATTGAGTCCGGTGGGGTGAGGTGTACTAAAAGTTCCTGTAAACTAAAAGTTCGTGTAGTTAAGTCTATCAGGTGGCCTTGTATGCCGTCCAGATCGTCGTAGCAGTGGCGGTGATGATGCAGCATCCAACGCCGAACCTGGCGTCTCGTTGATGAGAGGTTGCGTAGTCAAAGGCGGGTCCTGGGGCTGCAGCATGCCGTCTACAGGGGTCGGGGTGTGGGTAGTGTTGGGTGGCGATGGTGGTGTCTCAGGGGCACCCGAAGGTGCGAGGTCTCGTGTGGAGACAGTATCCTCCCGCCCGTCCGGGTACGCTACGTAAGCATACTGGGGGTAGGCGTTGGTAGTGGTGGGTGGCGAAGGAAGTGTTTCGGGAGCACCCGAAGGTGCGAGGTCTCGTATGGAGACTGTGTCCTCCCGCCCGTCCGGGTACACCACGTAAGCATACTGAGGGTTGGCGTGGAGGAGGCCCACCCTCTCGACCAGGGGGTCCGTCTTATGGGACCTCACGTGCTTCCGCAGTAGGACGGTTCCTGGAGAAGTCAGCCATGTCAGTAACGAGATCCCCGATGTGGACTTCCTGGAGAAGGAGAACATTCTCTCATGAGGGGTGGCATTGGTGGCTGTACAAAACAGTGACCGAATGGAATGGAGCACCGCAGGGAGGGCCTCCTGCCAGCGAGAGGTCGGAAGGCCCTTAGATTTCAAGTTTAAAAGGACTGCCTTCCAGACCGTCGCATTCTCTCTTTCCACCTGGCCATTCCCCCGGGGGTTGTAGCTGGTGGTGCTGCTTGTAGCAATACCTCTCGCGAGCAGGTACTGACGAATTTCGTCGCTCATAAAGGATGAGCCCCTGTCGCTATGAATATAGCTAGGGAAACCGAACAAGGCGAAGAGGTCTTTCAGACATTTAATGACCGTGGTACTGGTCATGTCTGAGCAAAGGATGGCAAATGGGAAACGGGAGTACTCGTCAATTATATTGAGGAAGCACACATTGCGGTCAGAGGAGGGGAGGGGCCCTTTGAAATCGCCGCTCAGCCGCTCGAAGGGGTGCGTGGCTTTGATCAGGCTCGCTCTGTCTGGCCTATAAAAATGCGGTTTGCACTCGGCACAGATTTGGCAGTTCCTTGTCAAGGTCCTGACCTCCTCGATGGAGTAGGGCAGGTTACGGGATTTGATGAAATGGAAGAACCTGGTGACACCCGGGTGGCAGAGGTCATTGTGGAGGGTCTTCAGTCTATCAACCTGCGCGTTGGCGCATGTACCACGTGATAGGGCATCTGGGGGCTCATTGAGTTTCCCGGGCCGGTACAAGATATCGTAATTGTAGGTGGAGAGTTCGATTCTCCACCTCAAGATCTTGTCATTCTTGATTTTGCCCCTCTGCTTATTATTAAACATAAAAGCTACTGAACGCTGGTCAGTGAGCAGGGTAAATAGTTTTCCGGCCAGGTAATGCCTCCAATGTCGCACAGCTTCCACAATGGCCTGAGCCTCCTTTTGGACAGAAGAGTGTCGAATCTCGGGGCCCTGGAGGGTCCTTGAGAAAAAGGCCACGGGCCTCCCCGCCTGGTTAAGGGTTGCAGCTAGGGCAAAGTCGGATGCATTGCTCTCCACTTGGAAAGGGATGGACTCATCCACTGCGTGCATTGTGGCCTTCGCAATGTCTCTTTTTATGAGAGTGAAGGCTGCACATGCCTCTGCTGTCAGGGGGAAGGAGGCGGACTTGATGAGGGGTCTGGCTTTGTCCACATAGTTGGGCACCCACTGAGCATAGCACGAGAAAAACCCTAGGCATCTCTTCAGTGCTTTTTGGCAGTGGGGGAGGGGGAGCTCCATAAGGGGGCGCATTCTGTCGTGGTACGAAACATACATTTGTCCTTGTTGTATTTTAGGTTCAGCCTCTGGGCCGTACGGAGGAATTTCTCTAGGTTAACATCATTGTCCTGCTGGTCGTGGCCGCAGATGGTATCGTTGTCTAGATAGGGGAAAGTGGCCTGGAGCGCGTTCTGGTCAACCATCCAGTCCATCTCCCGTTGGAAGACTGAAACCCCGTTGGTGACGCCGAAGGGAACTCTGAGGAAGTGGTAGAGACGACCGTCAGCTTCAAAAGCTGTGTACTGGCGGTCCTCAGCCCTGATGGGGAGCTGGTGGTGTGCCGGCTTCAGATCAATCGTCGAGAACACCCGGTATTGTGCTATCTGATTGACCATGTCAGATATCCGGGGGAGTGGGTGTGCATCCAACTGGGTGTAGCGATTGATCGTCTGGCTGTAGTCGATAACTAGGCGCTGTTTTCCGCCAGTCTTCACCACCACCACTTGTGCTCGCCATGGGCTGGTGCTACTCTCAATAATCCCTTCCTTCAGGAGTCTCGCTACCTCAGATTTAATGAAACTCCTATCCCCGGCACTGTAACACCTGCTTTTAGTAGCGATGGGCTTACAGTCACGGGTGAGGTTAGCAAACAAGGAGGGGGGGACTTTAAGGGTAGAGAGGCTGCAGGTGGTGCGCGGCGGGCGATTTAAAAGCTGCTGGCTGCAGACTGTGAGTGGGGGGAGGGGTCCGCCATATGCCAATGTGACACTTTTAAGGTGGCACTGAAAATCCAACCCCAGTAGAACGGCAGCGCAGAGATGGGCAGGACCAGAAGTTTAAAATTTTTGTATTCTGTGCCCCGTACCGAAAGGGTCACCACACAGTAGCCACCGACGTCTGCTGACTGGGCTTTGGAAGCCATAGAGATCCAATGGTGCGTCGGCCGGACCTGGAGAGAGTAACTGCGCACCGTGTCGAGGTGGATAAAACTCTCCATGCTCCCGCTGTCAGATAGGCAGGTAGTGGCACGGCCGTTTACCGTAATGTCCATCATGGACCTGGACAGTTGATGAGGGAGAGATTGGTCCAGTGTCACGGAGGCCAGCGTATGGCCAAGCGAGTCGATGTGGGCGTCAGATGAGGCGGTGGTTGAGTCCGGGTCCCCCGTGATTGAAGTTGGAGGCGTCCAAGATGGTGGACAAAATGGCGGCGCCCATGATCCCGATCCCCACGCAGCTGGGGGTGCCCAAGGTGGTGGGCAAGATGGCTGCCCCCACGGTTCACACGTGGCGCTGCTGGCGTTAGCGGTTTTGCCTTTGCAGGCGCTGACATAGTGTCCTTTCTTCCCGCAGCCGGAGCAGGAGGCATTTTTCTCCGGGCTGCGTGCTCTGGGGTGTTTTGCCTGGCCAAAAAAATAACATTTCTGTGCCTTGGACATCGCTGCAGCAGCTGGAGGTGGCGGTCCCATGACCCAAGCTTGCGGCGTCCACGGTGCGGAGCGGTTAGGGGAGAAAGCGTCCATATTCCTATGGGCCGCATCGAGTGAGAGCGCGAGGGACACTGCCTTTTTCAGGTCTATTTCTCCCTTCACCAACAGTCTCTGCCGGGAGTAGTCGGACCTTAGGCCCGCAACGAAAGCATCTCGGATCAGTCCCTCCGTGTGTGCTGCGGCTGATACTTCTTTGCAATCGCAGCCTCGGCCGAGTATCCGCAGTGCCCGTAGGAAAGCCTGCACCGATTCCCTGGGCTGCTGTCTGCGGGATCTTAAAAGGTGCCTGGCATAGACCGTATTTACCGGGCGTGCGTATTGCCCTTTTAGCAGATCGATAGCCGCCGCGTAGGTCGTCGCGTCCTTGATTAGAGTATAGACTTGGTGGCTCACTTTTGAGGCCAGGATTTTCAGCTTGTTTTCATCTAGGGTCACAGTTGAGGCTTCCAGGTATGCCTCAAAGCAACGCAGACATTGTGCGAATTTGGTAGCCTAACCCGCTTCTTGGGGGTCTAGGTCCAGGCATGTTGGTCTGAGGGCTTGCAGCAGCGCCTGCTGCTCAGCATTTGGCGCCGTCGGTTGATGCAGCTCCTGCTGTTCAACATTTGGACCCGACATTTTGCTTTGCTAATAAAATTGATACACTATCAATTCCTCATAAAAGACTGAGAGTTAATTAATAGGCTTTTATTAGCAAAGAACAGAGCATGCCTCTCGTGGTTGCCTGGTATCCAAAAGGGCAGGGGGCTGCAGAGCAGTCACCTTTATACCCGGGCATGTGGGTGGAGCCAGGGGCGGAGTCAGCGGAGGCATGCATAGGCACAACAGTGTGCAACAACAACAACAACAACAACAATAACAAACAGTGGTTTACCACAGAAAGTACTAGGTAAACTAATGGGAATAAAGTCTGACAAGTCCACTGGACCTGATGGCCTGCATCCTTGGTTCTGAAAGGAGGTGGCTGCAGGGATAGTGGATGCATTGTTTGTAATTTAACACAATTTCCTGGATTCTGGAGAGGTCCCAGCAGACTGGAAAACCGAAAATGTAACGCCCCTATTTAAGAAAGGAGGGAGAAAGAAAGCAGGCAACGATAGAACAGTTAGCCTAACATGAAGAAAGGTTGAGCAGGTTGAATATATACTCATTGGAGTTTAGAAGAATGAGAGGGGATCTTATTGAAACATATAAGTTTCTGATGGGGCTTGACAGGGTAGATGCAGAGAGAGGATGTTTCCCCTCGTGGGGGAATCTAGTACTAGGTTCATAATTTCAGAATAAGGGGGGCACCCATTTAAAACGGAAATGAGGAAGAATTTCATCTCTGAGGGTCGTGAATCTTTGGCATTCTCTTCCCCAGAGAGCTGTGGAAGCTGGGTCACTGAATATATTTATGGTGGAGATAGGCAGATTTTTGAATGATAAGGGAGTCAAGGGTTATGGGGAACGGGCAGGGAAGTGAAGTTGAAGTCAAGATCAGATCAACCAAGATCTTATTGAATGGCAGAGCAGGCTCGAGGGGCCAAATGACCGACTCCTGCTCCTACGTCTTATGTTCTTATGTTCTTATGTAACATATACTCACACCTCATCCTGTTAGAGCTCTAACATGTGCCGCTGTTTCTGGGGTAACTGTGGTCGTGGGTGCTCTATATCTCATGAGCCAAGTATTGTCAGACACGCTGGAGTATTTTGAGCCCCGATCGTAATTGAAACACAGTTTCTGAGATTGTACCTGAAATAAATCCATAACCTGATGATTTGTGCGGTTATCATGTGTCGAACATATTGGAAATGGCATTTACATTCTTGAAATGCATATTTTGGGCACATTAATATATTTGAAAATCACAATGTTTATCAGGACTTGGTGGTATGTTACAGAATGTCACAAGAATAAATGCTTTATCTCCCGCTGAAACAGGTCCCAAACTGGGCATTTATCTGCCCATTGGTAGCCGGGTTATGAGAGGGCTTGTTGAGGAACCCAAATCAGCACAAATTAAACTGCCCAGTGCGCGGCTGCTAATCAGTAATAAGGGAGCCTTTAGTTTAAATCAGGCGCAGAAGTCTGAGAATATTCAAGGAAGTGCAGCGGGTTCAAGGCAATTCCACCTCTATTTTATTTACTTTGTGATTCCCACTCATCTCATTAGAGTGTGGGTATGGAGTCATTAAAATCTCTCTCCAGCACTTTATGCTGTGCTGAATAAATGGACTGAATTATCTAGAATTGTATTTATTTGACAATAATTTAATTAAATGGTATGTGGACCAATTTAATACTCTCTGATCCTATTATATAATATCGTGAGAAACTCTTCCCATCACTTAACAAAGAAACTTTAACCAACGTCTCGGATACCCTGCTAGTCGCAACAGTCAGTTGGAGGATCTGTCCAACACATCACAACCCTGTAATAGACAGAGAGACAGACAGACAGATAGATAGATAGATAGATAGATAGATAGATAGATAGATAGATAGATAGATAGATAGATAGATAGATAGATAGATAGATAGACATACAGACAGACAGACAGAGAGATAGATAGATAGATAGAGAGAGAGAGAGAGAGATAGGTAGATATAGTTGGATGAACGGAGTGCTGGATGGATGATTGGAAGGATGGATAGATGGGCATGTATACTGCCGTGCAACTTTCTCATCTTTTTGATGGTCTACTATCTGACATGATGCAGCCCATTTACATTTGTATCAGTATGGTGCCTTCAGTCCTTCCTGATTTTCTGCATCATTTCAATCCCTGTGGCATCCATAACCAGAGAGATGAATTTCAACAGGAGAAGCCTGAAGTAATCCATACGGTACTGATGCTCCTTCTCTGGTGATGGGGAATATTCATCTCAAAGATATAAAGCAAACACGTGACTGGGATGAGAAGAGGCAAGTATAATATTTGGAGCATGTGGTCCTTCATATACAACAAAGAACTCAACATATCCTCACCCGAATTGCTTCAACCACATCGGGAACATAGCAGATCAATGGGTACCTCATCATCTCACTTCCCCACCTAAATACTTGCTCCTCTGTGAGACTGTTGCGGTCAGAATATTCTGAACAGCGTGGATAAAAAGAGCATGAACTGTGACTTTATTTCCCGCCATATATTCATTGTAATCATTGCCACAGTGAAATATGTCCTGTGGATTTCGCACATTGTGGTCGCAAATTAAAATGGCCATAACCCCTTTAACCGCTCTCCCCAGAGTCTTTCCATTGAGTCCATTCATCCACGGAATAAATTGTTCACGAGTTGGGCAGGTGAGGTCAGTGCTTCACTGAGATGTGCTCAGGTTGGTGGTAAGGGTTCACCGCGATGGAGCTATATGGTTTGAGTGGGCATGGTACATCATACAGACAGCGCTGAGTCAGTGAAGTTGCTGTACATGGTGATTTGAATCATAATTTTTGAAAAGATTATAGAGTCAGTGCTCTATGACATGAGATGAAAAGAATCCTATTTCTCAGAAGGTTGTATTTTTGCTGTGCGATTCTTTAGGGTCATGGAGAACTGGTATAGGGATATAAAGACTGAAATAAGATGCCATTTTCTAGGCTTCAAAGCTTCAAATCATTTCTTAATGTCCCAAAGTGCTTCACAAATAGTAATTAATATTGAAGTGTTATTGGCGATGTGCTTTCCAGTGAGTGGCTCCGATTTGATTGATTCCTGATTGGACCCCTCCCCTTGTATAAGAGACTCTCTTCCATAAGCTAGAGATTACTAATGTGGATTCTGTGCAGTTCCCATTCCCGCTGTCAGGAGTAATAAACTGTTTCTGCACCAACTGACAGAAATTGCGACAGATGAAGAGAGAGAGATTTCCAGACACACTGATATTTTCAAGGTCGCCATATTATGAACAAGTGTTATTTCTCAATACTTTCGTCCTTCGTTGTGTTTTCCAGACAATAGATGTTTCTGAATGCAGTGATGTTTTCGATCTATTGATTGTTCCCCACCACTCAATTTTCTGAAACAATGGACAGCTTGCAATCGATTAATGTTTCTCGACCTTTCAAATATTCCAAACATTGTTATCACTCCGAATCGATTGACGTTTCTTGATCTAGCAATGATTCCCCAGACTTTCATCACTCCCAATCAAATCAAGTATTGGCACCGGACATGTGGGCCCTTAATTATGGGGCTCAAGTCTCTGGAGTGCGGGGCTCGAACTCACAACCTTCCGACTCAAGGGGCAAGAGTGCCTATACTTCAAAAGTACTTCATTGGCAGTGAAGCGCTTTGGAATGACTGAGGTTAATAAAGGTCCCGTATCAATACAGTCCTTTCTTACTGATTGGAGCAGAGAGTGTGCCAACATTGAAGAATTGGTTGGATATGTGGTTGAAGAAAGGGGGATAAAGGGATATGGACACAGGGCTGGAAAGCGGGATTAGGAATAGTGCAGTTGTAGAGGGCTAACACCGACAACAAGGGCCGAAGGGCCTGTTCTATGTGCTGTAATTTCCGTGTTGTTCAGTGACAGGGAGCCTTGTCAGCTTGTCACTAATCTCACAGTCTGGGGTTCTGATCGCAACACTCCCCAAATTAAAGTTATGCCACCCATGTAATTCTCGATTGTTATTATTCAGCCTCCCACTAAAGCAACATTTCGACACCTATAAACAGAAAAACAGCGGCTTTGAGATGTAGACTAAACCTCGTTTCAGCTGAAATGATGGTTGCTTCATATCTCACGCGAAGGGGTTGGTGAAGCCTAGGTATAACAATTGATAAGTTTTAAATTGCATTCATTAGCAATAACTTTGATTCATGAACCACTTTTAACTGAGTAAAGCCTTCCAAGGCGCTTCACAGGAACATAAATAAAACAAGATTTGACACAAAGCCACGTAAGGAGATATTAGGAGAGGTGATTAAAAAGCTTGGTCAAAGAGGAGCATCTTAAAGGAGGAGAGCGGGACAGAGGCGGAGAGATAAGGGAATTCCAAAGCTTAGCGCCTTGGCATCTCAAGGCACAGCCACCAATGGTGAAGTGATGAAAATCGTGGATGCACAAGACAGCAGAATTGGGGCAGTGCAGAGATCATGGAGAGTTGTAGGGCTGGAGGAGATAACAGAGATAGGGAGGGGTGCGGCCATTCAGGGATTTGAAATCAAGGGGGAGAATTTGAAAATCAAGGTGTTGATGGATTGGGAGCCAATGTACATCAGCAAGCACAGGATGATGGGTGAATGGGGCTTGGTTTGGGTTAGGATGATGGGTGAATGGGCCTTGGTGTGAGTTAGGATGATGGGTGCATGGGGATTTGAGCGAGATAGGATGATGGGTGAATGTGGTTTGGTGTGAGTTAGGATGATGGGTGAATGGGCTTGGTGTGAGTTAGAATGATGGGTGAATCGGCTTAGTGTGATTTAGGATGATGGGTGAATGGCGCTTTTTGTGAGTTAGGGTGATGGGTGAATTGGGTCTTGGTGTGAGTTAGGATGATGGGTGAATGGGTCTTGGTGTGAGTTAGGATGATGGGTGAATGGGTCTCGGTGTGAGTTAGGATGTTGGGTGAATGGGGCATGGTGTGATTTAGTAGGTTTGGTGAATGGGGCCTTGTGTGAGTTAGGATGATGGGTGAATTGGGTCTTGGTGTGAATTAGGATGGTGAGTGAATGGGTCTTGGTGTGAGTTAGGATGATGGGTGAATGGGTCTTGGTGTGAGTTAGGATGTTGGGTGAATGGGGATTGGTGTGTGTTAGGATGTTGTGTGAATGGGGCTTGGTGTGAGTTAGGATGATGGGTGAATGGGCTTGGCGTGAGTTAGGATGATGGGAGAATGGAGCTTGGTGTGAGTTAGGATGAAGGATGAATGGGTCTTGGTGTGAGTCAGGATTATGGGTAAATGTGGTTTGGCGTGTGTTAGGATGATGGGTGAATGGGGTTTGGTGTGAGTTAGGATGCTGGGTGAATGGGGCTTAGTGCAAGTTAGGATGATGGGTGAATGGGTCTGGGTGTGAGTTAGGATAATGGGTGAATGCATCTGGGTGTGAGTTCGGACGATGGGTGAATTGGGTCTTGGTGTGAGTTCGGATGATGGGTCAATGTGGTTTGGTGTGAGTTAGCATGATGGGTGAACGGGTCTTGGTGTGAGTTAGGATGATGGGTGAATGGGTCTGGGTGTGAGTAACGATGATGGGTGAATGCATCTGGGTGTGAGTTCGGACGATGGGTGAATTGGGTGTTGGTGTGAGTTAGGATGTTGGGAGAATGGGGCTTGGTGTGAGTTAGGATGTTGGGTGAATGGGGTTTGATGTGAGTTAGGATGATGGGTGAATGGGCGTGGTGTGAGTTAGGATGATGGGAGAATGGAGCTTGGTGTGAGTCAGGATTATGGGTAAATGAGGTTTGGTGTGTGTTAGTATGATGGGTGAATGGGGTTTGGTGTGGGTTAGGATGCTGGGTGAATGTGTCTTGGTGTGAGTTAGAATGATGAGTGAATTGGGTCTTGATGTGAGTTAGGATGATGGGTGAATGGGGCTTGGTGTGAGTTAGGATGATGAGTGAATGGGGCTTAGTGCAAGTTAGGATGATGGGTGAATGGTTCTGGGTGTGAGTTAGGATGATGGGTGAATGCGTCTGGGTGTGAGTTCGGACGATGGGTGAATTGGGTTTTTGTGTGAGTTCGGATGACGGGTCAATGTGGTTTGGTGTGAGTTAGCATGATGGCTGAACGGGTCTTGGTGTGAGTTAGGATAATGGGTGAATTGGTCTGGGTGTGAGTAACGATGATGGGTGACTGGGCCTTGGTGTGAGTTAGGATGATGGGTGAATGGGTTTTGGTGTGAGTAAGGATGATCGGTGAATGGGCCTTGGTGTGAGTTAGGATGATGTGTGAATGGGACTTGGTGTGAGTTAGTATGATGGGCGACTGGGGCTTGGTGTGTGTTAGGATGATGGTTGAATGGGTCTTGGTGTGAGTTAGGATGATTGGTGAATGTGGCTTAGTGCGTGTTAGGTTGATGAGTGAAAGGGGCTTGGTCTGAGTTAGGATGATGGGTGAATGGGTCTTGGTGTGAGTTATGATGATGGGTGAATGGGTCTTGTGTGTAAGTTAGGATGATGGGTGAATGGGTCTGGGTGTAAGTTAGGATGATGGGCGACTGGGGCCTGGTGTGAGTTAGGTTGATGGGTGAATGGGTCTTATGGAGTGAGTTAGGATGATGGGTGAATGGGTCTGGATGTGAGTTAGGATGATGGGCGACTGGGGCCTGGTGTGAGTTAGGATGATGGGCGACTGGGGCCTGGTGTGAGTTAGGATGATGGGTGAGTTGGGTTTTGTTTGAGTAAGGATGATGGGTGAATGGGGCTTAGTGTGAGTTAGGATGATGGGTGAATTGGTCTTGGTGTGAGTTTGGATGACGGGTGAATGGGGCTTTATGTGAGTTTTCATGCTGCGTGGTTGGGGCTTTGTGTGAATTAGGATGATGTGTGAATCGGTCTTGGTGTGAGTTAGCATGATGGGTGAATGGCTCCTGGTGTGCGTTCGGATGATGGGTGAAGGTGTCTTGGTGTGAGCTAGAATGATGGGTGAATGGGTTTAGTGTTAGGGTGACGGGTGAATGGGGGTTAGTGTGAGTTAGGATGATGGGTGAATGGGTGTTAGTGTGAGTTAGGATGATGGGTGAATGGGGGTTAGTGTGAGTTAGGATGATGGGTGAATGGTGGATAGTGTGAGTTAGGATGGTGGGTGAATGGGTCTTGGTGTGAGTTAGGATGTGAACTCTCGCGTTTTGGATGAGTTCAAGCTCTTAAAAATGCAAGCTATGAGGCCGGATCAGAAGACCAATAGGTTGTCAAGTCTTGAGGCAGCAAAGGCCAGTGTGAGGGTTTCAGCAGCAGATGAGCTGAGACAGCGGCGGAGATGGGTGATGTTCCAGAGGTGGAAATAGGCGATCTTGGTGAAGGACCAGATAAGTGATCGGTAACTCATCTCAGGGTCAAATAGAAGGCCAAGATTTTCAACATTCTAATTTAATCCTCAGACAGAAGCCAGGGAGAGAGATGCATTCGGTAAGCAGGGAACGGAGTTTGTGGGGGGAGAGGACTTTGGCTGAAAAATGGCGGTTGGGCAGCGTAGACACGGACTATGCCACTGATCTACAAAAAGAAAACGAACGTAGCCAGTGTGAGGTCTAGAATGGAGACTGGTTCTCGGCGTTGCAGAGTTCTGAGCAGTGTATGACCTCAGGAGGGCCAGGAGGGCAGCGTACCGCCTCTTCACGTGGAGGACACGCCCACAAAAGCTGTCAAAATGAAGCCACAGCCACAGAAATTTCTCTCAGTATCTTCCAATGCAATTACATCTATTTTAAAATTCTGAAACTTTTCCATTAAAGTTATACTTGGACATATTTCATATATCAGCATTTTGATTTTATTACATGTCTCCTACAAGTCATTATGCTGAACTTCGAAGGACCATGTGACATTATCTAATGTAATGTAAACAGATGCAGGGTCTAGTGTAATACAACAAGAGGCAGGGTCCAGTGTACTATAACCAGAGACCATGTCTAGTGTATTATAAACATAGACCCTGTCATGAGTGATATAAACAGAGATCCTGTCTAGTGTAATATTTATATAGAAAGTGTCTAGTGTAATATAAACAGAGACAGGGTCTAGTGTAATCTAAACAGAGACAGGGTCGAGTGTAATATAAACTGAGACAGGTTCTAGTGTAATAGAAACAGAGACAGAGTCGAGTGTAATATAAACAGAGACAGGGTCTAGTGTAATATAAACAGAGAGGGCCTAGGATAATATAAGCTGAGAAAGGGCCTAGTGTAATATAACCAGAGACAGGGTCTAGTGTAATATAAACAGAGACAGGCTCTAGTTTAATATAAACTGAGACAGGGTCTAGTGTAATATAAACAGAGACAGGCTTTATTGTAATATAAACAGAGACAGTGTCTAGTGTAATATAAACAGAGACAGCGTCCAGTTTAATATAAGCAGAGACAGGGTCTAGTGCAAAATAAACAGAGACAGGGACGAGTGTAATATAAACAGAGACAGGGTCTAGTGAAATATAAACAGAGACAGGGCCTAGTGTAATATAAACAGAGACAGGGTTTAGTGTAATATAAACAGAGACAGTGTCTAGTGTAATATTAACAGAGAGGGTCTAGTGTAATATAAATGGAGAAAGAGCCTAGTGTAATAGAAACAGAGACAGGGTCTAGTGTAATATAAACAGAGACAGGCTCTAGTGTAGTATAAACTGAAATAGGGTCAAGTGTAATATAAACAAAGACAGGGTCTCGTGCATTATAAACAGAGATAGCGTCCGGTGTAATAGAAACAGAGACAGGGTCTAGAGCAAAATAAACAGAGACAGGGACTAGTGCAATATAAACAGACAGGGTCGAGTGTAATATAAAAAGAGAGAGGGACTAGTGTACTTAAAACTGAGAAAGGGACTAGTGAAATATAAACAGATACATTGTCTAGTGTAATTTTAAGAGATACACTGTCTCGTGTAATATAAACTGAGACAGAGTCCGGTGTACTATATCAGAGACAATGTCTAGTGTAATATAAACAGAGACCCTGCCTCGTGTAATATAAACAGAGACCCTGTGTAGTGTAATATAATCATAGACAGTGTCTAGTGCATTGCGGCGTGGGAGCTGCGATTGGATGCATACTGGAGCATTCACGATGCTCAGGACGTCGTGAATAGCATGTTTACAGAGTTGGACACACCGCAGGTAGAGGTTGGATAGGAAGAAACGGAATGGGTTACCAACAGGCAGAGTACAAGGCGCAGGCAGGTAGTGCAGGGTTCCCCTGATGACATCCCCCTCTCAAACAGATACACCACTTTGAGTGCTGTTGGGGGGGTTGATTTATCAGAGGAAAGCAGCAGCAGCCAACTTCCTGGCACCAGGGGTGGCTCTGCTGCACAGCACGGGAGGAAAACGAGGGGTAGAGCTATAGTAATTGGGGATTCTATTGCAAGGGGAATAGATAGGCGTTTCTGCGGTCGCAAACGAGACTCCAGGGTGGTGTGTTGCCTCCCTGGTGCAAGGGTCAAGGATGTCTCAGAGCGGCTGCAGAACATCTTGGATGGGGAGGGTGAACAGCCAGTTGTCGTGGTGCACATAGGCACCAACGACATAGGTAAAAAGCGGGATAAAGGTCCTAAAAGCGGAATATAGGGAGTTAGGAGGTAAATTAAAAAATAGGACCTCAAAGGTAGTAATCTCAGGATTGCTACCAGTGCCACATGCTAGTCAGTGTAGACATAGAAGGATATTTCAGATGAATACGTGGCTAGGGGAATGGTGCAATGGGGAGGGATTCAAGTTCCTGGGACATTGGAACTGGTTCTAGGGGAGGTGGGAACAGTTCAAACCGGACGGTTTGCACCTGGGCAGGGCTGGAACTGATGTCCTAGGGGGAGCGTTTCCTAGTGCTCTTGGGGAGGGTTTAAACTAAAATGGCAGGGGGTTGGGAACCTGAGCAGGGAGACAGAGGAAAGGGAAACAAGCATAAAAGCAAAAGATAGGAAGGAGAAAAACAAAAGTGGCAGTCAGAGAAATCAATGCTTTAAATCAAGCGTGGCCACAGTAAGTAATAATTCTAAAAGGTCTAAGAGCATTTAAAAAAACAAGCCTGAAGGCATTGTGTCTTAATGCGAGGAGCATTCGTAATAAGGTGGATGAATTGGCTGCGCAAATAGAGGTAAATGAATATGATTTGGTTGGGATTACGGAAACGTGGCACAAGGATGGCCAAGGCTGGGAATTCAACATCCAGGGGTATTTGATATTCAGGAAAGATATGCAAAAAGGAAATGGAGGTGGGGTAGCATAATTGGTTAAAGAAGGGATTAACACAATTGTAAGGAAGGATATTAGCTCTGATGACGTGGAATCTGTATGGGTAGAATTGAGAAATACTAAAGGGCATAAAACGTTAGTGGGAGTGGTATTTAGACGTCCAAACAGTAAGGCGGAGGTTGGGGATGGCATTAAACGAGAAATTAAAGAAGCGTGCAATATGGGCACAGCAGTCATCATGGGTGACTGTAATCTACATATAGGTTGGGCTAACCAAATTAGTAACAATACTGTGGAGGAGGAATTCCTGGAGTGTTTACGGGATGGTTTCCTGGACCAATATGTTGAGGAACCAACCAGGCATCAGGCCATCTTAGACTGGGTATTATGGAACGAGAAAGGATTAATTAGCAATCTTGTTGTACGAGGCCCCTTGGGTCGGAGCGATCATAATATGATCGAATTCTTCATTAAGATGGAGAATGCAGTAGTTGACTCAGAGATTAAATAAAGGAAACTATGATGGTCTGAGGAGCGAGTTGGGTAGGATTGATTGGGGAATGTCACTCAAAGGGTTGACGGTGGATAGGCAATGGCAAACATTCAAAGACTGAATGGATGAACGACAGAATTTGTTCATCCCAGTTTGGCATAAAAATAAAACAAAAAAGGAGACTCAACCGTGGCTAATAAGGGAAATTAGGGATAGCATAAAAGCCAAGGAGAGGACATATAAATTGGCCAGAGAAAGCTGTTGTGTATGTAACCTGTTCCACCTTAAGAGAGCTTAAGCCTGTTCCACCTTAAGAGATGTACTACTTTCTCAGGCTGCTGTAGACGTAATACCGGGAGTGAACACACCGGTATATAAGCACTGTGCAGTAATCTTGTATTCAGTATAGTCCCTACCTCCAACCAGTAAAGACCTGTTTGAGTTATACGTTTAAGTCTTTGTGTTAATTGTTCAATACAATACACATACTTAACAAAAGCAATAATCCTGAGGATTGGGTGCAGTTTAGGATTCAACAAAGGAGGACAAAGGGATTAATTAAGAAGTGGAAAATAGAATATGAGAGTAAGCTCACAGGGAACATAAAAACTGATTGTAAAAGCTTTTATAGATATGTGAAGAGACAAAGATTGGTGAAGTCAAGCGTAGGTCCCTTGCAGTCAGAATCAAGGGAATTCACAATGGGGAACAAAGAAATGGCATTCCAACTAAATACATATTTTGGTTCTGTCTTCACAAAGGAGGACACGAATAATCTCCCAGAGAGGCCGGGGAACATAGGGTCTGATGAAAGAGTAGAACTGAAAGTATTCAGTGTTTGTAGGGAAATGGTGTTAGGAAAATTGATGGGACTGAAGGCCGATAAATCCCCAGGGCCTGATAATCTACATCCTAGGGTAATTAAGGAAGTGGCCCTAGAAATAGTAGATGCATTGCTGGTCATCTTCCAGAACTCAATAGACTCTGGAAGAGCACCCATGGTTTGGAGGGTAGCTAATGTTACCCCACTATTCAAAAAAGGTGGTAGAGAAAAAGTGGGGAATTATAGACCAGTATGCCTGAAATCGGTAGTGGGGAAAATGCTAGAGTCCATTATAAAAGATGTAATAGCAGGGCACTTGGAAAGCAGTGATGGATCGGACAAATTGAACATGGATTTCCAAAAGGTAAATCGTGCTTGACTAAACCACTGGAATTTTTTTAGGATGTAACTGGTAAATAGATAAGGGAGAACCAGTGGATGTGGTGTATTTGGACTTTCAGAAGACTTTCGATAAGGTCCCGCATAAGAGATTTGCGTGCAAAATTAAGGCACGTGGGATTGGGGGTAAGGTATTGACTTGGATAGAGAACTGGTTGGTGGATAGAAAGCAAAGTGTTGGAATAAACGTGTCATTTTCTGAGTGGCAGGCAGTGACTAGTGGGGCACTGCAAGGATCGGTCCTAGGACCCCAGCTGTTCACACTATATATTAATGATCTGGTCGAGGGAATTGGATGTAATACCTCCAAATTTGCAGAAGACACAAAGCTCGGTGGGAGGGTATGCTGTGAGGAGGATGTCGTGAAACTCCAGTATGATTTGGACAGGTTGGGTGATTGGGCAGAAACATGGCAAATGCACGATAATGTGGATAAATGCGAGGTTATCCACTTTGGTGGCAAAAACAGGAAGACAGACTATTATATGAATGGCAACAGATTAGGAGAAGGGGAAGTGCAAAGAGATCTGGGTGTTCTTGGGCACCAGTCGCTGAAGGTAAGCATGCAGGTGCAGCAGGCTGTTAAGAAGGTAAATGGTATGTTGGCCTTCATTGCAAGAGGGTTCGAGTACAGGAACAAGGATGTCTTGCTGCAGTTGTACAGCGCCTTGGTGATACCGCACCTTGAGTATTGTGTGCAGTTTCAGTCACCTTATCTGAGGAAGGACGTTCTTGCCATGGAAGGAGTGCAGTGAAGATTCACCAGGCTGATACCTGGGATGGCAGGAATGACGTATGAGGAGAGATTGTGTCGATTGGGCTTGTACTCACTGGAGTTGAAAAGATTGAGAAGGGATCTCCTCGAAACCTATACAATTCTGTAAGGCCGGGACAGACTAGATGCAGGAAGGATGTTTCTGATGGCCGGTGAGTCCAGAACCAGGGGTCATAGTCTAAAGAAAAGGGGTAAGCCATTTACGACTGAAATGAGGAGGAATTTCTTCACCCAGAGAGTGGTGAACCTGTGGAATTCTCTGCCACAGAGGGCGGTGGAGGCCAGTTCATTAAAAATATTCAAGAAGGATTTGGATATATTTCTTAAGGCTAAAGGGATCAAGGGATATGGGGAGAAGGCAGGGACAGGGTACTGAATTTGGATGATCAGCCATGATCTCATTGAATGGCGGAGCAGGCTCGAGGGGCTGAATGGCCTACTCGTGCTCCTATCCTCTATGTTTCTATGTTGCTATAAACAGAGACAAGGTCTAGTGTAATATAAACAGAGACAGGGTCTAGTGTAACATACAATGGGACAGGTTCTGGTGGAATATAAACAGAGACAGGGTCTATTGTATTTAATGCAGAGACAGGATCTAGTGAAATATTTACTCAAACA
The DNA here is from genome assembly GCF_052327205.1 of Somniosus microcephalus. Taxonomy (NCBI): domain Eukaryota; kingdom Metazoa; phylum Chordata; class Chondrichthyes; order Squaliformes; family Somniosidae; genus Somniosus; species Somniosus microcephalus. The sequence goes on from NW_028225263.1 coordinate 75,801, forward strand.
GGGTCCAGTGTAACATAAACAGACACACGGTCGAGTGTAATATAAGCAGAATCAGGGTCTAGTGTAATATAAACAGAGACAGGCTCTAGTGTAATATAAATAGAGACAGGTTCTAGTGTAATATAAACAGAGACAGCGTCCAGTGTAATATAAACAGAAACAGGGTCTAGTGCAAAATAAACAGAGACAGGGACTAGTGAACTATAAACAGAGACAGGGTCTAGTGTAATATAAACAGAGAGAGGGTCCAGTGTAATATATACAGAGACAGGGTCGCGTGTAATATAAACAGAGACAGGGTCTAGTGTATTATAAACAGAGACAGGGTCGAGTGTAATATAAACACAGACAGGGTCTAGTGTACTATAAACAGAGACCCCGTCTAGTGTAATATATAAATAGACAGTGTCTAGTGTAATATAAACAGAGACAGTGTCTAGTGTAATATAAGCAGAGACAGGATCTAGTGTAATATAAACTGAGACAGGTTCTAGTGTAATATAAACAGAGACAGAGTCGAGTATAATATAAACAGAGACAGGGTCTACTGTAATATAAACAGAGACAGGGCCTAGTGTAATATAAACAGAGAGGGTCTAGTGTAATATAAGCTGAGAAAGGGCATAGTGCAATATAAACAGAGACAGGGTCTAGTGTAATATAAATATAGAAGATCGGAGCAGGAGTAGGCCAGTCGGCCCCTCGAGCCTGTTCCACCATTCAATGCAATCATGGCTGATCATCCAATTTCAGTACCCAGTCCCTGCTATCTCCCCATACCCCTGGATCCCTTTAGACTTAAGAAATATATCCAACTCTTTCTTGAATATATTTAATGAATTGGCTTCTACTGCCTTCTGTGGTAGATAATTCCACAGTTTCACCACACTCTGGGTGAAGAAATTCCTCTTCATTTCTGTCCTAAATGGCCTACCCCTTATCCTTAGACTGTGACCCCTGGTTCTGGACTCCCCGACCATCGGGAACATATTTCCTGCATCTAGTCTGTCCAGTCCTGTCAGAATTTTATAAGTTTCAATGAGGTCCCCTCTCATTCTTCTAAACGCCAGCGAGTACAAGCCCAATCCTCCTAATCTCTCCTCATACGTCATTCCTGCCATCCCAGTTATCAGCCTGGTGAATCTTCGCTGAACTCCTTCCATGGCAAGAACATCCTTCCTCAGGTAAGGCGACCAATACTGCACACAGTTCTCAAGAGGTGGTCTCACCAAGGCCCTGCACAACTGCAGCAAGACATCCTTGTTCCTGTACTCCAACCCTCTCACTACAAAGGCCAACATACCATTAGCCTTCTTAACTGCCTGCTGCACCTGCATGCTTACCTTCAGCGACTGGTGCACAAGGACACCCAGTTCTCTTTGCACTTCTCCTTCTCCCAATCTATTGCCATTCAAATAATAATCTGCCTTCCTGTTTTTGCCACCAAAGTGGATAACCTAACATTTATCCACGTTATTTTGCATCTGCCATGCCTTTACCCAATCACCCAACCTGTCGAAATCATCCTGGAGTTTCTCGGCATTCTCCTCACAGCACACACGCCCACCGAGCTTTGTGTCTTCTGCAAATTTGGAGATATTACATCAAGTTCCCTTGTCTAGATCATTAATATATATTGTGAATAGCTGGGGTCAAAGGATCGATCCCTGCAGTACCCCACTAGTCACTGCCTGCCACTCAGAAAAAGAACGGTGGCATATTGGTTAGCACTGTTGCCTCACAGCGCCAGGGACCTGGGTTCGAATCCGGCCTCGGGTGACTGTCTGTGTGGAGTTTGCACATTCTCCCCGTGTTTGCGTGGGTTTTCTCTGGGTGCTCCGGTTTCCTCCCACAGTCCAAAGATGTGCGGGTTAGGTTGATTGGCTATGATAAATTGACCCTTAGTGTTAGGGAGACTAATTACGTGGGGTTACGGAGATAGGGTGGGATATGTGTTGGTGTAGGGGTTACGGGGATCGGGTGGGATATGTGTCGGTGCAGGCTCGATGGGCCGAAATGGCCTCTATCTGCACTGTGGGGTATCTGTGATCTGTGATTTCTGTGAACTCTTTGCTTTCTGTCTGCCAACCAGTTCTCTATCAAAGTCAATACCTTGCGCCCAATCCCATGTGCCTTAACTTTACACGCTAATCTCTTATGCGGGACCTTATCAAAAGCTTTCTGAAAGTCCAAATACACCACATTCATGGTTCTCCCTTATCTATTTTACCAGTTACATCCTCAAAAAATTCCAGTGGATTAATCAAGCACTATTTACCTTTTGTAAATCCATGTTGACTTTGTCCGATCCTGTCACTCTTTTCCAAGTGCTCTGCAATTACATCTTTTATAATGGACTCCAGCATTTTCCCCACTACCAATGTCAGGCTTACCGGTCTGTGATTCCCCATTTTCTCTCTACCACCTTTTTGAATAGTGGGGTAACATTAGCTACCCTCCAATCCATGGTTACTGTTTTAGATTCCATCGAATGTTGGAAGATGACCAGCAATGCATCTACTATTTCTAGGGCCACTTCCTTAAGTGCCCTAGGATGTAGATTATCAGGCCCTGGGGATTTATCGGCCTTCAGTCCCATCAATTTCCCTAACACCATTTCCCTAAAAATACTGATTTATTTCAGTTCCTCCTTATCATCAGACCCTATGTTTCCCGGCATCTCTGGGAGGTTATTTGTGTCCTCCTTTTTGAAGACAGAACCAAAATACGAAATTAATTGGTCTGCCATTTCTTTGTTCCCCATTATAAAATCTCCTGATTCTGTCTGCAAGGGAGCTACGCTTGACATCACCAATCTTTTTCTCTTCACACATCTATTTAAGCTTTTACAGTCAGTTTTATGTTCCCTGCAAGCTTACTCTCATATTCCCTCCCTACAGCTTTGGTTAATATATTTAGAGACTAGAGGATTCAGAGTTAGGTTCGCAGGCCGATTTTTGCAATCCAACAGTCCCCCCTTCCAACCCCCCAAAAGCGAACGTGGAGGCATGTTGGAAAGTGTGCACACCCACAAACAGCTGATATAGCATGCTGGGAAACCAAGAGCGTGAATGATTGAGGTTTCTTCCGGTTACTGGACCTACTTTGTTATACACCTCTTCCCAAAAACCTCTAGTTACTCCAGGAAGGCCACGCATTTGTTGCATATGGCCTGGTGTGTATCCTGTCGAGGTGGATACCAGGTATGCATCAGATGAGTATGGTTGATATTTAAATATAAATTAAAGTGTTTCCCGATTCATTATACTACTATCTCAACATTCATACACTTGATCTCTCCAGAAAACAAACGAAGCCGTCAGAAACACATGTAGGAGGGGCAGTGCATGCACTAACTGTCTTAACAACTTGTTTCGCAAAGTGTTTCACTTGAGCCCGTTTACATTACTTACATGCCATACATAGCAAAATCAAGACCAGTATTAACTGCACCGTGACTAATATGTGCAAAATCAGTCTGATCCTTGGGTGTTCCGGTGTTCTGACTCTGCCCCGCCTGGGGTATCCTCTGTTTCTTGTATCTTTCCTGATGTTACCCCGCCTCGGGTTTCCCTTACTTTGCTTCAGATCTTCTCTTTCGGTGTGCTCAATTAATTTGTTCGTCATGGGCATGAGTACCTAATTGGCTGATGTATCAAAGTATGCTAATTACCAGAGCATGTGAAATAATACAAGCCGAAGGGTGTGCTGATATGTGTTAAGCCGAATATCACACCAGAGTGAGTTGTCCACTATGGTGTCAATTTCAATATCAATTCTCGAGTTGTCTTACCCCAAAAACGTAACAATGCTTGGGGGGGGGTGTAATTCAGTCGCATCATGAGCTCACTGAAACCCTCAAACAACAGGGGAATGTTGGTTGATCACCTCATATTGGATTCGTACTGGTTTTTCCCACACTCTGTTACCTACAAAACACAATTATTACAGTCACAGTTAAATTCAGTCTTACAATCATATCAAATGGCATTACATTTTTACATCTAATAAGCAAATCATGGATTTGAAAGATTCGTCAGATCTCTCTTTTACTCTTATCCATCTTCTGGATAATTCTTACTAAATATGATTACCCTTAGCCCTCAATTCTCCCAATCCAGATGCTTTAACTTCTAACAGGTACCAGTGTCTTTAACTCTATTCTGATTGTTTCATTAATTGGATAGTTTCTTGATGGAGTATGTGTTAATGCTTTAAAGGTTGTCTCGCTCTCCTGAGCCACATTAACTACTTCATGTCTGTCTTGCTGTTGTCCAGTAACTGAGCATGTCTAAGACCAGTTCTTCAGTGCAAACTCGCCATACATTCCCGGATGGTAATTACCTCATACGTTACAAATCACATTAGCACACTCATACCGATATCTACATATTATGCCACACTTGCCATCCGATGCAAGCTTTTCTCGTGCTTTCAGGTATCTTATCGAAAGATTGTAGTTGTCTGGAGATCTTTGCTCATCTTCCTCTGCGTGGTCCCGATGTCTTGGTAGTGGCGAGGCTATGAAATTCTGTTTCTTACAAGGTTCATTAAAGGCAGTGTCACAAATGTCTCCAAGAGAATGCTATCAATTTGCTATTCTTAACGACAATTTCCCGACTTTCACTAGAAAATTTTGAAAAATTCTCAATTGCTGGTGTAATTCTCCAGTTTCTATCTCACACCGTTAATTACTATTCATATCTCATTCATGAGTCTTGGAGGAACGTTACTGTCCAGTACAATATTTAAAATTGAAAACATAGATCAAACGTTCTCACTTGATCAAGTTATTAACACTTTTGTTTATCATTATTTTAGAGTATCTTTTATTTTCCAAAAAGTAACCAAATATATAGTGCCTGAGTCCATTTTGTTAAGACAAAATTATTCCAAAATCCAAAAAGCAGTATTATTGTACAGGTTTAGGAATGTCTAGTTCCTATCCAAAAGACTGAGGTCCACTCAGGCGATCAAATAAACGAGGTTTAATGAAAACTAACAGTTTTTAACGGATAACTACAGGAGAATATCGACTATAGGTCTAGTCAGTTTGGAGGCTCCATGAGGACTGCTTGGCGGTCCCGTGGCTGACGTCATGACGTCAGCATGTTTTTCCCGCCGGTGGGGGAATCACGTGATGCACGGTGTGACGTCATCGCGTTGGCCCGCGCTATTAAAGTGATCGCGCTCTGTACATGTAAACAGTGAAAACAAAGATACAGACTGAGCCTATAGCTAACATATTATTAAAGGGAATTATCTGCAATTGATTGGAGCCCTTAGTGGCTCCGGCACATGTGCCCCCCCCAGAATTGTCTTTAATAGCAAAAGTAAAACGGCGAGAAATCCTGACAAGCCTGTAAGATCGACTTCTGTAGCCTTGAGGTGGGAGCTGATGGACGGCGGGTGAGCTGGCAGGCAGTTGTGTTTGATCTGGCATGGCGACTGTGGGTGGTCGGCCATGTTATGGCCGTTGTGCGATCTCGACTGGGCGGTCAAGGTCCAAGTGAGCTGGCTTCAACCGGTCAACCGAAATGTGGTCAGGTTTACCTCCGACATCGATCAAAAAAGATTTGTCTCCCGGCTCTATAACATGGATAGGACCAGTGTAAGGGGATTTGAGCGGGTCCCGATGAGCGTCGTGGCGGATAAACACATAGTCAGCATTCTTCAGCTCAGCTGGGATGTGGGAGCTCTGCAAGCCGTGATGCGATGTAGGCACTGGAGCGAAACTTCTGGCTTACTCCTGGTGGCTGATGAGCTGCTGGGACGCAGACCATGGCTCCGTTGGAGTCGGAAGGAAGTCCCCTGGTATGCGTAGCGGCTGGCCATGTATGAGCTCCGCCGAGGATGATTGAAGATCTTCTTAAGGTGCCGTATGAAGACACAAAAGGACCCGTGGAAGCCTGTCCACCAGGCCCACGCCTTGAAGGCTGGCTTGCCGTGTGGCTTTGAGCGACCTGTGGAATCGTTCACACAGGCCATTCGCCTGTGGATGGTAGGCAGTGGTGCAATGTAGTTTGACGCCGAGCCACTGAGCCACAGCATTCCAGAGCTCCGCAGAAAACTGCAGCCCACGATCAGACGAGATGTCCGCTGGGACCCCGAAACGGGCGACCCAAGAGGAGATGAATGCCCTGGCGACGTCTGCAGAAGTGATGGATGACAAAGGAACCGCCTCCGGCCATTGAATTGTGCAGTCCACCATTGTAAGAAGATGAGTAAACCCGTGTGAAGGCGGAAGTGGGCCCACCAGCTCCACATGCACATGATCAAACCTACGTTCCGGAACAGCGAAAGTGCCCAATGGAGCCTTGACGTGACGCTGCACTTTGGCCTTTTGGCAGACCACGCAGGTGTTGGCCCTATTCGCGGCCATCCATGTGCATGCCCTGCCACATGAATTTGGACGACATCAGCTGTTGCGAAGCCTTCATGCCAGGGTGCGACAACACGTGTATGGCGTCAAAAACTTTTTGGTGCCAGGCGACCGGGACGATAGGGCGAAGATCTCCTACGGAGACATTGCAGAGTAGCGTAGTGCCCTTGGCATGGAATTTGACGCCAGCCGCTTGGAGGTTAGAGGGGTTGGTTCTGTAAGATTGGATTTCCAGATCTGAGGCTTGATCCGCAGCCATGAGCGCATAGTCGATGCCGAGCTGGACTGCATGAATGGTCACACGGGAGAGGCAATTCGCCACCAGGTTGACTTTACCGGACTCATGCTGAATGTCAGTGGTGAATTCTGAGATAAATGTCAATTGACGTTGTTGCCGAGCTGACCACGGTTCGGCGGTCTTGGCCATAGTGAACGATAGTGGCTTATGGTGCACAAAAGCCATGAACAGACGTCCCTCTAGCAAGAACCAGAAATGGAGGATGGCCAGAAAAAGAGCCAGCAACTCCCGGTCGAACATGCTGTACTTCTGTTCGTTTTGCCGTAGTTGATGGCTGAAAAATGCCAGCGGTTGCCACGTCCCATGCACCCACTGTTCCTGCACTGCGCTGTTGGCATAGTCTGATGCGTCAGTGGTAGGGGCCATGGTGGCACATGGCAGTGGGTATGCCAGCATGGTTGAGTTGGCTAACGTGCCATTTGTGTCGACAAATGCCCAGTCCAATTCGAGCATCCAGCTAATCAGATCTTTGCCAGACTTGCCCTTGAGGGCCTCGTACAGGGGCTGCATGAGCAGAGCTGCATTAAGGACAATCCGGTAATAAAAATTTACCATCCTGAGGAACTCCTGTAGGGCCTTGACGGTCTGCGGGCGTGGGAATTAAGTAACTGTCTCCACATTTGTTTGCAGGGGAATTGCGCCATCCGATGTGATGCGTTGGCCAAAGAAATCAATCTGCTGCAGGCCGTACTGGCACTTGACCGGGTTGATGATCAAGCCGTGTTGACTGAGGCATCTAAAAAGGGTGCGCAAATGGCAGATGTGCTCTGCTTTATTAGTGCTATGATGAGGATGTCGTCGAGGTAGGCGAATAGAAACTTCAGGTCCTGAAGCAAGGAGTCCATTAAGCGGTGGAAAGTCTGTGCAGCGTTCTTCAATCCAAACGGAAACGCAGAAATTCAAACAGGCCGAATGGGGTGAAGACTGCAGTTTACGGGACATTTGCGGGTGTACGGGGACCTGGTGCTAGCCACGGGCAATGTCGACTTCTGAAAAAATGGTATTTCCCGCCAAATGGGCTGAAAAATCCTGAATATGAGGGATCGGGTAACAATCAGGAGTAGTGGCGTTGTTTAGGCGTCGATAGTGGCTGCAAGGCCGCCATCCACCACCAGCTTTTGGAACAATGTGGAGAGGTGAAGACCAGGGACTATTCGACTAGTGAATAATACCTAGCAGCTCCATCATGTCCAACTCCGCTTTCGCAGCCGCGAGCTTGCCAGGTTTAAGCCGTCGGGCCCGTGCATAGACCAGGGAGCCAGTAGTGGTGATGTGATGTTCGACACCATGTTTCGTGGCTGTGGAAGAGAAAGTGGGCCTGGTCAGGCCTGGGAAATCTCCAAGGAGGTGAGTGAAATCATCTGGAGGTGGGAACACGCAGGAGACAGTGCGTGCCATGGTGTTACATCGGTCGCACTGAATGGAGTGAAAAGTGGCCGCATTGATCAACTGGCGGTGTTGTACATCCACCAGGAGGCCGTTGCTGCACAAAAAATCTGCCCTGAGGATGGCTTGAGAGGCTTTGGGCATGAAGAAATCCCATTAAAACAGCTGGCCACCGAAGCACACCTAGACCCACCAGCTTCCAAAGGTCCGAATGGCTCCACCTTTAGTCGCCTGGAGGGAGGGGCCGTGCTCCCCGGCTTGTAGATCAAGATTTGATGCGGGTAGGATGCTACACTGTGCCACGGTGTTGCAGAGGAATCGTCGACCAGATAGGTAGTCGTTGATGAAGAGGAGTTTCCCGAATAACTGATTGACATTGCAGCCGCGGGGCACTCGTTATAACTGATCCTCTTTCGACAGGGTGGCTGCTGTTTCTTTTTTTTGAGCGTAAAGCTGCAGGGAGGGCGGCAGCATCTTGCTTTCACGTCAAAGTGGGCGTGGCAGAAGCACAACCCCGCAGGTTTAGGGGCTGGAGTGGCGTCTGTGGAGGATGGGCGTCTCATGGCAGTGCAGCGCAGCACTTCTGTGACACCGTGAAGATTTTGTCTGCATCAGCAGCCAGCAGTGCGCAGTCCGTGACTTCCGACCTGGCTAGGGCAGCCTGCACTTGCTCCAGTAGCTGACTGAGGAATAGCTGCCTGAAGAGGAAGCATTCCGGTTTGGAGTCCAGGAGCATGAGCATTTGTCTCATGAGCTCGAACGGCTTGGAGTCCTCGAGGCCGGGCATATTGAGCAGCCGGCGGGTGCACTCCGACATCGTGAGCCCAAAGACCTGTAACAACTGCGCCACTATCGTTTCATACTTGCGATCTCCTGGTGGATTACCAAGCAGGCTGACAATCCGTGAGGCTGTGGTGCTGTCGAGGGTGGAGACCACGTGATAGTAACGGGTCTGATCCACAACGATGTTACTGATTGTGAACTGGGCTTCAGCCTGGATGAACCAAGTGGCTGGCTGTTGCTCCCAGAACTGTGGTAGCTTCAAAGCAACGGCGTTCGATTCCATGTTCAGTAACTTCTGCGAAAACCATTCGCAAAAGTCGGGGTCACCAATGTAGGAATGTCTAGTTCCTATCCAAAAGACTGAGGTCCACTCAGGAAATTAAATAAATGAGGTTTAATGAAAAGTAACAGAGTTTAACAGATAACTACAGGAGAACACCGAAAATAGGTCAAGTCAGTTCGGTGTCTCCACGACGACTGCTTGGGCGGGCCCGTGGCTGACGTCATGACGTCATCACCTTTCCCCCGTCGGTGGGGGACCACGTGATGAACGGCGTGACGTCATCGCGTTTACCTGCGCTATTAAAGTGACCGCGCTCTGTACATGTAAACAGTGAAAACAAAGATACAGACTCAGGCTGTAGCTAACATATTATTAAATGGAATTATATACAATTGATTGGAGTCCCTTAGTGGCTCCGCCGCACTGGCAGGTTTTGTCAATCTTCACTTTCATTTCTATCAATTTGTCTTCCATTTCCAATTTTTGAAAAAAATGATTTTCAGGCTAGGTGGCTTATAGTTTTTTAACATTTCCTTCTCTCACTGTGGGGAAATATTAATTTGAAATTAAGGAACTTAAATTTTATAATATCCAATATTTTTAAACTGCAGACTAAAGTTGTTGCTGGGTGAACTTAAACAGGTGTCAGTGGAAAGGGTTATTTCCTCTGCAGGCATTAAGAAGTTGGAGCAAAACATTATCAAATGCACGCAGTTGCGTCACTTTACATAAATTAATAAAAACTCTCCCGATCAAAATACAGTTGTGTTTTCACACTTTAACTAAACACGAACATGGAATTAATATGGACAGTGAAGAAAGACGGGATTGCGCAATGTTCACAAGCTAAGTATGTCTTTGTAATGGACTCTGCAACTATCATGGAGTGGAGTTATCTTATTCAATGTGGTCTACACAAATTTACACCAACCAGAATTTCACCGTGACCACAATGAATGTCTGGTTTTAATAGGGTAATTAACGTCATATGTCCAATTTAATCCAGATCTTGTAAACATTCAAGTTAATTTTCTTCCAAGCACATTGTTAACTGTAACTTTAAGGCAGAAGCTTATCTTTTGTAAAGCTGTGAACGACTAAAACAAAACAAATCGCACATTCTTGCAGAAAAAAGTTAATTACGTCATATTCCTTATTGTCCTTTCTTCAGATGTCTTTCCAAAATACTGTAAAAACATTGAATATACCTGGTGAAAAGTTAGTTTTCTTTTCACATTTAAGCAGATCAAATCAAAGTGCTTTGGAAGATTTCATCATAGCAACCACGAAAGGGAGATAATCAGAACTCAAGAGTCAAGGGGTATGTACTGGGACAGGTCAGGGTCACATAACCGTCAGGGTGAGCAGGATCACTGATTAAATTGAAAAACTGAGCTGTTGAAAGGTCGATCTGTAAGGAAGAGGAAGGTAAATAACAACCCGAAGAATTGATTAAACCTCTGAACTTGGTCCTAACCTAATATTGGGAAGGAAAGAAAGTTAATTTGCATTATTCTTAATCGTTTTCATTTCATAATTCATCACAAATTGCAAATGAGTTACCACACACACACATTCCTCACAACTTAAATCACAAATTCGAGCAGCAGTCACAATCTACAGAGAGAGAGAGACAGAGAGAGAGAATGCACGCAGCCTGTGACCTTGAAGAGGGAAGCACAGGCTTTTAAAGAGACAATACACTGATGATGAATGAACACATTTGGCAGGTTATTTTTATCCTCAGCCCTAGGGGTCCTGAGGGTTAGGGGAAATATCATCCCTGGGTGTCACCACGGGCTTAGTCTGGCTCCAGTGTCTCCAACTTATGTCAATTTTTTCGTGCAAGCAGACGGAGGTTCCTGTACTATGCAGGATCTGGAAGGGTCCAACCCAACGTGGCTCAAAAATACCTCGCACCGGTCGCTGAATCATCACCCATTGTCCCACACAAGGGGGTGTTTTCCAAACCTCCCCCCCCCCAATCTTTTGCAATCCTGTTCCTCCTGCAGGTATTGAACCTGGAAGTGATTGGCCTGATTAGTCTCACTGAGCATACGTAGGTATGTCAGGAGGGTTGCTTGAATTTGAGATGTGTCCCCCGTACCTTGCAGGGGTGCTTCTTGGGGTAAAACCATTGCTCATCCGGCCGTTAGCTCAAACGGGGTTAAACCAGTGCTTTTGGCTGGCGTAGCTCATATACCCCCAAAATCGCGGGAGTGCAATCCCCTCCCGTTCTGTGAAATAGCTTTAGTGATGGACTGTTTTAGTGTGCAGCTCGTTATCCCGGAATTGTCCAACCACCGCACTATATGCCCGATTGCCCACCCAGTTCCACAGGTGGAAGGGTTTTGCAGAGTCTGGGAGACCCAAGGCAGGTTCATTGGTAAAGGTGATTTTGACCATATCAAAGGCTTCGACTGCCTCAGGTGTCCAATCCAGTCTTGCCTCTCCCGTGGGCCCTCCCTTTAGAAGGTGATTTAAGAGACTTGCCAACACAGTGAATTCGGCTACGTATGTGCGGCATTAATTGAACAATCCCCATCATGCTCCGCAGGCCAGAAACAGTGACAGCTCGTGGCATTTGTAAAAGTTTTTGACACCTCTCGGGAAAAGGACAATCCTAGATCTTTCTTGGGGCGTGAAAGGCTGGGACTCGCTCATCGCCGCTACCACCTATTTCTCTATTGTTGACATTAACTTCTGGGTTCATCCGGATGGGGGCCAGCCATGGGTTTGGATTTCCTGGCCCCAGATTAAGGCGGTGCTGAAGGGCAGATATTCGGGGGGGCACGTAGGTTGTGGAGTCTTGTTTTGTTGGGCTTCCATGGCCTTAACAATTTGATCAACTAACGGACTTGTTTCTTTCCACCCATTCTTAATCATTTCGCTTTGACATTTCAAATTTGCCTCTTGGACCTGGTTTTACAACAGTGACACTGGTGGCCATAGCCAGAACGTCCGATGAAATTGATTTGTCCTCGTCACTCATTTCCTTATGCTTTATCTTATGCTTTAACTTATTTTACTCCAATCTTATACTTTAATCCGCACAAACGATTCACCTTACACTCCATATCAGCTTATACTCTAAATTCGAAACACACATGCAGGTCCAGTCAATTCTGTCACTCCGTGGTCTCCATGAGGATTCATTTAACCAAGTGGATAATTTTAATAATGCAGCAGGTGCTTAAAAATAGCGAGCGCAACTCGCTTTCGAGGGACTTATAAAGGGCCCTGTAACAACCACTGTTTCGAGCTCAGGACTGATCCTGACTCCCCATTCACTTCCTCGGGCCTCCGAGTCTCTTATCGAGACTCCTACACCCACTTCGAGTTTCCCTCCCACAATGCAGACAATTTACGTCCTACCTGCACCCTGCAACACAGTATCCCACTTCTGGCATCAACTGTTAGATTCGAATTTCGGAGTAAAACCAGACGGAGAGACGGAACTGCTGACAAAGTTAAAGTTTCTTAGAAGACGACTGGAAGGCCTTGTGCACAAGGGACAGGAGGCAGCCTCCTCAGACTCGTACCTGGCTCTCTAAGGAAAAACAGCATACAAGCATTTTATATACCTATCAATCAGCAACGACCTATGGTTTACAAAAGTGGGTGTCTGCATACAGACAACGTCAATACAGTTACTCTCTTATTGGTTGGGTGATTAGTCACGCAATGTCGGGAGCTGCCCTGAAGTGTTCTTTGACATTAAGCATAACACCTAATTCTTAGACATCTAGCTTCTGTGAGCGAGGTCGTTTAATTCTTGAGATAATAAACAATGTCAGCTTTTGGTTGCGAGCAGGCATTACAAAGGGAGATACAGTGTATGAGGCAAAGATAGAAATAGACGACTCCCTATGAAGTTCAGTTTCCCTTACCTCTCAGAAAGCCAGCTGCATTAAACACTCCTTCTGTAACACTGATAACAAAATTTTAGATTAAGTAAAGAGGGAGACCAAGAGTCTAGTAAATATGCTGTGGTCCGCTATTTCTACAGTACTTAGTTAAAAAGTGTTAATGATGATCAATTGTCCCATCATGCTTTGCAGCTACCTAAATACTGCATGTACATTCTTAACATATATGTTTCTTAATAAGTGAAGCTAATCATCCTTTAATTATGATTTCTAGTACTAAAGCCCTCCATACAGCTTTGGTTAAAGTATTTAAAGACAAGAGGATTGAGGCTTTGGTTCACAGGACTATTTTTGCAATCCAACACTATGCTGAACTGGACCTGTCTAAACAGAATGTAACTTTGCTAAACTTGTCCCGTCCACACTGAATGTTACTGTGGTGAACTGGGCCTGTCCACACTGAATGTAAACGTGCTGAACTGGACCTGTCCACACTGAATGTAATTGTGCTGAACTGGACCTGTCCACAATGAAAGTAACTGTGCTGAACTGGAGTTGTCCACATTGAAAGTAACTGTGCTGAACTGGACCTGTCCACACTGAATGTAAATGTGCTGACCAGGAACTGTCCACTCAGAATTTAACTCTGCTGAACTGGATCTGTCCATATTAATGTAATAGGGCTGGACTGGACCTGTCCATAATGAATGTAATTGTTTTCAACAAGAGCTGTGAAACTGCATATAACCCTGCTGAACAGGAGCTCTCCACAATGAATGTGACCTTGCGGAACTGGACAATTCCACAATGAATGTAACCGTGCAGAAATTGAACTACCCGCACTGATTGTAAGAGTGTTGAGCTGGACCTGTCCTCACTGAATGTATCCGTGCTGAACTGGATCTGTCTAAACTGAATGTCACAGTGCTGAACTGGACGTGTCCACACTGAATGTAACAGTGCTGAAATTGACCAGCCAAGTCTCAATGTATACGTGCTGAAATGGACCTGTCCATACTGAATGTACACGTGCTGATTTGTAGCTGTCCACACTGAATGTAACTATGTTGAAATGGACCAGTTCACACTGAATGTAAATGTGATGAACTGCACCTGACAATCTGTAGGGAACTGAACTGGATTTGTCCATATGAATGTAAAATGCTGAACTGGCTGTGTATGCACTGACAGTAACTGTGCAGAACTGGACATATGCACACTGAATGTAACTGTACTGAACTGGAGCTGTACACACTGATTCTAACTGTCCTGAACTGGACATGTCCACACTGATGCTAATTGTGCAGAACTGGACATAAGCACACTGTATGTAACTGTGCTGCACAAGACCTGTCGACATTGAATGTAGCTTTGCTTAACTGGACCTGTCCACACTGAATGTAACTGATGAACTGGAGCTGTCCACACTGAATGGAACCGTTCCGAACTGGAGATGTCCACACTGAATGAAACCCTGCTGAACTGAACTTTTCCACACTGAATGTAACTGTGCTGAAATGGATCTGTCCATACTGAATGTATCTGTGCTGAGCAGGACAAGCCCAAACTGAGTGTAACTGTACTGAACAGGACCCATCCACACTGAATGTAACCATGCTGAACTGCACCTATTCACACTGAATGTAAGTGTGCTGAACTGGATCTGTCCAAACTGTTTGTAACTGTGATGAACTGGGCGTGTCCACGCTGATTGTAACTCTGCTGATCTAGACCTGTCCACACTGAATTTAACCGTGCTGAACTAGACCGGTTCACACTAAATTTTGCCGTGCCGAACTGATCCTGCCCACACTGACGTATCCGTGCTGAACTGGATCTATAAACACAGAATGTAACCGTGCAGAACTGGACCTTGTCACACTGAATATAAGTGTGCTGAAATGGACATGTACATGCCGTTTGTAACTGTGATGAACTGGGTTTGTCCATACTGCTTGTAACTCTGCTGATCTAGACTGTTCACACTGAAACTAGCCATGCTGAACTGCAACTGCCCACACTAGATGTAACTGTGCTAAGCTGCACCTATCCACACTGAATTTAACTGTGCTGAACTTTACCTCTGCACACAGAATATAATTGTGCTGAATTGGGCCTGTCCACACGGTATGTAACTGTGCAAAACTGGCATGTCTGCAATGAGAGTAACCATGTTGATTTGGACATGTCCCCACTTAATGGAACTGCGCTGAAGTGGAACTGTCCAACCGGAATGTAAATGCTGAACTGATCTGTCAACACTGAATGTAACTTCTCTGAAATGGACTTGTCCAAACTGAATGTAACTGTGCAGGTCTGGGCCTGTCCACTCTGAATGTAACTGTGCTGACCCGGAGCAGTCCACATTGAATGTAACTGTGCTGAATTGGACCTGTCCACACTGGATGTAACCCTGCTGAACTGGACCTGTCCACACTGAATGTAAATGTGCTGAACTGGATCTGAACACACTGAATGTAACCGTGCTGAACAGGACCTCACAACACTGAATGTAACTATGCTGAATTGGACCTGGCCACACTGAATGTAACCGTGCTGAACTGGACCTGTCCAAACTGAATGTAACGGTGCTGAATTGGACCTGTCCACACTGCTTGTAACCGTGCTGAAGCTGGAACTGTCCACATTGATTGATACTGTGCTGAACTGGACATGTGCACGCTCAATGTAACTGTGCCGAACTGCACCTGTCCAAACAGAATGTAATGGTGCTGAACAGGAACTGTCCACACTGAATGTAAATGTGCTGAACTGGACCTGTAAACACTATACGTAACGATGCTGAACTTGTCTAGTACAGTCTGAATGTGTCTGTGCTTAACTGGACCTCAGATCACTGAATGTAACTATGTTGAACTGGAGCCGCTCTCACTGAATGTAACTGTGCTGAACTGGATCTGCCCACATGAATGTAACTGTGCTGAACTGGACCTGTCCACACTGAATGTAACCTAGTTGAACTAGACATGTTCACACTGAATTTAGCCGCGCTGAACTGAAACTGCCGACACTGGATGTAACTGCACTAAGCTTAACCAATCCACACCGGATTTAACTGTGCTGAACTGGATCAGTCCACACTGAAAGTAATTGTGCTGAAATGCAGCTGTCCACACTGAATGTAACGGTGCTGAACTGGACCTCTCCACATAGAATTTAACTGTGCAGAATTGGACCTCTCCAAACTGAATGTAAATGTGCTGAACTGGACCTGTCCACACCGACTTTTACTGCGCTGAACTGCACCTGTCCACACTGAAAGGAACTGTGCTGAACTGGACCTGTCCACATTGATTGATACTGTGCTGAACTGGACATGTCCACACTGAATGTATCTGTGCTGAAATGCACCTGTCCACAATGAGAGCAACTGTGTTGATTTGAACCTGTCCCCACTGAATTGAACTGCGCTGAACTGGACTTGTCCAACCGGAATGTATCTGTGCTGAACTAGATCTGTCAACACTGACTTTAGCTCTGCTGAAATGGACTCGTCCATACTGAATGTAACTGTGCTAAACAGGGCCTGTCCACACTGAATGTAACTGCGCTGAACTTGGCCTGTCGATGCTGAATGTAACCGTGCTGATCTGGACCTGTGCACACTGAATGTAACCTTGCTGAACTGGACATGTCCACACTGAATGTAACTGTGCTGAACTGGACCTGTCCATATAGAATTTAACTCTGCTGAACTGGACCTCTCCACACTGAATGTAACCGTGCTGAACTGCACCTGTCCACACTGAATGTAAATGTGCTGACCTGGACCTGTCCACACTGAATGTAACTGTGCTGAACTGGACCTCTCCACACTGAGTGTAACTGTGCTGAACAGGGCCTGTCCACACTGAATGTAAATGTGCTGACCTGAATCTGTCCACACTGAATGTAACCGTGCTGAACAGGACATCTCAACACTGAAGGTAACAGTGCTTACCTGGACCTGTCGACAATGAATGTAAATGTGCTGAATTGGACCTGTCCACACTGAATGTAACCGTGCTGAACTTAACCTGTCCAAATTGAATGATACTGCGCTGAATTGCACCTGTTTACACTGAATGTAACGGTGATGAACTGGAACTGTCCACACTGAATGTAAATGTTCTGAACTGGAATTGTCCATACTGAAGGTAGCTGTGCTGAACTGGACCTGTCAACACTGAATGTAACCGTGCTGAACTTGTCTAGTCCAGTCTGAATGTATCTGTGCTGAACTGGACCTCTCCAAACTTAATGTAACTATGTTGATCTGGACCAGCTCACACTGAATGTAACTGTGTTGAACTGGACATGTCCAGAATGAATGTAACTGTGCTGAGCTGCTCCTGTCCACACTGAATGTAACCGTGCTGAACTTGTCTAGTCTAGTCTGAATGTATCCGTGCTGAACTGGACCTGTCCACACTGAAAGTAAACGTACTGAACTGGACCTGTCCACACTGAATGTATGTAGGTTGAAGTGGACCAGCTCAAACTGAATGAAACTGAGCTGAACTTGATCTGGCCACACTGAATGGTACCATGCTGAAATAGACCTGTCCACACTGAATGTAACTGTGTCCACGCTGAATGTAACTGTGCTGAAATAGATATGTCCACACTGTATGTAACAGTGCTGAAATGGACCTGTACACTCTGATTGTAACTGTGTTGAACTGGTCCTTTCGATACTAAATGTAACTGTGTTGAACTGGAGCTGTCCACACTGCATGTAACTGTACTGTACTGGACCTGTCCAATCTGAATGCAACTGTGCTGAACTGGACCGGTCCACAATGAATGTAATTATACTGAACTGGACCTTTTCACACTGAATATAACTGTGCTGAACAGGAACTGTCCACACTGAGTTTAACGGTTCAGAACCAAACCTGTTCACACTAAATTTAACCGTGCTGAACTGGATCTGTCCACACTGAATGTAACCGTGCTGTACTGCACCTGTCCACAGCTAATGTAACTGTGCTGAACTGGTCCTGACAACAGTGAATGTAACTGTGCTGGAATTGTCTAGACCAGGCTGAGTATGTCCGTGCTGAACTGGCCCTGTCCACACTAAATGTAACTGTGCTGAAATGGATCAGTGCGCATGAATAGAACTGTGCTGAACTGGACCTGTCCACTTGAATTGAATTGTACTGAGCTAGACCCGTCCACACTGAATGTAAATGTGCTGAACGGGACTTGTCCAAAATGAATGTAACCTTGCTTAACAGCAACTCTCAACAATGAATGTAACCGTGCTGATCTGGACAACTTCTCAATGGATGTAACCGTGCTGAACAAGACCTGACCAGACTGAAAGTAACAGTGCAGAACAGGAAATGTTGGCACTGAATGTAACTATGCTAAACGTGAAAGGTCCACACTAAATGTAACCATGCTGAACTGGACCTGTCCACACTGAAGGTAACTGTGCTGAACTGGACCTGTACTCACTGAATGTAATTATATTGAGCTTGAACTGTCCACACTGGATGTAAAATGCTAATCTGGACCTGTCCACATGAATGTAACTCTGTTGAACAGGAGCTGTCAACACTGAATATAACCCTGCTGAATAGGAGCTCTCCACAATGAATGTCACTCTGTTGAACAGGAGCTGTCAACACTGAATATAACCCTGCTGAACTAGACCTCTCCACAATGAATGTAACCGTGCTGAAATTGGACTGTCCACACTGAATGAAGGCGTGCTGAGCTGGATCTGTCCTCACTGAATGTATTCGTGCTGAACTGGATACGTCCAAACTGAATGTAACCGTGCTGAACTTGACCAGTTTAGTCCGAATAAATCCGTGCTGTATTGGCCCCATCCATACTGAATGTAAACGTGCCGAACTGGACCTCTCCACACTGAATGTACCTATGTTGATCTGGTCCCGTTCACGCTGAATGTAACCGTGCTGAACTACACCTGGCAAACTGAAGGTAACTGTGCTGAACTTCATCTGTCCACATGAATGTAACTGTGCTGAACTGGACTTGTACGCACTTAAACTAACTGTGCAGAACTGGACCTATGCACACTCAATGAAGCTGTACTGACCTGTACACACTGAATCTAACTGTCCTGAACTGGGCATGTCCACACTGAATATATTTGTGCTGAACTTGACCTGACCACACTAAATGTAACTGTGCTGCATTAGACCTGTCCACATGGAATGTAACTTTGCTGAACCAGACCTGTCCACATTGAATGTAACTTTTGCAATTTAATATACTGTATTCGCTGCTCACAATGCGGTCTCCTCTACATTGGGGAGACCAAATGCAGATTGGGCGACTTCGTTTCTGAACACCTCCATTCATTCCGTAACGGTGACCCTGAGCTTCTGGTCGCCTGTCACTTTAATTTACCACTTCTCTCCCACTCTCATCTCTCTGTTCTCGGCCTATTACATTGTTCTAATGAAGCTCAACGTAAGCTCGAGGAACAGCAACTAATCTTTCGATTAAGCAATTTACAGCCTGCTGGACTGAATATAGAGTTCAACAATTTCAGATAATAATCCCTGCACCTTTTTTCATGCAGTATGGCTTTGCCATTCCCATTTGCAACATTTTCACAGCACATTCTTTCAATTCCTTCCTCCCCTCCTAAACCCCCACCTCTGTCTCTGCACCTGCTTCAAATCTGTTAATTTTCCATCTTTTCCCAGTTCTGATGAAGGGTCCCAGACATGAAACGTTAACCCTGTTTCTCTCTCCACGGCTGCTGTCTGGCCTGCTGAGTATTTCCAGCATTTTCTGTTGTTATTTGCTGAACTGGACCTGTTCACAGTGAATGTCACAGAGATGAGCTGGACCTGTCCAAGCAGAAAGCAACCGTGCTGACTTGGATCTGTCGAAACTGATAGTAACTATGATGAGCCCGGCTTGTCCACAATGAAAGTAACTGTTCCGAACTGAACATGTCCAAACTGAATGTAGCCTTGCTGAACTGAACATGTCCACACTGAATGTAACAGTGCTGACCCGGCCCTTTCCACACTGAATATAACTGTGCTGAACTGCACATTTCCAAACTGATTGCAACTGTGCTGAACTGGACCTGTCCAGACAGAATGTAACTGTGCTCAACTGGACCAGCGCTCACTGAATGTAACCGTGATGAACTGCACCTGGCAAACTGAAGATAAATGTGCTGAACTGGCTCTGTCCACATGAATGTAACTGTGCTGAACTGGACTTGTATGCACTGAAAGTATCTGTGCTGAACTGAACCTATACACGTTGAATGAAACTGTACTGAACTGGACATGTACACACTGAATCTAACTGTCCTGGACTGAACAGGTCCACACTGAAGATAATTGTGCTGAACTGTTCCTGACCACACTGAATCTAACTGTGCTGACCTGGAGCTGTCCACTCACAATGTAACTCTGCTGAACTGTACCTTTCCACACCGAATGTAACTATGTTGAGTTTGACCTGTCCACACTGAATGTAAAAGTGCTGACCTGGACCTGTCCACACTGAATGTAACTGTGCTGAACTGGACCTCTCCACACTGAGTGTAACTGTGCTGAACAGGGCCTGTCCACACTGAATGTAAATGTGCTGACCTGAATCTGTCCACACTGAATGTAACCGTGCTGAACAGGACATCTCAACACTGAAGGTAACAGTGCTTACCTGGACCTGTCGACAATGAATATAAATGTGCTGAATTGGACCTGTCCACACTGAATGTAACCGTGCTGAACTTAACCTGTCCAAATTGAATGATACTGCGCTGAATTGCACCTGTTTACACTGAATGTAACGGTGATGAACTGGAACTGTCCACACTGAATGTAAATGTTCTGAACTGGAATTGTCCATACTGAAGGTAGCTGTGCTGAACTGGACCTGTCAACACTGAATGTAACCGTGCTGAACTAGTCTAGTCCAGTCTGAATGTTTCTGTGCTGAACTGGACCTCTCCAAACTGAATGTAACTATGTTGATCTGGACCAGCTCACACTGAATGTAACTCTGTTGAACTGGACATGTCCAGAATGAATGTAACTGTGCTGAGCTGCTCCTGTCCACACTGAATGTAACCGTGCTGAACTTGTCTAGTCTAGTCTGAATGTATCCGTGCTGAACTGGACCTGTCCACACTGAAAGTAAACGTACTGAACTGGACCTGTCCACACTGAATGTATGTAGGTTGAAGTGGACCAGCTCAAACTGAATGAAACTGAGCTGAACTTGATCTGGCCACACTGAATGGTACCATGCTGAAATAGACCTGTCCACACTGAATGTAACTGTGTCCACGCTGAATGTAACTGTGCTGAAATAGATATGTCCACACTGTATGTAACAGTGCTGAAATGGACCTGTACACTCTGATTGTAACTGTGTTGAACTGGTCCTTTCGATACTAAATGTAACTGTGTTGAACTGGAGCTGTCCACACTGCATGTAACTGTACTGTACTGGACCTGTCCAATCTGAATGCAACTGTGCTGAACTGGACCGGTCCACAATGAATGTAATTATACTGAACTGGACCTTTTCACACTGAATATAACTGTGCTGAACTGGAACTGTCCACACTGAGTTTAACGGTTCAGAACTAGACCTGTTCACACTAAATTTAACCGTGCTGAACAGGATCTGTCCACACTGAATGTAACCGTGCTGTACTGCACCTGTCCACAGCTAATGTAACTGTGCTGAACTGGTCCTGACAACAGTGAATGTAACTGTGCTGGAATTGTCTAGACCAGGCTGAGTATGTCCGTGCTGAACTGGCCCTGTCCACACTAAATGTAACTGTGCTGAAATGGATCAGTGCGCATGAATAGAACTGTGCTGAACTGGACCTGTCCACTTGAATTGAATTGTGCTGAGCTAGACCCGTCCACACTGAATGTAAATGTGCTGAACGGGACTTGTCCAAAATGAATGTAACCTTGCTTAACAGCAACTCTCAACAATGAATGTAACCGTGCTGATCTGGACAACTTCTCAATGGATGTAACCGTGCTGAACAAGACCTGACCAGACTGAAAGTAACAGTGCAGAACAGGAAATGTTGGCACTGAATGTAACTATGCTAAACGTGAACGGTCCACAGTAAATGTAACCATGCTGAACTGGACCTGTCCACACTGAAGGTAACTGTGCTGAACTGGACCTGTACTCACTGAATGTAATTATATTGAGCTTGAACTGTCCACACTGGATGTAAAATGCTAATCTGGACCTGTCCACATGAATGTAACTCTGTTGAACAGGAGCTGTCAACACTGAATATAACCCTGCTGAATAGGAGCTCTCCACAATGAATGTCACTCTGTTGAACAGGAGCTGTCAACACTGAATATAACCCTGCTGAACTAGACCTCTCCACAATGAATGTAACCGTGCTGAAATTGGACTGTCCACACTGAATGAAGGCGTGCTGAGCTGGATCTGTCCTCACTGAATGTATTCGTGCTGAACTGGATACGTCCAAACTGAATGTAACCGTGCTGAACTTGACCAGTTTAGTCCGAATAAATCCGTGCTGTATTGGCCCCATCCATACTGAATGTAAACGTGCCGAACTGGACCTCTCCACACTGAATGTACCTATGTTGATCTGGTCCCGTTCACGCTGAATGTAACCGTGCTGAACTACACCTGGCAAACTGAAGGTAACTGTGCTGAACTTCATCTGTCCACATGAATGTAACTGTGCTGAACTGGACTTGTACGCACTTAAACTAACTGTGCAGAACTGGACCTATGCACACTCAATGAAGCTGTACTGACCTGTACACACTGAATCTAACTGTCCTGAACTGGGCATGTCCACACTGAATATATTTGTGCTGAACTTGACCTGACCACACTAAATGTAACTGTGCTGCATTAGACCTGTCCACATGGAATGTAACTTTGCTGAACCAGACCTGTCCACATTGAATGTAACTTTTGCAATTTAATATACTGTATTCGCTGCTCACAATGCGGTCTCCTCTACATTGGGGAGACCAAATGCAGATTGGGCGACTTCGTTTCTGAACACCTCCATTCATTCCGTAACGGTGACCCTGAGCTTCTGGTCGCCTGTCACTTTAATTTACCACTTCTCTCCCACTCTCATCTCTCTGTTCTCGGCCTATTACATTGTTCTAATGAAGCTCAACGTAAGCTCGAGGAACAGCAACTAATCTTTCGATTAAGCAATTTACAGCCTGCTGGACTGAATATAGAGTTCAACAATTTCAGATAATAATCCCTGCACCTTTTTTCATGCAGTATGGCTTTGCCATTCCCATTTGCAACATTTTCACAGCACATTCTTTCAATTCCTTCCTCCCCTCCTAAACCCCCACCTCTGTCTCTGCACCTGCTTCAAATCTGTTAATTTTCCATCTTTTCCCAGTTCTGATGAAGGGTCCCAGACATGAAACGTTAACCTTGTTTCTCTCTCCACGGCTGCTGTCTGGCCTGCTGAGTATTTCCAGCATTTTCTGTTGTTATTTGCTGAACTGGACCTGTTCACAGTGAATGTCACAGAGATGAGCTGGACCTGTCCAAGCAGAAAGCAACCGTGCTGACTTGGATCTGTCGAAACTGATAGTAACTATGATGAGCCCGGCTTGTCCACAATGAAAGTAGCTGTTCCGAACTGAACATGTCCAAACTGAATGTAGCCTTGCTGAACTGAACATGTCCACACTGAATGTAACAGTGCTGACCCGGCCCTTTCCACACTGAATATAACTGTGCTGAACTGCACATTTCCAAACTGATTGCAACTGTGCTGAACTGGACCTGTCCAGACAGAATGTAACTGTGCTCAACTGGACCAGCGCTCACTGAATGTAACCGTGATGAACTGCACCTGGCAAACTGAAGATAAATGTGCTGAACTGGCTCTGTCCACATGAATGTAACTGTGCTGAACTGGACTTGTATGCACTGAAAGTATCTGTGCTGAACTGAACCTATACACGTTGAATGAAACTGTACTGAATTGGACATGTACACACTGAATCTAACTGTCCTGGACTGAACAGGTCCACACTGAAGATAATTGTGCTGAACTGTTCCTGACCACACTGAATCTAACTGTGCTGACCTGGAGCTGTCCACTCACAATGTAACTCTGCTGAACTGTACCTTTCCACACCGAATGTAACTATGTTGAGTTTGACCTGTCCACACTGAATGTAAAAGTGCTGACCTGGACCTGTCCACACTGAATGTAACTGTGCTGAACTGGACCTCTCCACACTGAGTGTAAATGTGCTGAACAGGGCCTGTCCACACTGAATGTAAATGTGCTGACCTGAATCTGTCCACACTGAATGTAGCCGTGCTGAACAGGACATCTCAACACTGAAGGTAACAGTGCTTACCTGGACCTGTCGACAATGAATATAAATGTGCTGAATTGGACCTGTCCACACTGAATGTAACCGTGCTGAACTTAACCTGTCCAAATTGAATGATGCTGCGCTGAATTGCACCTGTTTACACTGAATGTAACGGTGATGAACTGGAACTCTCCACACTGAATGTAAATGTTCTGAACTGGAATTGTCCATACTGAAGGTAGCTGTGCTGAACTGGACCTGTCAACACTGAATGTAACCGTGCTGAACTAGTCTAGTCCAGTCTGAATGTATCTGTGCTGAACTGGACCTCTCCAAACTGAATGTAACTATGTTGATCTGGACCAGCTCACACTGAATGTAACTCTGTTGAACTGGACATGTCCAGAATGAATGTAACTGTGCTGAGCTGCTCCTGTCCACACTGAATGTAACCGTGCTGAACTTGTCTAGTCTAGTCTGAATGTATCCGTGCTGAACTGGAGCTGTCCACACTGAAAGTAAACGTACTGAACTGGACCTGTCCACACTGAATGTATGTAGGTTGAAGTGGACCAGCTCAAACTGAATGAAACTGAGCTGAACTTGATCTGGCCACACTGAATGGTACCATGCTGAAATAGACCTGTCCACACTGAATGTAACTGTGTCCACGCTGAATGTAACTGTGCTGAAATAGATATGTCCACACTGTATGTAACAGTGCTGAAATGGACCTGTACACTCTGATTGTAACTGTGTTGAACTGGTCCTTTCGATACTAAATGTAACTGTGTTGAACTGGAGCTGTCCACACTGCATGTAACTGTACTGTACTGGACCTGTCCAATCTGAATGCAACTGTGCTGAACTGGACCGGTCCACAATGAATGTAATTATACTGAACTGGACCTTTTCACACTGAATATAACTGTGCTGAACTGGAACTGTCCACACTGAGTTTAACGGTTCAGAACTAGACCTGTTCACACTAAATTTAACCGTGCTGAACAGGATCTGTCCACACTGAATGTAACCGTGCTGTACTGCACCTGTCCACAGCTAATGTAACTGTGCTGAACTGGTCCTGACAACAGTGAATGTAACTGTGCTGGAATTGTCTAGACCAGGCTGAGTATGTCCGTGCTGAACTGGCCCTGTCCACACTAAATGTAACTGTGCTGAAATGGATCAGTGCGCATGAATAGAACTGTGCTGAACTGGACCTGTCCACTTGAATTGAATTGTGCTGAGCTAGACCCGTCCACACTGAATGTAAATGTGCTGAACGGGACTTGTCCAAAATGAATGTAACCTTGCTTAACAGCAACTCTCAACAATGAATGTAACCGTGCTGATCTGGACAACTTCTCAATGGATGTAACCGTGCTGAACAAGACCTGACCAGACTGAAAGTAACAGTGCAGAACAGGAAATGTTGGCACTGAATGTAACTATGCTAAACGTGAACGGTCCACACTAAATGTAACCATGCTGAACTGGACCTGTCCACACTGAAGGTAACTGTGCGGAACTGGACCTGTACTCACTGAATGTAATTATATTGAGCTTGAACTGTCCACACTGGATGTAAAATGCTAATCTGGACCTGTCCACATGAATGTAACTCTGTTGAACAGGAGCTGTCAACACTGAATATAACCCTGCTGAATAGGAGCTCTCCACAATGAATGTCACTCTGTTGAACAGGAGCTGTCAACATTGAATATAACCCTGCTGAACTAGACCTCTCCACAATGAATGTAACCGTGCTGAAATTGGACTGTCCACACTGAATGAAGGCGTGCTGAGCTGGATCTGTCCTCACTGAATGTATTCGTGCTGAACTGGATACGTCCAAACTGAATGTAACCGTGCTGAACTTGACCAGTTTAGTCCGAATAAATCCGTGCTGTATTGGCCCCATCCATACTGAATGTAAACGTGCCGAACTGGACCTCTCCACACTGAATGTACCTATGTTGATCTGGTCCCGTTCACGCTGAATGTAACCGTGCTGAACTACACCTGGCAAACTGAAGGTAACTGTGCTGAACTTCATCTGTCCACATGAATGTAACTGTGCTGAACTGGACTTGTACGCACTTAAACTAACTGTGCAGAACTGGA
The DNA here is from genome assembly GCF_052327205.1 of Somniosus microcephalus. Taxonomy (NCBI): domain Eukaryota; kingdom Metazoa; phylum Chordata; class Chondrichthyes; order Squaliformes; family Somniosidae; genus Somniosus; species Somniosus microcephalus. The sequence goes on from NW_028225263.1 coordinate 102,268, forward strand.
CCTATGCACACTCAATGAAGCTGTACTGACCTGTACACACTGAATCTAACTGTCCTGAACTGGGCATGCCCACACTGAATATATTTGTGCTGAACTTGACCTGACCACACTAAATGTAACTGTGCTGCATTAGACCTGTCCACATGGAATGTAACTTTGCTGAACCAGACCTGTCCACATTGAATGTAACTTTTGCAATTTAATATACTGTATTCGCTGCTCACAATGCGGTCTCCTCTACATTGGGGAGACCAAATGCAGATTGGGCGACTTCGTTTCTGAACACCTCAATTCATTCCGTAACGGTGACCCTGAGCTTCTGGTCGCCTGTCACTTTAATTTACCACTTCTCTCCCACTCTCATCTCTCTGTTCTCGGCCTATTACATTGTTCTAATGAAGCTCAACGTAAGCTCGAGGAACAGCAACTAATCTTTCGATTAAGCAATTTACAGCCTGCTGGACTGAATATAGAGTTCAACAATTTCAGATAATAATCCCTGCACCTTTTTTCATGCAGTATGGCTTTGCCATTCCCATTTGCAACATTTTCACAGCACATTCTTTCAATTCCTTCCTCCCCTCCTAAACCCCCACCTCTGTCTCTGCACCTGCTTCAAATCTGTTAATTTTCCATCTTTTCCCAGTTCTGATGAAGGGTCCCAGACATGAAACGTTAACCCTGTTTCTCTCTCCACGGCTGCTGTCTGGCCTGCTGAGTATTTCCAGCATTTTCTGTTGTTATTTGCTGAACTGGACCTGTTCACAGTGAATGTCACAGAGATGAGCTGGACCTGTCCAAGCAGAAAGCAACCGTGCTGACTTGGATCTGTCGAAACTGATAGTAACTATGATGAGCCCGGCCTGTCCACAATGAAAGTAACTGTTCCGAACTGAACATGTCCAAACTGAATGTAGCCTTGCTGAACTGAACATGTCCACACTGAATGTAACAGTGCTGACCCGGCCCTTTCCACACTGAATATAACTGTGCTGAACTGCACATTTCCAAACTGATTGCAACTGTGCTGAACTGGACCTGTCCAGACAGAATGTAACTGTGCTCAACTGGACCAGCGCTCACTGAATGTAACCGTGATGAACTGCACCTGGCAAACTGAAGATAAATGTGCTGAACTGGCTCTGTCCACATGAATGTAACTGTGCTGAACTGGACTTGTATGCACTGAAAGTATCTGTGCTGAACTGAACCTATACACGTTGAATGAAACTGTACTGAACTGGACATGTACACACTGAATCTAACTGTCCTGGACTGAACAGGTCCACACTGAAGATAATTGTGCTGAACTGTTCCTGACCACACTGAATCTAACTGTGCTGACCTGGAGCTGTCCACTCACAATGTAACTCTGCTGAACTGTACCTTTCCACACCGAATGTAACTATGTTGAGTTTGACCTGTCCACACTGAATGTAAAAGTGCTGACCTGGACCTGTCCACACTGAATGTAACTGTGCTGAACTGGACCTCTCCACACTGAGTGTAACTGTGCTGAACAGGGCCTGTCCACACTGAATGTAAATGTGCTGACCTGAATCTGTCCACACTGAATGTAACCGTGCTGAACAGGACATCTCAACACTGAAGGTAACAGTGCTTACCTGGACCTGTCGACAATGAATATAAATGTGCTGAATTGGACCTGTCCACACTGAATGTAACCGTGCTGAGCTTGACCAGCCTAGTCTGAATATATCCGTGCTGAACTGGACCCGTCCATACTGAATGTAAACTTGCTGATTTGGACATCTCCACACTGAATGTAACTATGTTGAACTGGACCAGTTCACACTGAATGTAACTGTGCTGGACTGCACATGACAAACTGAAGGCAACTGTGCTGAACTAGATATGTTCACATGAATGTAACTGTGCTGAACTGGACTTGTATGCATTAAAAGTAACTGTGCAGAACTACACCTATGCACACTGAATGAAGCTGTACTGAACTGGACATGTGCACATTGAATATTACTGTCCTGAACTGGACATTTCCACACTGAAGATAATTGTGCTGAACTTGACCTCACCACACTGAATGTAGCGGCTCTGCACTTAAACTGTCCACCATGAATTTAACTTTGCTGAGCTGGAACTGTCTACACAGAAAGCAACCGTGTGGACCAGGATCTGTCTATACTGAATGTAACTCTGATGAGCCGGACCTGTCCACACTGAAAGTAACTGTTCCAAACTGAACATGTCCAAACTGAATGTAGTCCTACTGAACTGAACTTGTCCACACTGAATGTAACAGTACTGATCTGGACCTTTCCTCACTGAATGTAAATGTGCTAAACTGGACGTTTCCACACTGATTGTAGATCTGCTGTTCTAAACATGTGCACACTGAATGAAACCGTGCTGACTGGACCTGTTCACACTGAATGTAACAGTGTTGAACTGAACCTGCCAGCATTAAATGCAACTATATTGGACTGGTCCTCTCCACACTGAATGTAAATGGGTTTTACTGGACCTGTCCACACTGAAAGTAACTGTTCCGAACTGAACATGTCCAAACTGAATGTAGTCCTACTGAACTGAACTTGTCCACACTGAATGTAACAGTACTCATCTGGACCTTTCCTCATTGAATGTAAATAATGTAAATGTGCTGAACTGGACGTTTCCACACTGATTGTAGATCTGCTGATCTAAACATGTGCACATTGAATGAAGCCGTGCTGACTGGACCTGTTCACACTGAATGTAACAGTGCTGAACTGAACTTGCCAGAACTAAATGCAACTATGTTGGACTGGCCCTCTCCACACTGAATGTAAATGGGTTTTACTGGACCTGTCCACACTGCATATAACTTTATTGAACCGGACATTTCCACACTGAATGTAACTGTTTTGAACTGGATCTGACCCCAGTGAATGTAACCGTGCTGATCAGACCCTGTCCATCTGAATGTAACTGTGTTGAACAGGGCCTCTCTTCAATGAATGTAACCCTGCTGAGCGGGAACTGTCCACTGAATGTAACTGTGCTGACCTGGAGCTGTCCACTCACAATGTAACTGTGCTGAACTGTGCCTTTCCACACTGAATGTATCTATGTTGAGCTTGACCTGTCCACACTGAATGTAAAAGTGCGGAACTGGAATTGTCCACGTGAATGTAACTGTGCTGAACTGGACCTGTCCTCACTGAATGTAACTGTGCTGAATTGGATCTGCCGAAACTGAATGTAACTCTGATTAACTGGATCTGTCCACACTGAATGTAACCGTGCTGAACTTGACCTGTCTAGTCTGAATGCATCCGTGCTGAACTGGACCCGTCCATACTGAATGTAACTATGTTGAACTGGACTAGTTCACACTGAAGGCAACTGTGCTGAACTGCACCTGACTAACTGAAGGTAACTTTGCTGACCTGGGTCTGTTCACATGAATGTAACTGTGCTGAACTGGACTTGTACGCGTTAAAGGTAACTGTGCAGAACTAGACCTATGCACACTGAATGAAGCTGTACTGAACTGGACCTTTTACATTGAATATAACTGTCCTGAACTGAACATGTCAACACTGAAGATAATTGTGCTGAACTTGACCTCAACACACTGAATGTAACTGTTCTGCACTAGAATTGTCCGCCATGAATGTAACTTTGCTGAGCTGGAACTGTCCAGAAAGAAAGCAACCGTTGGGCCTGGATCTGTCTACACTGAATGCAAATCTGATGAGCTGGACCTGTCCACACTGAAAGTAACTGTTCCGAACTGAACATGACCAAACTGAATGTAGTTCTGCTGAACTGAACTTGTCCACACTGAATCTAACAGTACTGATCTGGACCGTTCCTAACTGAATGTAACTGTGCTGAACTGGACTTTTCCAAACTGGGTGCAACTGTGCTGAAGTGGACCTGTCCACTCTAAATGTAACTGCGCTGAACTGGACTTGTCCATACTGTTTGTAACTGTGATGAGTTGGTCTTGTTCACACTGATTGTAGCTCTGCTGATCTAGACCTTTGCACACTGAATATAACCGTGCTGATTCGACCTATTCACACTGAATGTAACAGTGCTGAACTGAATCTGCCAGCACTGAATGCAACTATGTTGGACTGGTCCTCTCCACACTGAATGTAAATGGGTTACACTGGACGTGTCCACACTGCATATAACTTTATTGAAGTGGAAATTTCCACACTGAATGTAACTGTTTTGAACTGGACCTGACCCCAGTGAATGTAACCGTGCTGAACAGAGCCTGTCCATCTGAATGTAACTGTGTTGAACAGGACCTCTCTTCAATGAAAGTAACCCTGCTGATCGGGAACTGTCCACTGAATGTAACTGTGCTGATCAGGACAAACAACACTAACATTCACTGTGCTTTAGTTAAGTTGTCCACACTGAATGCAACTGTGCTGATCTGGACCTGTCCACACGGAATGTAACCGTGCTGAATTGGACACGACCACACTGAATGTGTCAGTGCTGAACTGGACGACTCCACATCGAATTTAACTGTGCTGAAGTAGACATGTGCACACGAAATGCTATGATGCTGAACTGGAGCTGTCCACACTGAATGTAATTGTGCTAAATTGGAGATGTCCAGACTGACAGAAGCTCTGCTGAGCTGGAATTGTCCACACTGTATATAACCGTGCTGAACTGGACCTGTCTACATTGAATGTAATTTTGCTGAAATGGACCTGTCCAATCTGAATGTAACCGTGCTGAACTGGACCTGTCCACACTTACTGTAACTGAGCTGAACTGCACGTTTGCACATTGAATGTAACCGTGCTGAAATGGACCTTTCCACACTGAATGTAGCCGTGCTAAACAGGACCTGTGCACACGAAATGAATTGTGCTGAACTGGACATGTGCACATTGAATGCAACTGTGCTGAAGTGGACCTGCCCACAGTGAAATTTACTGTGCTGAACTGGACATATCCGCGCTGGATGTAACCATGCAGAACTGGACATCACCACACTGAATGTAACTGTGCTAAACTGGACCAGCCCGCATTGAATATAACTGTGCTGCAGTGGACCTGTCCACACTGAAGTTATCTATGCTGATTTGGAACTGTCCACACTGCAAGGAGCCATGCTGAAACGGACATGTCCACACTGAATGTAACCGTGTTGAACTGGATCTGTCCACATTGAATGGAATTGTGCTGAACTGGACATGTCCACACTGAATGTAACCGTGCTGAGCTGGACCTGTCCACAATGAATGTAATTGTATTGAACTGGACCTGTCCACACTGAATGTATTTATACTAAATTGGAACTGCCCACACTGCAATTAGCCGTGCTGAACTGGGCTTGTCCACACTGAATGTAACCGTGCTGAACTGGACCTGTTCAAATTGAATGGAATTGTCCTGAACTGGATCTGTCCACACTGAATGAAAATGTACTGAACCGGACCTGTCCACACTGAATTTAACGTTGCTGAACTGCACCTGTCAACACTGAATTTAACTGTGCTGAACTGCACCTGTCCACACTGAATGTAGATGCTGAACTGGACCTTCCACACTGAATGCAACTGTGCTGAAATGGTCCTGTCCACACTGAATGTTGCCGTGCTGAACTGGAACTGTCCACACTGAATGTAACTCTGCTGAACTGGACCTATCCACACTGAGTGTAACCGTGCCGAACTGTTCCTTTCCTCACTGAAGGTAACTCTGCTGAACTGGTTCTGTCCACACTGAAAGAAACTTTGCTGAATTGGATGTGCTGATCTGGACCTGTGCACAGTGAGTATAACTGTGTTCAACTGGACCTGTCCGCATTGAAAATAACTGTGCTGCAGTAGACCTGTCCACACTGAATGTAACTGGGCTGAACTGGACCTTTGCACACTGATTGTAACCGTGCTGAAATGGACCTATTCACACTGGTTCTACCTGTGCTGAACTTGACCTGTCCACACTAAATTTCATGGTGCTGAACTAGGCCTGTCCACATTGTATCGAATTGTGCTGAAGTGGATCTGTGCATATTGAATGTAACCGTGCTGACCTGGAACTGTCCAGACTGAATGTAACTGTATTGAATTGGAGCTGTCCGCACTGAATGTAACAGTTCTGAACCGGACCTGTCTAAACAAAATGTAACTGTGCTGAACTGGACCAGTCCACACTGAATATAACTGTACTGAAGTGGACCAGATCACACTGTATATAGCTGCTGAACTCGACTTGTTCACACTGAGTGGAATTGTGCTGAGATGGAACTGTACACACTGAATGTAACTGAGTTGAACAGGACCAGTCCACATTGAAAGTAATTGTGCTGAACTGTTTCTGAGCACAACTGATTGTAACTGTGCTGAAATGAACCTATTCACACTGAATGTAAACGTGCTGATCAGGTCTTTTCCTCATTGAATGTAAATCTGATGAACTGGTTCTGTCCACACTGAATGAAATTTTGCAGAACTGGACGTCTCCAAACTGCATGTAACCTTGCTGAGCTGGACCTGTCCACACTGAATGTAACTGTACTGGACTAGGCCTGTCCACATTGAATGTAACTTTGCTGAAGTGGACATGTACCGACTGAATGCTACTTTGCTGAATTGGACCTGTCCATACTGAATGTATCTATGCTGATTTGGAACTGTCCACACTGCAAGAAGCCGTGCTGAACTGGACCTGTCCACATTGAATGTAACCGTGCTGAAGTTGACCTGTCCACATTGAATGGAATTGAACTGAACTGGACATGTCCACACTGAATATAACCGTGCTGAGCTAGACCTGTCCACTCAGAAAGTAACTGTATTGAACTGGATATATCTGCACTGAATGTAACCGTGCTGAACTGGTCCTGTCTACACCGAATATAACTGTGCTGAACTGGGCCAGTCCACACTGAATGTAACTGCTGAAATCGACCTGTTCACACTGAGTGCATTTGAGCTAAGCTGGAACTGCACACACTCAATCTAACTGTGTTGAACTGGACCTTTCTGCATTGAATGTAAATGTGCTGAACTGTTCCTGAGCACGCAGATTGTAGCTGTGCTGAACTGAACCTATCAACACTGAATGTAACCATGCTGAACTGGCCCTTTCCTCACTGAATGTAACTCGGAAGAACTGGTTCTGTCCACACTGACTCTAATGTGCTGCACTGGGCCTGTCCGCACTGAATGTAGCCATGCTGAACTGGGCCTGTCTGCACTGAATGTAACCGTGCTGAACTGGACCTGTCCACATTGAATGAAATTGTGCTGAACTGGACATGTCCGTACTGAATTTAACCGTGCTAAGCTTGACCTGTCCACACTGAATGTGATTGTATTGAACTGCATATGTCCGCACTGAATGTAACTGTGCTGAACTGTTCCTGAGCACGCATATTGTAACTGTGCTGAACTGAATCTATTAACACTGAATGTAACCGTGCTGAACTGGCCCTTTCTTCACTGAATGTAACTCTGAAGAACTGGTTCTGTCCACACTGACTGTAATGTGCTCCACTGGGCCTGTCCGCAGTGAATGTAGCCATGCTGAACTGGGCCTGTCCGCACTGAATTTAACTGTGCTGAACTGGACCTGTCCACATTGAATGAAATTCTGCTGAACTGGACATGTCCGTACTGAATGTAACCGTGATAAGCTGGACCTGTCCACACTGAATGTGATTGTATTGAACTGCATATGTCCGCACTGAATGTAACCGTGCTGAACTGGACCTGTCTACACAGAATGTAACTGTGCTGAACTGGAGCTGTCCACACTGAATTTAACTGTGCTGAGCTGGACCAGTCCACACTGAATGTAACTGCTGAAATCGACCTGTTCACACTGAGTGGAATTGTGCTGAGCTGGAACTGTACACACTGAATTTCATGTTGCTGAACTAGGCCTGTCCACATTGAGTGTATCTTTGCTGAACTGCTCCTGTCCACACTGATTGTAGCTGTGCTGAACTGAACCTATCCACACTGAATGTAACCGTGCTGAACTGGTCCTTTCCTCACTGAATGAAAATCTGATGAACTGGTTAAATCCACACTGAATGTAACTTTGGTGAACTGGATCTGTCCACACTGAATGTAACAGTGCTGAACTGGATCAGTCTGCAATTATTGTAACTATGCTGAACCAGAACAGCCCGCACTGACTGTAACCGTGCTGAACTGGACCAGTCCACACTGATGTAATGTGCTGAACTGGGTCTGTCCGCACTGAATGTAGCCATGCTGAACTGGATCTGTGCACACTGAATGTAACGTTATGGAACTTCAACTTTCCACACTGAATGTAGCCGTGCTGAACTGGGCCTGTCCACACTGAAAGTAACCGTTCTGAACTGGACCTGTGCACAATGAACTGTGTTGAAATGAATCTGTCCACACTGAAAGAAATTATGCCGACCTGGACCTGGCCGCACTGAATGTATGTATGTTGAACTGAATCTGTCCACACTAAAAGTAATTGTGCTGAACTGGACCTGTCCACACTGAAAGTAATTGTGCTGAACTGGACCTGTCCAAACTGAAAGTAACTGTGCTGAACTTGACCTGACCACAATGAATGTAACTTTGCTGAACTGGATCTGTCCATACTGAATTTTCATGTGCTGTTCTGGTTTGTCCACACTGAATGTAACTATGAGGAACTGGTCATGTCCACACTGAATCTAACTATGTTGATTTGGAACTGTCCACACTGAAAGTAAATATGCTGAACTGGTCCTGTCGTCACTGAATGTAATTGTGCTGAACTGGCCCTGTGCACACTGAATGTAACTGTGCTGAATTGGCTCTGTCCACACTGAATGTAACTGTACTTAACTGGATCTGTCCACACTGAATGTAAATGTGCTGAACTGGCCCTGTGCACACTGAATGTAAATGTGCTGAACTGGCCCTGTGCACACTGAATGTAAATGTGCTGAACTGGGCCTGCCCACACTGAATGTATATGTGCTGAACTGGGCCTGTCCACACTGAAAGTATCTGTGCTGAACTGGACCTTTGCACACTTAATGTAGATGTGCTGAACTGGACCTGTCCACACTGAGTGCAAATGTACTGACCCGGACCTGTCCACACTGAATTTAACTGTGCTGAACTGGACCTATCCACACAGAATTTAACTGTGCTGAACGGCACCTCTCCACACTGAATGTAACTGCTAAACTGGACCTGTCCACACTGAATATAATTGTGCTGAACTGTACCTTTGCACACTGAATGTAACTGTAATGAATTAGACCTGTCCACACTGAATGGCATTTAGCTGAACATTAAGATGTAAATACTGAATGTAACTGTGTTGAATTGGACCTGTCCACACAGAAAGTAACTGTGCTGAACTGCACCTTCCACACTGAATGAAACTTTGCTGAACTGGACCAGTCCACACTGAATGTAACCGTGCTGAACGGGACCTGTGCACACATAATGTAACTGTGCTGGTCTGGACCCGTTCACAATGAGTATAACTGTGTTGAACTGGACCTGTCCACATTGAATAAAACTGTGCTGCAGTGGACCTGTCCACACTGAATGTAACTGGGGTTAACTGGACCTCTGCACAATGATTGTAACTGTGCTGAACTGGACCTAACCACACTGAATGTACATGCGCTGAACTGGACCTGCCCACACTGAATTAAACGGTGCTGAACTAGGCCTGTCCACATTGAATGGAACTTTGCTGAAGTGGACATGTGCACACTGAATGCTACTCTGCTGAACTGGACCTGTCCACACTGAATGTATCTATGATTAATTTGAACTGTCCACACTGAAAGTAACCGTGCTGAACTGGACCTGTCCACACTGAAATTAACCGTACTGAACTGGACGTGTCCACATTGAATGGAATTATGCTGAACTGGACCTGTCCACACTGAATATAACTGTGATGAGCTGGACCTGTCCACACTGAATGTAACTGTGTTGAACTGGATATATCCGCACTGAATATAACCATTCTGATTTGGAGTTGTCTACACATAATATAGCTGTACTGAACTGGAGCTGTCCACAGTGTATGTAAATGTGCTGAGCTGGTCCATTCCACAATGAATGTAACTGCTGAACTGGACCTGTTCAGATTGAGTGGAGTTGTGCTGAGCTGGAACTGTACACAGTGAATTTAATTGTGCTGAACTGTTCCTGAGCACACTGCTTGTAACTGTGCTGAACTTAACCTATCCACACTGAATGTAACCGTGCTGAACTGGTCCTTTCCTCACTGAATGTAACTCTGTCTAACTGGTTCTGTCCACACTGAATGAAAATTTGCAGTACTGGACGTGTCCAAACTGCATGTAAACGTGCTGAGCTGGACCTGTGCACACTGAATGTAACTGTAGTGAACTGGATATCTCCGCACTAAATGTAACCGTGCTGAACTGGACCAGTGCACATGGAATATAACTGTGCTGATCTGGACATGTTCGCACTGAATGTAACTGTGCTGAACAGGATCTGTCTACACTGAAATAATTGTGCTGAACTGGACCTGTCCACACTGTATGTAAATTTGCTGAACTGGACCTGTCCACACTGAATGTAACAGTGCTGAACTGGATCTGTCCGGAATTAATGTAACTGTACTGAACTAGACCTTTCTGCACTGATTGTAACCGTGCTGAACTGGACCAGTGCATACCGAATATAACTTAGCTGAACTGGACATGTTCGCACTGAATGTAACTGTGCTGAACTGGATCTGTCCACAATGAAATAATGGTGCTGAACTGAGTCTGTCCACACTGAATGTAACAGTGCTGATCTGGATCAGTCTGCAATTGTTGTAACAATGCTAAACTGGATCAGTCTGCAATTATTGTAACTATGCTGAACTAGAAATGTCCGCTTTGAATATAACTGTGCTGCAGTGGACCTGTCCACACTGAATGTAACTGGGGTGAACTGGACCTGTGCTCACTGATTGTAACCTGCTGCACTGGACCTGTCCACACTGAAGTTATCTATGCTGAATTGGTACTGTTCACACTGCAAGGAGCCATGCTGAAACGGACATGTCCACACTGAATGTAACCGTGTTGAAATGGATCTGTCCACATTGAATGGAATTTTGCTGAACTGGACATGTCCAAACTGAATGTAACCGTGCTGAGCTGGACCTGTCCACAATGAATGTAATTGTATTGAACTGGACCTGTCCACACTGAAAGTATCTATGCTAAATTGGAACTGTCCACTCTGCAATTAGCCGTGCTGAACTGAGCTTGTCCACACTGAATGTAACCGTGCTGAACTGGACCTGTTCAAATTGAATGGAATTGTCCTGAACTGGACCTGTCCACAGCGAAAGAAAATGTACTGAACCGGACCTGTCCACACTGAATTTAACTCTGCTGAACTAGAAATGTCGACACTGAATTTAACTGAGCTGAACTGCACCTGTCGACACTGAATTTAACTGTGCTGCACTGCACCTGTCCACAATGAATGTAGATGCTGAACTGGACCTTCCACACTGAATGTAACTGTGCTGAAATGGTCCTGTCCACACTCAATGTTGCCGTGCTGAACTGTCCACACTGAATGTAACTCTGCTGAACTGGACCTATCCACACTGAGTGTAACCGTGCTGAACTATTCCTTTCCTCACTGAATGTAACTGTGCTGAACTGGTTCTGTCCACACTGAAAGAAAATTTGCTGAATTGGATGTGTCCACACTAAATGTAACTGTGCTGTACTGGACCTGTAAACACTGAATGTTACCGTGCTGAACGGGACCTGCGCACACATAATGAAACTGTGCTGATCTGGACCTGTGCACAGTGAGTATAACTGTGTTCAACTGGACCTGTCTGCATTGAAAATAACTGTGCTGCAGTAGACCTGTCCACACTGAATGTAACTGGGTTGAACTGGTCCTTTGCACACTGATTGTAACCGTGCTGAACTGGACCTATCCACACTGGTTGAACCTGTGCTGAACTGGACCTGTCCACACTAAATTTCACGGTGCTGAAGTAGGCCTGTCCACATTGTATGGAATTGTGCTGAACTGGTTATGTCCACACTGACTGTAATGTGCTGCACTGGGCCTGTCCGCACTGAATGTAGCCATGCTGAACTGGGCCTGTCCGCACTGAATGTAACCGTGCTGAACTGGACCTGTCCACATTGAATGAAATTGTGCAGAACTGGACATGTCCGTACTGAATGTAACCGTGCTAAGCTGGACATGTCCACATGGAATGTGACTGTATTGAACTGCATATGTCCGCAATGAATGTAACGGTGCTGAACTGGACCTGTATACACAGAATATAACTGTGCTGAGCTGGACCAGTCCACACTGAATGTAACTGTTGAAATCGACCTGTTCACACTGACAGGAATTGTGCTGAGCTGGAACTGCACACACTGAATTTCACGTTGCTGAACTAGGCCTGTCCACATTGAGTGTGACTTTGCTGAACTGGTCCTGTCCACACTGATTGTAACTGTGCTGAACTGAACCGATCCACACTGAATGTAACCTTGCTGAACTGGTCCTTTCCTCACTGAATGTAACTCTGATGAACTGGTTCAATCCACACTGAATGTAACTTTGGTGAACTGGATCTGTCCACACTGAATGTAACAGTGCTGAACTGGATCAGTCTGCAATTATTGTATCTATGCTGAACCAGAACATCCCGCACTGACTGTAACCGTGCTGAACTGGACCAGTCCACACTGATGTAATGTGCTGAACTGGGCCTGACCGCCCTGAATGTAGCCATGCTGAACTGGATCTGTGCACACTGAATGTAAGGTTACTGAACTTGAACTGTCCACACTGAATGTAGCCGTGCTGAACTGGACCTGTCCACACTGAATGTAACCGTTCTGAACTGGACCTTTGCACAATGAACTGTGTTGAAATGAATCTGTCCACACTGAAAGAAATTATGCCGACCCGTACCTGCCCATACTGAATGTAAGTATGTTGAACTGAATCTGTCCACACTGAAAGTAATTATGCTGAACTGGACCTGTCCACACTGAAAGTAATTGTGCTGAACTGGACCTGTCCAAATTGAAAGTAACTGTGCTGAACTTGACCTGACCACAATGAATGTAACTGTGCTGAACTGGCTCTGTCCATACTGAATTTACATGTGCTGTTCTGGACTTGTCGACACTGAATGTAACTATGAGGAACTGGTCATGTCCACACTGAAACTTACTATGTTGATTTGGAGCTGTCCACACTGAAAGTAAATGTGCTGAACTGGCCCTGTCCACACTGAATGTAACTGTGCTTAACTGGATCTGTCCACACTGAATGTAAATGTGCTGAACTGGCCCTGTGAACACTGAATGTAAATGTGCTGAACTGGCCCTGTGCACACAGAATGTAAATGTGCTGAACTGGGCCTGCCCACACTGAGTTTAACCGTTCTGCACTGGACGTGTCCACATTGAATGGAATTATGCTGAACTGGACCTGTCCACACTGAATATAACTGTGATGAGCTGGACCTGTCCACACTGAATGTAACTGTGTTGAACTGGATATATCCGCACTGAATGTAACCGTTCTGATTTGGACTTGTCTACACATAATATAGCTGTGCTGAACTGGAGCTGTCCACAGAGAATGTAGCTGTGCTGAGCTGGACCAGTCCACAATGAATGTAACTGCTGAACTGGACCTGTTCAGATTGAGTGGAGTGGTGCTGAGCTGGAACTGTACACACTGAATGTAACTGTGCTGAACTGTTCCTGAGCACACTGATTGTAACTGTGATGAACTTAACCTATCCACACTGAATGTAACCGTGCTGAACTGGTCCTTTCCTCACTGAATGTAACTCTGATGAACTGGTTCTGTCCACACTGAATGAAAATTTGCAGTGCTGGACGTGTCCAGACTGCATGCAAACGTGCTGAGCAGGACCTGTGCACACTGAATGTAAGTGTAGTGAATTGGATATCTCCACACTAAATGTAACTGTGTTGAACTGGACCAGTGCTCATGGAATGTAACTGTGCTGATCTGGACATGTTCGCACTGAATTTAACTGTGCTGAACAGGATCTGTCTACACTGAAATAATTGTGCTGAACGGGACCTGTCCACACTGTATGTAAATTTGCTGAACTGGATCTGCCCACACTGAATATAACAGTGCTGAACTGGATCTGTCCGCAATTAATGTAATTGTGCTGAACTAGACGTCTCCGCACTGATTGTTACCGGGCTGAACTGGACCAGTCCATACTAAATATAACTGAACTGAACTGGACATGTTCGCACTGAATGTAACTGTGCAGAACTGGATCTGTCCACAATGAAATAATTGTGCTGAACTGGGTCTGTCCACACTGTATGTAACAGTGCTGAACTGGATCAATCTGCAATTATTGTAACAAAGCTGAACAGGATCAGTCTGCAATTATTGTAACTATGCTGAAGTAGAAATGTCCGCACTGAATGTAACTGAGCTGAACTGGACCTCTCCACACTGAATGTAACCGTTCTGAACTGGACCTGTGTACAATGAATGTAACTGTGTTGAATGGAACTGTCCACAGAGAATGTAACTGTGTTGAAGTGAATCTGTCCACACTGAAATAAATTATGCCGAACTGGACCTGCCCACACTGAATGTAAACTGTTGAACTGAATCTGCCCACACTGAAAGTAATTGTGCTGGATGGACCTGTCCAAACTGAAAGGAACGGTGCTGAACTGGACCTGTCCATACTGAATTTAGCTGCGCTGTTCTGGACTTATCCACACTGATTGTAACAGTGATGAACTGGTCCTGTCCACACTGAATCTAACGGTGTTGATCTGGACCTGTCAACTCTAAATATAACTGTGATGAACTGCTCCTGTCTTCACTGAATGTAATTGTGCTAAATTGGACCGATCCACACTGAATGTAAATGTACTGACCCGGACCTGTCCCCACTGAATTTAACTGTGCTGAATTGGACCTGTCCGCACTGAATTTAGCTGTGCTGAACGGCACCTGTCCACACTGAATGTAACTGCTAAACTGGACCTGTCCACACTGAATATAATTTTACTGAAATCTATCGTTGCACACTGAATGTAACTGTGATGATTTGGAACTGTCCACACTGAATGGCATTTAGCTGAACTACAACTGTACATACTGAATGTATCTGTGTTGAACTGGACCTGTCCACACTGAATGTTGCCGTGCTGAACTGGACCTGTCCACAATTAATGTAACTCTGCTGAACTGGACTTGTCCACATTGAGTGTAACCCTACGGAACTGGTCCTTTCCTCACTGAATGTAACTGTGCTGAACAGGTTCTGTCAACACTGAATGAAACTTTGCTGAATTGGACGTGTCCACACTGAATGTAACAGTGCTGAACATGACCTGTGAACAAATAATGTAACTCTACTGATCTGAACCTGTGCACACTGAGTATAACTGTGTTGAACTGGACCTGTCCACAATGAATGTAACTGTGCTGAACTGGACCTGTGCACACTGAAGGTAACTGTGCTCAACTGGACCTGTGCACACTGAATGTAACTGTGCTGAACTGGACCTGTCCACACTGAATGTAACCGTGCTGAACTGCAACTGTACACACTGAAAGTAACTGTGCTAAAATGGATCTGTGCACGCTGAATGTTACTGTGCTGAACTTGATCTGTTTGCACGGAATATAATTGTGCTGAAAGTGACCTGGCCACACTGAATGTAACTGTAGTGAACTGAACCTGTCCACACAGAAATTAACTCTGCTGAACTGGACCTCTCCACACTGAATTTAACCAAGCCGAACTGGAACTGTCCACACTGAATGTAACTGTGCTAAAATGGATCTGTGCACGTTGAATGTTACTGTGCTGAACTGGACCTGTTTGCACGGAATATAATTGAGCTGAAAGTAACCTGTCCACACTGAATGTAACTGTGTTGAACTGAATCTGTCCACACGGAAAGTAATTGTGCTGAACTGGACCCGTCCACACTGCATCTAATTTTGCGGAACTGAACATGTCCACACGGATTTTAGCCGTGCTGAACTGGACCTCTGCAAACTGAATGTAACTGTGCTGCACTGTACCAGTCTACACCTGAAGGTAACGGTTGAACTGAATCTGTGAACAATTAACTGTGCTGAACTGGACCTGTCCAGACTGCAACAAATTTTGCTTTCCTGGACCTGTCCTAACTGAATATAACTACTGAAATGAATGTGTTCACTCTGAGTTTAACTGTGCTCTTCATGACCTGTACACACTGAATGTAACTGTGATGAACTGGTCTTCTCCACACTGAATGTAACTGTGCTGAACAGGACCTGTCAACATTTACTGTAAATGTGATTATCTGATCCTGTCTTCACTGAATGTATCTGTGCTGAACGGGATATGTGCACACTTAATATAACCCTGCAGAACTGAACTTTTCCACATAGAATGTATCTGTGCTGAACTGGACCTGTCCACATTGAAAGTAACTGTGCTGAACCGAACCTCTCCACACTGAATGTAGCCTTGCTGAACAGGACCTCTCCACTCTGAATGTAACTGTGCTGAACTGGACCTGCCGATACTGAAAGTAACTGCTGAACTTGACCTGTCAACACTGAATGTAACTGGAGTGAACTGAAACTGTCCATACTGAATGTAACTGTGCTGAAATGGACCTGTGCACACTGAATGTAACTGTGCTAATCTGGAACTGTCCACACTGAATGTAACTGTGCTGCACTGGACCTGTCCACACGGAATGTAACTGTGTTGAACTGAATCTATCCACAGTGTAAATAATTGTGCTGAACTGGACCGGTCTTCACTGAATGTAACTGTGCTGAACTGAACATGTGCACACTTAATATAACCCTGCTGAACTGGACTTGCTCACATATGATATATCTGTGCTGAACTAGACCTGTCCACACTGAATGTAACTGTGCTGAACAGGACCTGTCCACACTGAATGCAACTGCTGAACTGGACCAGTGAACACTAATTGTATCCGTGCTGACCTGGGCCTTTGCAAACTGAATGTAACTGTGTTGAACTGGACCTGTCCACACTGAATGTAACTGTGCTGAACTGGTCCTGAGTACACTGATTGTAAATTTGCTGAACTGGACATGTGCACACTGAATGTAACTGTACTGAACTGGACCTGTCCACACTGAATGTAAATGTGCTGAAATGGACCTGTCCACATTGAATGTAACCTTGCTGCACTTTACCTGTCCACGCTGTATGTAACTATGCTGAACTGAATCTGTCAACACTGAAAATAGTTGTGCTGGACTGGACCTGTGCGCACTGTATGTAACTCTTTTGAACTGAATCTGTCCACATTGAAAGTAATTGTGCTGAACTGGACCTGCCCACACTGAATGTAACTATGTTGAGCAGAATCTGTCCACACTGAAAGTAATTGTGCTTTACTGGACCTGTCCACATTGAAAGTAATTTTGCTGAACTGGACCTGTCCAAACTGAATGTAACTGTGCTGAATCTGACCTGTCCACACTGAATGTAATTGTGCTGAACATGGACCTGTCCAAAATGAATGTAACTGTGATGAATTGGTCCTGTCCACACCGAATGTAACTGTGCTGAACTGGACGTGTCAACACTAAATGTAACTGTGCTGAACTGGTCCTGTCATCACTAACTGTAACTGTGCTGAACTGGACCTGTCCACGCTGAATGTAAATGTGCTGGAGCAGACCTGTTCATACTGAATGTAGCCGTGCTGAACTGGACCTTTGCACACTGAATGTAACTGTGCTGAACTGGACCTGTCCACACTGTATGGAATTGTGCTGAACTGAAATTGTTAACATTGAATGTAACTATTTTGAACTGGATCTGTCCACATCAGAAAGTAACTGTGCTGAACTGGACCTTTCCACACTGAATGTAACTGAGCTGAAATGGACCTCTCCACGTTGAATATAACCTTGCTGAACTGGACCTGTCCACACTGAATGTAAATGCAGAACTGAACATGTCCACACTGATTTTAACCGTGCTGAACTGGACCTGTGCAAACTTGTGTAACTGTGCTGCACTGTACCTGTCTACACTGAACGTAATGGTTGAACTGAATCTCTGAACAATTAACCGTTTTGATCTGGACCTGTCCGGACTGCAACTAGTTTTGCTGTATGGGACCTGTCCAAATTGAATGTAACTGTACTGATATGAACCTGTTCTATCTGAGTTTAACTGTGCTGTTCATGACCTGTACACACTGAATGTAACTGTGATGAACTGGTCCTCTCCACACTGTATGTAACTGTGCTGAACAGGACCTGTCAAATCTGAATTTAAATGTGATTAACTGATCCTCTCATCACTGAATGTAACTGTGCTGAACTGGACATGTGCACCCTTAATTTAACCCTGCTGAACTAGACTTTTCCACATAGAATGTATCTTTGCTGAACTGGACCTGTCCACATTGAAAGTAACTGTGCTGAACCGGACCTGCCCACACTGACTGTAGCCTTGCTGAACAGGACCTCTCCACTCTGAATGTAACTGTGCTGAACTGGACCTGTCCACACTGAAAGTAACTGCTGAACTGGACCTGTCCACACTGACTGTATCTGCTGAACTGGACCTGCGCCCACTAATTGTAACCATGCTGAACGGGACCTGTGCACACTGAATAGAACTGTATTGAACTGGACCTGTCCTCTCTGAATTGAATTGTGCTGATCTGGAACTGTGCACACTGAATGTAACTGTGGTGAACTGGACCTGTCCACACTGAATGGCACTGTGCTGAACTTGACTCTCCACACTGAATGTAACTGCACTGAACGGGTCCTGAACACACTAATTGTAACAGTGCCGAACTGGACCTGTCCACACTGAATGTAAATGCGGAACTGAACCTGTCCACGGTGAATGTAACTTTGCTGAACTGCACCTGCCCACACTGAATGTAACTGTGCTGCACTGTACACTGTACCTGTTCAAACTGAATGTAACTATGTTGAATTGATTCTTTCCACACTTAAAGTAATTGTGCTGAACTGGGCCTGTCCATATTAAATGCGTTGGGAGCGGTGAGAGCGGAGTTAAAGTGAGTATTTAAACTCACTTTCGCTGACTGTTATTCACAGGCCAGTGTCGGGAGCAGTGAGAGCGGAGTTTCAGTGAGTATTTAAACTCACTTCCGTGGGCTTTTTTTCACAGGCCAGTGTTGGAAGCAGTCAGAGCGGAGTTTCATTGAGTTTTTAAACTCACTTTCGCGGGTTTTTTTCACAGGCCAGTGGTGGGAGCAGTGAGAGCGGAGTTTCAGTGAATATTGAAACTCACTTTCGCGGGCTTTTTTTCACATTCAAGTGTCGGGAGCGGTGAGAGCAGAGTCTCATTGAGTATTTAAACACACCTTCGGGGGCTTTTTCACAGAGGCCAGTGCCGGGAGCGGTGAGAGTTGAGTGTCCGTGAGTATTTATACTCACTTTCGTGGGATTTTTTGCACAGGCCAGTGTCGGGAGTGGTGAGAGCGGAGTTTCAGTCTGCATTTAAACTCACTTTCGTGGGCTTTTTCCAGAGGCTTATCAATCTCACAGATCAGGCTGCATTCTAGAGCCATGTTATGATTCAAAATGTGATGTGGGCAGGAGGAAGCAGCTGATTGGGTGAGTAAGGCCAGGTGAGTATTTATAATACTCTAGAGTTTGACAGTTAATGTTCATAGTTTTTAATGTTTAAAAGGTCTTAAATTTGTGGTTATACTTTATAAGATCTCTGTTGTGTACTGGGGAGTGCTAGGAAACAAGGGCCCTTGAGTATATCATTTAACTGTAGTATAATTGGTGGTATTGAATTAATTTAAATTAATTAGAGGGTAAGTCATGGCAGCAAAGCTCGGCTGGCCCCTTGGCATGCTCCTCCTGCCCTATGTGGGAAATCAGGGACACTTCCTGTGTCCCTGATGTCAATTTGCATGGGAAGCGTATCCAGCTGCAGCTATTGGCAGACCACATTACGGCACTGGAGCTGTGAATGGATACATACTGGAGCATTTGCGATGCTGAGGACGTCCAGGAAATCCCGTTTAATGTGTTGGTCACACCGCATGTAAAGGCTGCACAGGCAGGAAGGGAATGGGTGACTGCCACGCAGAGTAGTAGTTGCAGGCAGGAAGTATAGAGGTCCCCTGTGGATATCCCCCTCTCAAACAGATACCACTTTGGATAATGTTGGGGAGGATGGCTTATCGGTGGAAGGCAGCAGCAACCAACTTCCTGGCAACATGGGTGGTTCTGCTGCACGGGGTGGGAGGAAAAAGAGCTGGAGAGCTATAGCGATAGGGAATTCTATTGTAAGGGGAATAGATAGGCATTTCTGCGGCCGCAAACGAGACTCCAGGATGGTAGGTTGCCGCCCTGGTGCAAGGGTCAAGGATGTATTGGAGCAGCTGCAGGGCATTATGGAGGGGGAGGGTGAACAGCCAGTTGTCGTGGTGCATCTATGTACCAAGGATATAGGTAAAAAACGGGATGAGGTCCTAAAAGCTGAATATAGGGAGTAGGATGAAAATTAAAAAATAGGAGCTCAAATGTAGTAACCTCAGGATTGCTACCAGTGATGCGTGCTAGTCAGAGTAGAAATAGAAGGATATTTCAGATGAATACATGGCTAGAAGAATGGTGCAAGGGGGAGGGATTCAAATTCCTGGGACATTGGAACTGGTTCTGGAGGAGGTGGGACCCACACAACATGAACGGTTTGCACCTGGGCAGGACCGGGACCGATGTCCTCGGGGGAGTGTTTGCTAGTGCTGTTGGGTAGGGGTTAAACTAAAATGGCAGGGGTTTGGGAACCTGTGGAGGGAGACATAGAAAAAAGAAACAAGGATAGAAGTAAAAGAGAGAAAGAGAAGCAAAAATGGAAGTCAGAGAAATCAAGGGTGTAATTCAAACATGGCCACAGTAAACTAAAATTCTAAATGGTCTAAGAGTTTTAAAAAAACAAGCCTGAAGGCTTTTTGTCTTAATGCCAGAAGCATTCCTAAAAAGGTGGATGAATTAGCTGCATAAATAGATGTAAACAGAGATGAAATAATTGGAATTATGGAGACATGGCTCCAGGATGACCAAGTTGGGATTTCAACATCCAGGGGTATTCAATATTCAGGAAGGACAGGCAAAAGGAAAATGCGGTGGGGTGGCATTGCTGGGTAAAGAGGAGATTAACACAATAGTAAGGAAGGATATTAGCTCTGCTGATGTGGAATCTGTATGGGTAGAGCTGTGAAATAACAAGGGGCAGACAACGTTAGTGGGAGTTGTATGCAGACCCCCAAACAGTAATGTTGAATTTCGGGAAGGCTTTAAACGGGAAGTTAGAGATGAGTGCAATAAGGGCACAGTAGTTATCATGGGTGACTTTAATCTACATATAGATTGGTCTAACTAAATTGGTAGCACTACTGTGGAAGAGGAATTCCTAGAGTGTATACGGGATGGTTTCCTGGAGCTGTATGTAGAGGAACCAACTAGAGTTCAGGCCATTTTAGACTGGGTATTAAGTAATGAGAAAGGATTAATTAGCAATCTTGTTATGCGAGGCCCCTTGTGGATGAGCGATCATAATATGATAGAATTCTTCATTAAGATGGAGAGTGAAGTAGTTGATTCAGAGAATTGGTTACTGAATTTAAATAAAGGAAGCTACGATGATATGTGGCACGATTTGTCTAGGATGGATTGGGGAACGTTACTTAAAGGGTTGATGGTGAATAGGCAATGGCAAACATTTAAAGGTCGCATGGATGAACTGCAGATTTTGTTCATCCCTGTTCGGCATAAAAATAAAACAAAAAAGGTGACTCAACCCTGGCTAACAAGGGAAATAAGGAAAAGCATAAGATCCAAGGAGAGGGCATGTAAATTGGCCAGAAAAAGCTGCAAACCTGATGATTGGAAGCAGTTTACAATTCAGCAAAGGAGGACAAAGGGATTACTTATGAGGGGGAAAATAGAGTATGAGAGAAAGTTTTCAGGGAACATAAAAACTGACTGTAAAACGTCTATAGATATGTGAAGAGAAAAATATTGGTAAAGACAAGCGTAGTTCATTTGCAGTCAGAATCAGTGGAATTAATAATGGGTAACAAAGACATGGCTGACCAAATAAATGTTCAGTCTTCACAAAGGAGGAGAGAAATAAACTTCCAGAGTTGTCGGGGAACATAGGGTCCAATGAGAGGGAGGAACTGAATGAAATCAGTATTTGTAGGGAAATGGTGTTAGGGATATTGACGGGATTGAATGCTGAAAACCCCCCAGGGCCTGATAACCTACATCCTAGGGTACTTCAGAAAGCGGCCCTAGAAATAGTAAATGCATTGCTGGTCATGTTCCAAAATTCTATAGACTCTGGAACAGTTCCCATGGATTGGAGGGTAACTAATGTAACCAAACAATTTAAAAAGGTGGTGCATAAAAAAGGGGGAATTATAGACCGGTAAGCCTGACATCGGTAGTGGGGAAAATGCTGGATTCCATTATAAAAGATGTAATAGCAGAGCACTTGGAAAACAGTGACAGGATCGGACAAAGTCAACATGGATTTACAAAAGGTAAATCATGCTTGTCTAATCTACTGGAATTATTTGAGGATGTAACTGGTAGAATACATAAGGGATAACTAGTGGATGTGGTGTATTTGGACTTTCAGAAGGCATTCGATAAGTTCCCGCATAGGAAACTAGCGTGCAAAGTTCAAGCACATGGAATTGGGGGTAAGGTACTGACTTGGATAGAAAACTGGTTGTCAGACAGGAAGCATAGAGTTGGAATAAACGGTTCTTTTTCCGAGTGGAAAGCAGTAACCAGTGGGGCACCACGGGGATCGGTGCTACGAATCCAGTTATTCACAATATACATTAATGATCAAGACGAGGGAACTAGATGTACTATCTCCAAGTTTGCAGACAACACAAAGCTGGGTGGACGTGTGTGCTTTGAGGAGGAGGCAGAGAAACTCCAGTGCGATTTGCACTGGTTGGGCGATTGGGCAGATGCAGTATAATGTGGATAAATGCGAAGTTATCCACTTTGGTGGCAAAAACAGGAAGGCAGATTATTAGCTGAACGGCAATAGAAGGTAAAAGGGGAGGTGCAACAAGACGTGGGTATTCTTGTGCATCAGTCACTGAAGGTAAGCTTGCAGGTGCAGCATGCGGTTAAGAAGACCCTCATGCTGGCCCTCATAGCGAGAGGATTCGAGTACAGGGGCAAGGATGTCTTGCTGCTGTGGTACAGGGCCTTGGTGAGACCACACATTGAGTATTGTGTGCCAATTTGGTCGCCTTATCTGAGGAAGGATGTTCTTGCCATGGAGGAAGTGCAGCGAATATTCACCATACTGATACCTGGCAGGGCAGGAATGAATTATGAAAAGACATTGGGTCGATTAGGCTTATATTCGCTAGAGTTTAGAAGAATGAGGGGATCTCATTGAAACTTATAATTTCTAATTGGACTAGACAGACTAGATGCAGGAAGGCTGTTCCCGATCAATCAAATCAATCAATTCACTTTTATTGTCATTGTTAGTGCACAAGTGCAGTACAACAAAATGTAGACTTGCGGCTCCTGAGAGTGCACATTTAGATTAAGACATTTAAACATTCAACATACATTTGGCTTGTAATAGATTAACATAAACATAACCATAATAAAGTGCATTGGCAGATGTGCAGGCTTTAGAGTTTATTTGTGGAGTTCAGTAGGATGACAGCCCTGGGAAAGAAGCTGTTCCTAAATCTGGTCGTACGGGTGTGAATGCATCTGTAGCGTCTCCCAGATGGCAGGAGGGTGAACAGACTGTGGCTGGGGTGGGTAGGGTCTTTGATGATGGACCGTGACCTCCATAAACAGCGTTTCTGATATATGTGCTCTATGGTCGGTAGCCGGATGTCGGTAATACGTTGGGCAGTTTTGACTACCCGCTGCAGGGCGTTCCGGTCATAGTAGCTACAGCTGCCATACCATACTGTGATACAGTTCGTCAGGATGCTCTCTATTATGCAGCGGTAAAAGGTAGAGAGGATCAGGGGTGACAGGTTACATCGCTTCAGCCTCCTTATGAAATATAGGCGCTGCTGGGCCTTCTTCACCAGAAGAGGAGGTATTGAGGGACCAGGAGAGGTATTCCATGATGTGGACTCCGAGCTACTTAAAGCTGTCCACCCTTTTCACCACAGCCCCATTGATGTGGATGGGGGTGATACTTCCTCCTTTAGACTTCCTGAAGTCCACAATCATTTCTTTGGTTTTCTTGATGTTAACGGCCAGGTTGTTATCGGCATACCACTTCACGAGATGCTGGACCTCCTCCCTATAGGCTGACTCATCGTTGTTGGTGATCTGGCCTACTACCGTGGTATCATCCGCAAACTTGATGATGGTGTTGGAACCATGAACAGCCACACAGTCGTGGGTGAAGAGGGAGTAGAGGAGGGAGCTCAGCACACATCCTTGTGGGGCACCCGTATTCAGGGTCAGGGGGGTAGGTGTGGTTACCTAATTTGACAGACTGGGGTCTGTTTGTTAGGAAGTCCAGGGTCCAGTTGCAGAGGGAAGTGTTCTGGCCAAGAGTTTGGAGTTTGGTGGCCAGCTTGTTGGGGACGATAGTGTTGAATGTTAAGCTGCAGTCTATGAACAGCGTTCTGATGTAGGTCTCTTTACCATCTAAGTGATTCGGTGCCGAATGTAGAGCAGTTGTGATTGCATCCTCCATTGATCTGTTTGCACGATAGGCAAACTGGTGTTTGTCAAGAGAGGCGGGAACACTGGCTTTGATGTGAGCCAGGACCAGTCTCTCGAAACACTTCATTATGATGGGTGTGAGTGCGACAGGTCGATAGTCGTTCAGGCACTTCACAGCCGTTTGTTTTGGCACAGGAATAATGATAGCGGTCTTGAAGCATGTAGGGAATACTGCCTGGGCCAATGACAGATTGAAGGTTGCGGTGAAGGCATCAGCCAGCTGATCAGCACATTGCTTGAGTGCCCGTCCAGGGATGCTCTCCGGTCCAGCAGCCTTTCGTGTGTTCACTCCGCGTAGAACACCCCTTACGTCGGAGGTCGGCAGAGTGAGCACCTGGTCTTCTGGGGGTGGCAAGGCTTTGGTAGCCGGCTCCCTGTTGTCCCTGTCGAAGCAAGCATAGAAGTTGCTAAGCTCCTCCGGAAGGGAGGCATCGCTAACCGGGGGGCTTGTGTTTTTGCCCTTGTAGTCAGTGATGGATTGGATGCCTTGCCACATGCGCCGGGGGTCCGAGTTGTTGTGGAAATAATCCTCTATCCACAGTGCCTGTTTTCTTTTGGCAGTCCTGATACCCTTTTTTAGGTTGGTCCTAGCTGCAGTGTAAGCCGCCACGTCGCCAGATTTAAATGCTGCATCGCGTGCTTTCAACAGTGAGCGGATCTCTCCGTTCATCCAGGGTTTCTGGTTGGGGTATGTCCTGATATTTTTATGGGTCGTGACGACCTCGACGCAGCTGTTAATGTAGAATAGCACTGTGGATGCGTATTCCACGATGTCATTATGGGCAAACATGCCCCAATCAATGCGTTCGAAGCAATCCTGAAGCTCCGAGACTGCCCCCTCTGGCCATACTTTCACTGATCTCACTGATGTTCGCACTCTTTTGATGAGCAGTTTGTATGCCGGGGCTAGAAACAGGGAGAGGAGGTCAGAATTCCCAAGGTGGGGGCAGGGAATGGCCTTATAAGCGTCTACAATGCTCATGTAGACTTGATCCAGTGTGTTCTCCCCTCTTGTGGGGCAGGAAACATTCTGGTGGAATTTCGGTCGTACATTTTTTAGGTTTGTGTGATTGAAGGCCCCTGCGATGATAAAAGCTCCGTCTGGGTGCGCAGTTTGTTGTTCGCTGATGGCCCTTTAGAGGTCCTTCAGTGTTAGTTTGGCATTAGCGTGTGGCGGGGGAGTCCAGAATCAGGGGTCACAGCCTAAGCATAAGAGGTAAGCCATGTAGGATTGAGATGAGGAGGAATTTCATCACCCAGAGAGTGGTGAAGCTATGGAATTCTCTACCACAGAAGACGATTGGGGCCAAATCATTAAATATTCTCAAGAAGGAGTTAGAGATATTTCTTAAGGCTAAGCTGATCAAGGGATATGGGGAGAAAGCAGGGACAGGGTACTGAATTTGGTGATTGGCATGATCGCATTGAATGGCAGAGTAGGCTCAAGGGTCCGAATGGCCTACTCTTGCTCCTATCTTCTATGTATCTATGTTTCTATGTTACTGTGCTGAACATGCCCTGTCCAGACAGAAAGTAACAGTACTGAAATGAACCTCTTCGCACAGAATTTAAATGTGCTGTTCTGGAACTGTACACAATGAATGTAACTGTGATGAACTGGTCCTCTTCACACTGAATGTAACAGTGCTGAACTGGACCTGTCCACACTGAATGTAACTGTGCTGAAACGGACCTGTCCACACTGAATGTAGCCTTCCTGAACAGGGCCTTTCCACTCTGAATGTAACTCTTCTGAACTGGACCTGTACACACTGAATGTAACTGCTGAACTGCACCTCCGCACACTGATCGTAACCGTGCTGTACTGGACCTATGCACACTGAATGTAAACATACAGAACTGGACATTTGCTCACTGCATATAACTGTGTTGAACTGGACCTGTCCACACTGAATGGAATTGTGCTGATCTAGAACATTCTACACTGAATGTAAATGTGCAGAACTGGACGTGTTCACACTGAATGGAACTGTGCTGAACTGGACCTGTCCACACTGAATGTAACTGTGCTGAACTGGTCCTGAGCACACTGATGATAACCATGCTGAACTGGACCTTTCCTCACTGAAGGTAACTGTGCTCAACTGGTTCTGATCTCACTGAATGAATATTTGCGGAATTGGACTTGTCCACACTGAATGTAATTGTGCTGATCTGGGCCTGTCCACACTGAACGTAACCGTGCTGAACTGGGCGTGTCCACACTGAATATAACTGTGCTGAAAAGGACATGTGTACATTGAATGTAGCTGTGCTGAACTGGAAGTGACCACACTGAATGTAACTGTGCTGCACTGGACCTGTTCACACTGAATGTAAACATATAGAACTGGACATTTGCACACTGCATATAACTGTGCTGAACTGGACCTGTCCACACTGAATGGAATTGTGCTGATCTAGAACATTCTACATTGAATGTAAATGTGCAGAACTGGACCTGTTCACACTGAATGGAACTGTGCTGAACTGGACCTGTCCACACTGAATGTAACTGTGCTGAACTGGTCCTGAGCACACTGATGATAACCGTGCTGAACTGGACCTTTCCTCACTGAATGTAACTGTGCTCAACTGAGTCTGATCTCACTGAATGAAAATTTGCGGAATTGGACTTGTCCACACTGATTGTAACTGTGCTGATCTGGGCCTGTCCACACTGAACGTAACCGTGCTGAACTGGACCTGTGCACAATGAATACAGCTATCCTGATTTGGACCAGTGCACACTGAATGTAACTGGGCTGAACTGGACGTGTCCACACTGAATATAACTGTGCTGAACTGGACATGTGTACACTGAATGTAGCTGTGCTGAACTGGAAGTGACCACAATGAATGTAACTGTGCTGCACTGGACCTGTTCACACTGAATGTTACTCTGTCGAACAGAAACTGTCCACACTGCAACTAATTGTGCTGAACTGGTCATGTGCACACTGAAAGTAATTGTGCAGAACTGGAGCTGTCGAAACTGAATGTAACTCTGCTGAACTGGACCTTTCCACACTGAATGGAATTGTGCTGAACTGGACCTGATCTCAATGAATGTCACTGTGTTGAAATATACCTGTCCACATTGAATGTAACTGTGCTGACCTGGACCTGTCCACACTGAATTTAACTGTGGTGAACTGGAACAGTCTACACTGAATGTAACTGCTGAAGTGGGTCTGTCCACACTTAATTTAAATGTGCTGAACTACACCTGTTAACACTGCTTGTAACTGTGCTGAGCTGGACTTCTCCACACTGGATGTATCCGTGCTGAACCGGACCTGTCAAAACTTAGGCCTAGAAATTCACTCGCCTTAGCGCCGCTTTTGAGGCGCTAGAGGGACTAGCGCCAGAGTTATGGCCAGTTTAAAAATTCCCTGGGGCCCTAAATCGTCGTTGCACTGGTAGCGCTGCGCCGGCACCGATGACGTCATCGGTGTGCGCAGCGTCCCGGTTGCCGTGGTAACCCGCCCGAACTCCGAAATTGAGTTGCGGCCGCCTCGCCTGTGGCAGCCGCAAGCAACGTTCTGGCAGAGGTGCCTTACTCCAGTTTGCGCCGGCGCATTAAAGGCCCCGCGGCGGCCGGCCACTTTCCCGCCGGCCGCCTGCCCGCAGCTCCCTCCCTGAACTTCTCAACCGCCCCCCCCGGAACAGATGCAAGCCCGGCACTTGTCCGAGGTGCCGGGCTCATTTTTAAGCTGATTTGCGCGGGCCGCGGCCGGGTGCAGGCAGCTCCTCCTTAATGGGAGGAGGAGGCCTGCACGTCCCCAGCCTGCCGCACCGCATCGGGTGCCGCAGCGCCGGAATTGCGGCGCGAAACGGCAGTTAGCGCCGATGTACCGCCGCAAAGACCCTTCAGTAGCGCCGGCAGCCGTTTGGGCGTGGCGCCACTGAATTTTTGGCGCGCGCAGGGGAATTAGCGCCGGCACTAACTTCCGGCGCTAAAGCCCTGGCTAAGCCAAAACCCAATTTCTAGGCCTAAATATAGGCGTTTTGAACTGGACATCTCCACACAGAATGTAGCCAAGCTGTAATTGACCTTTCCACACTGAATTTAACCGTGCTGAACTGGACCGAACCACATTGAATGTAACTGTGCTGAACTGGACCTGTCCTCACTGAATGTAACTGTGTTGAACTTGACCTTTCCACACTGAATGTAACTGTGTTGAACTGGACCTGTCCACACTGAATGTAAGTGTGCTGAGCTGGACCTGTGCACACTGAATGCAACTGCGTTGAACTGGACCTGCCTACTCTGAATGTACCTTTGCTGAAATGAACCTGTCCACACTGAATGTAACAGTGGTGAACTGGACCTGTCCACACTGAATGTAGCCGTGATAAACTTGACCATTCCACACTGAATGTAACTGTGCTGAACTGAACCTATTCACACTGAATGTAACTGTCCTGAACTGGACCTGCCCTCATTGAAAGTAAGTGTGCTGTACTGCACCTGTAAACACTGAATGTAACTGTGCTGAACTGGACCTGTGCACACAGACTGTAACTGTGCTGAACTAAACCTGCCCACACTGAATGTAACGGTGCTGAACTGGATTTGTCCACACTAAATGTAATTGTGCTGAACTGGATCTGTCCGCACTGAATATAATCATGCTGAACTGGACCTGTCCACATTGATTGTAACTGTGCTGAACTGGAACTTTCCACACTGAATGTAGCCGTGCTGAATGTATCCTGTCCACAATTAATACACGGACATTTGGTTAAAGTGGCTGTACACGTTCAGAGGATTTTGGATACAGCTGCACGTGACCCCTGCTGACCCGGACTGGAGCTGGATACTGCGCAGCAGCGAGATATTGGCCGCGTTTTTCGGCTTCAGGACCAGAGTTTCGCTGGTCAGTTATAGATTCTGCTGAGACCTGTTCGCTCAGCATTTATGGGATTTGACCATGAATTCCTCCTGCATAATGCTCACTTTAAACTTGGCAACAATATTTTTTTTCGCGTTTTATTATATTTCATGAAGAAATCTAACCGGGTTCCTAATGTGATCTCTGAGTATTTCACTTCAGTGGCTGGTCAGAGTTATTTAAATACATTCCATTCCATCAAAACATAAACACCATCCTGTCAGCGGCTGCACTAATCTGCTTGTTTCAATTAGTGTAATTAATATGAAAGATCATGTCATCTGATTATGTCCCTGAAGCCTGACATCAGGTATAAATGTGACAATCTGTGATTGTAGAGCAGAGCGCGCTCAGGCCTTCTGAGAGAAATGCACGGGATACCAAAAGGTCTGGTGTTTGCCCTTTACTATCCCGTCATTGCAGCTATCGGGGTCCCAGGTAAAGTATTGGAGTTAGTTGCTAGTTATGGGAATCATTGCTTAACTGTATCACTGCCCCTATTTACCGGGACGGCTTCTCCCCTTTAATTGTATCATTTCCGATGTTTTACGGTATATTTTATCCCCTTTAATGGAATAATTTCTCCTCTTTGACGGTATAATTCCTCCCCCTTTACCGCGATAATTTCTCCCCTTTCACGGAATCACTATTTATTTTGAGTACCTGGTTCTCCATTATTTGTTTTAAGTTTTTTCCACAGAGCTGCCTTTTCAGCGGCACCTGTGCATTTGCTCCGAGTGGCGTTTTATTGATATTTAACAGTAGATGCCGCTGCACTGTGAATGGTATTATCACAGTATTATAACTGTGCACATATTTGTTATTGTGTTATTGGTATTTCAGTGTGAGTGGTGTTATCACACTATTATAACTGTGTACATATATTTATTATTGTGTTACTGCTATTTCACTGAGTTGTATTAACATGATTATAACGATGTACAGATATTTCTTATTGTGTTATTGGTATTTCTCTGTGAGTGGTATTATCATAGAAACATAGAAGATAGGAGCAGGAGTATGTTTTGCGGCCCCTCGAGCCCGCTCCGCCATTTAATGAATCATGGCTGATCATCCAAATTCAGTACTCTGTCCCTGCTTTCTCCCCATATCCCTTGATCACTTTCGTCTCAAGAAATATATCCAACACCTTCTTGAATATATTTAATGAATTGGCCTCAACTGCCCTGTGTGGCAGAGAATTCCATATGTTCACCACTCTCTGGGTGAAGAAATTCCTCCTCATCTCAGTCCTAAATGGCTTACCCCTTATCCTTCGTCTGTGACCCCTGGTTATGGACTCCCCTGCCATCCGGAAGATCCTTCCTGCAACTAGTCTGTCTAGTCCTGTTAATATTTTATAAGTTTCAATGAGATCCCCTCTCATTCTTCTAAACACTAGCGAATATAAGCCTAATCGACCCAATCTCTCCTCATATGTCATCCCTGCCATCCCAGGTATCAGTATGGTGAATCTTCGCTGCACTCTCTCCATGGCAAGAACATCCTTCCTTAGATAAGGTGACCAAAACGGCACACAATACTCAAGGCGTGGCCTCAACAAGGCCTTGCACAACTGCAGCAAGACTTCCTTGCTCCTGTACTCACATCCTTTCGCTATTAAGGCCAACTTACAATTTGCCTTCTTAACCGACTGCTGCAGCTTACCTTTAGCGACTGGTGCACAAGTACACCCAGGTCTCGTTGCACTTCCCCTTTTCCCAATCTGTTGCCGTTCAGATAATAATCTGTCATCCTGTTTTTGCCACCGAAGTAGACAACCTCGCATTTACCCACATTATACTGCATTTGCCATGCATCTGCCCAATCACCCAATCTGACCAAATCGTACGAGAGTTTCTCTGCATCCTCCTCACAGCACATCCGCCCACCCAGCTTTGAGTCGTCTGCAAACTTTGAGATGTTACATCTAGTTCCCTTGTCTAGATCATTCATATATATATTGTGAACAGCTGGGGTCCCTGGACCGATCCATGCGGAACCCCACTAGTCACTGCCTGCCACTCGGAAAAATGCTAGTTTATTCCATCTCTTTGCTTCCTGTCTGCCAAACAGTTCTCTATCCAAGACAGTACCTTACCCCCAATCCCATGTGCTTTAACTTTACACGCTATTCACAATATTATAACTGTGTCCATATATTTCCTATTGTGTTACTGGTATTTCATTGTGAGTGGTATTATCACACTATTACAATTAATTCCATATATTTCCTATTGTGTTTTTGGTATTTCACTGTGAGTCGTATTATCACACTGTTTATCCTGTGTGCATATATTTCCTATTGTTTTATTGGTATGTCATTGTGAGTGGTATTATCACACTTTTATAACTGTGTACATATATTTCCTATTGTGTTATTGGTATTTCATTGTTATTCGTATTAACAAACTGTTATACCTGTGTGCATATATTTCCAAATGCGTTATTGATATTTTACTGTGAGTGGTGTTATCACACTATTATAGCTGTGTATATATATTTCCTATTTTGTTCTTGGTATTTCACTGTGAGTGGTATTATCACACTATTATAACTGTGTACATATACTTACTATTCGATTAGGCACTTTACAGTCTTCCAGACTAAACACTGAGTTCGAAAATTTCAGATCATAACCACTACTCCCATTTATTCAGGCAGCATGTGTTGGTCATGACTCTGTTGTTGCCATTTACATCTCTGCTCGATCAATCTTGGTATTCTTTATTTGTTCCATTACCACCCCCTTTTGCCTTGCCCATCATCCCTTTTGTCAATTAATCAGTCATTCCCTCCGCCCATTCACAGACCTTCCCTTTGGGTATTACCTCGCCTCCCCCTTTCCCAGCACCTATACTTGCTAAAAAAAACAGTTAAATCTCTAACGTTATCCAGTGCTAATGAAATGTCCATCGACCTGAAAAGTTATATCTGTTTCTCTCTCCACTGATGCTGCCTGACCTGCTGTGTATTTACAGAATTTTCTCATTTTATTTCAGATTTTAAGCATTCGCCATATTACGTTTTTGTGCATATAGTTCCTATTGTGTTATGGGTATTTCACTGTGATTGATATTATCACACTATTATAACTGTATACCTATATTTCCTATTGTGTTATTGGTATTTCACTGTGAGTGTTATTATCTCACTATTATAACTGTGTACATATATTACATATAGGTCCAGTAATTCGGCTCGGGTGATTGCCGCGCGTGCAAGGCCCCAAGGTGGACTTACCCGGCGCGCCGACATCTGAAATCTGGCCCGCAATGACATTCCTGTGACTGGCCAGCTTGAGGTCCTGCCGCGCTGTGCGTGCGTGACCCAGCGGTGTACTTAGTGCGATGAGCCGGCTGGGATAACGTGGGCACTGGGCAACCAATGGGAGGTTGCAAAAGTTCATTCATAAGTTTGACATTGAGAGCTGTCAAACTCATGAAAACTGCTGGCCCCAAAACACTACTTAAACCTGAAAGAAAATTTAAAAAAACATTGCAATACTTAAATGAACCATAAATAACTATGAAAAACTATTTTAAACAATAATTTTAAAATTTGAAAAAAAAAATTTGTAAGAAATCGGGGCTAAAACTAAACTTACCTTACTGTAAATTCTTTAAAAATAACAAACCTGTGGAAAAAAAAATATCTAAATTGTATTAATAGACCACTTACCTGAAAAACTAAGTACTTACGTGTGGTTTTTCTGTGTGTAAATATCGGAGGCATTTACACACGCGCAACTCTGAAAAAAAACGGGAATTTCACTGCGCACGCGCTGCCTGTGCAGTCGCGCGCGCTGTGCCTCTGAACCCCTTCGTTCAGAGGACTGGAAATGCCGGCGTTCCCCGCATGCGCGGTGCTTCCTGAACGCCGGCATTTCCACCGGCCAGATGCGTGAGTACCCAGACCGTACTCACGCATTTGGACCCGAATTACTGGGCCATTGTGTTATTGGTATTTCACTCGGAATGGTATCACTATTATAACTGCGTACATATATTTTCTATTGAGTTACTGGTATTTCACTGTGAGTGGTATCGCACTGTTTTAACTGTTGTACATATATATCCTATTGTGTTATTGGTGCTCTACTGTGACTGCTATTATCATACCATTATATCGTGATACATATATTACAGATGGTTTTATTGGTATTGTACTGAGTAGTATTTTCACACTATTAGAACTGTGTACATATATTTCCTATGGTGTTACTGGTGCTGTACTGTGAGCCGTATTTTTAACAACAATAACCTTCATTTGCATAGCACCTTTAAATTAGTGAAATCTTCACAGGAGCGTTATAAAACAAAATTTCACACCGAGCCGCATAAGGAGATATTACCACAGCAATATCTTGGTTAAATACGTAGGTTTTAAGGAGTATCTTAAAGGTTGAAATGGAGCCAAAGCTCTCGCAATGATGTAGTGTTGGGGAGGTTACAGAGACAGGGAGGAGCGAAGCTATGGAGGGATTTGAAATCAAGGATGATAATTTTAAAATGGAGGCTTTAGTTATCCGGGAGCCAATGTAGGTCAGCGAGCACAGGGGTGATGGGCGAACGGGGCTTGTGCGAGGTAGGATACGGGAGGCTGAGTTTTCGATGAGCTCAAGTTTATGGAGGGTGGAAGGTGGGCGGCCAGCCAGGGGAGCAATGGAATGTTCACGTCAAAAGGAAAGAAGGGCATGGGTAAAGGTTTCAACAGACGATGAGCTGAGGAAGCGGCGGAGACGGGCGATGTTACAGAGGCGGAATTAGGTGGTCATGGTGATGGAGCCAATATGTGGTTAGAAGCTCATTTTAGGGTCAAATAGAATGTCAAATTTGCGAACTGTCTGGTTAAGCCTCAGAGAGTTGCCAGACATAGGGCAGAAGGTGCTGACTAGGGAATATAATTTGTGGCGGGGACCGAAGTTATTGAGTTGGAGCAAAGTTCTGCTTATCTGCTACAAGACGTCAGACAAGCAGCGTGACCAATCGGAGACAGTGCAGTCGAGAGAGGTCAAGGTGAGCTAGAGATGATTGTCATCAGCGTAGATGTGAAACCTAATGCTGTGTTTTTGGATGATTTTGCCGAGGGGTAGAATGTGATTGAGAAATAGGAGGGGGGCAAAGGTAGATCCATCAGGGATTCCAGAGATAACAGTGGGCAGCAGGAAGAGAAGGCAATGCAGGTGATTCTCTGGCTATGAGGCCCGTCCCACGGAGCTGGGCGATGGAGGAGCGGCGTTGGAGGAGGATGGAGTGGTCAACCTTGTCAAAGGCTGCAGACATTTCGGGAAGGATGCGGAAGGATAGTTTACCACAGTCACAAAAACATAGGGTGCCATTTGTGAAATTGATCAGAGCTGTTTCAGCGCCATTATATTTGTATGCATATATTTTCTGTTGTATTATTAATATTTTACTGTGAGTGAATTATCACACTGTTATCACTGTGTACATGGAGTTCTATTGTGTTACTGTCACTGTTGCTATGGATGAATTATCAGACTGTTATCACTGTTTACATGGAGTTCTATTCTATTATTGAAACTGTTGCTGTGGGTGAATGATCACACTGTTATTACTGTGTACATGGTGTTCTATTGAGTATTGGCACTGTCAATGTGGTTGAATTATCACATTGCTATCACTGTGTCCATGGACTTCTATTGTGTTATTGACACTTTTACTGTGGGTGAATTATCACGATGTTATCACTCTGTACATGTAGTTCTATTATGTTACTGACACTGTCACTCTGGGTGAATTATCACACTGCTATCACTGTGTACATGTAGTTCCATTTAGTTATTAACACTGTCACTGTGGGTGTAATGTCACAATGTTATCACTGTGTACATGTTGTTCTATTGTGTTACTTACTCTGTCATTATGGGTGAATTATCACACTGTTATCACTGTGCACATTGTGTTCTATTGTGTTATTGACACTGCCACTGTGGGTGAATTATCACACTGCTATCACTGTGTGCATGGATTTCTATTGTGTTATTTACACTGTCACAGTGGGTGAATTACCACACTGTTATCACTGTGTACATGGAGTTCATTTGTGTTACTGATACTGTCACTGTGGGCGAATTATCACACTGCTATCACTGTGTACATGGATTTATATTGTGATATTGGCACTGTCGCTCTGGGTGAATTATTACTCTGTTATCACTTTGTACAATGGGTTCTATTGTGTTACTGACACTGCCACTGTGGGTGAATTATCACACTGTTATCACTGTTTACATGGAGTTATATTATGTCATTGACACTGTCACTGTGGGGGAATTATCACACTATTATCACTGTGTACAATGGGTTCTATTGTGCTACTGACACTGTCAATGTGGGTCAATTATCACACTGTTATCACAGTGTACATGGTGTTCTATTGAATTATTGGCACTGTCACTGTGGGTGATTTATCACGCTGTTATCACTGTGTACATGGAGTTCTATTGTGCTATTGACACTGTCACTGTGGGTGAATTATGTCACTGCTATCACTGTGTACATGGTGTTCTATTGTGTTACTTACACTGGCACTGTGGGTGTATTCTCACACCGTTATCACAGTGTACATGATGTTCTATTGTGTTATTGAAACTGTCACTGTGGGTGAATTAACACTGTTATCATTGTGTAGATGGGTTCCTACTGTGTTATTGACACTGTAACTGTGGGTGAATTATCACACACTTATCACTGTGTGCAGGTAGTTTGTTGACCTGTATTATCCAATGCCGGCGGGTGTGTAATAGCTGTTTACGCAACCATAGGCAAATCGGTAATGCTGCTTTCAGTCATGCGAAGAGCATGTGCTAAATACTGGTATTGCTGTTCTGTCAAGAATCCTCTTGACAGATCGGACGCCTGACCTGGAGAAGATCCTCAGCAGGTGGGGAGTTCCGCTTTCTGCAGAACCTCTGTCTTCTGTAAACCTTTAGAAATCATACGCCTAGTACAAGCAGGCTTAAGGCCTGTTTTTTCCAGCATAAGTTTTTCAAATAGTAAAAAAGATATTTTTAAAATGAATTTATAATTTAAAAATACCTTTAAAACAGGAAAAACATTTTTAGCCCCGTTAAAAACCTTTTTTTTTCTTAAATTTAATTTTTGTTTAAAATATTGCATTTAATGTAATTTTATCTCCTTTTAAAATCATGGTGGTTTTTTAAAATGTATTTAATGTTTTAGTGTCTTTTTTCAGTGATCCCCATTCATAATTTTGACGGAACTCTCTGTCAAAAGTATGAAGGGGAATTATTTCCTTTCATTGTCTCGCTGACCCACGTGGTCCCAGGGGCGCTTGCCAACCACATGCACCACTTGGATACGTGGACCCTGCGCATTTCGACTGTGGAGCCGCCCAGCATCGGAAGTGTCCAGACCTCGGGAGCCCTCAGGTAAGTTCGTAGATTTTTTGCCGATAGGGGGCATCCGCAAGCAGGAAGCCTCCTATCAGAAATTAGGGGCCATTGTGTTATTTACAGTGTCTGACTAAATTCCACAAATGATTTGTTGATTGAGATTATTCGCCTGATTTTAATGAATTAATTTAGTGTAATAACATTATTAGGTGGTCAGTTGTCAGAAATATAAG
This sequence comes from Somniosus microcephalus, assembly GCF_052327205.1. NCBI lineage: Eukaryota > Metazoa > Chordata > Chondrichthyes > Squaliformes > Somniosidae > Somniosus > Somniosus microcephalus. The sequence goes on from NW_028225263.1 coordinate 139,559, forward strand.
CATGGTAACAAGTTGCTGTTTTATGAAAGAGCCTGAATTTTCCCCAAATTCACACAGCACAGTATTTCTGCTCTCAGACTCTGACTCTCACTGGTTCAGCCCGGCTCCCTCTTCCACATTCGCTGCTGCTGACAGTTCTGCAGTGACCGCCACTGAGCCCCGGATTTCCTTCTTCTCTTGACTCCTGACTATGTCCCAGATTGTCCCCGTCCTCACTCTTTCCTCCACATTGAGCGAGGCTGCAAAACTGGTGGCATGTCTCGTATCTGAGTCGCAAAGTTTTAAGTTCAATATCGACTCTAAGACTAAGCCGATCATTTGTCCCAGCAGCGCTGTGCAGTGCTGAGCAAGTGCTGCATTGTAGGAGTAGCCTTTCACCGACTGAGGGCTCATCCTCTGCCAACTCCAGTGGTTCCAATCGGCACCGAAGATTCCAGGTGATTATCAGAAGAAGAGCTCGGATTTTTCAGTTTTCTCGCAACATCCCCTCCGCAAAGTCTGAAACGACAATTGTTCCTCCGCCCTTCACTGTTTGTGAATCTTCCGGCGCATGTTGACTGCAGAATTCTCCAAAACTGAATAATTTTACAGTGATTCATCCGATGAGGGCTTTTTGGGTCCTCCACAGGACCTAATCCATTTAAAATGCATGTTTTCCTATTTTCTTGCTATTTTCCAATTTCATTGTCGGGTTTATTATTTACCCTCTTAAATATCTTCTCTGCTGCCTTACTGATATGTTATTTTTTTTCTATTTGATGTTCCCGCGTTGATTTGGAGGTGCTTCCGATGCTCTCTTGTTCTCCATTAGGATTCATTATATTAACTCTCTCTCCCTCTCTCTCACACACATTCACTCTCTCTCCCTCTCTCTTGCACACATTCACTCTCTCCCCCTCTCTCTCACAAAAATTCACTCTCTCCCTCTCTCACACATTCATTCTCTCTCCCTCTCTCTCACATACATTCACTCTCTCTCCCTCTCTCTCACACATTCACTCTCTCCCACTCTCTCACACACATTCACTCTCTCTCACTCTCTATCACACACATTCACTCTCTCTCCCTCTCTCTCACACACATTCGCTTTATCTCTGTCCCTCTCACACTCATTCCCTCTCTCCCTCTCTCTCACACACATTCACTATCTCCCTCTCTCTTACATATTCACTCTCTCCCCCTCTCTCACAAACTCATTCACTCACTCTCCCTCTTCACTCTCTCTCTCTCCCTGTTTTACAGCTAACTTGGCAGTGATTGTGATCCTGTCCCGAGGAAGGTGCGGTCTCTCCAGATGTGTCAATCGATATCTGGTGTCCATGGCGGTGCCGGATCTCCTGGTCATTATCACCGCTGTAATATTAAACCGGATTGCTGGTATTTATTTCCCGTTTAGTTTCCTGTCCATCACTCCGGTCTGCAGTCTTAAACTTGTACTACTTTATGGAGTTGTGGACAGTTCTGTCTGGTTAACGGTCGCTTTCACCTTCGATCGATTTGTGGCCATTTGTTGCCAGAACCTGAAAACAAAATATTGCACCGAGAAAACGGCGGCACTGGTTATAGGAACGGTCTGTGCAGTGAGCTGTTTAAAAAATACCTTATTTTATTTTATATATGAACCTTTGTACACAATTAATAACATACCCTGGTTCTGCAGCGTAAAATTAATATTTTATACCTCAGCAGCATGGGCTGCGTATGACTGGATTAGTCGGATTTTAACCCCGTGTCTCCCATTCATTCTCATTTTGCTGCTCAATGCTCTGACCGTCAAACACATTGTAGCGGCAAATAGAGCCCGCAGGAGACTCCGGGCCCACAGCAATGAAGAGAATCAGAGTGACCCAGAGATGGAGAAGCGGAGAAATTCCATCGTTTTACTCTTCTGTATCTCGGGCAGTTTCATCCTGTTATATTTGTTGCATCTATTATCTTTCCTCTATGTCCGGATTGCGAATGTTACTTACTTCTCCGGTTCAAATTTAAAAAAATCAAATTTTATTCTGCAGGAAAGCGGATTTATGCTTCAGCTTTTGAGTTCCTGCATCAACCCATTTATTTATGCAGGCACGCAGAGTAAATTCAGAGAGGAGTTAAAGAATGGAGTGAATTATCCATTGAGTCTAATTGTTAAATTATTTAAATGATGAAAATAGTAAAGTATATCATGAATTGTACCTTATATTCCATGCTGTGCTCTTCTTGTCCGTGTCAGACACGACCTCCACTCTCGTATACACAGTCACTCACTCTAAGATCCTTACCCAATGTGAATTTAAGATTGCTTGAGGAAAACTGCAGCAGCGCACAATTCATTGATGTAACCGGTTCTCAGTTAGTTTCCAGTTCTCTTGTCGGTGCTGACTCAGGCCTGGTACATTTCCACCAGCCCCGAGGGCCCTGGAGTATATCTACATTCATGTGGAGTCCTACCTCTGATCTGTGATTGGATATCAAGTTTTACTTTTTAGTGAAGGGACACAATATCCCTCCTGGGAATGGTTTTGATCTTGAGGGTCGGATACGCACTGAAATGGGAGAACGCGCTGATCCCACGCATTGTTCTCCGCTCACTTGGCACCGCCTCACAACTGCACTCCTGTGTCCATAAACCGAGGAACAGAGGAATTGCTGGAGGATAAAGACAAAGGACCATCCAGATCACTTTCTACTCTTTCCAGTGGCCAATTGCGACGGCACCCCAGGTGTCATTAAACAAACTAAAATTAATCTAACGAATGTGCCCGCTTTGTAAAGGGGCACAAACAATAAACACCAAAATCATACAAATATGAAGCTTGTCAACTAAATGATCATATTACCTTCATATTCGTTTATACACTTCAGTCTAGTTCGCTTTCTAACATCCTGCTAGTCTCCCGATACAATGACAATGGAGTTGTTGACTAACCCCAGCGATCAATCTATATCGATTTACCTACAACAGACCCAGACATAAGGTGAGAAAAACCCCAGTGGTGGTGAGCTTTAGGAACCGTAGGACCGCAGTCACCTTATCCTCCCGAGCACGCTGCACTTACCACATGTCATGTATCTAATTACTCACACACTCTGTCCCCAATTGTTATTCTACGAGTGAAATCTGTCTAATTTGGATTTGAATGAGCGATACTAACTGCTTCCACCGTCTCCATAGGCAGCCTGGCCATATATTGGCCACTCACTCACTGAAGTACTGTTTCAGCAGATTGAGTTTGAATTGACCCCCTTCAAGCACAGGCCGTTTCCTCCGGCTCTACGGCTCTGGACAAGGTGAAATAACTTGTCGTGCTCGACATTATCTGGTCCCAATACAGTCGTAAAAACAGCAATCATATCACCTCTCGACATTCTCTTTTCCACTGAGAACTTGCTCAATTTAAGGACTCGCTCCTCACAATCCAATTCCTCTATCCTCCAGTAATTCTGGTCACTTTCTTCCGTGTCCGTTCAATAGCTGCAATACCCTGTGTTGTCCAGAGCAATACACAGTAGTCTGAGCCCGGATGCACCAATGATTTATAAAGTGGGATAGGATTGCCTCGCTAACTCGGCTCAATATTGACCTTTTAATACAGCCCAATATCTGATTTGCTTTACTCATTGTTGCGATCGCTTCAATTTATTGTCAATAAAACCCCCAGATCACTTTCACTTTCCATGGAGATTCATTTATTTTCATATAAGTGATAGACCCTTCCTGGATTTCTTGTGACGCACTTTGCCTTTCTCTACATTGAATTACATCAGTCGCCTGTCTGCCCAATTCCCAGGTATTTAAATCTTCCTGTAGCTTATCCTCTTCTGCTTTGCAATCTGCCACCTTCACCAGCTTTTTTTCGTCTGTAGATGTTGCCATTGTTCTTGTGACTCCTAGTTCCAGAGATTTATAAAGATGTTAAACAAAAGAGGTCCAAACAGATCTCTGTGGGACCCCACTGGTGAAACTCACCAAGGCCGATGACAATCCCTGTATCACCGCTCTCTGGGTCTATTGGTGAACTAAGTAAACATCCCTTGTAAAATATTTCCACTGATACTCACGATCTTTCTTTTCAGTACTAGCCTTTACAGAGAAACTGTTTCTAAGGCCTGACTGAAGCCAAGTACACCACATCCACTGCCTTACCCTTGTCCAGCTCCTTTGTCACACCCTCAAAGAGAACTAGTGAACTTTATTGAAAAGGCCTCCCCTTCAGGAACAGATACTAGTTATATTTTAAGGTAATATTTCTATCCAGATGCTCCATGATCTTATCTTTAGCCAGGCTGTCAATGGCTTTACCCACAATGGACCTCTAACTCACTCGTGTGTAGTTTCCTGCATCACTTTTGCCACCTACTTTTTAGAATATAGGCTTAGCACCTGCCTTTTTCTAGTCCCTGGCACCTCTGCAGAATTTAACAATTTCTCCAGATTAATGCGCGGATTTCTGCAACTTTCTCTCTTATCTCCACAAGGATCCTCGGATGAATCTTTCCCGGACACAGAGATTGATTCATTTTAAGTTTGTACAGCTGTTCGGCCACCATGTCGGTGGTAATGTGAACAGTGTCACAACGTACCTCTAACATACCCTCTAGTTCCCATTTACGGATCAAATAACTTACCTGACTCATCTATTGTAAAAATTGAGGCAAAAATATATTTAGCTCCTTTGCAGTCTATGTAGAATCAATAATCCTGTGTATGGAGTATCCATACACGAAAGGAAAAGCTTCCCAACCATGGTTAACAAAAGAAATTGAGGATACTATTAGATCCAAAGAGGAGTCATATAAAGTTGCCAGAAAAATTAGCAAGCCTGAGGGTTGGGAGCAAGCTAGAGTTCAGCAAAAAAGGACCAGAGATTGATTCAGAGGGAAAAATAGAGTATGAGAGTAAACTTTCAAGGAGCATAAAAGCGGACTGTAAAAGCTTCTACAAGTATGTAAAAAGTAAACAATTAGTGAGGACAAATGTAGCACCCTTACAGTCAGAAACGGGAGAATTTATAATGGGGAACAAAGAAATGAGAGCGCAATAAAACACATACTTTTGTTCTGTCTTCACGGAAGAGAACACCAATAAATTCCCAGAAATGCTAGGGAACGAAGGGTCGAGGGAGAAGTAGGAATTAAAGGAAATAAGTATTAGTAAAAGAATAGCGCTGCAGGAATTAATGGGACTGAAAGCTGCTAATTCCCAAGGGCCTGATAATCTGCATCCCAGAGTACTAAAAGAGGTAGCCAGAGAAATACTGGCTGCATTGTTTGTCATCTTCGAAAATTCTATAGATTATGGAACAGTTCCTGCAGTTTGGAGGGGGAAAAGTAACCCCACTATTTAAAAAATGAGGGAGAGTGAAAAGAGGGAACTACAGACCTGTTAGCCGAACATCAGTAGTAGGGAAATTGTAGTCTATTATAAAGGATGTGATAAAAGGACATTTAGAATATATCAACGGGATTAGACAAGATCAGCGTGGATTTATGAAAAGGATATCGTTTTTGACAAACCTACAGGAGTTTTTTGTGGATATAACTGGTAGAATAGATAAGGGAGAACCAGTGGGTCTGGTGTATTTGGATTTTCAGAAGGCCTTTGAAAAAGTCCCACATAAGAGGTTAGTGTGCAAAATTAAATCACATGTGATTGGTGGTAATATACTGGCATGGATTGAAAACTGGTTAACAGACAAGAAACAGAGAGTAGGAATAAGTAGGTCTTTATCAGGGTGACAGGCGGTGACTAGTAGGGTAGCGCAGGGATCAGTGCTTGGGCCCCAGCTATTCACAATACATATCAATGATTTGGATGAGGGAACCAAATGTAATATTTCCAAGTTTGCTGACGACACGAAACTAAGTGGGATTGTGAGTTGTGAGGAGGATGAAAAGAGGCTTCAAGGCGATTTAGACAAGTTGAGTGAGTGGGCAAATACATGGCAGATGCAGTATAACCTGGATAAATGTAAAGTTATCCACTTCAGTAGGAAAAACAGGAAGGTAGAGTATAATTTATATGGTGATAGATTGGGAAATGCTGATATACAAAGGGACCTGGGTGTCCTTGTACATCAGTCACTGAAAGCGAACATGCAGATCCAGCAAGCAGTTAGGAAGGCAAATGGTATGTTGGCCTTCATTGCAAGAGGATTTGAGTACAGGAGCAAGGATGTCTTACTACAGTTGTACAGGGCCTTGGTGAGACCACACCTGGAGTACTGTGTACAGTTTTGGTCGCCTTGCCAACGAAAGGGTTTACTTGCCATAGAGGGAGTGCAGTGATGGTTCACCAGAATGATTTCTGGGATGGCAGGACTGTCGTATGAGGAGCGATTGGGTCGACTAGGCCTGTATTCATTAGAGTTTAGAAGAATGAGAGGGGATCTCATTGGAACGTATAAAATTATGACAGGGCTAGACAGACTGGATGCAGGGAGGATGTTTCCCCTGGCTGGGGGTCTAGAACGAGGGGTCACAGTCTCAGGATACGGGGTAGGACATTTAGGACAGAGATTAGTAGAAATGTCTTTACTCAGAGTGGTGTGATCCTGTGGAATTCTCTACCACAGAAGCCTGTGGAGGCCAAGTCACTGAATATACTTAAGAAGGAGATAGATAGATTTCTAGACACACAAGGCATCAAGGTGTATGGGGAGAGAGCGGGAATATGGTATTGAGATAGAGGATCAGCCATGATCACATTGAATGGTGGAGCATGAACGAAAGGCCGAACGGCCTACTCCTGCTCCTATATTTCTTTATATCAGTTATCAGGCCCTCACCTGATCACACTTCCAGTGCCCCACTGCGTCCATCATTTCAATTTTTCTCTTAATTCAAGGGTGGTGTGTATATTTGTTGGTGGAAACACAAATTCATTAATAATACCAGACAATTATATAATTGATTAAAATGGTTTGTCAACCACCATTAACTCATAATGTAAATTAATTGAATGCTTACATAAAATGCAGACAATTTCTGATTGATGTAAATCTGTCTTCACAAAAGAGGACAAATCTGCCAATGTCATGGTAAAGGAGGAGAATGGAGCAATTGTAAAGGATAAAATTAGATGAATAGGTTGGCAGAGATCAAAGTAGAAAAGCTAGCTGGTCCAAATGGGATGCGTCCAAAGTTGTTGGGAGGAAGGGTGGAAATAGCGAATGCGCTGGCCACAATTTTTCATCCTTCCTGTGATGCAGAATTGGTGCTAGAACACCGGAGGCTTGAAAATGTTCCAGCGCTGTTCAACACAGGGGATTGGAATCATCCATTAACTGCAGGCCTGTCAGCCTAACATCGGTGGCAGGAAAAGTTCTAGTGAGCAAAATCCAGGACAACATTAATTGTCACTTGGAAGACCGTGGGTAATGTATGGATTTGTTAATGGCAAATCGTGTCAAACACACTTGAGTGAGCAGTTGAAAGATAAACGGAGAGGGTTAAAGAATCAGAGTCATGGATTAATAACGGCACAGAAGGAGGTCATTCGGCCCATCGAGTCCGTGCCGGCTCTGTAGAGCAATCCAGTCAGTCCCATTCCCCCACTCTATCCCCGTAGCCCTGCAAGTTTATTTCGCTCAAGTGCCTATCCAGTCTCCCCTTGTAAACATTGAGCATCTCCGCTACCACACATTCCATTGGCAGCGAATTTCAGGTCATTACCACTCGCTGCGTAAAAAAAGGTTTTCCTCACATCGCTCCTGTAGCTCTTGTGCAAAATCTTAAATCTGTGTCCCCTAGCCCTGGTAATATCAATTAGTGGGAACAGCCTTTCCCCGTCTGCCCTATCCAAACCCGTCATACTCTTGTACTCCTCTATCAAATCACCCCTCAACCTCTAATTAAAACAAATCCAGCTTCTCCAGCTTTCCTTTTAGCTAAGATCTCCCACCCCCAGAACCATTCTGGTGAATCTCCTCTGCACCCTCTCAAGGACCTTCTCATCCTTCCTAAAGTGCGGTGACCACAACTGGATGCAATACTCCAGTTGTGGCCTAACCAGCACTTTATAAAGCTTCAGCATACCTTCTCTACTATTGTACTCAATACTTCTATTTATGAAGCCCATGATCCCATATGCTTTGCTAACCACTCTCGCAATATGTCCTGCCATCTTCAGGGAGCTATGCACATTAACTCCCATCTCTCTCTCTCCCTGCACACACTTTAAAACTGTGCCATTAATTGTATATTGCTACTCCCCGTTCCTTCTGATAAAGTGCATCACCTCACAATTATCTGTGTTAAATTCCACCTGCCACATTTCTCTCCATTCTGCTAGCCTTTCTATGTCCAGTTGCAGTCGATTGGTATTATCGGCGCTGTTTGCCACACCTCCAAGTTTGGTGCCATCGGCAAATTTAGAATTTCTACTCTGTATTCCAAAATCCATGTCATTTATATATATATCAAAAAGAGCAGTGGCTCCAGCACTGACCCTTGGGGAACACCACTGTCTACCATCCTCCAGTCTGAAAAACAGCCATTTACCACAACTCGTTGTTTTCTGTGCTTAAGACAATTTCTTATCCAAGCTGCCACTGACCCACCTATTCAATGAGCCTCAATGTTGTTAACCAGCCTTCTACATCGTACTTGGTCAAATGCCTTCCGAAAATGGATTTAGACAACGTCAATTGCATGCCCTTCACCAATCCTTTATGTTACTTCATCAAAATATCAATTAGATTTGTCAAACACGATCTGCCTTTTACAATTCCGTGTTGGCTTTCCTTGATTAGCTTGACCCTCTCCGAGTGCCCGTTAATTCTTCCTTGATTATTGTTTCTAAAACTTTAACCACCACCGATGTTAAGCTGACCGGCCTGCAGTTATTTTGAGTGTCCTTACACCCTTTCTTGGAAAATGGTGTCACATTTGCCACTTTCCAATCCTCAGGCACTTCCCCCGCATCTGGGGAATATTGGAAAATTATGGAAAGCCTTTCAGCTATCTTTTCCCCTAATTCCCTTAGCAAGCTGGGATGCAAGCCATCTGGACCAGGCGACTTGTCCACTCTAAGCATACCCAGCCTTTCTAGCACATCCTGTCTATCAATTTCCACTCCTTCCATTGCATCAATCTTTTCCACTTCTAACGATATTTTGTCAGCATCCACTTCCTTAGTAAACATCGACGCAAAGTACTCATTGCGTATTCTAGCCTTGCCCTGCACCTCAATGCATATATTACCTTCTTTGTCTCTAATAGGCCCCACTCGCCTCTTATTACCTGCTTCCTGTCTACTTGCCAGTAGAAGGTTTTTGGTTTCACTTTTATGTTCACCAACATTTTACTCTCATATTCTCTCTCTGCCAATCTTATTTTCATCTTCACTGCCCCTCTCAACTTATTGTATTTGATCTGGATCTCCCCTGAAGAATTCGTAGCAGACTTCAGGAAGACATAGACAGACTAGTAAAATGACCAGACACATGGCAAATGCAATTTAATGCAGAGCAGCGTGAAGTGATGCATCCTGGCAGAAAGAATTAGGAGAGACAATATCATCTAATTTGTACCATTTAAAAGTACTGTAGGAACACAGAGCCCTGAGGGTGTACGGACACACATCATTGAAGGAGGCAGGACAAGTTGATAAGGCTGTTACAAAGCAGACATAAATCTGGGCTTTATATAGAGAGGCATAGAGTACAAATACAAGGAAGTTATGAAAACTTTATCAATTATTGGTCAGTCCTTTCAATGCCAAGGGTAAACCTGACCCATTATCACTTGGTTTATTTGAAGATTTTACAGAATATTAAGCAGTCCTGGATATGATTAATATTTGTGGAATCCAACTCCAGCAGTCACATGTAAACTCGCTGTTATGTCACAGATTGGCATGATGACAACATCCCTCTCCACACACTGAACATTTCAATGGTTTCTGTCCCTTGTGAAGATACTGGTGTGTGAGCGATGGGAGGACTGGTTCAATCCTCGCCCAGACACGCAGAACGTGAACGGCCTCATCCCATTGTAAGTTTCAAGCTAGGACGGGTAATTGAATCTCATCCCACAGTCCGCACATTTCCGCGTTTTCTCCGTGGTATGGGTGTCCTTGTGTCTCTCCAGGTTGGACGATCGGTTGAATCTTCATCCACATGCGGAATACGTGTACAGTTTCTCCCCGCTGCGAATGGTGCAATGATTTGTTTCAGCCTGTGTAACTGGTTAAAGCTCTTTCCATAATCAGTACACTGGATCACTCACTCGGGTGTGCGTGTCTCGGTGATTTTTCCAGTCACACTGATGTTCCCCTCCCTCCCCTCCCCTGAAGTTGCTGACTCTGGTTGGGTGCAGTTCCACACTCACTTGTTCCCCTCCCTCTCCGCCCCGGAAAGTGCTGACTCTGAATGGGTGCAGTTCTACACTCACTGGTTCCCCTCTAGCTCCTCCCCTGAAGGTGCTGAATCGGGCTGGGTTCAGTTCTACACTCACTGGTATCCCTCCCTCTCCTCCCCTGAAGGTGCTGACTCTGGCGGCGTTCAGTTCCACACTCACTGGTTCCCCTCCCTCTCCTCCGCTGAAGGTGCTGATTCTGGCTGGGTTCAGTTAAATCACTGGTTCCCCTTCCTCTCCTCCCCTGAAGCTGCTGACTCTGCCTTGGTTCAGTTCTTCACTCAGTGGTTCCCCTCCCTCTCCTCCCCTGAAAGTGCTGACTCTGGCTGGGTTCAATTCCACACTCACTGGCTCCCCTCCCTCTCCTCCCCTGAAAGTGCTGACTCTGGCTGGTTTCAGTTCTACGCTCACTGGTTCCCCTCCCTCTCCTCCCCTGAAGGTGCTGACCCTGGCTGGGTCCAGTTCTACATTCAGAAAATAGAACTCCATGTACAGAGTGCTAACGGTGTGATAATTCGCACAAGAACGACATTACAAGCCGGTAGAATGCGTTTGGAGCAAGGATAATAACATAGACTGAAACTCCAGCACTTGGTGTTCTTAAAAACCTTCAGCCTTGTCTTTCACACTCACGTGCTGGGCACTGCCATCATTGAGGATGGGGATATTCACGGAGCCTCCTCTTCCCGTTAGTTGCTTCGTAGTCCAACACCATTTACGACTGAATGTGCCAGGATTGCAGAGATTTGATCTGATCCTTTGATCGTGGGATCGCTTAGCCCTGCTCATTGCATGCTGCTTCCGCTTTTTAGCATGCATGCCTTTTCAGCCCCCCTCCCTCCGGGAGAGAGGCAGTTGGGTAAAGCTCTGAATAAAATAACACACTGTGACATATGTACATTGTTGATTTCATCAAGCACTGGACCAGATACTAATTCTTCTTGGATCCACCTTATCTGTAGTAAACTCTGATAATTCAGTGTGTAAATATCTGGTAAGTCTGCAACATCATGTGATCTGACAGGAGAGTCTCGAGTCTATTTGCAGCGGGACTGTGGATGTTACAGCAATCCCCAGCGAGCCCTGCAGTGGAAATATAGAGAAATGATCTGGGCTTGGGTATGTGGGGCACAAGATGAAAATCTGCAGCTGAGACCAAAATATGGAGCGCGGGAACTGTGAAGCCGACTGTAAGTGACATCAGAATGAATACAGAGGTTATTAAATGGGGCAGATAGATGATAGATGAAAATTTATCACAGAGAAATGTGAAGAGATAGATTTTAGGATGAAGCAAAGGGAAAAGTAATGTACACTAAATGCTAAACCTTTGAAAGTAGTAGAGAAGCAAAGGGACTTAGGTGTTTAAGGTTCTAGCTAATGCCCTGCCTTATTAATTGGCACGATCGAGAGTTTAGAGTCAGCAACTTTACTACTATATTCATAAATATAAGATGAGCAAATTCTCTGTCCTCTACCATACTGATCCATCAATCAGAGTAAGCTTGCAAGTCCCGTGTGTCCACAGTAACTTACACCAGGTCAGCCCACTGGATGGAACCTCGGGCGCCCTGAGCTTGATCTCCGGTGTCTCCAGTCCCGACTGCCCCCTTACATCAGGATCCCCTCACTTTCATACCCGATAGTGATCCATCTCTGGCACCTGATTCTTCTTTGTCTTCTCTGCTGGGTTTTGGCAGGAAGTGAGGAAAAGACAGCTGGAACTTCTCTAATCTGTGATTTACAGGGACAATTTCCCTGGTTCCCAGCAGTTACTTTTCTTCAGTAATTTTCATATTATGCCTACAATTAATTATATTATTTCTGATAGTTTAATCATTATATGTATAAAGGTGACATATTCTAATCTAATCGAATGGCCCAGAAATTCGGGTCCCAACGCATGAGTACGGATGGAGTACTCACACGTGGACCCGATGGAAGTGCCAGAATCTTGCATGAACTACGCATGCGTGGGAAAATGGCACTTCCGATCCTCTGAACCAAGGGGTTCAGAGGTCGAACGCGTGTGCGTGGGAGTCTGCACGTGCACGTTGAACTTCCTTTTTTTTCAGGTTTTAACGTGCGGGTAAGCCTGTACATTTTAGAAATGTAAAAAGCAGCCATAAGGACTGCATTTTCAAAGGTAAGTGGTCAATTATTTATTATTAAAACATTTTTTCCGCAGATTTATTACTTTTAAATACTTTAAAGCAAGGTAAGTTTATTTTTAGCCCCGTTTTTTTATAAAATTATTTTTTTCAAAAATTTAAATTTTTGTTTAAAATAGTTACCTAATGTCATTTATAGTTTATTTACAAAGTGTGATTTTTTTAAAAATTTATTTGATGGTAAAGTACAGTTTTACAGCCTCAGCATTTACACGTTTGGACAGGTCTATCTGTCAAGACTTATGAATGGAGCATTCCCTGCTCCGATTGGCTGCCTGTTGCTCAGGTGATCCCAGGGGACGCTTTGCACTAACTACGCCCCTGAGACACGCAAGCATAGCGCGCCGGCCTCTGGGACAGGCCTCGGAGAGGAATTCCACGCAGGACTAGAGGTCAACTGCCGGCGCACTAGGTAAGTGTAGGTCGGGGGCTTGCACCTGGCATCTGTGACCTAGTGACTGCAGGCCCTCGCCTGATCAGGAGGAACTACTACCCACCCCAGAGTGTGCACAGGGAGAGACAGTAATTTGACATGCAGTCAGAGGAGTTTTATGTGAGGAGGCTGCGCTTCAGTAAATGGGCAATCGGCCGACTATGTGGCATTTCCTTCAAACAGACTCGAAGACCCGCACTGCCTTGTCAGTGAACATGAAGGTAACCACAGCATTGAACTTCTTTGCAAGTGGGTCATTTCAAGCAAGAAACGGTGACCTTACCAACATCTCCCAGATTGCTGCGAGGGCCTGCAGTCACTAGGTCACAGATGCCATTTTCTGTAGGGCTTCAGAGTTCATAAACATTGATTGCCCACTCGCCATCAAAAGGAGATGGCCCTTGCATTTTATAGCATTGCTGGATTCCCCAAAGTGATGCGGCCGTCGATGGAACCCATGTTGCATTGAAGGCACCAGTGGATGCAACTGTGACAGTTATTGAATGTCATGATAGTCTGTGATGTGCACCTCAGGATCCTAAACGTGAATGCAGAGCACCGGGGAAATAATCATGACTCCTTCGTCCTCCGTAACTCGCACTTATATGGCACCCTCAGCACATTGCCTCCAGGATCCATATGGATATTGGGTGACAAGGGCTACCGCTAAGACCATGGCTGATGATTCCTTGCTGCAAGACCAATAATGAGGCTCAGGTGAGATGCAACCAGGCACAAGTGTCCACAGAGTAAGTGGTGGAGAGGACAATCGGGGTTCTGAAATCACGCTTCTGGTGCCTGGACAGGCCAGGGGGGAAATTGTACTATTCTCCTCTGAAAGTGCCAAGGATTGTGGTGGCCTGTTGCTCTTTGCATAACTTTGCCCTGCAGGAAGGACTGACCCTTAACCCTGCAGAGTAGCTCCCTGCTGAAATGGAGGATATAAGCGCTGCCAATGTTCCTGTGGCGAGGTCTGATGGGGAGGGGTCAAGTGCTGCCAAAAGTAAGGCTGCTCGGGAACTGCTTGTAGCAAACACCTTCACGAGGTACCTCCCCCTCCCCCAGCAAGGCAAAGAAAGGAGCAGACACATTTTAAAGTGAAACAGTGAACTTTTATTGCAGCATCAAAGACGTTTCAGGTTCAGTTTTGACGTAATAACAACAGAAAATGCTGGAAAAACTCAGCAAGTCAGGCAACATCCGTGGAGAGAAATTTGAGTTGACGTTTCGGGTTTGACGTACATAGTTTTTAACTTTAAATGTTAACTAGCTATTTTGTACTTTTCATACATTTACAAATGTTTGAATAAAATTTGTAAACAGTTTAAAGTGACTTTTTTGCTTTCTTAGTGCAATATAGACAGTAAAGATGGAAACTAGCTATTTTCTAATTTTCAAACAGTTGTAATTTTAAATATTTTTGCAAATAACAAACTTTACATTAATTTCAAAGTGATTAGAGGCTCTACTTTTTAAACGAAAAGGTTACATACACTGGTGTGAGGTTGGATGATGGGTGAATGACGGTCGGTGTGAGTTAGCACGTTGGTGAATGGGTCTTGGTGTGAGTTAGGATGATGGGTGAATGGGTCTTGGTTTGAGTTAGGATGATCGGTGAATGGGTCTTGGTGTGAGTTAGGATGATGTGTGATTTGGGCTTGGTGTGAGTTACGATGATGGGTGAATGCGTCTTGGCGTGTATTAGGATTATCGTTTGAGTTAGGATGATGGGTGAATGGTTATTGGTGTGAGTTAGGGCGATGGGTGAATGGGTCTTTGCGTGAGTTTGGAAGAATTGTGAATGGGCTTGGTGTGAGTTAGGATGATGGGTGAATGGTGCTCGGTGTGTGTTATGATGATGAGTAAATGGGTCCTGGTGTGAGTTAGGATGATGGCTGAATGATCTTGGCGTGAATTAGGATGATCGATCAATGGAGCTTGGTGCGAGTTAGAATGATGGGTGAATGGGTTGGTGTGAGTTAGGATGATGGGTCAATCGGACTTGGTGTGAGTTAAGATGATGCATCAATGGATCTTGGTGTGAGTTAGAATGATCGGTGAATAGGTCTTGCTGTGGGTTAGGATGATGGGTGAATGCGTCTTGTTGTGTGTTAGAATGACAGGTGACTGTGGCTCTTTGTGATTCAGCATGATGGGTGAATGGGTCTTGGTGTGAATGAGGTTGGTTGCTGAATGGGACTTGATCTGAGTTAAGATGATGAGTGAATTTTGCTTGGTTGAGTTCGGTTGATGGATGAATTGTGCTTCGTGTGTGTTAGGATGATGGGTGAATGGTGCTTGGTGTGAGTTAGAATGATGAGTGAATGTGTCCTTGTGTGAGTTAGGATGTTGGGTGAATGGGACTTCGTGTAAGTTAGGATGATCGGTAAAGCATTTCTCTGTGAGTTATGATGATAGTTGAATGGGGGTTGTGGTGAGTTAGGATGACGGTTGAATGGTGCTCGGTTTGAGTTACAATGATCAGTGAATGTATCTTGGTGTAAGTTAGGATGATGGGTGAATGGACTTGTTGTGAGTTAGGATGATGTGTGAATGGTCCTGGTGTGAGTTAGGCTGATGGGTGAATGGAGTTCTGTGTAAGTTTGGATGATGAGTGTAAGTGTGCTGGTGTGAGTGATGGTAATTGTTGAATGAGTCTTGGTGTGAGTTGGGATGGCGTTTGAATGGGACTTGGTGTGAGTTAGATTAATATGTGAATGCGGTTCGGTGTGAATTTGGTTGACGTTTGAATTGTCTTGTTGTGAGTTTGGATGATGGGTGAATTGTTCTTGGTGTGTGTTAGGATGAATGGTGAATGGGGCTCGCTGTGAGTTTGGATGATGGGTGAACATCCCTCGATGTGAGTTAGGATGATGTGTGAAATGGTCTTGGAGTGAGTAAGGATGATGTTTGAATGGTTCTTGTTGTGAGTTAGAATAATGTATAAATTCATCTTGGTGTGAGTTAAGATGATGGGTGAATGGGTTTTGGCTTGAGTTACCATGATATGTGAAAGGCTCTTGGTGTGAGTTAGGATGATGGGTGAACGTGTCTTGGTGTGATTTTGGATGATGAGTAAATGGGTCTTGTTGTGATTTAAGATGATGGGTGAATAGATCTTGGTGTGAGTTAGGATGAAGGGTGAATGGGTCTTGGTGTGTGTTAGGATGATTTATGAATGGGTCTTGGTGTGTGTTAGGATGATGGGTGAATGTATCTTGGTGTGAGTTAGAATAATGTGTGAATGGGTCACCGTGAGTGTTTGGATAATGTGTGAATGGGTCTTGGTGTGAGTTATGATGTTGTGTGAATGGAGCTCGGTATGACCACGGACGGTGAGAGAATGGGTGTTAGTGTGAGTTAGGATGATGGGTGAATGGGTCTTGGTGTGAGTTAGGATGTTGAGTGATTGAGTCTTGGTGTGAGTTAGGATGCTGAGTGAATGCGACTATGTGCGCTTTAGGCTGATGTGTGAATGGGTCTTGGTGTGAGTTAGAATGATGTGTGAATGGCTCTTGCTGTGTGTTAGGATGATGCATGATGGACCATTGTGTGAGTTAGGATGATTGTAAATGGCACTTGGTGTGAATTAGGATGATGTCTGATTGGAGCTCAATATGAGTTAGTATGATGTGTGAGTGGGTCTTGTTTTGTGTTAGGGTGATGGGTGAAGAGGTCTTGGTGTGATTTAGGCTTATAGTTGAATGGGGCTTGGTGTGAGTTGGGATAATGAGAGAATGGTCTCGATCTGAGTTATGATGTTGGGTGAATGGGCCTTGGGGTGAGTTAGGATAACGGGTGCATCGGGTTTGGTGTGAGTTAGGATGATGGGTGAATGGGGCTTGGGTTGAGTTAGGATGATTGGTGAAGGCGTCTTGGTCTAAGTTAAGAACCTCGGTGAATGGGGCTTGCTGTGAGACGGGATGATGGAGTAATTGTGCTACTTGTGAGTTAGGATGATGAATCGGGTTTGGCGTGTGTTAGGATGGAGAGTGAATGTGTCTTGGTGTGAGTTAGGATGACCTGTGAATGGGTCTTGGTGTGTGTTAGGATGATGGGTGAATGTGACTTGGTGTGACTTGTGGTGCTGGGTGAATTTTGCTTCGTGTAAGTAAGGATGTTGAGTGATTGGATATTGGTGTGCTTAAGGATCCTGGGTGAATGGGGCTGGGTATGAGTTCGGATGATGTGTGAATGGTTCCTGGTGTGAGTTAGGATTCTGAATATGGGATATTGGTGTGATTTAGGATCCGGGTGAATGGGTCATGGTGTGAATTAGGATGATGGACGAATGGGTCTTGGTGGGTGATAGTATTATGGGAGAACGTTTCTTGGTGTGAGTTAGGATTATGGTGAATGGGGCTTGGTGTGAGGTAGGATGATGATTGAATTATTCTTCGTGTGAGTCAGAATGATGGGTGAATGGGCTCGCTGTGAGTTATGATGATGGGTGAATGGTGCTTGGTGTGAGTTAGGGTGATGGGTGAATGGTGCTCCGTGTGACTTAGGATGATGGGTGAATGGGGCTTGTTGTGAGTTTTGATGAATTGTGAATGGTTCTGGGTGTGAGTTAGGATAATGTGTGAATTGGTCTTTGTGTGATTTTGGATGATGTGTGAATGTGTCCTGGCGTGAGTTAGGATGCTAGGTGAATGGGTCTTCGTGTGGGTTTGGCTAGTGGGAGATTGCGTCTATGTGTGAGTTAAAGTAATGGGTGAATGGATCTTGATGTGATTTAGGATGCTGTGTAAATGGGTCTAGGAGAGTTAGGATGATGTGTGAATGGAGCTTGTTGCGGGCTAGTATGTTAGGTCAATGGGTCTTGCTGTGTATTAGGATGTCGGTGATTGTTTCTTGTGAGTTAGGATGATTGGTGAATGGGTCTTGCTCTGAGTTAAGCTGATGTGTGAATGGGGCTTGGTTTGATTCCAAATGATGGATGAATTGTGCTTCGTGTTAGTTAGGATGATGGGTGAATGGTGTAGGTGTGAGTTAGGATGATGGGTGAATGGGTCTTCGTGTGAGTTTGGATGATTGCTGAATGGTTTTTGGTGTGAGGTTCGATGACGGGTGAATGTGGCTCGGTGTGAATTCGAATGATAGGTGAATGGGGCATGGTGTGATTAGGCTGCTCCGTAAATTGTGCTTGGAGTGATTTAGGATGATGGTGAATTGGTCTTGATATGTTTTAGGATGATGGGAGAATGGGTCTTGGTGTGAGTTAGGAGGATTTTTGAATTGTTCTTGGTGTGTGTTAGGATAATGAGTGAATGGGGCTCGGTGTGAGTTAGGATGATGTGTCAATCGGACTTGGTGTGAATAAGGATGATGGATGAATGGATCTTGGTGTGGGATAGGACGATGGTTGAATGGGGCTGGGTGTGTGTTTGGATGATGAGTGAATGAGGCTTGGTGTGAGTTAGGATGATGGATCAATCGGATTTGGTGTGAGTTAGGGTGACGGATGAATGGATCTTGTTGTGAGTTAGGATGATCAGTGAATGGGTCTTGATGTGGGTTAGGATGATGGGTGAATGTGTCTTGGTGTGTGTTAGAATGATGTGGGAATGGTCTTGGTGTGCGTTAGGATCATGGGAGAATGGGTTTTGGTTTGTGTTAGGATGATGGGTGAATGGGCCTTTTTGTGAGTTAGAATGATATGTGAATGTGTCTTGGTGTGAGATAGGATGATGGGAGAATGGGACATGGTGTCCGTTAGGATGATGTGTGAATGGGTCTTGTTGTTAGTTATGATGATGGGTGAATGGGTCTTGGTGTGAGTTAGGATAATTGGTGAATGGGTCTTCGTCAGGGTAAAGATGATGTGTGACTGCGCATTGGTTTGCTTTCGGATAATGGATGAATTGTGCTTCGTGTGAGTTAGGATGATGGCTGAATGGGTCTTGGTACGCTTTAGGATGATGTGTGAATGGGTCTTGGTGTGGGAATGGTTGATGGGTCAATGTGTCTTGCTTTGTGTTAGAATGATGGGTGAATGTGTCTTCATGTGAGTTAGGATGATGATTGAATGCGTTTCACTCTGTGTTATGATGATGGGTGAATTGAAGTTTGGGGTGCGTTAGGATGATGGGTGAATGGTGCTCAGTTTGAGTTACAAAGATGAGTGATTGGATCCACGTGTGAGTTAGGATGATGGGTGAATGGTCTTGCTGTGAGTTAGGCTGATGTGTGAATGAGGTTTGGTGTAAGTTAGGATGATGAGTGAATGTGTCCTGCTGTGAGTAATGATGATTGGTGAATGGGTCTTGGTGTGAGTTACGATTGTGGGTGAATGTGTCTTGGTGTGAGTTAGAATAATATGTGAATGGGGCTCGGTGTGAATTTGATTGACGTGTGAATTGCCTTTCTGTGAGTTCGGATGATGGGTGAACTGTTCTTGGTGTGTGTTAGGATGTTGGGTGAATGGGGCTCGGTGTGAGTTAGGATGATGTGTGAATATCCCTTGCTGTTTGTTAGAATGGGCCTTGTTGTGAGTTACGATGATGTATGAATGGAGCTCGGTGTGAGTTAGGATGATATGTGAGTGGATTTTGGTGTGAGTTAGGATTAGGTGTAAATGGTTTTGGGGTGAGTTAGGATGATGTGTGAATTGGTCTTGGATTGTATTACGATGATGGGTGAATAGGTCTTGTTGTGATTTAGGATGAGGTATGAATGGGGCTTGGTGTGAGTTAAGCAGATATGTGAATGGATCTCGGTGTGAGTTAAGATGATGCGTGAATGGATTTTGTCGTGAGTTAGGATGATATGTGAATCGCTGTTGGTGTGAGTTAGGATGATGGGTGAACGTGTCTTGGTGTGATATAGGATGATGAGTAAATGGATCTTGGTGTGTTTTCGGATCGTGGGTGAATGGGTCTTGGTGTGAGTTAGAATGATGGGTAAATGTGTCTTGGTGTGTGTTAAGATGATGGATGAATGTGGATTGGTGTGAGTTAGGATGATGTATGAATGAGTCTTGGTGTTACTTAAGATGATGGGTGATTTTGTCTTAGTGTGAGTTAGGACGAAGAATGAAGGGATCTTGGTGGGAGTGAAGTATGATGGTTGAATGGAGCTCAGTTTGAGTTAGGAAGATGGTTAAATGGGCCTTGGTGTGAGTTTTGATGATGGGTGAATGTGTCTTCGTGTGAGTTAGAACGATGGATGAATTTGTCTTGGTGAGAGTTTGGATGATGTGTGAATGGGTCTTGGTGTGATTTAGGTTGATGTGTGAATTTGGCTCGGTGTGACTAGGGGTGATGAGTGAATGCGTCTTGTTGTGAGTTAGGAGGATGGCTGAATGGATCTTAGTGTGAGTTAGGATGATGTGTGAATGTGTCTTGGTGTGAGTTATGATGACGTGTAAATGGGGTTTGGTGTGAGTTATGATGATGTTTGAATGGGTCTTTATATGATATAGGATGATGTGTGAATGGGTCTTGGTTTGATTTTGGTTGATGGGTCAAAGTGTCTTACTTTCTGTTAGGATGATGGGTGAATGGTTCTTGGTGGGAGTTTGGATGATGGGTGTATGTTGCTTGGTGAGTGTTAGGATGACGGGTGAATGGGTCTTGGTGTGAGTTAGGATTATGTGTGAATGGAGGTTGGTGGGAGTTAGGACGATTGGTGAATTGGTCTTGGTCAGAGTTAAGATGATGTGTGAGTGGGGCTTGGTTTGATTTCGGATGATGGATGAATTGTGCTTCGCTTAAATTAGGACGATGGGTGAATGGTTCCTGGTATGATTTAGGATGATGTGTGGATGGGTCTTGGTGTGACTTTGGATGATGTGTCAATGTGTCTTGCTTTGTGTTAGGATGATGGCTGAATGCAACTTGGTGTGAGTTAAGATGATGGGTGAATGTAGCCATGAGTTAGGACGATGGTTGAATGAGTTTCTCTATGAGTTAGGATGATGAGTTCATGGGGTTCGGTGTAAGTTGGGATGATGAGTCAATGTTTGCTAGTGAGGCTGATGATGATTGGCGAATGGGTTTTGGTGTGAGTTAGTATGGTGTGTAAATTGGTCTTGGTGTGAGTTAGAATAATATGTGAATGGGGTTCGGTGTGAATTTGGTTGACGTATGGATTGTCTTGCTGAGGGTTCGAATGATGGGTTAATTTATCTTGGTGTGTGCTAGGATGTTGGATGAATGGGGCTCGGTGAGAGTTAGGATGATGGGTGAATATCCCTTGATGTGCGTTAGCATCATGGGTGAATGGGTCTTGGTGGGAGTTAGGATGATGGTTGAATGGGCCTTCGTGTGAGTTAGGTTGATGGTTGAATGGGAAATGTCGTGAGTTAGGATGATGTATGAATGTGGCTTGTTGTGAGTTTGGATGACGGGTCAAAGTGTTTTGCTTTGTGTTAGGATGATGGGTGAATGGGTCTATGTGTGAGTTTGGATGATGTGTGTATGGTGCTTGGTGTGAGGTCAGTGTTTACGTGAATGGGTGTTGGTGTGAGTTAGGATTATGTGTGAATGCGGCTTGGTGGGAGATAGGATGAATGGTGAATGGGTCCTGGTCAGAGTTACGATGATGTGTGAATGGGGCTTGGTTTGAGTTCAGAAGATGGATGTATTGTGCTTCGTGTGAGTTAGGATGATGGGCGAATGAGTCTTGTAGGATTTGGGATTTTGTGTGAATGGGTCTTGGTGTGAGTTTGGATGATGGGTCAAAGTGTCTTGCTTTGTGTTAGGATGATGGGTGAATGGATATTTGTGTGTGTTAGGATGATGGATGAACGGATTGTGGTGTGTGTTCCGTTGATATGTGAATATGTCTTGGTATGATTTAGGGCGATGAGTTAATGGGTCTTGGTGTGAGTTAGGATGATCGGTGAATGGGGCTTGTTGGAATTAGGATAATGTGTAATTTTATTTTGGCATGAGTTAGGGTGATGGGTGAATGGCACTTGTTTTGTGTTAGGATGATGGGTGTATGGTGCTTGGTGTGAGTTAGGATGATGGGTGAATGGAGCTGGTGGGAGTTAGGTTAATGTATAAATTTATTTTGGCATGAGTTAGGGTGATGGGTGAATGGTACTTGTTTGTGTTAGAATGATTGGTGAATGGGGCTTGAGGTGAGTTAGGACGACGGTTGAATGCGTTTCTCTGAGTTAGGATGATGGGTGAATGGAATTGGTGTGAGTTAGGATTATGTGTGACTGGTCTTGGTGTGAGTTAGGCTGTTCAGTGACTGGGGGTCGGAGTAAGTTAGGATGATGAGTGAATATTTGCTGGTGAGTGTTATGATGGTTGGCGAATGGGTCTTGGTGTGAGTTAGGATGTTGGGTGAATCGGACTTGGTGTGAGTTAGAACAGTATGTGAAAGGGGTTCGGTGTGAATTTGGTTGACGTGTGCGTTGTCTTGCTGTGAGTTCGGATGATGGGTGTATTTTTCTTGGTGTGCGTTAGGGTGATGGCTGAATGGGTCTTGATGTGAGTTAGGATGATGAGAGAATGGGAAATGTTGTGAGTTGGGATGATGTATGAATGGGGCTTGCTGTGACTTAGGATGATGTGTATGTGGATTTTGGAGTCTTTTAGGATTATGTGTGAATGGTTCTTGGTGTGAGTTAGGATGTTGGATGAATGGGGCTCGGTGTGAGTTAGGAGGATGGGTGAATATCTCTTGGTGTGAGTTATGATGATGGATGAATGGGTTTTGCTGTGAGTTAAGATGATGGGTGACATTTTTTTGGTGTGAATTAGGGTGATGTGTGAATGGGTCTTAGTCAGAGTTAAGATGATGTGTGACTGGGGATTGGTTTGAGTTCAGTTGATGGATGAATTGTGCTTCTTGTGAGTTTGGATGATGTGTGAATGGGTCTTGGTGTGAGTTTGGATGATGGATGAACGGGTCTTCGTGTGAGTTTGGATGACGGGTGTTTGGTGCTTGGTGTTAGTTTGGATGCTGTGTGAACGGGGCTTGGTTGGAGATAGGATAATGGGTGAATGGTGTGAGTTAGGCGGTTGGGTGAATGGCATTCATGTAAGTTAGGATGATGATTGAATGTTTGCTGGAGAGGTTTGGCGAATGGGTCTTGGTGTGAGTTTAACGGTGAGTGAATGTGTATTGGTGTGAGTCAGCATAATATATGATTGAGGTTTGGTGTGAATTTCGTTGACGTGCGGATTGTCTTGCTGTGATTTCGGATGATGGGTGAATTGTTCTTGGTGTGTGTTAGGATGTTGGATGAATGGGGCTTGGTGTGAATTACGATGATGGTTGAATCGGAAATGTTGTGAGTTAGGTTGCTGTATGAATGGTGCTTGTTGTGAGTTAGGTTGATGAGTGAATGATTCTAGGTGTGAGTTAGGATGATGCGTGAATGGGATTTGGTGTGAGGTAAGAAAATGGGTGAATGTGGTTTTGTATGAGTTAAGATGATATGTGAATGGCTGTTGGTGTGAGTTAGGACGAATAATGAAGGGATCTTGGTGTGAGTGTGGAAGATGGGTGAATGGGTTTTGGTGCTAGTTATGATGATGTGTGAATGGGCCTTGGTGTGATTTAAGATGATGCGTGGATCGGTTTTGGTGTCAGTTAGGATTATATGTGATTGGATGTTGGTGTGCCTTAGGATAATGGGTGAATTTGTCTTGGTGTGATATAGGATGATGAGTGAATGGATGATGTTGTGTGTTTCGATCGTGGGTAAATGGGTCTTGGTGTGACTTAGGATGATGGGTGAATGGGTCTTGGTGTGAGTTAAGATGATGGCTGAATGGGGCTTGGTGTGAATTAGGATGATGGATGAATGGAACTCAGTGTGAGATGGATGATGTTTGAATGGGCCTTGGTGTGAGTAATGATGATGGGTGAATGTGTCTTGGTGAGTGTTTGGATAATGGGTGAATGGGTCTTGGTGTGAGCTATGATGCTGTGTTAATAGTCCTCAGTGTGCCTAGGGAGGATGAGTTAATGGGTCTTGTTTTGAGTTAGCATGATGTTTGAATGGGTCTTAGTGTGAGTTAGGATGATTTATGAATGTGTCTTGCGTGAGTTAGGATGACGGGTGCATGGTTCTTGGTGTGAGTTATGATAATGGTTGAATGGCGCCTGGTGTGATTTAGGATGACAGGAGAATTGGTCTTGGTGTGAGATAGGATGATGTGTGAATGGGGTCTTGGTGTGCGTTAGGATAATGGGTGGATGGGGCTTGGTGTGAGTTAGAATGATGGGTGAGTGGATCATGGTGTGAGTTAGGGTGATAGGTGAATGGTTCTTGTTATGATTTAGGATGATGTGTGGATGGGTCTTGGTGTGAGATAGGATGATGGGTGAATGGGGCTTGATGGGAGTTAGGATGATGTGTGAATTGATATTGTCATGATTTAGGATGATGGGTGAAAGGTACTTGGTTTGTGTTTGGATGATAGTTGAATGGGGCATGGTGTGAGTTAGGACGATGTTTGAACGCCTTCCTCTGTGAGTTATGATGATGGGTGATTGGGGCTTGGGTTGAGTTATGAAGACGGCTGAGTGGGTCTTGGTGTGAGTTAGAATGATGGATGAATGTGTCCTGCTGAGTGTTTGGATGATGGGTGAATGGATCTTGCTTTGAGTTAGGATGATGTGTTAATGGGTCTTGTTGTGAGTTAGGATGATGTGTGAATGTGTCTTAGTGTGAGTAAGGATGGCGGGTGAATGGGGCTTGGTGTGAGTTATGATGTCGATTGAATAGGTCTTGGTATGATTTAGGATGATGTGTGAATTGGTCTTGATTTGAGTTTGGATGTGTGGTGTATGTGCCTTTAAGAGCCCCTGTGTACTGTATTGCCGTTAATGGCCACGCGGGCTATATAAGCCTGTATAGTGTCTTGTATCTGTTAGTTCAACTCCAGACTTTGTTCAGTAAACACCTGTGAAACCAACTCCTGCATTCCGTGTCTCCATTAACACACGGATACAATAGTGGCGACGAATTGGAAACGGATTTACCTGCAATTCGGCAGCACCTCAAGGAGATCGATTCCTCAGACGAAAGTCGAAGAAAAACAAGAAAGAAAAAAAAAAAAAAAAACTGTGGTTTCACCAGCTAGCCGAGCTGGTGGCAGGTACTGCAATAATCCATCCTGGGCGTCGGGCTGGGGCTCCATCGGCTGGCTCTGCAGTGGGGCCGAGCAGCGAAGGCGGAGGCAAACGGAGACAGATGGTGGAGCACTAGGGAGACGGCCGGCGCTGCAAAGGAGGTCGGCGTTCGGACCAAGCAGAGGGAGGGAAAAGTCCCAGAGAGTCCGGCAGGAACGAGTCTCCACCTATTAAAAATACCTATGTAAATAAAAACCGCGGAAAACAGCGTTGTCAGAAACGGCAGCGGCGGAAAAGCGCGGGAGGCGCCATTTTTTTTCTGCGGGGAAGAAAGGAAAGCACGGGAGGCGACATTTTTTTTTCAGAATGCCTAAGACTGGCAATATTATTGATTTCGATAGCGATATAGAGGATTGGACCACATATGTGGAAAGAGTGGAGGTATATTGCACAGCAAATGAAATAGAGGATGATAAAAAGGCATCAGTACTTCTAAATCTAATGGGCGCAAGGACATACGGGCTGTTACGAAACTTAATCACTCCAGCCAAACCGAAGGACAAGAATTTTAAGGAGATTGTTGATACCGTACAGGAGCACTTAAACCCAACACCGCTGCTGATAGCAGAACGATTCAAATTCTTCAGGAGGAATCAGCACAAAAATGAAAGTAACTCTGATTACCTCAGCGAATTAAGGAAGCTCTCAAAGCGCTGCCAATTCGGGGCAGGACTGGCAGATTATCTTCGAGACAAATTCGTCTGCGGTCTCCTAAGTGAAGGAACACAGAAAAGGCTACTTTCTGAGTAAGATTTTACACTGGACAAGGCTTTCAGTGTGGCTGTATCATACGAAGCAGCCACAAGAGGAGCTGCAGAGACACAGCAAAAGCCACAGGACTCCGGCACCCATGAAATGACACAGGGTTTCGAGAGATGTTATCGCTGTGGCAGTCCGCCCATGACCAGAGAGACTGCTGGTTCAAGGACAAAGCATGCAGGCAATGCGGAAAGATTGGACACATTGCACGAGTATGCCGATCTGGAAACAAAAAATCCACAGACAGGAAAAAAATCAATAAGGAAAAGTACAGAAAGGTACAAATGATGACGGACAGTAGCTCCGAAGACCAGAAGAGCGATAGCGACTCCGGAAACAAGAGACTAAGCTGTCTCAAATTACATAATGTAATTGCCAAAGAAGATTACCAGACCATTTGGGTTACCCTCACGATAGCGAGGTCCCCAGTTAAAATGGAGCTAGATAGAGGATCGGCTCTGACCGTCATATATCGACGGGATTACGAGCGGCTATTTCTGCATATACCTTTGAAGGACACATTCTTTATCTTGAAAACATATACGGGGCAGAAAGTATACCACAAAGGGAAAATAAGGGTGCCTGTTGTATGCAACGGCAAGGAAATACAGAAGTTGTATTTATACGTTCTGCAAGATGGTGGTCCCCCGCTGTTGGGACATGAATGGATCAGGAAGATACGCTTAGACTGGCACTCCATTCAGGCACTGACGGTGACCAGTAAGAAAAAAAATGATGATGACGTCATACCTGAACGATTAAAAGACATCTTGGCCAACGCCAAAGAAGTGTTTCAGCAGGAACTAGGAACCTTGAAAGGCGTCACCGCCTCAATAAAAGTAGAAGATGTGGCAATTCCCAAGTTTTTAAGGCAAGGCCAGTGCCATACGCAATTCGTCCAGCAGTCGAGGCAGAGCTGGAGAATTTGGAAAAGGCAGGCGTATTATCCAAGATAGATTGGAGCGAGTGGGCAACACCTATCGTCCCGGTGATGAAGAAAACGTTGAATAATGATAAATCTGAAGAACAGAGAAAAATTCGCATCTGTGGGGACTTCAAGGTGACTGTAAACCCGATCCTTCACATGGTACAGTATCCTCTTCCGAGGATAGAAGATATTTTTGCCTCACTATACGGAGGGAAACATTTCACCAAAATTGACTTGGCACAAGCATATCTACAGATGGAGGTTGAAGAGGCCTCTAAAAAGTATCTCACGATAAATACACACAAAGGCCTGTACCAGTACAATCGACTAGTCTTCGGAGTAGCATCAGCACCAGCTATCTGGCAAAGAGCTATGGAACAAGTCCTCCAAGGGATTCCGGGGTCTCAATGCTACATAGAGTCATAGAGTTATGCAGCACAGAAAGAGGCCCTTCGGCCCATCGTGTCTGTGCCGTCCATCCATCCCTGTCCAGTCTTATCCCATTTTCCAGCATTTGGTGCATAGCCTTGTATGCAATGGCATTTCAAGTGCTCATCCAAATGCTTCTTGAATGTTGTGAGGGTTCCTGCCTCTACCATCCTTTCAGGCAGTGAGTTCCAGATTCCAACCACCCTCTGGGTGAAAAAGGTCCTCCTCAAATCCCCTCTAAATCTCCTGCCCCTTACCCTGAATCTATGCCCCCTTGTTATTGCCCCCCCTACTAAGGGGAAAAGTTCCTCTTTATCTACCCTATCTATGCCCCTCATCATTTTGTACACCTCAATCAGGTCCCCCCTCAGCCTTCTTTGCTCCAAGGAAAACAACCCCAGCCTGTTTAGACTTTCTTCATAGCTGAGGCG
Organism: Somniosus microcephalus; assembly: GCF_052327205.1. Lineage (NCBI taxonomy): Eukaryota > Metazoa > Chordata > Chondrichthyes > Squaliformes > Somniosidae > Somniosus > Somniosus microcephalus. The sequence goes on from NW_028225263.1 coordinate 167,156, forward strand.
CTCCATCCCAGGTAACATCCTGGTGAATCTTCTCTGCACCCTCTCCAAAGCAATTACATCCTTCCTATAGTGAGGCGACCAGAACTGCACACAGTACTCCAGCCGTGGCCTCACCAGCGTTTTGTACAGCTCCATCATAACTTCCCTGCTCTTATATTCTATGCCTCGGCTAATGAAGGCAAGTATCCCATATGCCTTTTTAACCACCTTATCTACCTGTTCCGCTGCCTTCAGGGATCTATGTACATGTACACCAAGGTCCCTCTGACCCTCTGTACTTCCTAGGGTCCTACCACTCATTGTGTATTCCCTTGCCTTATTTGTCTGTCCAAAATGCATCACCTCGCACTTTTCAGGGTTAAATTCCATTTGCCACGTTTCCGCCCATCTGACCAACCCATTTATATCGTCCTGTAGCCTGAGGCTTTCCTCCTCGCAATTTACCACCCCACCAATTTTAGTGTCTTCCGCGAACTTACTGATCATACCTTTTACATTCTCATCCAAATCATTTATGTGGATCACAAACAGCAAGGGACCCAGCACCGATCCCTGAGGTACCCCACTGGACACAGGCTTCCAGTCAGAAAAGCAACCTTCGACCATCACCCTCTGCCTCCTGCCACTCAGCCAGTTTAGAATCCAACGCGCTAAGGCACCCTGGATCCCATGGGCTCTTACCTTCTTGACCAGTCTCCTATGCGGGACTTTGTCAAAAGCTTTGCTGAAGTCCATGTAAACCACATCCACAGCATTTCCCTCATCCACACACCGAGTCACCCCCTCGAAAAGTTCAATCAGATTTGTCAGACATGATTTACCCTTGACAAAGCCATGCTGACTATCCCCGATTAATCCTTGCCTCTCCAAGTGGAGACTAATTTTGTCCCTCAGAATTTTTTCCAATAATTTCCCTACCACAGATGTTAGGCTCACTGGCCTGTAATTCCCTGGTTTATCCCTGCTACCCTTCTTGTATAATGGTACTACGTTAGCTGTTCTCCAGTCCTCTGGTACATCACCTGTGGCCAGAGAGGTTCTGAAAATTTGTGTCAGAGCCCCTGCAATCTCCTCCTTTGCCTCATACAACAGCCTGGGATACATCTCGTCCGGGCCTGGGGATTTATCCACTTTTTGGCCTGCTAAAACCGCTAGTACCTCCTCCCTCTTGATGCGAATATGTTCAAGCATGTCACAGTCCCCTTGCCCGATTTCTATGTCTACATCGTCTTTGTCCATAGTGAACACAGATGCAAAAAATTCATTTAAAACCCCGCCTACATCATCTGGCTCTACACACAGATTGCCACTTTGGTCCCTAATGGGCCCTACCCTTTCCCTGGTTATCCTCTTCCCTTAATATACTTATAAAACATCTTAGGATTTTCCTTTATTTTGCTCGCCAGTGTTATTTCATGGCCCCTCCTCGCCCTCCTAATTTCTTTTTTAATTATGCCCCTGCACTTTTTATACTCCTCTAGGGCTTCCTCTGTCATATTCTTTTGTAACTGCCAAAAGCCCCCCTTTTTTTCCTAATGCATTTTTGTATATCCCTTGTCATCCAAGGTTCCCTTTGCTTGTTGGTCCCACCCTTGACCTTTACAGGAACATGTTGACGTTGTACTATCTCTATTTCCCTTCTGAAAGTCTCCCACTGTTTTGATGTGGATTTTCCTATAAGTAGCTGCTCCCAGTCCACTTTGGCCAGATCCTGCCTTATCATATTAAAATCGGCCTTCCCCCAATTTAGAACCCTTATTTCTGGGCCGTCTTTGTCTTTTTCCATGACCGCCTTAAATCTCACCGAATTATGGTCACGGTCGCCAAAATGCTCTCCTACTGACACTTCCACAACTTGCCCGGCTACATTCCCTAGAATAAGGTCCAGTACCGCCCCCTCTCTTGTAGGACTTTCTACACGTTGGCTCAAAAAGCTCTCCTGGGTGCACTTTAAGAATTCTGCACCCTCGAAGCCTTTCACACTCTGACTATCCCACTTAATATTGGGGAAGTTGAAATCCCCCACTATTATTACCCGATTATTTTCGCACTTCTCTGAGATGTGCCTACATATCTGTTCCTCTATCTCCCCCTGACTGTTTGGGGGCCTATAATACACTCCCAGCAAAGTGCTTGCCCCCTTTTTGTTTATAAGTTCTACCCATATGGCCTCATTAGAGGAACCCGCTAATATATCATCCCACCTTACAGCAGTAATTGACTCCTTAATTAATATTGCAACACCCCCTCCCCTTTTACACCCCCCTCTGTCTCGCCTGAAGATTCTATACCCCGGAATATTGAGCTGCCAGTCCTGACCCTCCCTCAAACATGTCTCCGTGATAGCAACAATATCGTACTCCCATGTGTTCAACAACAACTTCAGTTCATCCACCTTATTTGCAAGACTCCTTGCATTAAAATAAATGCCTTCCAGCCTTGCCATATTCCCTTTTGCCTTCACATATTTGCTCTGCCTTCCCAGCTGACTTGTTTTTTCCTCCGTATTTGGCTGTAAATCACCCCCTACTATAGCTCCACTCTTTATCCCAACCCCCTGCCAAGTTAGTTTAAACCCCCCCCAGCAGTGCTAGCAAACCTCCCCGCAAGGATATTGGTCCCCCTCTGGTTCAGGTGTAAACCGTCTGACTTGTACAAGTCCCACCTTTCCCAGAAGCAGACCCAGTGATCCAGGAAACTAAAGCCCTCCCTCCTGCACCATCCCTTTTACCACGCATTCATCTGTTCTATCTTCCTATTCCTATACTCACTAGCACGTGGCACCGGGAGTAATCCAGAGATTACAACCTTTGAGGTCCTGCTCTTTAATCTTCCACCTAGCTCCCTAAATTCTTGCTGCAGGACCTCATCCCTCTTTTTACCTATGTCGTTGGTACCAATGTGGACCACGACCTCTGGCTGTTCACCCTCCCCCTCCAGAATTCCCTGCAGCCGCTCCATGACATCCTTGACCCTGGCACCAGGGAGGCAACAAACCATCCTGGATTCACGTCTACGGCCACAGAAATGCCTACCTGTTCCCCTTACTATAGAATCCCCTACCACTATTGCTCTCCCACACTTTTTCCTCCCTCCCTGGGCAGCAGGAGCACCCCCAGTGCCAGGAAGTTGGCTGCTGCTGCCTTCCCCTGGTGAGTCATCCCCCTCAACAGTATCCAATCGGTATACCTGTTTGAGAGGGGAATGGTCACAGGGGTCTCCTGCACTACCTGCCTTCTTCTATTGCTCCACCTGGTGGTCACCCATTTCCTTTCTTCCTGTGCAGCCCTTACCTGCGGTGTGACCAACTCACTAAACGTGTTATCCACGTCCCCCTCAGCATCGTGAATGCTCCACAACCCATCCACCCGCAGCTCCAGCGCCTCAATGCGGTCTGCTAGTAGCTGCAGCTGGATGCATTTCCGGCACACGTGGTCATCAGGGGCACCGGCAGTGTCCCTGAATTCCCACATAGAGCAAGAGGAGCATAACACGGGGCTGAGCTCCCCTGGCATGACTTACCCTTTAATTAATTTAAATTAATTCACTATCACCAATTAAAGATATTTCTAAGGCGCTTGTATAGTCTACCTAGAGTCCCTGCTACACCAGAAAAGACCTAGTAACTGTAAACTACAGAGTTAATGTTTAAAAAAGAGAAATACTCACCAACCAATCACTTACCTGCTCCCTGGTGACGTCACACTCTGATTAATTTTTACCTCTCTCCCCGCTGCTGAGTTGGTGTGCCTCGCTGCTTGCGCCAGTTTTTATGCCGGGCTCCGCCTCACCTCGCTCCCTGGTCCGAACTGGTCGGCCCTCGCTGCTTGCACCGGTTTTTATGCCGGGCTCCGCCTCACCTCGCTCCCTGATCCGAACTGGTCGGGCCTCGCTGCTTGTGCCGGTTTTTATGCCAGGCCCCGCCTCACCTCGCTCCCTGGTCCGAACTGCTCTGGCCTCGCTGCTTGCGCTGGTTTTTATGCCGGGCTCTGCCTCACCTCGCACCCTGGTCCGAAACTGGTCGGGCCTCGCTGCTTGTGCCGGTTTTTATGCCGGGCTCCACCTCACCTCGCTCCCTGGTCCGAACTGGTCGGGCCTCGCTGCTTGCACCGGTTTTTATGCCGGGCTCCACCTCACCTCGCTCCCTGGTCCGATCTGGTCGGGCCTCGCTGCTTGCACCGGTTTTTATGCCGGGCTCTGCCTCACCTCGCTCCCTGGTCTGAACTGGTCGGGCCTCGCTGCTTGCGCCGATTTTTATGCCATGCTCCGCCTCACCTCGCTCCCTGGTCCGAACTGGTCGGGCCTCGCTGCTTGTGCCAGTTTTTATGCCGGGCTCCGCCTCACCTCGCTACCTGGTCCGAACTGGTTGGGCCTCGCTGCTTGCGCTGGTTTTTATGCCGGGCTCCACCTCACCTTGCTCCCTGGTCCGCTACCTAGATGACATCCTTGTAACAGGAGAAAACGAAAACGAGCACCTTCCAATTTGTAGCAGCTGCTCACTAGGCTGAAAGAACGGGTCCTACGAGCAAATCACCTCAAGTGCGAATTTTTCCAGAAACAAATATCATATTGTGGCCACATAATTAACGAGGAAGGGTTGCATAAGTCACCTGAAAAAATTGAAGCGATCATAAAAGCCCCAGCACCTGAAAATGTCTCACAATTAAGGTCGTTCCTGGGATTGATAAATTACTATCATAAATTTTTACCGAACTTGTCAACTCTTCTGCACCCTCTTAACGAATAGCTACAAACGGGAGTAATTTGGAAATGGAGCGAAGACTGTAAATGTGCCTTCCATAAATGCAAAATCTTGATCACATCCAAGAAAGTTTTGGCTCATAACAACCCATCACTGCCAATCAGACTGGCGTGTGATGCATCCCCTTACGGCGTGGGAGCGGTATTATTGCATAGATTCCCTGATGGCTCGGAGCGGCCGATAGCTTTTGCATCACGCTCATTGAACTCAGCTGAGCGTAACTATGCCCAGATCGACAGGAAAGCACTCAGCCTGGTATGGGGAGTGAAGAAATTCAACCATTACCTACACGGACAAAAATTTACCTTGCTGACTGACCATCAACCCCTCGTCTCCATATTCAACCCTAAAAAGTGTGTTCCCATTATGACAGCGCAAAGGCTACAGAGGTGGTCCCTTTTCCTAGGGGCACACCAATATGACATAGAATACAAAGGATCAAAACAGCATGGGAATGCTGACGGTTTATCGTGCCTACCTTTGCCAACGGTAGAAGAGGCACCTACAGTGGACCCAGTGGAGATGTTCCACTCAACCAAAGTGGAATGTCTACCAGTAACAAATTCTGCCATTGAAAAGGAAACGAGAAATGACCCAGCTCTCTCACGAGCCTACGATTTAATGGTGAAGGGATGGCCAGCACATGGCGAACCACTGTTGCCAGCATTCTCGCAAAGAAGAGAACAGCTGTCAGTGTGCCGAGGAACCTTGATGTGTGGATCCAGAGTGGTGATTCCACCCAAACTCCAGGATAAAGTGCTAAAGGAGCTTCACGAGGGGCATCTAGGTGGAGTGAAAATGAAGAACATATCCAGAGCGTTTGTGTGGTGGCCAGGTATCGATGGACACATCGAAGAAATGACCAAGAGCTGCCTAGGATGCCAGAAGGTCCAAAACGCCCCACCACAAGCCCCTCTACATCCATGGGAGTGGCCCTCATCTCCATGGCAAAGGGTACACATCGACTTTGCTGGTCCATTTATGGACTCAATGTTCTTAATCGCGGTTGATGCACACTCCAAGTGGCCGGAGGTAATAAAGATGTCCTCCACTACTACGGAAAAAATCATCACAGAGTTAAGGGCCATATTTGCCAGGAATGGGTTGCCTGAACAGATCGGTTCTGATAATGGACCGCAATTTGTGTCCGAAGAATTCAGGAAGTTCTTAAGAAACAATGGGGTTAAGCACTACACGTCCGCCCCATACCATCCCGCCACCAATGGATTGTCAGAAAGGTTTGTCCAGACCTTCAAGAAGGCCATAAAGGCCATGGGTAATGAAGACATAAATCTACAGCATCAGGTAGATAAATTCTTTTTTGCATACAGGAATGCAACACATGTGGTTGCAAACCATACTCCCGCCATGATGTTCTTCAATAGAAGCCTAAGATGCCAGCTGGATTTGATCAAGCCAAACATCAGAAGGGACGAGGAGAGCCGGCATTTTCAAGGCATGAATGAAAGGCCAACTAGAACCTTCCAGATAGGTCAACAAGTTTTGGCCCGGGACTACCGTACCGAGAAATGGAAGCCTGGAACTATTTGCACACGACTAGGACCGCTGATGTATACCGTGGACATTGGAGAAAGCATAATGAGGCGCCATGCTGATCAGATCATAGAGTCATCCGAAAAGGGGCAACCTACACCAGAACTCCATACGCCTAATGATGAAGCAGAGATACCCATAGTATCTACCTCCAATCCGGTGATACTGGAACCAGATGAACCCGACACTGGCATTCAAGCCGAATCGACCTTGCCAAAAGAACCTACTACACCACCAAAAACTACTATACCACCGAGTCATTATCCGGACCGAGTCAGGAAGCCTCCAGAGAGACTGACTTATAATTGATTAACTGCAGCAAATGTGTAGATTATTGTTCTTGTAACAGGTTAATTAATGATTAGTTATAATGTTATGTACTGGTTGTCTAAAAGGAGAGGAATTGTGGTGTATGTGCCTTTAAGAGCCCCTGTGCTCTGTAATGCCGGTAATGGCCACTCGGGCTATATAAGCCTGTATAGTGTCTTGTATCTGTTAGTTCACCTCCAGACATTGTTCAATAAACACCTGTGAAACCAACTCCTGCATTCCGTGTCTCCATTAACACACGGATACAACAGGATGATGGGTCAATGTTTCTTGCTTTGTGTTAGGATGATGGGTGAATGTGTCATGGTGTGAGTTTGGATAATTGGGTTATGGTGCTTTGTGTGAGTTAGGATGATGGGTGAATGGGTCTTGGTGTGAGGTAGGATGATGGGTGAAAGTGTCTTGGTGTGAGTTAGGATTATGTTTGAATGGGGCTTGGTGGGTGATAGGATGACGTGTGAATAGTTTTGCTGTGAGTTCGGATGATGTGTGATTTCTTCTTGGTGTAAGTTAGGATGTTGGGTGAATGGCTCTTGGTGTGAGTTAGATTGAAGTATGAATGGGGATCGGTGTGAATTTGTATGATGGGTGAATGGGGCTTGATGTGAGTTAAGGTGTTGGGTGAATGGGTCTCGTGTGAGTTAAGATGATGCGTGAAGTTTTTTTTTTGTGTTACGATGATATGTGAATGGCTGTTCGTGTGAGTAAGTAAGATGGGTGAACGTGCCTTTGTGTGATATAGGATGATGAGTGAATGGATCTTGGTGTGTGTTCGGATCGTGGGTGATTATTTCTTGGTGTGAGTTAGGATAATAGGTGAATGGGGCTTGGTGCGAATTAGGATGATGGGTGAATGAAGCTCAGTGAGTATTAGGAGGATGGTTGAAAGGGCCTTGTTGTGAGTTATGATGACGGGTCTTGGTGTGAGTTAAAATGATGGATGATTGTGTATTGGTGAGTGTTTGGATGATGAGTGAATGGGTCTTGGTGTGAGTTAGGATGATGTGTGAATGGGTCTTGTTGTGAGTTAGGTTGATGGGTGAATGTGTCTCAGTGTGAGTTAAGATGGTGTGTGAATGTGTCTTGGTGTGAGTTAGGATGACGTGTGAATGGGGTTTAGTGTGAGTTATGTTGTTGGTTGAATGGGTCTTGGTATGATTTAGGATGATGTGTGAAAGGGTCTTGGTTTGAGTTGGAATGATGGGTCAATGTGTCTTGCTTTGTGTTAGGATGATGGGTGAATGGGTCATGGTGTGAGTTTGGATAATTGGTGTATGGTGCTTTGTGTGAGTTAGAATGATGGGTGAATGGGTCTTGGTGTGAGTTAGGATGATGGGTGAATGTGTCTTGGTGTGAGTTAGGATTATGTGTGAATGGGGCTTGGTGGGAGTTAGGATGATTTGTGAATGGGTCTTGGTCAGAGTGAAGATGATTTTTGAATGGGGCTTGGTTTGAGTTCGGATGATGGATGTATTGATCGTCGTGTGAGTTAGGATGATGGGTGAATGGGAATTGGTATGATTTAGGATTTTGTGTGAATGGGTCTTGGTGTGAGCTTGGATGATGAGTCAATGTGACTTGCTTTGTGTTAGGATGATGGGAGTATCGTGCTTGCTGTGAGTTAGGATGATGGGTGAATAGGGCTTGGTGGGAGTTAGGATGATATGTGAATGGATTTTGGCGTGAATTTGGGTGACCGGCGAATGGTCCTTGGTTTGTGTTGGGATTATGGGTGAATGGGGCTTGGGTTGAGTTAGTACGATGATTGAATGCGTTTCACTGTGAGTTAGGATGATGGGTGAATGAACTTGGTGTGATTTAGGATGATGCGTGAATTGACTTAGAGTGGGATAGGCTAATGGGGGAATGGGTTTTGGTGTAAGTTAGGATGATGAGTGACTGTTTGCTGGTGAGGGTTATGATGATTGGCGAATGGGTCTTGGTATGTGTTAGAGTGGTGACTGAAAGGGACTTGGTGTGAGTTAGAATAATATATGAATGGGGTTCGGTGTGAATTTGGTTGACGTCTGCATTGTCTTGCTCTGAGTTCGGATGATGGGCGAATTGTTCTTGGTGTGTGTTAGGATGTTGGATGAATGGGTCTCGGAGTGAGTTAGGAAGATGTGTGAGTATCCCTTGGTGTGCGTTTGGATGATGGGGAATGGGTCTTGGTGTGAGTTAGGATGATGTCTGAATGTGAAATGTTGTGAGTTAGGATGATGTATGATTGGTGCTTGGATTGAGTTAGGCTGATGGATGAATGGGTTTTGGTGTGCGTTAAGGTGATGGGTGAATGGGTTTTGGTGGGAGTTAGGATGATGGGTGAATGGGTCTTGGTCAGCTTTAAATGATGTGTGAATGAGGCTTGGCTTGAGTTCGGATGATGGATGAATTGTGATTCCTGTAAGTTAGGATGATGTGTGAATGTGTCTTGGTGTGAGTTTGGATGATGGGTCAATGTGTCTTGCTTTGTGTTAGGATGATGGGTAAATGGATCTTGGTTTGATTTAGGAAGATGTGTGAATGGGTCTTGGTGTGAGTTAGGATACTGTGTGAATGGGCGTCGGTGTGCCTAGGGATGATGAGTGAATGGGTCGTGTTGTGAGTTAGCTTGATGGGTGAATGAGTGTTAGCGTGAGTTAAGATGATGGGTGAATTTGTCTTGGTGTGAGGTAAGATGATGGGTGAATTTGTCTTGGTGTGACTTAGGGTGATTGGTGAATGGGACTTGGTGTGAGTTAGGACGATGGATGAAGGGATCCTGGTGTGAGTTCGGATGAAGTTTGAATGGTCTTGGTGTGAGTTAGGATGATGGTTGAATGCTGGTTGGTATGAGTTAGGATGATGGGTGAATGTGGCTCGGTGCAAGTTAGGATGATCTGTAAATTGTTCCTGGTTTGAGTTAGTATGATGAGTGAATGGATTCGCTCTGCGTTAAATGATGAATGTATTGGGTTTGGATTGAGTTAGGATGGTGGGTGAATGGTTCCTGGTGTGTGTTAGGGTTATGTGTGAATGGGGCTTGGTGCGAGATTGGATGATTGGTGAATGGGTCTTGGTCAGATTTAAGATTATGTGTGAATGTGTCTTGGTGTGAGATTGGATGATGTGCGAATGGATTTTGGCGTGAGTTAGGATGATGGCCGAATGCTCTCGGTGTGAGTTAGGATGATGGTTGAATGGGAGTTTGTGTGAGATGGGATGATGAGTAAATGCGTCTTGGTGTGTGTTAGGACGATGGGTGAATAGGGCTTTATGTGAGTTTGGATGATGGGTGGATGGGGCTTGGTGTGAGTTTGGATGATGTGTGAATTGTCCTCTGTGTGCGTTTTAATGCTGGGTGGATGAGGCTTGTTGTCAGTAAGGATGAAGATTGAATGTATCTTTGTGTGGTTTAGGATAACGTGTGACTGCGTCTTGGTGTGGCTAAGGATTATATTTGAAAGAGCCTTGGTGACAGTTTGGATGATTTGTGAAGGTGCCTTGCGGTGAGTTAAGATGAACTGTGAATAGGTCTTGGTGTGAGTTAGTAGATGAGTGAGGGTTTATTGTTGTGAGTTAGGCAGATGGGTGAATGGGTCTTGGTGTAAGTTAGGATGTGGAGTGAATGCGTCTTTGTGTGATTTAGGATGGTAGGTGAATGGGGCTTGGTGTGAGTTAGGATGATGGGTGAATGGGGTTTGGTGTGGTTTAGGATGGTGGGTGAATAGGGCTTGCTGTGAGTTAGGATGATCAGTAAATGGGTCTTGGTGTTTGTTAGGATGATGAGTAAATGTGTCTTGGTGTGAGTTAGGATGATGTGTGAATGCGTTTTGGTGAGCGTTATGATGCTGAGTGAATTGGTATTCTTGTGATTGATGATGATGGGAGAATGGGTCTTGGTGTGAGTTAGGCTGATAGGCGAATGGGTCTTGGTGTCAGTTAGGTTGATGGGTGAATGAGTCTTGGTGTGAGTTAGGAGGATATGTGAATGTTCTCGGAGTGAGTTATGATGAGTGTGAATGGTGCTTGGTGTGAGTTACGATGATGGTTTAATGGGGCTTGGTGGGAATTAGGATGATGGGTGAGTTGATCTTAGTGTGTGTTTGGATGATGGTTGAATGGGGCTTGGTGTGAGTTACGATGATATGTGAATCGGGCTTGGTGTGATTTAGGATGATGGGTGAATGTATCTTGGTTTGATTAAGGATGATGGCTGAGTGGGGATGGGTGTGATTTAGGATGATTGGTGAATGGGCCTTGGTCTGAGTTAAGATGATGGGTGAATGGGACTTGGTGTGAATTAGGATGATGGGTGAATGGATCTTGGTGTGAGATATGATGATGGGTGAATGGGTTTGGGTTTAATTTACGATGATGGGTCAATGATTCTTGGTGTGAGTTAAGATGATGGGTGAATAGGGCTTGGAATGAATTAGGATGATGGGTGAATGGAGCTCACTGTGAGTTAGGATGATGGTTGAATGGTCTTAGTGTGAGTTAGGATGATGGGTGAATAGGTCTGGGTGAGTGATTGGATGATGGATGTATGGGTCTTCGTGAGAGTTAGGATGATTCGTGAATGGGGCTCGGTATGACTAAGGATGATGGCTGAATGTGTCTTGTTGTGAGTTAGGATGATGGCTGAATATGTTTTGGTGCGAGTTACGATGCTGGGAGAATGGGGTTTGGTGTGAGTGCTCCTGATGGTTGAAAGAGGCTTGGTGTCATTCAGGATGACCGGTCAATCGTCTTTGTGTGAGTAAGGTTGATGAGACTTGGTTTGAGTGAGAATGACGGGTGAATGGAGCTGCAGTGGTTGAGGATGCTGGTCAATGGGTCTTGGTGTGAGTTCGGATGATGGATGAGTTTTGCTTCATGTGAGTTAGGATGATGGTTGAATGGTCTAGCTGAAGGTTTGCATGATGGGTGATTGGTTTTGGTGTGCCTTAGGATGAGGAGTGAATGGGTATTGTTGTGAGTTAGGATGATGGGTGATTGAGGCTTGGTGTGAGTCTGGATAATGGGTCAATCGGTCTTGCTGTGAGTTAGGATGATGGATGAGTGGATCATAATGTGATTGAGGATGATGGATGAATGGGGTTTGGTGTGAGTTAGGATGATGGTTGAATAATCTTGCTGTGAATTCGGATCAATGGTGAATGTTGCTTGGTGTGAATTAAGATGATAGGTAAATCGTTCTTGGTGTGAGTCAGGATGATGAGTGAATGTGTCTTTGTGTGAGTTAGGATGATGTTTGAATGGGGATTGGTTTGATGTAGGATGACGGGTGAATGGGTCTTGGTGTGAGTTAGGTGGATGGGTGAAAGTGTCTCGGCATAAGTTTGGTTGATGAGTGAATGGGACTTGCTGCATGTTAGGATAACGGGTGAATGGGTCTTGGTGCAAGCTTGATATGTGAAAGCGTCTTGGTTTGAGTTTGGATGATGGGTGAATTGATCTTGGTGTGAGTTACGATGATGTGTGAATGGGGCTTTGTGTGATTTAGGATGATGGGTGAATGGATCTTGGTGTGAGTTATGATAACGGGTGAATGGGTCTTATTGTGGGTAAGGATTACTTGTGAAAGTGCCTTGGTGTGAGTTTGGATGATGGGTGAATGGGTCTTGTTGTGAGTTAGAATTATGTGTGAATGGGACCTGGTGTGTGTTTGGCTGATGGATGAATGAGTCTTGGTTGGAGTTACGATGATTGGTGAATTTGGTGAATGGATCTTTGTGTGAGTTAGGATGATGGGTGAATATGTCTTGGTGTGAGTTAGGATGCTGGGAGAATGGGGTTTGGTGTGAGTTCTGATGATGGTTGAGAGGGGCTTGGTCTGATTTAGGATGACCGGTGAATGGTCTCTGTGTGAGTAAGGTTGATGAGTCTTGGTTTGAGTTAGAATAACGGGTGAATGGAGCTTGTTGAGGTTTAGGATGCTGGGTCAATGGTTCTTGGTGTGAGTTCGGCGATGGATGAGTTTAGCTTCATGTGAGTTAGGATGATGGGTGAATGTTCTAGCTGAAGGTTAGGATGACTGGTGATTGCGTTTGGTGTGCCTTAGGATGAGGAGTGAATGGGTATTGTTGTGAGTTGGGATGATGGATGAATGGATCATGGTGTGATTGAGGATGATTGGTGAATGGGGCTTGGTGTGCGTTAGGATGATGTTTGAATAATCTTGGTGTGAGTTAGGATCAATGGTGAATGTGGCTCGGTGTGAATTAACATGATAGGTGAATCGTTCTTGGTGTGAGTCAGGATGATGAGTGAATGTGTCTTTGTGTGAGTTAGGATGATGGTGGAATGGGGCTTGGTTTGATGTAGGATGACAGATGAAAGTGACCTGGTGTGAGTTAGGGTGATGGCTGAATGGAGCTCGGTGTGACTAAGGATGTTCTGTTAGTGGCTCTTGTTTTGTGTTAGGATAATGGGTGAATGTTTCTTAGTGTGAGTTAGAATGATGTGTGAATGTGACTTGGTGTGTGTTATAATGATGGTTGATTGGGGCTTGGTGTGATGTAGGATGACAGGTGAAAGTGGCCTGGTGTGAGAAAGGGTGATGGGTGAATGGGTCTTGGTGTGAGTTAGGAGGATGGGTGAAAATGCTTAGGCTTAAGTTTCGTTGATGAGTGAATGGGACTTGCTGCAAGTTAGGATAACAGGTGAATGGGTCTTGGTACAAGGTTTATATGTGAAAGCGTCTTGGTTTGAGTTTGGATGATGGATGAATGCATCTTGGTGTGAGTTACAATGATGTGTGAATGGGGCTTGTTGTGAATTAAAATGATGGGTGAATGGATCTTGGTGTGAGTTACGATAACGGCTGAACGGGTCTTGTTGTGGGAAAGGATTATATGTGAAAGTGCCTTGGTGTGAGTTTGGATGATGGGTGAATGGGTCTTGTTGTGAGTTAGAATAATGTGTGAATGTGTCCTGGTGTGTGTTTGGCTGATGGATGAATGAGTCTTGGTTGGAGTTACGATGACTGTTGAATTTGGTGAATGGATATTGGTGTGAGTTAGGATGATGGCTGAATGGGTTTTGGTGTGAATTAGTATGATCGGTGAAAGCGGAAAGGTGTCAGTTAGGATGAAGAGTGAATGGGTCTTGGTGTGAGATAGGATGATGGATGAATGGGCCTTGGTGTGAGTTAGAATGATGGGTGAATTAGTCTTTGTGAGTGTTTGGATGATGCGTGAAATAGTCTTGGTATGAGTTAGGATGAGGGGTGAATGTGGCTTAGAGTGAGTTAGAATGATGGGTGAATGGGCCTTGGTGAGAGTTTGGATGATGGTTGAATGGATCTTGGTGTGAGTTATGACGATGGATGAATGGGGCTTGATGTGAGTTAAGATGTGGGGTGGATGTGTCTTTGTGTGAGTTACGATGATGTCTGAATGTGTCTTGGTGAGAGTTATTTTGCTGAGTGAATGGGTTTGGTGTGATTTAGGATGATGGGTGAATGTGGCTCTGTTTGAGTTAGACTGATGGGCCAATAGTGCCTGGTGTCAGTTACGATGATGGGTGAATATGTCTTGGTGAGAGTTATGATGCTGAGTGAATGGGTCTTGGTGTGATTTAGGGTGACAATTGAATGGGGCTTGGTGTGAGACAGGATGATGTGTGAATGTGTCTTGGTGAGAGTTATGATGCTGAGTGAATTGGTACTGCTGTGATTTAGGAAGATGGCTGAATGTGTATTGGTGTGAATTCAGCTGATGTGCTAATGGGTTTTGGTGTGAGTTAGGATGATGTGTTTGTGGGTCTCGGTGTGAGATGGATGATGATGAATGCTCTCGGTGGGAGTTAGAATGATGAGTTAATGGGCCGTGGTGAGAGATAGAATGATGGATCAACAGTGCTTCGTGTGTGTTAGGATGATGTGTGAATGGTCAAGGTTGACTGGGTCGTGGTGTGAGTTAGGATGATGGTTAAATGGGTCTTGGTGTGACTCAGGATGATGGGTGAATGGGTCATGGTGTGAATTAGGATGACCTGTGACTATGTCCTGGTATGAGTTAGGATGATGGGTGAAAGGGGCTTGATGTGAGATTGGATGATGGGTGCATGTTTCTCAGTGTGAGCTACGATTATGGGTGAATGGTGCTCGGTGTGAAATAGGATGACGTGTGAATGAGTCATCGTGTGAGTTAGGATGGGTCAATCGGGCTTGGTATGAGTTAGTATGCTGGATGAATGAATGTTTGTGTGATTAGTGTGATGTGTGAATGGGTCTTTGAGTCGGTTAGGATGATGGGGGAATGCGTCTTGTTGTGAGTTAGGATGATGGGTGTATTTATCTTGGGTGAGTTGGATGATGGGCATATGGGGCTTGATGTGATCTAGGATGATGGGTGAATGTTTCTTGGTGTGAGATAGGATAATTAGTGAATGGCTCTTGGTGTGAAATAGGATGATGTGTGAATTGACTTGGTGTAAGTTAAAATGTTTGCTGAAAGGTCTTTGTGTGAATTAGGATGATAGGTGAATACTCTCAGTGTGAGTTAGGATGACGGGCGAATGGGTCTTCTTGTGTAATAGGATGATGAGTGAATTGTCTTGGTGTGAGTTAGAATGATTGCTGAAAGGTCTTAGAGTGAGTTAGGATGCTGGGTGAATGCTCTCGGTGTGAGTTAGAATGATGGCTGATTGGGTCTTGGTGTGTGATTGGATGATGGTTGAATGGGGTTTGGTGTGAGTTAGGATGATGGGTCAATCGGGCTTGGTGTGAGTTAGGAAGAACGATGAATGAATCTTGGTGTAAGTTAGGATGATGTGTGAGTGGGTTTTTGTGTCTGTTAGGATGATGGGTTAATGGGTCTTCGTGTGATTTAGGAGAATGGTTGAACGTGGCTCAGTGTGTGTTAAGATGATGGGTGAACGGGTCTTCGTGTGAGTTAGGATGATGGGTGAATAGGTCTTATTGTGAGTTAGAATGATGGGTGAATGTGTCTTGCTGTTAGTTAGGAGGATTGGTGAATGGAGCTTGGTGTGGTTTAGGTTGATGGGTCAATGTGTCCTGCTGTGTGATAGGATGATGGGTGAATGAGTCTTGCTGTGAGTTAGGATGGTGGATGAATGTTTCTTGGTGTGAGTTAGCTTCATCGGTGAATTGGGCTTAGTGTGAGTTAGGATGATGTGTCAATGGATCATGGTTTGAGATAGGATGATGGGTGAATGGTTCTCAGTGTGGGTTAGGATGATGGGTGAATGGGGCTTGGTGTGAGCTAGGTTGATATGTGAATGGGGCTCGGTGTGAATTGAATAATGGGTGAATGTGCCTTCGTGTGAGTTAGGATAATGGGTGATGCGTTTTGGTGCGAGTTAGAATTATGGGTCATACATAGATACATAGTAGATAGGAGCAGGAGTAGGCAATTCTGCCCCTCGAGCCTGCTCCGCCATTCAATGAGATCATGGCTGATCATCCAAATTCAGTATCCTGTCCCTGCTTTCTCCCCATATCCCTTGATACCTTTAGCCTTAAGAAATATATCTAACTCCGTCTTGACTATATTTAATGAACTGGCCTCTACTGCCTTCTGTGGTAGAATATTCCACAGGTTCACTACTCTCTGGGTGAAGAAAATCCTCCTCATCTCTGTCCTAAATGGCTTACCCCTTTTCCTTAGACCGTGACCCCTGGTTCTGGACTCCCCGTCCATTGGGAAGATTCTTCCTGCATCTAGTCTGTCTAGTCCTGTTAGAATTTTATGAATTTCAATGAGATCCCCTCTCATTCTTCTAGACTCCAGCGAGTATAAGCAGAATCGACCTAATCTCTTCTCATACGTCATTCCTGCCATCCCAGGTAACAGTCTGGTGAACCTTCGATGCACTCCCTCCATGGAAAGAACATCCTTCCTCAGATAAGGCGACCAAAACTCCACACAATACTCAAGTTGTTGTCTCACCAAGGCCCTGTACAACTGCAGCGAGACATCCTTCTTCCTGTACTCAATCCCTCTTGCTACGAAGGCCAACATACCATTTGCCTCCTTAACCGCCTGCTGCACCTGCATGCTTACCTTTTGCGACTGGTGCACAAGGACACCTAGGTCTCGTTGCACTTCCCCTTCTCCCAATCTATTGCATTTCAGATAATAATCTGCCTTCCTGTTTTGACACCAATGTGGATAACCTCGCATTTATCCAAGTTATATTGAATCTGCCATGCTTCTTCCCACTCATCCAACCTGCCTAAATCAAACTGGAGTTTCTCGGCATCCTCCTCACAGCACACACGTCCACCCAGCTTTTTGTATTCTGCAAAATTGGAGAAAGTACATCTAGCCCCTCGTCTAGATTATTAATATATATTGTGAATAGCTGGGGTCCTAGGACCAATCCCCACGTTAACCCACTAGTCACTGCCTGCCAGTCGGAAAAAGACCCGTTTATTCCAACTCTTTGCTTTCTGCCTGCCAACCAGTTCTCTATTCAAGTCAATACCTTGCCCCCAATCCCATGTGCTTTAACTTTACACGCTAATCTCTTACGCGGGACCTTATCGAAAGCCTTCTGAAAGTCCAAATACACCATATCCACTGGTTCTCCCTTATCTATTTCACCAGTTACATCCTCAAAATGTTCCAGTAGGTTAGTCAAGCACGATTTACCTTTTGTAAATCCATGTTGACTTTGTCCGATCCTGTCAATGTTTTCCAAGTGCCCTGCTATTACATCTTTTATAATGGACTCTAACATTTTCCCCACTACCGATGTCTTGCTTACCAGTCCATAATTCCCAATTTTCTCTCTACCACCTTTTTTGAATAGTGGGATAACATTAGCTACCCTCCAATCCATGGGTAGTCTTCCTGAGCCTATCGAATTTTGGAAGATGACCAGCAATGCATCTACTATATCTAGGGCCACTTCCTTTAGTACCCTATGATGTAGATTATCAGGCCCTGGGGATTTATCGGCCTTCACTCCCGTCAATTTCTCCAACACCATTTCCATTCAAATACTGATTTCTTTCAGTTTCTCCCTCTCATTAGATCCTATGTTCCCCGACATCTCTGGGAGGTTATTTGTGTCCTCCTTTGTGAAAACAGAACCAAAGTATGTATTTAATTGGCCTATCATTTCTTTGTTCCCCATTATAATTTCCCCTGATTCTGACTGCAAGGCACCTACGCTTGACTTCGCCTATATTTTTTCTCTTCACATATGTATAAATGTTTTTACAGTCAGTTTTTATGTTCCCTGAAAGTTTACTCTCATACTCTATTTTCCCCTTCTTAATTAGTCCCTTTTTCATCCTTTGTTGAATCCTAAACAGCTCCCAATTCTCTGGTTTACTGCTTTTACTGGCCAATTTATATGTCCTCTCCTTGGATCTTATGCTATCCCTAATTTCCCTTGTTTGCCACGGTTGAGTCACCTTTTTTGTTTTATTTTTATGCCAAACTGGGATGAAAAAATTCTGTAGTTCATCCATGCGATCTTCGAATGCTTTCCATTGCCTTTCCACCGGCAACCCTTTGAGTGACATTCCTCAATCAATCCTACCCAACTCCTGTCTCATACCATCGTAGTCTCCTTTATTTAAATTCAGGACCGTAGTCTCTGAGTCAACTACATCACTCTCCATCTTAATGAAGAATTCTATCATATTATAATCGCTCCGGCCCAAGGGGCCTCGCACAACCAGATTGCTAATTGATCCTTTCCAATTACATAATACCCAGTCTCAGATGGCCTGATCTCTAGCTGGTTCCTCCTCATATTGGTCCAGGAAGCCATCCCGTATGCACTCCAGGAATTCCTCCTCCACAATATTGTTACTAATTTGGTTAGCCCAATCTATATGTAGATTAAAGTCACCCATGATAACTGCTGTGCCCTTATTGCACGCTTCTCTAATTTCCCTTTAAATGCCATCCCCAACCTTCGCATTAATGTTTGGTGGTCTAGATACCACACCCACTAACGTTTTCTGCCCCTTGGTACTTCTCAGTTCTACCCATACAGATTCCACATCATCAGAGCTAATATCCTTCCTTACAATTGTGTTAATCCCCTCTTTAACCAGTAATGCTACACCACCTCCTTTTCCTTTTTGCCTATATTTCCTGAATATTGAATACACCTGGATGTTGAGTTCACAGCCTTGGCCACCCTGGAGCCATGTTTCCATAATCCCAATCAAATCATATCCGTTTACTCTATTTGCACATCTAATTCATCCACTTTAATACGAATGCTCCTCGCATTGAGACACAAAGCATTCAGGCTTGTTTTTTTAACGCTCTTAGTCCTTTTAGAATTATTATTTAGTGTGGCCATGTTTTATTTAAACCCTTGATTTCTCTGATTGCCACCTTTGTTTTTCTCCTTCCTGTTTTTTGCTTCTATCATTGTTTCCATTTCCTCTGTCTCCCTGCTCAGGTTCCCAACCCCCTGCCATTTTTGCTTAAACCCTCCTCCAGAGCACGAGCAAACATTCACCCTAGGACATCAGTCCCGGTCCTGCCCTGGTGCGAACCATCCGGTTTGTACTGATCCCACCCCCCCAGAACCAGTTCCAATGTCCCAGGAATTTGAATCCCTCCCCCTTGCACCATTCCTCTAGCCACGTATTTTTCTGAAATATCCTTCTATTTCAACTCTGACTAACACGTGGCACTGGTAGCAATCCTGAGATTACTAACATTGAGGTCCATTCAGTTAGGATGATGGATGAATGGGTATTGGTGTGAGTGAGGATGATGGTTGAAAGGGCCTTGGAGTGAGTTTCAATGATCGGTGAATGGGGATCAGGGTGAGATAGGACAATCGATGAATGCAGATCTCTGTGAATTAGGATGGTGTGAGAATGGGGCTTGGGGTGAGTTAGGCTGATGGGTGAATCTTGCTCGGTATGAATTAGGATGATGAGTGAATGGGTCCTGGTGTGAGTTAGGATGATGTTACGTTGGATCCTGGTGTGACTTAGGAGGATATGTGAATGTGTCTTAGTGAGTGATATGAAGCTGAGTGAATGGGTCTTTGTGTGATTAAGAATGATGGGTGAATGTGTCTTGGTGTGCGTTAGGATGATGGGCGAATGGGGCTTGATGTGATCTGGGATGATGGGTGAATGCTCTCCATGTGAGTTAGGAAGATGGGTGAATGGGTGTTGGTGAGAGTTAGAATGATGGGTGAATGGGTCTTTGAGTGGGTTAGGATGATATGTGAATGCGTCTTGTTGTGAGTTAGGATGTTGAGTGTATGTGTCTTGGTGCGAGTTAGGGTAATGGTTGAATGGGTCTTTGTTTGAACTCGTGTGATGGGTGAATGGCTCTCTGTGTGTGTTTGGATGATGGTTGGATGGGGCTTGGTGCGAGTTAGGATGATGGGTCAATCGGGCTTGGTGTGAGTTAGGATGATGGATGAATGAACGCTTGTGTGAGTTAGGGTGATATGTGAATTGTTCTTTGAGTGTGTTAGGATGATGGGTGAATGCTTCTTGTTGTGAGTTAGGATGATGGGTGTATGTGTCTTGGTGTGATTTAGTAGGATGGGTGAATGGTCTAGGTGTGAGTTAGGATGATTGGTGAATAGGTTTTAGTCTGAGTTAAGATGATATGTGAATTGTTCTTTGAGCGTGTTAGGATGATGGGTGAATGCTTCTTGTTGTGAGTTAGGATGATGGATGAATGGGTCTTGGTGTGAGTTAGGATGATGGATGAATTGTCTAGGTGTGAGTTAGGATGATTGGTGAATAGGTTTTAGTCTGAGTTAAGATGATGTGTGAATGGGGCTTGGTGTGAGTTCGGATGATGAATGAATTGTGCTTCGTGTGAGTTAGGATCATTGGTGAATTGTTTAGGTGCGAGTTAGGATGATGGGTGAATGGGGCAGGGAGTGAGTTAGGATGAAGGAATAATGGATCATGATGTGAGTTAGGATGATGTGTGAATGGGTCTTGGTCTGATTTAGGATGATGGTTGTATGGTTCTTTCTGTGAGTTATTATGATGGGTGAATATGTCTTGGCATGAATTAGGATGATGGGTGAAATGGGCTTCGAATGAGTTTGGATGATGGTTGTATGGTTCTTGGTGTGAGTTAGGATGATGGGTGAATGGGGCTCGGTGTGGATTAAGTTGATGGTTGCATGGTCTTCGTGTGAATAAGGATGATGGGTGTATGTGATTTGGTGTGAGATAGGATTATGGGTGAATTGGGCTTGGTGTGCGTTAGGAAGATGGGTGAATGTGTCTTTGCGTGAGTTAAGCTGATGGGTGTTTTGGGCTTGGTGTGAGTTAGGATGATGGGAGAATGGGTCTTGTGAGTTAGGATGATGGGTGAATGTGTCTTGTTGTGAGTTAGGATGATGGGTGAATGGGGCTTGGGTTGAGTTTGAACGATGGGCGAATGGTGCTCGTTGTGAGTTAGGATGATGTGTGAATATGACTTGGTGAGTGTTATGAAGCCGAGTGAATGGATTTTGGTTGATTTAGGATGATGCATGAATGGGTCTTGGTGTGAGTTAAAATGATGGGCGAATGGGGCTTGATGTAATTTAGAATGAATGGAGAATGGGTCTTGATGTGAGTTAGGATGATGAGTGTGTCGGTCTTAGTGCGAGATAGGATAAGGTGTGAATTGCCTTGGTGTGAGTTAGGATGTCTTATAAATGGGCTGGGTGTGAATTAGGATGAAATGTGAAAGGGTCTTGGTGAGAGTTAAAATGATGGCTGTATGGGTCTTGTTGTGTCTTTTGATTATGGTTGAATGGAGTTTGGTGTGAGTTAGGATGATGGGTCAATCGGGCTTGGTGTGAGAGAGGATGATGGATGAAAATATCTTGGTGTGAGTTTGGATGATGTGTGAATGGGTCTTTGTGTGGGTTAGGATGATGGGTGAATGCATCTTGTTAGAGATCGAATGATGTGTGAATGTGTCGCTTTGTGAGTTAGGATGATATGCGAATTGGACTTGGTGTGTGTTTGGATGATATGTGAATTGGGCTTGTTGTGATTTAGGATAATCGGTGAATGTTTCTTCGTGTGGGTTAGGATGACGGGTGAAAGTGCCTTCGTGTGAGTTAGGATGATGTCTGATGCGTTTTGATGCGAGTCAGGATGATTCGTGAATGTGGCTCACTGTGAGATAGGACAATGAGTGAATGGGGCTTGGGGTGAGTTATGATGATGAGAGAATGGTGCTCGCTTTGAGTTAGGATGATGAGTGAATGGCACCTGGTGGGAGTTAGGATGATGGGAGAATGGGTTTTGGTGTGAGTTAGGATGATGTGTGAATGTGTCTTGGTGAGTGTTTAAACGCTGAGTGAATAGTCTTTGTGTGATTTAGGATGATGGGTGAATGGGTCTTGGTGTGAAATAGAATGATGGGCGAATGGGGCTTGATGTGATCTGGGTTGAGATGTGAATGGTTGTTGTTGTCAGGTAGGATGACTAGTGAATGGGTCTTGGTGTGAAAAAGGATGATGGGTGAATTGTCTTGGTGTGAGTTAGAACTATTGCTGAAGTGCCTTGGCGTAAATTAGAATGACGTGTCAATGCTCTTCGTGTGAGTTAGGATGATGGGTGAATGTGTTTTGGTGATAGTTAGAATGATGGCTGAATGGGTCTTGGTGAGTGTTTGGATGATGGTTGAATGGGACTTTGAGTGGGTTATGATGATGGGTGAATGCGTCTTGTTTTTAATTAGGATGATGTGTAAATGTGTCTTGGTGTGTGTTTGAATGATGGGTGAATGGGTCTTCCTTTGATTTAGTAGAATTGGTGGATGGGGGTCGGTGTGATTTAGGATTATGGGTGAATGGGTCTTGTTGTGAGTTAGGATGATGGGTGAATGGGTCTTGCTGTGAATTAGAATGAGGGATGAATGGGTCTTGCTGTGAGTTAGGATGATGTGTGAATGGGTCTTGCTTTGAGTTAGGCTGATGTGTGAATGGGTCTTGTTGTGAGTTAGGATGATGGGTAAACTGGTCGTGGTGTGAGTTTGGATGGTGTGTTTATGGTTCTTGGTGTGAGTTAGGATGATGTGTGAATGGGGCTCGGTGTGAATTAGGATGATGGGTGAATGTGGCTTCGTGTGAGTTAGGATGATGAATGATGGGTTTTGGTATGGGTTAGTATTATGGTTCAATTCTTGGTGTGATTTATGTTGATGGTTGCATTGGGCTTGGTGTGAGTTAGGATGATGGGTGATGGGTTTTGGTATGGGTTAGTATTATGGTTGAATTCTTCTTGGTGTGATTTATGTTGATGGTTGCATTGGGCTTGGTGTGAGTTAGGATGATGGGTGAATGGTTATTGGTGTGAATTACCATGATGGTTGAATGCTTCTGTGTGAGTTAGAATGATGGGTGAATGGGTCTTTGTTTGAGTTAGGATGAGTGTGAATGTATCTTGGTGTGAGTTAGGGTGATGGGTGAATGGGGCTTGGGGTGAGATAGAACGATGGTTGAATGGGTCTTGGGATGAGATAGGACGATGGATGAATTATATTCCTGTGAGGATAATGAGTGAATGGGGCTTGAGATGAGTTAGGATGATGAATGTATGGGTCCTGTGTGTATTAGGATGATGGGAGAATGGGTCTTGCTGTGAGTTAGGAAGACGTGTGAATGTGTCTTGGTGAGTGATATGATGACGAGTGAATGGGTCTTGGTTTGATTTGGATGATGTGTGAAAGTTTATTGGTGTGAGTTAGGATGATGGGTGAATGCATCTTGGTGTGAGATATGATGATTGGTGAATTGTCTTTGTTTGAGTTGGATGAATTGTGCTCGATGTGAATTAGGATGATGAGTGAATGTGTCCTGGCATGTGTTAGTATGAAGGGAGATTGGGTCTTGGTGTGTGATTGGATGATGGGTGAATGGGTCTCATGTGATTTAGGAGGATGGGGGAATGGTTCTTGGTGTGAGAGGACAATTGGTGAATGGGTCTTGGTGTGAGTTAGAATGAAGGGTGAATAGGTCTTGGTGTGTGATTGGATGATTGGTGAATGGTTCTTCGTGTGATTTAGGAGGATGGGTGAATGGGGCTCGGTGTGAGTTAGGAAGATGTGTGATCGGGTCTTGGTGTGAGTTACGATGATGGGTGAATGGATCTTGTTGTGAGTTAGAATGATGTGTGAATGAGTCTTGGTGTGAGTTAGGATGATGGATGAATGGGTCTTGGTGTGAGTTAGATTGATGGGTGAATTGGGGTTGGTGTGAGTTAGGATGATGGGAGAGTCGGTATTGGTGTGAGTTAGGATGTTGGGTGAATGGGTCATGGTGTGGCTTTGGATGATGGGTGAATGGGGGTCGGTGTGAGTTAGAATGATGTTTGAATGTGTCTTGTTTTGAGTTAGTTTGTTGGGTGAATGTGTCTTGTTGTGAGTTATTTTAATGGGAGAATAAATCTTGGTTTGGATTAGGATGTTGTGTCAATGTGTTCTTCTGTGTGTTACGATGATGGATGAACGGGCCGTGGTGTGAGTTAGGGTGATGTGTGAATATGTCTTGATATGAGTTGGATGATGGGTGTATGCTTCTTGTTGTGAGTTAGAATGACGGGTGAATGAGGCTCGGTGTGAGTTAGTGTGATGGGTGAATGGATCTTGGAGTGAGTTAGAATATGTTAGAATGGTTCATTGTGTGAGTTAGGATGATGGCTGATTGGAACTTGGGTGAGTTAGAGCGATGAGTGAATGCAGCTCTCTGTGAGTTATGATGATGCAGAATGGAGCATGGTGTGAGTTAGGATGATGGGTGAATGGTGCTCGGTGTGAGTTAGGATGATGAATGAATGTGTGCTGGCGTGAGTTATTATGATGGGAGAATGGGTTTTGGTGTGAATTAGGATGATGCGTTAATGGGTCCTGCAGTAAGTAAGGATGATGTGTGAATGTGCATTGGTATGAGTTAGTATGATGTATGAATGGTTCTTTGTGTGGGTCAGGGTGATGGGTGAATGGGTCTTGCTGTGGGTTTGGATGGTGGATGAATGCGTCTTTTTGTGAGTTAGAATGATTGGTGAATGTGTCTTGGTTTCAGTTAGGATGATGGGTAAAAGTTTTTGGTATGAGTTAGGGTGATGGTGAATGGGGATTGGGCTGAGTTAGGATGATGTGTGAATGGCATTTGGTGTGAGTTAGGTTGGTGTGTGAAAGCGGGTCGCTGTGAGTTTGGATGATGGGTGAATGGGTCTTGGTGTGAGTTAGGATGATGGGTGAATGGGGCTCCCTGTGAGTTAGGATGATGGGTGAATGTGTGCTGGCGTGAGTTAGTATGATGGGAGAATGGGACTTGGTGTGAATTAGGATGATGTTTAAATTAATCTTGCCGTGTGTTAGGATGATGGGTGAATGGGTCTCGGTGTGAGTTAGGATGATGGGTGAATGGCATTTGGTGTGAGTTAGGATGATGTGTGAAAGCGGGTCGCTGTGAGTTAGGATGATGGGTGAATTGAGCTTGGTATGATTTAGGATGATGGATGAATGGGTCTTGGTGTGAGTTAGGATGATGACAGAATCAGTCTAGTTGTGAGTTAGGATGATGGGTGAAAGTGTCTTTGTGTGATTTGGATGGTTGGTGAATGTGTCCCCGTGAGAGTGATGATGATGTGTAAATGTGTTTTGCTGTGAGTTTGGATGATGGGTGAATTGGATTTGGTGTGAGTTTGGATGATGGTTGAATGGACTTGGTGTGAGATTGGATAATGGGTGTATCGGTCTTGGTGTGAGTTAGGATGATGTGTGACTGGTCTTGGTGTGAGTTAGCATCATAGGTGAATGGGGCTCGGTCTGAGTTAGGATGATGGGTGAATGTTTCTTGGGTGTGATTTAGGAGGATGGGTGAATGGGTCTTGTTGTGAGCTAGGATAATAGGTAAATGGGGTTGGGTGTGATCTAGGAAGATTTGCGCATATGTCTTTGTGTGAGTTAAGTTTATGAGGAAATTGGGCTTGGTGTGAGTTAGGATGACGGTCAATCGGGCTTGGTGTGAGTTAGGATAATGTGCGAATGCGTCTTGTTGTGAGTTAGGATGATGGATTAATGGGCCTTGCTACGAGTTAGTGTGATTGGTGAATGGTGCTCCGCGATAGTTAGGATCTGTGTGAATGGGTCTTGGATTTAGTTAGGATGATGGGTGAATGGGTCTTGGTATGACATAGGATGATAGGTGAATGGAGCCCAGTGTGAGTTAGGATGGTGGGTGAATGGAGTTGGTGTGAGTTAGGATGTTTGATGAAAGAACCTTGGTGTGAGCTAGCATGACTGGTGAATGGGTCTTGTTGTGGGTTATGATGACGTATGAATTCGTCTTGTTGTGAGTTAGAAAGTTGGTTAATGTGGTTCATTTTGTGTTAGGATTTTGGGTGAATTGGTCTTGGTGTGAGTTAAGATGATTGGTGAATGGGTCTTCGTGTGAGTTAGGATGATGGGTGAATGGGTCTTGTTGTTTGTTCGGATGTTGGTTGAATGGGTCTTCTTGTGATTTAGGAGAATGGGTGAACGGGGCTTGGTGTGAGTTAGAATGATGGGTGAATGGGTATTTTTGTGAGTTAGGATGGCGGGTTAATTGGGCTTGGTGTGATTTAGGAAGATGGATGAATTGTTCTTGGTGTGAGTTAGCATGATGAGAGAATGGGTCTTGTTGTGAGTTTGGATGATGTGTAAATTTTCTTGGTGAGAGTTAGGATGATGGCTGAAAGATCTTGGTGTGACTTAGGATGATGGGTGCATCGTCTTGGTGTGAGTTAGGATGATGGGCAAATGGGACCTTGTCTGAGATATAATGATGGTTGAATGGAGCTTGGTGTGATTCAGGATGATGGGTCAATTTTTCTTGCTGTGAATTAGGATGATTACTGAATGATTCTTGATGTGAGTTAGGATGATTGGTGAATGGGTCTTGGTCTGAGTTAAGATGATGGGTGAATGGGGTTTGGTGCGAGTTAGGATGATGGGTGAATGGAGTTTGGTGTACGATGCATGATGGGTGAATGAGTCTGTCTGTGATTTAGAATGATGGGTTAATAGGTCTTGGTGTGAGTTAGTTTGTTGTGTGATTGGAACTTGGTGTGGGTTAGGAACATGAGTGAATGGGGCTTCTGTTGAGTTAGGATGATGAGTGAATTGGGCTTGAAGTGAGTCAGGATGGTGGGTGAAAGTGACCCGGTTTCAGTTAGGTTGATGGGTGAATAGTCTTGGTGTGAGTTAGGATGATATGTGAATGGGTCTTGGCGTGAGTTAGGATGATGGGAGAATGGATCTTGTTGTCAGTTAAGGTGATGGGTAAATATGCCTTGGTATAAGTTAGGATGATGGGTGAAAGGGGTTGGCGTGAGTTTGGACGATGTGAGAATGTTTCTTGGTGTGAGTTATGATGATGGGTGAATTGAACACGGTGTGAATTAGGATGGTGGGTGAATGTGTTTTGGGTTGATTTAGGATGATGACTGAATGGGTCTAGGTGTGAGCAATGCTAATGTGGTAATGGGGTTAGGTGTGATCCAGGATGATGTGTGTATGTGTCTTTGTGTGAGTTAAGATGATGGGTAAATGAGGCTTGTTGGGAGTTAGGATGATAGGGCAAGCGGGCTTGATGTGAGTTAGGATTATGGATGAATTGAGCTTGGTGTGAGATAGGATGATGGGTGAATGTGGCTTGGTGTGAGTTAGAATAATGGGTGAATGGGGCTCGGTCTCAGTTAGAAAGGTGGCTCAATGTGTCTTGGTGTGAGTTTGGATGATGTTTGAATGGGGCATGGTTTGAATTAGGATGATGGTCAATCGGGCTTGGTGTGAGTTAGGATGATGGAGGAATGAATCATGGTCTGAGTTAGGATGATGTTTGAATGAGTCTTGGTGTGGGTTATGATGATGGGTGAGTGGGTCTTGGTGTGAGTTAAGATGATTGGTGAATGGGCCTTGGTGTGAGTTAGAATGATGGGTGAATGGGTCTTGGTGTGTGTTTGGATGATGGGTGAATGAGTCTTCTTGTGATTTAGGAGAATGGATGAATTGAGCTTGGTATGATTTAGGATGATGAATGAATGGGTCTTGCTGTGAGTTAGGATGATGACAGAATCAGTCTAGTTGTGAGTTAGGATGATGGGTGAGAGAGTCTTTGTGTGATTTGAATGGTTGGTGAATGTGTCCCCGTGAGAGTGAGGATGATGGGTAAATGTGTCTTGCTGTGAGTTTGGATGATGGGTGAATGGGATTTGGTTTGAGTTTGGATGATGGTTGAATGGACTTGGTGTGAGATTGGATGATGGGTGTATCGTTCTTGGTGTGAGATGGGATGATGGTGCAATGGAGCTCGGTTTTAATTTGGATGATGAGTGAATGGGTCTTGGTGTGATTCAGGCTGATAGATGAATTGAGCTTGGTGTGATTTAGGATGATGGATGAATGGGTCTTGGTGTGAGTTAAAATGATGGGTGAATGGGTCTTGGTGTGTGTTTGGATGATGGTTGAATGGGTCTTCTTGTGATTTAAGAGAATGGGTGAACGAGGCTGGTGTGAGTTAGGATGATGGGTGAATGGGTCTTGTTGTGAGTTAGGATGATGGGTGAATTGGGCTAGGTCTGATTTAGGATGATGGATGAATGGGTCTTATTGTGAGTTAGGATGATGGGAGAATGGGTCCTGGTCTCAGATATAATGATGGTTGAATGGAGCTTGGTGCGATTCAGGATGATGTGTCAATTGTTCTTGCTGTGAGTTAGGATCATTGGTAAATTGGTCTTGGTGAGAGTTCAGATGATGTTTGAATGGGGCTTGGTGCGTGGTAGGATGATGGGTGAGTGGAATTTGGTGTATGACGGATGATGGGTGAATGAGTCTGGCTGTGATTTAGGATGATGAGATAATGGGTCTTGGTGTGAGTTAGTTGCTGTGTGATTGGAAATTGGTGTGGGTTAGGAACATGGGTGATTCGGGTTTCTGGTGATTTAGGATGATGAGTGAATTGGGCATGTACTGAGTCAGGATGGTGGTTGAAGATGGCTTGGTTTGGGTTAGGTTGATGGGTGAATAGTCCTGGTGTGAGTTAGGATGATGTGTAAATGGGTCTTGGCATGAGTTAGGATGATGGGTGAATGGGTCTTGGTGTCAGTTAAGTTGATGGGTAAAGATGCCTTGTTATAAGTTAGGATGATTGGTGAACGGGGTTGGTGTGAGTTTGGACGATGGGTGAATGTGTATTTTTGTGATTTAGGATGATGAGTGAATGGTTCTTGGTGTGAGCAAGGATGATGGCGGACTAGGGTTGTGTGTGATCTAGGATGATGTGTATATGGGTCTTTGTGTGAGTTAAGATGATGGGCAAATGGCGCTTGTTGTGAGTTAGGATGATAGGGCAAGCGGGCTTGATGTGAGTTAGGATTATCGATGCATTGATCTTGCTGTGAGATAGGATGATGGGTGAATGTTGATTGGTGTGAGTTAGAATGATGGCTCAATGGGTCTTGGTGTGTTTGGATGTTTGTTGAATGGGGCTTGGTTTGAGTTAGGACAAATTCAACATGGATTTACAAAAGGTAAATCATGCTTGACTAATCTACTGGAATTTTTGAGGATGTAACTGGTAAAATAGATAAGGGAGAACAGTGGATCTGGTGTATTTGGACTGTCAGAAGGCTTTCGATAAGGTCCCGCATAAGAGATTAGCGTGCAAAATTCAGGCACATGGGATTGGGGCAAGGTATTGACTTGGATAGAGAACTGGTTGGCGGACAGAGTTTGAATAAACGGCTCGTTTTCCAAGTGGCAGGCAGTGACTAGTGGGGTACCGCAAGGATCGGTCCTAGGACCCCAGCTGTTCTCCATATATATTAATGATCTGGACGAGGGATTTGGATGTAATATCTCCAAATTTGCAGACGACACAAAGCTGGGGGGAGGGTATGCTGTGAGGAGGATGTCGTGAAACTCCAGCACGATTTGGGCAGGTTGGGTGATTCGGCAGAAACATGGCAAATGCACTATAATGCGGATAAATGTGAGGTTATCCACTTTGGTGGCAAAAACAGGAAGGCAGATTATTATTTGAATGGTAATAGTTTGGGAGAAGGGGAAGTGCAAAGAGACCTGGGTTATCTTGTACACCAGTCGCTGAAGGTAAGCATGCAGGAGCAGCAGGCGGTTAAGAAGGCAAATGGTATGTTGGCCTTCGTAGCAAGAGGGTTCGAGTACAAGAACAAGGATGTCTTGCTACAGTTGTACAGGGCCTTGTGTGCAGATTTGGTCGCCTTACCTGAGGAAGGATGTTTATGCCATGGAAGGAGTGCAGCGAAGATTCACCAGGCTGATACCTGGGATGGCAGCAATGACGTATGAGGAGAGATTGGGTCGATTGGGTTTATACTCACTGGAGTTTAGAAGATTGAGAGCGGATCTCATCGAAACCTATAAAATCCTGTCAGGCCTGGACAGACTCGATGCAGGAAGGATATTTCTGATGGCCGGGGAGTCCAGAAACAGGGGTCATAGTCTAAGGATAAGGGGTAAGCCATTTAGGACTGAAATGAGGAGGAACTTCTTCACCCAGAGAATGGTGAACCTGTGGAATTCTCTGCCACAGAGGGCGGTGGAGGCCAGTTCATTAAGTATATTCAAGAAAGAGTTGGATATAGTTCTTAAGGCTAAAGGGATCAAGGGATATGTGGGGAAGCAGGGACCGGGTACTGAATTTGGATGATCAGCCATGATCTCATTGAATGGCGGAGCAGGCTCGAAGGGCCGAATGGCCTACTCCTGCTCCTATCTTCTATGTACCTATGTATCTATGATGGTCAATCGGGATTGGTATGAGTTAGGATGATGAATGAATGAATCTTGATCTGAGCTAGGATGATGTTTGAATGGGTCTTGGTGTGGGTTATGATGATGGGTGAATGCGTCTTGTAGTAAGTTAGAATGAATTGTGAATGTTGCTCTTTGTGAGTTAGGATGATGGGTGAATTGGACATGTAGTGAGTTAGGAGGATGGATGAATGAATCTTGGTGTGAGTTAGGTTGATGTGTGAATGGGGCTCGTTGTGAATAAGGATGATGGCTGAATGGGTCTTGTGTGTGATTTAGGATGCTGAGTGAGTGGGCTGTGGTGTGAGCTAGGCTGAAGGGTGAATGCGGTTGGGTGTGAGTTAAGATGATATGTGAATGGGCCTTGGAGTGAGTTACGATGATGGGTGAATGGGTCTTGGTGTGAGCTCGGTTGATGGGTGAATGGAGCTTGGTGTGATTTAGGATGCTGAGTGAATGTGTCTTAGTGTGAGCTCGGTTGATGGGTGAATGGGTTTGGGTGTGATTTAGGATGATGGGTGAATGTGCCTTGCTGTGAGTTAGGATTATGGGTCGCCACCTTGTCGTGGTGGAAAGGCTTGCATCAACCTATGAACCTGTGAGCGATGCCGTCGGGAGCATAGGTCTTGGCAGGGTCACCCAAGGCGGTAAGCACAAGGGGGAGGTTCCAGACGAAGTGCGATCCATACCAAGTCCTCAACGGTGGATCAGGCGGATGATGGTGGTAACTCTGAATCACTTTGGTTCAGGGGCTGCGAGAAGCACCACAACGGCTGTGAAGGTGGAAGAAGGTTGCAGCAGAGAGGGGTCTCCAGTCGTCTCGGTTTTTCCTTGCCACTGGACCCTGGCACCTTTTCTGTTAAGGATCGTGTGGTGGCTGGCTGTGCACCAACCACCCCATGCTAAAAGATACCACGCACAGGCGTCCTTCAGAGGGATATACATTTATCTTTACAACATGCCAGCTTAAAGTCCTGTGGCGATCAGTAAGTGGTGATGGCGGCAGGATTGTGAGATCTGGAAGCTCCTAATCACAAGCTGGCACACTAGGCGGTGGGTGTCTGATTCAAGCGTCGGGCTCCTGGATCGTTGCAGGGGAGTCCCCCGGCAGCTACATCCATGACTGAGCAGCCCTATTTAGGATCTGCTCTGCTCAACCTGAACAGGGAGGAGGCTAGAAATGGTGCCCCAAAAATAGCCTGCCACAATAACACTCTGTCTGGAATACCGCATCCAGAGGGGTCACCAAAGTGCGGTCCTAAAGAGAGAAAATTGAACTTCGGAGCATGGAATGTGCGGACACTAGTACACAGTGCAACAATTGATCGACCAGAGAGAAGGACGGCCATCGTATGCAGAGAGCTGAAACGATGCAACATTGATATAGCGGCCCTATCTGAAACTCGACCAGCAGAAGAAGGTCAATTGAAGGAGGAGAAGGGGGGTTACACATTCTACTGGAAAGGGAAGCCAACGGAAAACCCACAGATCCATGGAGTTGGATTTGCCATCAAAAATGATCTTTTTAGCCAACTCTCCGAATTTCCTGTAGGAATCAATGAACGCCTCATGAAAATGCGTCTAACCCTATCCAACAATCAGATGGAAACAGTTGTGAGTGCTTATGCTCCCACCGTGGATTCGCTAGATGAAGTAAAGGAGATCTTCTGTGCTGACCTGGATAAAACCTTGTCTGGTATCCCAAAAGACGATAAAGTCATTCTTCTTGGGGACTTCAGTGCCAGGGTCGGTCGGGCTTACCAACTATGCAAAGGTATCATAGGAAAAGAGGGCATCGGAAAGTCCAACTTAAATGGACTTCTTCTTCTCACTAAATGTGCTGAGCACAACCTCATAATCACAAACACTTTCTTCTGACGAAAAAACAAGTACAAAACCTCTTGGAGGCACCCCCGTTCAAAATTGTGGCATCTCATTGACTATGTCATTGTACGGGCAAGGGATCGTCGTGATGTTCTGGTCACTAAGGCCATGTTCAGCACTGATGACTGCTGGACAGGTCATCGCCTTATCCGAGCAACTATGTCCCTCAAACTAAAGCCCAAGATACGTGCTCAGAAGAAGAAATTCCGGCCAAAATTAAACATTGAGTGTCTTGCAGACACTGCCATTCAGCAGTGCTTTCAGGATTCCATCAGGCAAAGTCTTCCAAAGGAATATCCACATGATACTGGAGAACATTGGGAACTGCTGAAAGCCACTATCGTCAACACCTCCCAGAACATATTCGGTTGCAAGTCCAGAAAACATCAGGACTGGTTTGATGAGAACGACTCAGAAATTGAGCAGCTCATAGAAAGGACAAGGATAGCATTCTGCGCCTGGCAAAACGACATCAGCAGCAAGGCCAAATGAGAGGCTCATGCTAAAGCTAAGGCAGATGTCCAGCAGAGAATAAGGGAGATGAAGAGCAACTGGTGGTCTCAAAAGTCCCTAGAAATACAACGTATGGCTGATACTGGGGACTCCAGAGGCTTCTTCAGTGCCACCAAGGCAGTTTTCGGACCAAGCTACCGTGGCTTAAACCCCTTACGCTCTAAGGATGGTTTTACTCTGCTAAAGGAGAAGGAGGCAATTGACACAAGATGGAGGGAGCATTTTCAAGAACTGCTCGAACCGACACAGTAACGCACATCTGGAGTCCATCAATCAATTACCACAGAGACCAGAAAAGGAGGAAATGGGTGTACATCCAAGCATTGTAGAAGTGCAGAATGCCATCAGGTCCATGAAAAACAATAAAGCTTCCGGCTCAGATGGGATTCCAGCAGAAATCCTTCAAAAAGGTAGCCCTGAGCTCCTGACACACATACATTCCTTCCTCCTAAAAACATGGCAGCAGGAAGAAATTCCACAAGATCTCAGAGACGCTTTGACTGTTACTATCTTTAAAAAGGGGGAAAAGTCGGTGTGTGGAAACTACCGAGGTATCTCCCTTCTTTCTTCCACAGGAAAAGTGGTTGCCCGTGTGCTTGCTAATAGACTTCTGCCGTTATCTGAGGAGGTGCTTCCGGAGTCGCAGTGTGGTTTCTGAGCATCCAGAGGAACAGCTGATATGATCATCACAGCAGGTCAATTACAGGAGAAATGCCGTGAACAAAAGCAACCACTGTTCATAGATTTCATAGACTTAACTAAAGCTTTTGACACCATCCACCGCCAGACTTTATGGCACATCTTGTCTAAACTTGGTTGTCCCGATAAATTCATCTTAGTTCTGAGGCTGCTACATGACAAAATGCCCGCAGCAGTTCTCAGCAGCAGTGGTTCTATTTCAGAGCCCTTTACATTTGAGACAGGAGTAAAATAGGGCTGCATCATTGCTCCAACCCTTTTTGCAGTGTTCATCTCAGTTATCCTCGATCTTATCGGCAATGACCTGCCCACCGGAATTCAAATCCTTTACTCTACTGATGGCCGACTTTTCAATCTCAACAGGCTTAAGGCCAAGAGCAAAGTCTCCATCACTACCATTATGGAGTTGCAGTATGCAGGTGATAACGCCATCACAGCTCTTTCCGAGCATGATCTACAAAACACCTTGAATGTTTTTTCCAGAGCCTACAAACTTCTGGGCCTCACCATGAATATAAAGAATACCCAGGTGCTCCTCCAGCCATCACCTAATCAGCTTGTACCTCCTCCCTCTATAAAGATTGATAATAAAATCCTTGAAAAAGTCAACACCTTTCCATATCTTGGTAGCCATTTATCCTCCAACGCTGACATTGATTCTGAAATTCATCACAGCCTGATTTGTGCAAGTGCAGCCTTTTCTAAAGTGAGGAGGAGAGTCTTTGAAAATCTTGACCTCCGAGTCCAAACTAAAATTTTTGTATACAAAGCCATCATCCTTCCCACCCTTTGATATGGAGCTGAAAGCTGGACTACGTACAGTAGACATCTCAAAGCCTTAGAGCAATACCACCAACTCTCCCTATGCAAAATCTTGAGGGTCAGCTGGGAGGACAAGCGTACCAACTGGAGTATACTTGAAGAGGCCAATATCTACAGCAACACTACGCTCATCATGCAGCATCAACTCCGATGGATTGGGCATGTCATTCGCATGTAAGACTCACGTCTCCCAAAACAGGGTCTGTACTCCCAATTGAAGGAAGGGCAGAGGTCTCCTGGTGGTCAAAAAAGCGTTACAAAGATAACATCAAAGTAATCCTTAAAAAGTTCCATATCGATATTAATAACTGGGAGGATATCGCACTGGACAGAGACAATTGGAGAAAATGCATCCACAATGGTGCCACACTACATGAAAAGAATCTCCAGCGTGCCGCTGAGGATAAACGCCAGCGCCATAAGGAGAGACAACAACTTAAGAAGACCCATACTCCAGTTACTACCAATAGTCTTACATGCCCACACTGCAGTAGAGTCTGTGGATCTCGAATTGACCTCCACAGCCACCTAAAGACCCACATAGTAGATGACTGATGAAGGACATACCATACTCGAATTTGAGTGGTCGCCGATGATGATGGGTCTTGTTGGGAGTTGGATGATGGCTGAATGGAACTTGGTGTGATTTAGGATGATGCGTGACTGGGTCTTAATGGGTCTTAGTATAAGCTAGGCTGAAGAAGAATGTATTTGGGTGTGAGTTAAGAAAATGGGTGAATGGGGCTTGGTGTGATTTACGATGATGTGTCAATCGGGCTTGATGTGAGATATGATGATGGATGAATGGGCCTTGTCGTCAGTTAGGATGATAGGTGAATAGTTCTTGGTGTGAGTTAGCATGATGTGTGAATGGAGCTCAGTGTGAGTTAGGATGATGGGTGAATTGTCTTGGTTTGAGTTAGGATGATGGTTGAATGGGTCTCTGTCTGAGTTAGGATGATGGGTGAGTGGGATTTGATGTGAGATAAAAAGATGTGTGAATGGGTCTTGGTCTGAGTTCGAATGATGGGTGAATGATTTTGGTGTGTGTTACGATGATGGGTAAATGGATCTTTGTGTGAGTTAGGATGATGGGTGAATGGTTTTGTTGTGTCTTAGGATGATGGGTGAATGGATCTTAGTGTGAGATGGGTTGATGGGTGAAATCGGTCTTGGTGTGAGTTAGGATGATGGGAGAATGGAGCTTGGTGTGAGTTAGGATGATGGGTAAATGGGCTTGGTTTGAGTTAGGATGATGCGTGAAATGTTCTTGGTATGAGTTAGAATGTTGGATGAATGGGTCTTGCTGTGATTTAGGATGGTGTGTGATTGGGACTTGGTGGGATTTAGGATGATGAGTGAATTGTTCTTGGTATAAGCTAGAATGATGGGCGAATGGGGCTGGCTGTGAGTTAAGATGATGGGTGAATTGGGCTTCGTGTGAGTTAGGATGATGGATGAATGGATCTTGGTGTGAGTTAGGATGATGGGTGAATGGGTCTTGGTGTGAGTAATCATGATGGGTGAATGGAGCTCAGTGTGAGTTAGGATGATGGGTGAATGGACTTGATATGATTTAGCATGATTGGTAAATGTGTCTCTGTCTGAGTTAGGATGATGGGTGAATGGGTCTTAGTGTGAGCTAGGATGAAGGGTGAATGGGTCTTGTTGTGAGTTAGGATGATGGGTAAATGGGTTTTGGTGTGTGTTAGGATGACGCGTGAATGGGGCTCGGTCTGGGTTAAGATGATGGGTGAATGATTTTGGTGTGTGTTAGGATGATGTGTGAATGGTTATTAGTGTGAGTTAGGATGATGGGTGAATGTGTCTTGGAGTGAGTTACGATGATTAGTGAACAATCTTGGTGTGAGTTAGGATGATGGGTGAATGGATCACGTTGTGAGCTGGGATAATGTGTGTATGTGGCTTGGTGTGAGTTAGGATGATGGTGAATGGGCTTGTGGTGAGTTAGGATGATAGGTGAATTGCCTTGGTGTGAGTTTCGATGACGGATGAATGGATTTTGTCTTGAGTGAGGATGATGGTTGAATTGGGCTTGGTGTGAGTTTCGATGATGTGTGAATGGTCTTGGTGTGAGTTTCGATGATGGGTGAATGGTTTTGGTTGTGTTAGGATGGTGGGTGAATGGATCTTATTGTGAGTTAGGATGATGTGAGAATGGCTCTTGTTGTGGGTTAGGATATTGGGTTAATGCTTTCGTGTGAGTTAGGATGATGGGTGAATGGGTCTTGTTGTGAGTTAGGTTGATTGGTGAGTGGGTTTGGTGTGAGTTCGGATGATGTGTGAATGTGTCTTGGTGTGAGTTATGATGACGGGTGAATGTGTTTGTGTGCGTTAGGATGATAGGTCAATGGGCGTCATGTGAGTTAGGATGATGTGTGAATGCGGCTTGGTAGGAGTTAGGATGATCGGTGAATGGGTGTTGGTGTGACTTTCGATGATGTGGTAATGGGTCTTGGTGTGAATTAGAATGATGTGTGACTGGGGCTTTTTGTGAGTTTCGACGATCTGTCAACGATTTTATTCTGTGTTAGGATGATGGGTGAATGGATCTTAGTGTGAGTTAGGATGATGGGTATATTAATCTTGGTGTGAGTTCGGATGATGTGTGAATGGGTCTTAGTGTGAGTTAGGATGATGAGTGAATGGGCTTGGTGTGAGTTAGGATGATGGGTGGTTGGGTCTTGTTGTGAGTTAGGATGATGTGTGAATGGTGCTTGGTGTGAGTTAGGATTATGTGTGAATGTGCTTCTTCGTGAGTTAGGATGATGGATGAATGAGTCTTGGTGTAAGTTAGGATGATGGCTAAAAGTGTCTTCTTGTGAGATAGAAGGATGGATGAATATGGCTTGGTTTGATTTAGGATGATGAAAGAATGTGTCTTGTTTTGAATTAGGATGAGGGGAAAAGGGGGTTGTTTTGATTTAGGATGATGGGTGAATGGGTCTTGGTGTGATTTGGGATGATGAGTGAATGTGACTTGGTGTGATGTAGGATTATGGGTAAGTTGTCTTGGTCAGAGTTAGGATGATGGCTGAATGGACTTGTTGTGATATAACATGATGGGCGATTCGTGCTTCGTGTTTGTTCGAATGATGGGTGAATGTGTCTTAGTGCGATTTATGATGATGGCTGAATGGTTCTTGGTGTGAGTTACGATGTTGAGTGATTGGAACTTGGTGCCAGGTAGGATCATGGGTGAATGCGAATTCAGGTGAGTTAGGATGACGGGTGAATGGGGCTTGTATTGAGTTAAAATGATGGCTGAAGAGGGCCCTGTGTGGGTTAGGATGATGGTTGAATATGTCTTGGTGTGAGTTTTGATGATGGGTGAATAGGTCTTGGTGTCAGTAAAGTTGATGGGTGAATATGCCATGGTATAAGTTAGGATGATGGGTGCAAGCGACTTGATGAGATATTGGAAGATGGATGAAAGTTTCTTGGTGTGAGTAAAAATGATGGGTGAAAGGCGATCGGTGTGACTTAGGATGATGTTTGAATGGGACTTGGTGGCAGTTAGGATGATGAGTGAGTGGGTCCTGGTGTAACCTACGATGTTGGGTGAATGGGGCTGGTTGTGAGTTAAGATGATGGGTAAATGGGGCTTGCTGTGAGTTACGATGATGTCACAATCGGGCTTGAAGTGAGTTAGTATGATGAATGAATGGATCTTGATGTGAGATAGAATGATGTGCGAATGGGTCTCTGTCTGAGTTAGGATGATGTGTGAATGGGTCTTGGTGTGAGTTAGAATGATGTGTGAATGGATCTTGCTGTGAGTTAGGATGATGGGTGAATGGGTCTTAGTGTCAGTTATGATGAAGGGCGAATGGATCTTCGTGTCAGTTAGGACGATGGGTGAATGGTTTTTTGTGTGAGTTAGGATGATGCGTAAATAATATTGGTATGAGTTAGGATAATGTGTGTATGTGGCTTGGTGTGAGTTAGGATGATGGGTGAATGGGCTTGTTGTGAGTTAGGATGATGGGTGAATGGCCTTGGTGTGAGTTTCGATGACGGATGAATGGATTTTGTCTTGAGTTAGGATGATGGGTGAATTGGGCTTGGTGTGCGTTTCGATGATGTGTGATTGGTCTTGGTGGGAGTTTCGATGATGGGTGAATCGTTTGGTGTGTGTTACGATGCTGGGTGAATGGATCTTATTGTGAGTTATGATGACTTGAGAATGGGTCTTGTTGTGAGTTAGGATATTGGGTTAATGATTTCGTGTGAGTTAGGATGATGGGTGAATGGGTCTTGTTGTGAGTTAGGTTGATTGGTGAGTGGGTTTGGTGTGATTTCGGATGATGTGTAAATGTGTCTTGGTGTGAGTTAGGATGATGAGTGAATGTGTTTGTGTGAGTTAGGATGATGTTTGAATGGGTCTTGTTGTGAGTTATGATGGTAGGTGAATGGGTGTCGTGTGAGTTAGGATGTTGTGTGAATGCGGCTTGGTATGAGTTAGGATGATCTGTGAATGGGTGTTGGTGTGACTTTCGATGATGTGGTAATGGTTCTTGGTGTGAGTTAGGATGATGGGTGACTGGTGATTTTTGTGAGGTTCGACGATGTGTCAATGATTTTATTCTGTGATAGGATGATGGGTGAATGGATCTTAGTGTGTGTTAGTATGATGGGTAAATTAATCTTGGTTTGATTTTGGATGATGTGTGAATGGGTCTTAGTGTGAGTTAGGATGATGGGTAAATGGGCTTGGTGTGAGTTAGCATGATGGGTGATTGGGACTTGTTGTGAGAGAGGATGATTTGTGAATGGTGCTTGGTGTGAGTTAGGATTATGGGTGAATGTGGTTCTTTGAGGGTTGGGATGATGAATGAATGAGTCTTGGTGTAAGTTAGGATGATGGGTAAAAGATTCTTCTTGTGAGATAGAAGGATGTAGGAATGTGGCTTGGTTTGATTTAGGATGATGAAATAATGCGTCTTGTTTTGAGTTAGGAAGAGGGGAAAAGGGGGCTTGTTTTGATGTAGGATGATGGGTGAATGTGACTTGTCATGATATAAGATGATGGGTGATTCGTGCTTCGTGTCTGTTCGAATGATGGGTGAATGTGTCTTAGTGCGTTTTATGACGATGGCTGAATGGGGCTTGGTGTGAGTTATGATGTTGAGTGATTGGAACTTGGTGTCAGTTAGGATCATGGGTGAATGCCAATTCAGATGAGTTCGGATGACGGGTGAATGGGGCTTGTCATGAGTTAGGATGATGGCTGAATGGGGCTTGTTGTCAGTTAAAATGATGGGTGAAGAGGGTCCTGTGTGGGTTAGGATGATGGTTGAATATGTCTTGGTGTGAGTTTGGATGATGGGTGAATAGGTCTTTGTGTCAGTAAAGTTGATGGGTGAATATGCCTTGGTATAAGTTAGGATGATGGGTGCAAGCGACTTGGTGAGATATTGGAAGATGGATGAAAGGTTCTTGGTGTGAGTTACAATGATGGGTGAATGGGGATCGATGTGACTTAGGATGATGGTTGAATGGGACTTGGTGGCAATTAGGATGATGAGTGATTGGGTCTTGGTGTAAGCTAGGACGATGGGTGAATGGGGCTGAATGTGAGTTAAGATGATGGGAAAATGGGGCTTGGTGTGAGTTACGATGATGTCACAATCGGGCTTGAAATGAGTTAGCATGATGAATGAATGGATCTTGATGTGAGATGGAATGATGTGCGAATGGGTCTCTCTCTGAGTTAGGATGATGTGTGAATGGGTCTTGGTGTGAGTTAGGATCATGTATGAATGGATCTTGGTGTGAGTTAGGATGCTGGGAGAATGGAGCTTGGTGTGAGTTAGGATGAAGTGTGGATGGATCTTGGTGTGAGTTAGGATGATGTGTGAATGGATCTTAGTGTCAGTTAGGACGATGGGTGAATGGTTCTTGGTGTGAGTTAGGATGATGCGTAAATAAGTCTTGGTGTGAGTTAGGATAATCTGTGTATGTGGCTTGGTGTGAGTAAGGATGAAGGGTGAATGGGCTTGTTGTGAGATAGGATGATGAGTGAATGGCCTTGGTGTGAGTTTCGATGATGGATGAATGGATTTTTTCTTGATTTAGGATGATGGGTGAATTGGGCCTGGTGTGAGTTTCGATGAAGTGTGAATTGTCTTGGTTTGAGTTTCAATGATGGGTGAATGTTTTTGGTGTGTGTTAGGATGATGGTGAATGGATCTTATGGTGAGTTAGGATGATGTGAGAATGGGTCTTGTTGTGAGTTAGGATATTGGATTAATGGTTTCGTGCATATAGGGTGATGTGTGAATGCTCTCACATTGAACAACTTCTCCTTTAACTCCACTCATATCCTCCAAATCAAAGGTGTTGCCATGAGTACCCGCATGGGTCCTAGCTATGCCTGCCTTTTCGTGGGCTATGTGGAACTATCTTTGTCCCAGTCCTACTCGGATCCCCTCCCTCACCTCTTTTTCCGATACATTGATGACTGTATCGGTGCCGTTTCCTGCTGTCGCCCTGAACTAGACAATTTCATTCACTTTGCCTCCAATTTCCACCCTTCCCTCACCATCACATGGTCCATCTCTGACTCTTCCCTTCACTTCCTCGACTTCTCCGTCTCCATCTCTGGGGATAGGTTATCGAGCAATATTCACTACAAGCCCACTGACTCCCACAGGTACCTGGACTACACTTCCTCCCACCCAGCTTCCTGTAAGGACTCTATTCCATTCTCCCAATTTCTCCATCTCCGCCGCATCTGCGCCGATGATGCCGCCATCCACACCAGTGCTTCAGACATGTCTTCCTTTTTCCGCAACCGAGGATTCCCCTCTACCGTGGTTGACACTGCCCTCGACCGTGTCAGTTCTATCTCCCGCACTTCTGGCCTCACCCCTGCCCCTCCCTCCCAGAACTACGATAGGGTTCCCCTTGTCCTCACCTTATCACCCCACCAGCCTCCACATTCAATGGATCATCCTCCAGCATTTCCGCTACCTCCAAACTGAACCCACCACCAAACGTATCTTCCCCTCCCCTCCCCTTTCAGCATTCCGCTGGGACCGCTCCCTCCGAGAAACCCTAGTCCACTCCTCTATCACCCCAAACAGACCTTCCCATTCGCCTGGCACCTTCCCGTTCAAGCGGAGGAGATGTAACACCTGCCCCTATACCTCCGCCCTTCCCACTGTCCAGGGCCCCAAACACGCCTTCCAGGTGAAACAGTGATTTACTTGTACTTCTCGCAATCTAGAATACTGTATTCGCTGCTCACGATGCGGTCTCCTCTACATTGGGGAGACCAAACGCAGATTGGTGACCGCTTTGCAGAACACCTGTGTTCAGTCTGTAAGGGTGACCCCGAGCTTCTGGTCACCTGTCATTTTAATTCACCGCTCCATTCCCACTCGGACCTCACCGTCCTTGGCCTCTTGTATTGTTCCACGGAAGCTCAATGTAAACTCAAGGAACAGCAACTCATCTTCCGATTAGGCATTCTGCAGCCTTCCAGACTCAATATCGAGTTCAACAATTTCAGGTCATATTCT
Organism: Somniosus microcephalus; assembly: GCF_052327205.1. Taxonomy (NCBI): domain Eukaryota; kingdom Metazoa; phylum Chordata; class Chondrichthyes; order Squaliformes; family Somniosidae; genus Somniosus; species Somniosus microcephalus. The sequence goes on from NW_028225263.1 coordinate 209,017, forward strand.
CTGCCCCTATTTCATTTTTCTTGTAATTTTTCCATTCCTTTCCCCCCCTCGCCCTTTCGTTTTGTTTCTCTCTCAAACCTGGCAGCTATCTCTTGCCCTGCCAGTACACTTTACACCTAATCTCAGCCTATTACCATCTCGTCTAGCTTCTAATACCTTTTATTGTCTCTTTTTCTTATTTAGTTTCTTTTATACCTTTGTCCAATCGCAGCCATGCCTCCGATCTATCTTCTTTTCTTTCCAGTTTTGAAGAAGGGTTCGACCCGAAACGTCAACTCAAATCTTCGTGTGCGTTAGGATGATGGGTAAATGGATCTTGGTGTGAGTTAGGATGATGGGTGAATGGGTTCCTGTGAGTTAGAGTGATGGGTGAATTGGTCTTGTTGTGACTTAGGATGATAGGTGGCTGGCCGTCGTGTGAGTTAGGATGATGTGTGAATGCAGCATGCATGAGTTGGGATGATGGCTGAATGGCTCTTGTTGTGAGTTAGAATGATGGGTGACTGGGGCATTTTGTGAGATTCCAAGATGTGTCAATGATTTTCGTGTGTGTTAGGAAGATGGGTGAATGGATCTTAGTATGAGTTAGGATGATGGGTGAATGGGCTTCTTGTGAGGTAGGATGATGGGTGATTGGCTAAAGTTGTGAGATTTGATAATGGATAAATTGGGTTCGAGTGAGATATGATGATGAGTTAATGGGACTTGGCGTGAGTTAGGATGATGGGTGAATGGTATGGTGTGAGTTAGGATGACGGGTGAATGGTACTTGTTGTGAGTTAGGATGATGGGTGAATGGGCTTGTTGTGAGTTAGGATGATGTGTGAACGGGTCTTGGTGTGAGTTAGGATGATGGGTGAATGGGGTTTGGTGTGAGTTCGGATGATGGGTAAAAGGGTTTTGTTGTGAGTTAGGATGATGGATGAATTGGGTTGGAGTGAGATATGATGATGGGTGAATTGGTCATGGTGTGAGTTAGAATGATGGGTGAATTACCTTGGTGAATTAGGATGATGGGTGAAGGGGGCTTGGTGTGAGTCAGGATGATGGTTCCATTGGGATGGTGTGAGCTAGGATGACGAATGATTGCATCTGTGTGTGATTTAGCATGATGGGTGAATGGGTCTTGTTGTGGGTTAGGATGATATATGAATGTGTCTTGTTGTGAGTTACAATGATGGGTGAATGTGGTTCTTTGTGACTAAGGATGATGGGTGAATGAGTCTTGGTGTGAGTTAGGATGATGGGTGAATGTGTCTTGGTGCGAGTTACAATGATGGGTGAATGGATCTTGGTGTATGTTTGGATGATTTGTGAATGGGTATTCGTGTGATTTAGGATGACGGGTGAATGGGGCTTGCTTTGAGTTAGGATGATGATTGAATAGGTCTTGTTGTGAGTTAGGATGATGGGTAAATGTGACTTGTTTTGATTAAGGTGATTTGTGAATGGGTCTGTGAGTTAAGATGATGAGTGAATAGGGTTTGTTGTGAGTTAGGATGATGGGTAAATTGTCTTGGTGAGAGTTGGATGATGGCTGAATGGGCTTGGTGTGAGTAAAGCTGATGGGTGAATCGTGCTTCCCGTGCATTAGGATGATGTGTGGATGTTTCTTAGTGTGAGTTAGGATGATGTGCGAATGGAGTTTGCTGTGGGATATAATGATGGGTGAATGAGTCCTGCTGTGATTTAAGATGATGGGTGAATGGGTCTTGGTGTGAGTTATGCTGTTGAGTGATTGAAACTTGGTGTGAGTTAGGATCATGTGTGAATGGGGATTGTGGTGAGTTAGGATGATGGGTGAATGGGCTTGTAGTGTGTTAAGATATGTGAATGGGTCTTGGTGTGAGTTAGGCTGATGTGTGAATGGGTCTTGGTGTTAGTACATTTGATGGGTGAATATGCCTTGGAATAAGTTAGGATAATGGGTGAAATGGGCTTGGTGTAAGTTTGGAGGATGGGTGATTCGTTGTTGGTGTGAGTTAGAATGATGGTGATTGGTGCTTTGTGTAACTTAGGATGATGGCTGAATGGGACTTGGTGTGATTTAGGATGATGCGTGAAAGGGTCTTCGTATAATCTTTGATGGCGTGTCAATGGGGTTGCGTGTGAGTTAATATGATGGATGAATGGAGCTTAGTTTGAGTTACGATGATGAGTGAATGAGGCTTGGTGAGAGTTAGGATGATGTGTGAATTCATTTTGCTGTGGGTTAGGCTGAAGGTTGAATGGGTCTTGGTTTCAGTTAGGATGATTCGTGAATGGTTCTTGGTGTGAGTTAGGATGATGCGTGAATGGGTTTTGATGTGAGTTAAGAAGATGGGTGAATGGGGCTTAGGATGAGTTACGATGATGTGTCAATCGGGCTTCATGTGAGCTAGGATGATGGATGAATGGGTCTTGGTGTCAGTTAGGATGAATGGTGAATGGTGCTTGGTGTGAGTTAGGCTGTTGAGTGATTGGAACTTGGTGTGTGTTAGGATCATAGGTGAATGGGGCTTGTGGTGAGTTGGATGATGGGTAATTGGGATTGTAGCGAGTAAGAATGAAATGTGAATGGGGCTCGGTGTGAGTTAGGATGATGCTTGAATGTGTCTTGATGTGAGTTTGCATGATGGGTCAGTGGGTCTTGGTGTGAGTTATGCTGGTGTGTGAATGGGTCATAGTGTTAGTAATTTTGATGGTTGAATATGCCTTGGTATAAGTTAGGATAATGGATAAATTGGGCTTGGTGTGAGTTTGGAGGATGGGTGGTTGGTTGTTGGTGTGAGTTAGAATGATGGTTAATGGTGCTTCGTGTGACTTAGGATGATGGCTGAATGGGACTTGGTGTGATTTAGGATGATGCGTGAATGGGACTTAGTGTAAGCTAGGATGAAAATGAATGGGTTTAGCTGTTAGTTAAGAAGATGGGTGAATGGGGCTTGGTGCGAGTTATGATGATGTGTCAATCGGTCTTGATGCGAGTTAGGATGATGAGTGAATGGGGCTTGTGTAAGCCAGGTTGATGTGTCAATGGGTTTGTGTTTGAGTTAAGATGATGGGTGAATGGAGCTTATTTTGAGTTACGATGATGAGTGAATGGGACTTGGTATGAGTTAGGATGATGTGTGAATGAGATTTGCTGTGGGTTAGGATGAATGGTGAATGGGTCTTGGTGTGAGTTATGATGCTGGTTGAATGGGTCTCGGTCTGAGTTCGGATGATGGGTGAATGATTTTGGTGTGTGTTAGGATGATGGGTGAATGGGTCTTGGTGTGAGTTCGGATAATGGGTGAATGGGTCTTTGTGTGAGTTAGGATGATGGATGAATGGGGTTTGGTGTGAGTTAGGATGATGGGTAAAAACATCTTGATGTGAGTTAGGATGATGGATGAATTGGGTTGGAGTGTGATATAATGATGTGTGAATGGGTCTTGGTGTGAGTTAGGATGATGGATGTTTAATCTTGTTGTGAGTTAGGATGATGTGTGAGTTGGTCTTGTTGTGATGGGTGAATGGGCTTTTTTGTGAGTAAGGATGATAGATGAATGGGACTTGCTGTTAATTTAGATGATGGGTGAACGGGGCCTGGTGTTAGTCAGGATGATGGTTCCTTTGGGCTTGGTGTGAGCTAGGATGACAAAAGCATGAATCTGTGTGTGATTTAGCATGATGGGTGAATTGGTCTTGTTGTGGGTTAGGATGATGGTTCAATGCGTCTTGTTGTGAGTTAGAATGATGGGTGAAAGTGGTTCTTTGTGAGTTAGGATGATGGGTGAAAGTATCTTGGTGTGAGTTACAATGATGCGTGAATGGCTCTTGGTGTGTGTTTGGATGATGGATGAATGGGTCTTCGTGTGATTAAGGATGATGGGTGAATGGGCCTTGCTTTGAGTTAGGATGATGTTTGAATAAGCCTTGTGCTGAGTTAGAATGTCAGGTAAATGTGACATGTTTTGATTTAGGATGATGGGTGAATGGGTTTATGAGTTAAGATGCTGAGTGAATGGGTCTTGATGTGAGTTAGGATGATGGGTAAATTGCCTTGGTATAATTTATGTTAATGGTAAAATGGGCTTGGTGTAAGTTTTGAGCATGGGTGATTGGTTGTTGGTGTGAGTTAGAATGATGGGTGAATGGTGCTTCTGGTGACTTAGGATGATCACTGAATGGGACTTGGTGTGATATAGGATGATGCGTGAAATGCTCTTAGTCTAAGCTGCGATGATGGTGAATGGGTTTGGGTGTGAGTTAAGAAGATGGGTGAATGGGGCTTGGTGTGAGTTATGCTGATGTGTAAATCGGGCTTGACGTGAGTAAGGATTATGGATGAATGGGTCTTGGCGTCAGTTAGGATGATTGGCGAATGGTTCTTGGTGTGAGTTAGGCTGTTGAGTGATTGGAACTTGGTGTGTGTTAGGATCATGGGTGAATGGGGCTTGTGGTGAGTTGGGATGATAGGTGAATGGGCTTGTAGTGACTTTGGATGAAATGTGAATGGAGCTCGGTGTGAGTTAGGATGATGGTTGAATGTATCTTGGTGTGAGTATGCATGATATATCATTGAGTCTTGGTGTGAGTTAGGCTGATGTGTGAATGGGTCTTAGTGTTAGTAATGTTAATGAGTGAATATGCCTTGGTAACATTTATGATAACGGGTGAAATGGCCTTGTTGTGAGTTTGTAGGATGGGTGGTTGGTTGTTGGTGTGAGTTAGAATGATGGGTGAATGGTGCTTCGTGTGACTTAGGATGATGGCTGAATGGGACTTGGTGTGATTTAGGATGATGCGTGAATGTGACTTAGTTTATGCTAGGAGAATGATGAATGGGTTTGGGTGTGAGTTAAGAAGATGGGTGAATGGGGCTTGGTGTGAGCCACGATGATGTGTCAAACAGGCTTGATGTGAGTTAGGATGATGAGTGAAAGGGCCTTGTGTAAGCTAGGTTGATGTGTCAATGGGGTGGGTGTGAGTTAAGATGATGGGTGAATGAAGCTTATGGTGAGTTACGATTATAAGTGAATGGGGCTTGGTGTGACTTAGGATGATGTGTGAATGAGATATGCTGTGGGTTAGGGTGAACGGTGAATGGGTCTTGGTGTGAGTTATGATGCTGGTTGAATGGGGCTCTGTCTGAGTTCGGATGATGGGTAAAAGTGTCCTGTTGTGAGTTAGGATGATGGTTGAATTGGGTTGGAGTGTGATATGATGATGGATGAATGAGTCTTGGTGTGAGATAGGATGATGGGTGAATGATCTTGGTGTGAGTTAGGATGATGGGTGAATGGGTCTTGTTGTGTGATTGGATGATGGTGAATGGGCTTGTTGTGAGTTAGGATGATAGATGAATGGGAATTGCTGTGAGTTAGGATGATGGGAGAATGGGTCTTGGTGTGAGTTTCATGATTGGTGAATGGTCTTGGTGTGAGTTTAGATGATGGGTGATTGGATTTTGTTGTGAGTTAGAATGATGGCTGACTTGGGCTTGGTGTGAGTTTCGATGATGTGTGAATGGTCTTGGTGTGAGTTTTGATGATGGGTGAATGGATCTTAGTGTGCGTCAGGATGCTGGGTGAATGGATCTTGGTGTGAGTTAGGATGATGGGCGAATGGGTCTTGTTGTGAGTTCGGATGATGGGTGAATGGGTTCGTGTGAGTTAGAGTGATGGGTGAATTGGTCTTCTTGTGATTTAGGATGATAGGTGAATGGGCGTCGTGTGAGTTAGGATGATGTGTGAATGCGGATTGGGTGAGTTAGGATGATGGCTAAATGGCTCTTGGTGTGAGTTAGGATGATGGGTGGATGGGGCTATTTGTGAGATTCCATGATGTTTCAATGATTTTCGTGTGTGTTAGGAAGATGGGTGAATGGATCTTACTTTGAGTTAGGATGAAGTGTAATTTACACTTGGTGTCAGTTAGGATGATGGGCGAATGGGTCTTAGTATGAGTTAGGATGATGGGTGAATGGGCTTCTTGTGAGGTAGGATGATGGGTGATTGGCTATAGTTGTGAGATTGGATGATGGATAAATTGGGTTGGAGTGAGATAGGATGATGAGTTAATGGGACTTGCTGTGAGTTAGGAAGATGGGTGAATGGCATGGTGTGATTTAGGATGATGGATGAATGGGACTTGTTGTGAGTTAGGCTGATGGGTGAATGTTTCTTGGTGTGAGTTAGGATGATGGGTGAATGGGGTTTGGTGTGAGTTCGGATGATGGGTAAATGGGTCTTGTTGTGAGTTAGGATGATAGATGAATTGGGTTGGAGTGAGATATGATGATGGGTGAATTGGTCTTGGTGTGAGTTAGAATGTTGGGTGAAAGATCTTGGTGTGAGTTAGGATGATGGGTGAAGGGGGCTTGGTGTGAGTCAGGATGATGGTTCCATTGGGATGGTGTGAGCTAGGATGACGAATGAATGAATCTATGTGTGATTTAGCATGATGTGTGAATGGGTCTTGTTGTTGGTTAGGATGATGGTTGAATGCGTCTTGCTGTGAGTTACAATGATGGCTGAATGTGGTACTTTGTGACTTAGGATGATTGATGGATGAATGAGTCTTGGTGTGAGTTAGGATGATCGGTGACTGTGTCTTGGTGTGAGTTACAATGATGGGTGAATGGCTCTTGGCGTGTGTTTGGATGATATTTGAATGGGTATTCGTGTGACTTCGGATGATGGGTGAATGGGGCTTGCTTTGAGTTAGGAAGATGTTTGTATAGGTCTTGTTGTGAGTTCGGATGACGGGTGAATGGATTTTGTTATGAGTTAGGATGATGGCTGACTTTGGCTTGGTGTGAGTTTCAATGATGTGTGAATGGTCTTGTGAGTTAGGATGATGGGTGAATGGGTTCGTATGAGTTATAGTGGTGGCTGATTTGGTCTGGATGTGAGTTAGGATGATAGGTGAATGGGCGTCATGTATGTTAGGATGATGTGTGAATGCGGCATGGGTGAGTTAGGATGATGGCTGAATGGCTCTTGGTGAGTTAGCATGATGGGTGACTGGTGCTTTTTGTGAGATTCCATGATGTGTCAATGATTTTCTTGTGTGTTAGGAAGATGGGTGAATGGATCTTAGCGTGAGTAAGGATGAAGGGTAAATTACACTTGGTGTCAGTTATGATGATGTACGAATGGGTCTTAGTGTGAGTTAGGAAGATGCGTGAATGGGCTTCTTGTGAGTTAGGATGATGGGTGATTGGCTATAGTTATGAGATTGGATGATGGATAAATTTGGTTGGAGTGAGATAGGATGATGTGTGAATGGGACTTGGTGTGAGTTAGGATGATGGGTGAATGGTATGGTGTGAGTTAGGATGATGGGTGAATGGCACTTGTTGTGAGTTATGATGATTGGTGAATGGGACATGGTGTGAGTTAGGATGCTGGATGAATTCGGTTGCAGAGAGAGAGGATGATGGGTGTATGGGTCTTGGTGTGTGTCAGGATGATAGATGAATGGGACTTGGTGTGAGTTAGGATGATGGGTGAACGGGGCTTGGTGTGAGTCAGGAAGTTTGTTCCATTGGGCTTGGTGTGATTTAGGATGATTGGGGATTGGTTCTTGTTGTGAGATTGGATGATGGGCGAATGGTTCTTTGTGTGAGTTAGAATGATGTGTGAATGAATCTTAATCTCTGTTAGGATGATGGGTGAATGGGTCTTGGTGTGAGTTAGGATGATGGGTGAATGGGGTTTGGTGGGAGTTCGGATGATGGAAGAATGGAGCTTGGTGTGAGTTAGGATGGTGGGTGAATGGGACTTGTTGTGAGTTAGGGTGATGGGTGAATGGGTTGTTGTGAGTTAGGATGATGGTGAAGGGGTCTTGGTGTGAGTTAGGATGATGGGTGAATGGGGTTTGGTGGGAGTTCGGATGATGTGTAAAAGGGTCTTGTTGTGAGTTGGATGATGGATGAATTGGGTTGGAGTGAGATATGATGATGGGTGAATTGCTCTTGGTGTGAATTAGAATGATGGGTGAAAGTTCTTGTTGTGAGTTAGGATGATGGGTGAAAGGGGCTCGGTGTGAGTCAGGATGATGGTACCATTGTGATTGTGTGAGCAAGGAAAACGAATGAATGAATCTGTGTGTGATTTAGCATGATGGGTGAATGGGTCTTGTTGTGGGTTAGGATGATGGTTGAATGCGTCTTGTTGTGAGCTACAATGATGGGTGAATGTGGTTCTTTGTGACTTAGGAAGATGGATAAATGGGTCTTGGTGTGAGTTAGGATGATGGGTGACTGTGTCTTGGTATGTGTTACAATGATGGGTGAATGGCTCTTGGTGTGTGTTCGGATGATTTGTGAATGGGTATTCCTTTGACTTAGGATGATGCGTGAATGGGGCTTGCTTTGAGTAAGGATGATGTGTGAATAGGTCTTGTTGTGAGTTAGGATGACGGCTAAATGTGACTTGTTTTGATTTAGGATGATGGGTGAATGGGTCTGTGAGTTAAGATGATGAGTCAATGGGTTTTGGTGTGAGTTAGGATGATGAGTAAATTGTTTTGGTGAGAGTTAGGATGATGGCTGAATGGGCTTGGTGTGAGTAAAGATGATGGGTGAATTGTGCTTCTTGTGCGTTAGGATGATGGGTTGATGTTTCTTAGTGTGAGTTAGGATGATGTGTGAATGGAGTTTGCTGTGGGATTTGATGATGGGTGAATGAGTCCTGCTGTGATTTAAGATGATGGGTGAATGGGACTTGGTGTGAGTTAGGATCATGGGAGAATGGGGATTGTGGTGAGTTAGGATGATGTGTGAATGGGCTTGTATTGAGTTAGGATATGTGAATGAGTCTTGGTGTGAGTTAGGCTGATGTGTGAATGGGTCTTGGTGTTAGTACAGTTGATGGGTGCATATTCCTTGGTATAAGTTAGGATAATGTGTAAAATGGGCTTGGTGTTAGTATGGAGGATGGGTGGTTGGTTGTTGGTGTGAGTTAGAATGATGGGTGAATGGTGCTTCGTGTGACTTAGGATGATGGCTGAATGGGACTTGGTGTGATTTAGGATGATGCGTGAATGTGACTTAGTTTATGCTAGGAGAATGATAAATGGGTTTGGATGTGAGTTAAGAAGATGGGTGAATGGGGCTTGGTGTGAGCCACGATGATGTGTCAAACAGGCTTGATGTGAGTTAGGATGATGAGTGAAAGGCCTTGTGTAAGCTAGGTTGATGTGTCAATGGGGTGGGTGTGAGTTAAGATGATGGGTGAATGAAGCTTATGGTGAGTTACGATTATAAGTGAATGGGGCTTGGTGTGAGTTAGGATGATGTGTGAATGAGTTATGCTGTGGGTTAGGATGAACGGTGAATGGGTCTTGGTGTGAGTTATGATGCTGGTTGAATGGGGCTCTGTCTGAGTTCGGATGATGGGTAAAAGTGCCCTGTTGTGAGTTAGGATGATGGTTGAATTGGGTTGGAGTGTGATATGATGATGGATGAATGAGTCTTGGTGTGAGATAGGACGATGGGTGAATGATCCTGGTGTGAGTTAGGATGATGGGTGAATGGGTCTTGTGTGATTGGATGATGGTGAATGGGCTTGTTGTGAGTTAGGATGATAGATGAATGGGAATTGTTGTGAGTTAGGATGATGGGAGAATGGGTCTTGGTGTGAGTTTCATGATTGGTGAATGGTCTTGGTGTGAGTTTAGATGATGGGTGATTGGATTTTGTTGTGAGTTAGAATGATGGCTGACTTGGGCTTGGTGTGAGTTTCGATGATGTGTGCATGGTCTTGGTGTGAGTTTTGATGATGGGTGAATGGATCTTAGTGTGCGTCAGGATGCTGGGTGAATGGATCTTGGTGTGAGTTAGGATGATGGGCGAATGGGTCTTGTTGTGAGTTCGGATGATGGGTGAATGGGTTCATGTGAGTTAGAGTGATGGGTGAATTGGTCTTCTTGTGATTTAGGATGATAGGTGAATGGGCGTCGTGTGAGTTAGGATGATGTGTGAATGCGGATTGGGTGAGTTAGGATGATGGCTAAATGGCTCTTGGTGTGAGTTAGGATGATGGGTGGATGGGGCTATTTGTGAGATTCCATGATGTTTCAATGATTTTCGTGTGTGTTAGGAAGATGGGTGAATGGATCTTACTTTGAGTTAGGATGAAGTGTAATTTACACTTGGTGTCATTTAGGATGATGTGCGAATGGGTCTTAGTGTGAGTTAGGATGATGGGTGAATGGGCTTCTTGTGAGGTAGGATGATGGGTGATTGGCTATAGTTGTGAGATTGGATGATGGATAAATTGGGTTGGAGTGAGATAGGATGAGGGGTTAATGGGACTTGCTGTGAGTTAGGAAGATGGGTGAATGGCATGGTGTGATTTAGGATGATGGATGAATGGGACTTGTTGTGAGTTAGGCTCATGGGTGAATGTTTCTTGGTGTGAGTTAGGATGATGGGTGAATGGGGTTTGGTGCGAGTTCGGATGATGGGTAAATGGGTCTTGTTGTGAGTTAGGATGATAGATGAATTGGGTTGGAGTGAGGTATGATGGTGGGTGAATTGGTCTTGGTGTGAGTTAGAATGATGGGTGAAAGATCTTGGTGTGAGTTAGGATGATGGGTGAAGGGGGCTTGGTGTGTGTCAGGATGATGGTTCCATTGGGATGGTGTGAGCTTGGATGACGAATGAATGAATCTATGTGTGATTTAGCATGATGTGTGAATGGGTCTTGTTGTTGGTTAGCATGATGGTTGAATGCGTCTTGCTGTGAGTTACAATGATGGGTGAATGTGGTACTTTGTGACTTAGGATGATTGATGGATGAATGAGTCTTGGTGTGAGTTAGGATGATCGGTGATTGTGTCTTGGTGTGAGTTACAATGATGGGTGAATGGCTCTTGGCGTGTGTTTGGATGATATTTGAAAGGGTATTCGTGTGACTTAGGATGATGGGTGAATGGGGCTTGCTGTGAGTTAGGAAGATGTTTGTATAGGTCTTGTTGTGAGTTCGGATGACGGGTGAATGGATTTTGTTGTGAGTTAGGATGATGGCTGACTTGGGCTTGGTGTGAGTTTCAATGATGTGTGAATGGTCTTGTGAGTTAGGATGATGGGTGAATGGGTTCGTATGAGTTATAGTGGCGGCTGATTTGGTCTGGATGTGAGTTAGGATGATAGGTGAATGGGCGTCGTGTGTGTTAGGATGATGTGTGAATGCGGCATGGGTGAGTTAGGATGATGGCTGAATGGCTCTTGGTGAGTTAGCATGATGGGTGACTGGTGCTTTTTGTGAGATTCCATGATGTGTCAATGATTTTCTTGTGTGTTAGGAAGATGGGTGAATGGATCTTAGCGTGAGTAAGGATGAAGGGTAAATTACACTTGATGTCAGTTATGATGATGTACGAATGGGTCTTAGTGTGAGTTAGGAAGATGCATGAATGGGCTTCTTGTGAGTTAGGATGATGGGTGATTGGCTATAGTTATGAGATTGGATGATGGATAAATTTGGTTGGAGTGAGATAGGATGATGTGTGAATGGGACTTGGTGTGAGTTAGGATGATGGGTGAATGGTATGGTGTGAGTTAGGATGATGGGTGAATGGCACTTGTTGTGAGTTATGATGATTGGTGAATGGGACATGGTGTGAGTTAGAATGCTGGATGAATTCGGTTGCAGTGAGAGAGGATGATGGGTGTATGGGTCTTGGTGTGTGTCAGAATGATAGATGAATGGGACTTGGTGTGAGTTAGGATGATGGGTGAACGGGGCTTGGTGTGAGTCAGGAAGTTTGTTCCATTGGGCTTGGTGTGATTTAGGATGATTGGGGATTGGCTATTGTTGTGAGATTGGATGATGGGTGAATGGTTCTTTGTGTGAGTTAGAATGATGTGTGAATGAAGCTTAATCGCTGTTAGGATGATGGGTGAATGGGTCTTGGTGTGAGTTAGGATGATGGAAGAATGGAGCTTGGTGTGAGTTAGGATGGTGGGTGAATGGGACTTGTTGTGAGTTAGGGTGATGGGTGAATGGGCTTGTTGTGAGTTAGGATGATGGTGAATGGGTCTTGGTGTGAGTTAGGATGATGGGTGAATGGGGTTTGGTGTGAGTTCGGATGATGTGTAAAAGGGTCTTGTTGTGAGTTGGATGATGGATGAATTGGGTTGGAGTGAGATATGATGATGGGTGAATTGCTCTTGGTGTGAATTAGAATGATGGGTGAAAGTTCTTGTTGTGAGTTAGGATGATGGGTGAAAGGGGCTCGGTGTGAGTCAGGATGATGGTACCATTATGATTGTGTGAGCTAGGAAGACGAATGAATGAATCTGTGTGTGATTTAGCATGATGGGTGAATGGGTCTTGTTGTGGGTTAGGATGATGGTTGAATGCGTCTTGTTGTGAGCTACAATGATGGGTGAATGTGGTTCTTTGTGACTTAGGAAGATGGATAAATGAGTCTTGGTGTGAGTTAGGATGATGGGTGACTGTGTCTTGGTATGTGTTACAATGATGGGTGAATGGGTCTTGGTGTGTGTTCGGATGATTTGTGAACGGGTATTCCTTTGACTTAGGATGATGCGTGAATGGGGCTTGCTTTGAGTAAGGATGATGTGTGAATAGGTCTTGTTGTGAGTTAGGATGACGGCTAAATGTGACTTGTTTTGATTTAGGATGATGGGTGAATGGGTCTGTGAGTTAACATGATGAGTCAATGGGTTTTGGTGTGAGTTAGGATGATGTGTAAATTGTCTTGGTGAGAGTTAGGATGATGGCTGAATGGGCTTGGTGTGAGTAAAGATGATGGGTGAATTGTGCTTCTTGTGCTTTAGGATGATGGGTTGATGTTTCTTAGTGTGAGTTAGGATGATGTGTGAATGGAGTTTGCTGTGGGATTTGATGATGGGTGAATGAGTCCTGCTGTGATTTAAGATGATGGGTGAATGGGACTTGGTGTGAGTTAGGATCATGGGAGAATGGGGATTGTGGTGAGTTAGGATGATGTGTGAATGGGCTTGTATTGAGTTAGGATATGTGAATGAGTCTTGGTGTGAGTTAGGCTGATGTGTGAATGGGTCTTGGTGTTAGTACAGTTGATGGGTGCATATTCCTTGGTATAAGTTAGGATAATGTGTAAAATGGGCTTGGTGTTAGTTTGGAGGATGGGTGATTGGTTGTTGGTGTGAGTTAGACTGATGGTGAATGGTGCTTAGTGTGACTTACGATGATGGCTGAATGGGACTTGGTGTGATTTAGGATGATGCGTGACTGGGCCTTCGTGTAAGCTAGGATGATGTGTCAATGGGGTTGCGTGTGAGTTAAGATGATGGGTGAATGGAGCTTAGTGTGAGTTACGATGATGAATGAATGGGGATTGGTGTGAGTTGGGTGATGTGTGAATTAGTTTTGCTTTGGGTAAGGATGAAGTTTGAATGGGTCTTGGTTTCAGTTAGAATGATTGGTGAACGGTTCTAGTTGTGAGATTGGATGACGCGTGAATGGGTCTTAGTGTAATGTAGGATGATGGTGAATGGGTTTTGGTGTGAGTTAAGAAGATGGGCGAATGGGGCTGGTGTGAGTTATGATGTTGTGTCAATCGGGCTTGATGTGAGTTAGGATGATGGATGAATGGGTCTTGGTGTCAGTTAGGATGAATGGTGAGTGGTTCTTGGTGTGAGTTAGGCTCTTGAGTGAAGGAACTTGGGTTGTGTTAAGTTAATGGGTGAAGGGGGCTTGTGGTGAGTTAGGACGATGGGTGAATGTGCTTGTAGTGAGTAAGGATGAAATGTGAATGTGGCTCGGTGTGAGTTAGGATGATGGTTGAATGTGTCTTCGTGTGAGTTTGCATGATGTGTCATTCGGTCTTGGTGTGAGTTAGGCTGATGTGTGAATGGGTCTTAGTGTTAGTAATGTTGATGGGTGAATGTGCCTTGCTATAACTTAGGATAATGGGTGAATTTGGCTTGGTGAGAGTTTGGAGGATGGGTGGTTGGTTGTTGGTGTGAGTTAGAATGATGGGTGAATGGTGCTTCGTGTGACTTAGGATGATGGCTGAATGGGACTTGGTGTGATATAGGATGATGCGTGAATGGGACTTAGTGTAAGCCACGATGAAGAAGAATGGGTTTGGGTGTGAGTTAAGAAGATGGGTGAATGGGGCTTGGTGTGAGTTTCGATAATGTGTCAATCGGGCTTGATGTGAGTTAGGATGATGAGTGAATGGGTCTTGTGCAAACCAGGTTGATGTGTCAATGTGCTTGGGTTTGAGTTTAGATGATGGGTGAATGGAGCTTATTGTGAGTTACGTTGATGAGTGAATGGGTCTTGGTATGAGTTAGGATGATGTGTGAATGAGTTTTGCTGTGGGTTAGGATGAAGGGCGAATGTGTCTTGGTGTGAGTTATGATGCTGTTTGAATGGTGCTCGGCCTGAGTTCGGATGATGGATGAATGGTTTTGGTGTGTGTTGGGTGATGGGTGAATGGGTCTTGGTGTGAGTTCGGATAATGGATGAATGGATCTTGATGTGGGTTAGGATGATGGGTAAACCGTCTTGTTGTGAGTTAGGATGATGGATGAATTGGGTTGGAGTGAGATATGATGATGGGTGAATGGGTCTTGGTAAGAGTTAGGTTGATGGATGAATGATCTTGGTATGAGTTAGGATGATGTGTGAATTGGTCTTGTTGTGTGTTAGGATGATGGGTGAATGGGCGTTTTTGTGAGTTAGGATGATAGATGAATGGAACCTGCTGTTACTATAGATGACGGGTGAACGGGACTTGGTGCGAGTCAGGATGATGGTTCCATTGGGCTTGGTGTGAGCTAGGATGACGAATGAATGAATCTCTGTGTGATTTAGCATGATGGGTGAATGGGTCTTGTTGTGGGTTAGGATGATGGTTGAATGCGTCTTGTTGTCAGTTAGAATGATGGGTGAATGTGGTTCTTTATGAGTTAGGATGATGGTTGAATGTGTCTTGGTGTGAGTTACAATGATGTGTGAATGGCACTTGGTATGTGTTTGGATGATGGATGAATGGGTCTTCGTGTGATTTAGGATGACGGGTGAATGGGGCTTGCTTTGAGTTATGATGATGTTTGAATAGGTCTTGTTGTGAGTTAGGATGTCAGGTAAATGTGACATGTTTTGATTTAGGATGATGGGTGAATGGGTCTGTCAGTTAACATGCTGAGTGAATGGGTCTTGGTGTGAGTTAGGATGATGGGTAAATTGCCTTGATATAATTTATGATAATTGGTGAAATAGGCTTGGTGTAAGTTTGAAGGATGGGTTATTGGTTGTTGGTTTGAGTTAGAATGATGGGTGAATGGTGCTTCGTGTGACTTAGGATGATCGCTGAATGGGACTTGGTGTGATTTAGGTTGATGTTTGAATGGCTCTTAGTTTCAGCTAGGATGATGGTGAATGGGTTAGGGTGTGGGTTAAGAAGATGGGTGAATGGGGCTTGGTGTGAGTTACGATGATGTGTAAATCGGGCTTGACGTGAGATAGGATGATGGATGAATGGGCCTTGGTGTCAGTTAGGATGAATGGTGAATGGTTCTTGGTGGGAGTTAGGCTGTTGTGTGATTGGAACTTGTTGTGTGTTAGGATCATGGGTGAATGGGGCTTGTGGTGAGCTGGGATGATGGGTGAATGGGGCTCTGTGTGAGTTAGGACGATGATTGAATGTATCTTGGTGTGAGTTTGCATGATATGTCATTCGATCTTGGTGTGAGTTAGGCTGATGTGTGAATAGGTCTTACTGTTAGTAATGTTGATGGGTGAATATACCTTGGTAAAAGTTAGGATAATTGGTGAAATGAACTTGGTGTGAGTTTGTGCGATGGGTGGTTGGTTGTTGGTGTGAGATAGAATGATGGGTGAATGGTGCTTCGTGTGACTTAGGATGATGGCTGAATGGGACTTGCTGTGATTTAGGATGATGCGTGAAAGGGACTTAGCTTAAGCTAGGATGAAGATGAATGGGTTTGTGTGTGAGTTACGAAGATGTGTCAAACAGGCTTGATATGAGTTAGGATGATGAGAGAATGGGCCTTGTGTAAGCTAGGTTGATGTGTCAATGGAGTTGGGTGAGAGTTAAGATGATGGGTGAATGGAGCTTATTGTGAGTTACGATGATGAGTGAATGGGACTTGGTGTGAGTTGGGATGATATGTGAATGAGTATTGCTGTGGGTTAGGATGAAGGGTGAATGGGTCCTGGTGTGACTTATGATGCTGGTTGAATGGGGGTCGGTCTGAGTTCGGATGTTGGGTAAAAGTGTCTTGTTGTGAGTTAGGATGATGGATGAATTGGGTTGGAGTGAGATATGATGATGGATGAATGGGTCTTGGTGTGAGTTATGATGATGGGTGAATAACCTTGGTGTGAGTTAGGATGATGGGTGAAAGATTTTGGTGTGAGTTAGGATGATGTGTGAATGGGTCTTGTTGCGTATTATGATGATGGGTGAATGGGCTTGTTGTGGGTTAGGATGATAGATGAATGGGACTTACTGTGAGTTAGGCTGATGGTTGAATTGGGGCTTCGTGTGAGTTAGGATGATGGGAGAATAGGTCTTGGTTTGAATTTCGATGATGGGTGAATGGTCTTGGTGTGAGTTTAGATGATGGGTGAATGGATTTTGTAGTGAGTTAGTATGATTGCTGACTTGGGCTTGGTGTGAGTTTCGATGATGTGTGAATGGTCTTGTTGTGAGTTAGGATGTTGGGCGAATGGTTTCGTATGAGTTAGAGTGATGGCTGATTTGGTCTTGATTTGAGTTCGGATGATAGGTGAATGGGCATCGTGTGAGTTAGGATGATGTGTGAATGCGGCATGGGTGAGTTAGGATGATGGCTGAATGGCTCTTGGTGAGTTAGGATGATGGGTGAATGGGCTTCTTGTGAGTTAGGATGATGGGTGATTGGCAATAGTTATGAGATTGGATGATGGATAAATTGGGTTGGAGTGAGATAGGATGATGTGTGAATGGGACTTGGTGTGAGTTAGGATGATCGGTGAACGGTATGGTGTGAGTTAGGATGATGGGTGAATGGCACTTTTTGTGAGTTAGGATGATTGGTGAATTGGACATGGTGTGAGTTAGGATGATGGATGAATTGGGTTGGAGTGAGAGAGGATGATTGGTGTATAGGTCTTGGTGTGTGTTAGGATGATAGATGAATGGGACTTGGTGTGAGTTAGGATGATGGGTAAACGGGGCTTGGTGTGAGTCAGGATGATTGTTCCATTGGGCTTGGTGCGAATTAGGATAATTGGGGATTGGGTATTGTTGTGAGATTGGATGTTGTGTGATTGGGTCTTGGTCTGAGTTAGAATGATGTGTGAATGGATCTTAGTTTCAGTTAGGATGATGGGTGAATGGGTCTTGGTGTGAGTTAGGATGATGGTAGAATGGAGCTTGCTGTGTTAGGGTGATGAGTGAATGGATCTTAGTGTGAGTTAGGATGATGGGTGAATGAGTCTTGGTGTGAGTTTGAATGATGGGTGAATGAGTCTTAGTGTGAGAAAAGGTGATGGGTAATTTGGCTTGCTGTGAGTTAGGATGATGGTTGAATATGCTTGGTGTGACTTAAGCTGATGGGTGAATCGTGCTTCGTTTGTGTTAAGATGATGGGTGAATGGTTCTTATTGTGAGCTAGGATCATGGCTGAAACATAGAAAAATAGAACATAGGAGCAGGCGTATGCCATTCGGCTTCTCGAGCCTGCACCGCCATTCAATTAGATCATGGCTGATCATCTAAATTCAGTACCCTGTCTCTGCTTTCTCCCCATATCCCTTGATCACTTTAGCCTTAAGAAACATGTCTAACTCCTTCTCGATTATATTTAATGATTTGGCCTCTACTGCCTTCTGTGGTAGAGAATTCCACAGGTTCACCACTGTCTGGCTGAAGAAATTCCTCCTCATCTCTGTAATAAATGGCTTACACCATATCCTTAGACAGTGACACCTGTTTCTCGACTCCCCGGCCATTGGGAACATCCTTACTGCATCCAACCTGTCTAGTCCTGTTAGAATTTCATAAGTTTCAGTGAGATCCCCTCTCATTCTTCTAAACTCCAGCGAGCATAAGCCCAATCGACCCATTCTCACATCATATGTCATTCCTGCCATCCCAGGTATCAGCCTGGTGAATCTTCGTTGCACGCCCTCCATGGCAAGAGCATCCTTCCTCAGATAAGGCGACCAAAACTGCACACAATACTCAAGATGTGGTCACACCAAGGACCTGTACAACTGCAGCAAGTCATTCTTATTCCTGTACTCAAACCCTCTCACTACGAATGCCAACGCACCATTTGCCTTCTTATATGCCTGCTGCACCTTCATGTTTACCTTCAGCAACTAGTGCACAAGGACACCCAAGTCTCGTTGCACTTCCCCTTCTCCCAATCTATTGCCATTCAGATAATAATCTGCCCTCCTGTTTTTGACACCAAAGTGTATAACCTGGCATTTATCCACGTTATATCGCGTCTGCCATGCTTCTGTCCAATCACCCAACTTGTCCAAATCATACTGGAGTTTCTCGGCATCCTCCTCACAGCACACACGCCCACCCAGCTTTGTGTCATCTGCAAACTTGTAGATATTACATCTAGTTCCCTTGTCTAGATCATTAAAATATATTGTGAATAGCTGGGGTCCTAGGACCGATGCCTGTGGAACCCCACTAGTCATTGCCTGCCACTCGGAAAAAGCCCCATTTATTCCAACTCTTTGCATTCTGTCTGCCAAACAGTTCTCTATCCAAGTCAATACCTTGCCCCCAATCCCATGTGCCATAACTATACACGCTAATCTATTATGCGGGACCTTATCGAAAGCCTTCTGAAAGTCCAAATACACCACATGCACTGGTTCTCCCTTAACTATTTTACCTGTTACATCCTCAAAAAGTTCCAGTAGATTAGTCAAGCACGATGTACCTTTTGTAAATCCATGTTTACTTTGTCCAATCCTGTCACTGTTTTACAAATGGTCTGCTATTATATCTTTTATAATGGACTCTAGCATTTTCCCCACTACTGATGTCAGGCTTACCGGCCTATAATTCCCCGTTTCCTCTCTGCCACAATTTTTCAATAGTTGGGTAACATTAACTGCTCTCCAATCCATGGGTACTGTTCCAGAACCCATCGAATTTTAGAAGATGACCAGCAATGCATCTACTATTTCTGGAGCCACCCTAGGATGTAGATTATCAGGCCCTGGGGATTTATCGGCCTTGAGTCCCGTCAATTTCCCAACACCATTTCCCTACAAATACTGATTTAATTCAGTTCCTCCCTCTCATTAGACCCTAGTTTCCCTGACATCTCTGTGAGGTTATTTGTGTCCTCCTTTGTGAAGACAGAACCAAAGTATGTATTTAATTGGCCTGCCATTTCTTTGTTCCCCATTACAAATTCCCCTGATTCTGACAGCAAGGGACCTATGCTTGACTTCACCAATCTTTTTCTTTTCACATATCTATAAAAGCTTTAACAGTCACTTGTTATGTTACCTGCAATCTTACTGTCATACTCTATATTCCTCTTCTTAATTAATCCCTTTGTCCTCCTTTTTTGAATCATAAACTGTTCCCAATCCTCAGGATTATTGCTTTTTCTGGCCAATTTATATGTCCTCTCCTTGGATATTATGCTATCCCTAATTTCCCTTGTTAGCCACGGTTGAGTCACCTTTTTTGTTTTATATTTATGCCAAACTGGGATGAACAAATTCTGTAGCTCATCCATTCGGTCTTTGAATGTTTGCCATTGCCCATCAACCGTCAGCCCTTTGAGTGCCATTCCCCAATCAATCCTACCCAACTCGCTCACCGGCCATCATAGTTTCCTTTATTTAAATTGAGGACCTTAGTCTCTGAGTCAACTATTTCATTCTCCATCTTAATGAAGTATTCGATCATATTATTATCGCTCCGACCCAAGGGGCCTCGTACAACAAGATTGCTAATTAATCCTTTCTCATTAAATAATACCCAGTCTAAGATGGCCTGATCTCTGGTTGGTTCCTCGACATATTGGTCCAGGAAACCATCCCATAAACACTCCAGGAATTCCTCCTCCACAGTATTGTAACTAATTTGGTTGGCCCAATCTATATGTAGATTAAAGTCACCCATGATGACATCTATGCCCTAATTGCAGGCTTCTTTACTTTCCATTTTAATGCCATCCCCAACCTTAGCCTTTTTTCCTTTTCGCCTATCTTTACTGAATATTGAACACACCTGGATGTTGAGTTCCCAGCCCTGGCCACCCTGGAGCCATGTTTCCACAATCCCAATCATATCATATTTGTTTACCTCTATTTGCGCAGCTAATTCATCCACCTTATTACGAAAGCTCCTCGCATTAAGACACAAAGCCTTCAGGCTTGTTTTTTTAACAGTCTTATAGCTTTAAGCATTATTATTTATTGTGGCCATTTTTGATATAAACGCTTGAAGTCTCTGACCGCCACCTTTGTTTTTCTCCTCCCTGTCTTTTGCTTCTATCATTGTTTCCTTTCCTCTGTCTCCCTGCTCAGGTTAGTTTAAACCCTCCCCAGAGCACTAGCAAACACTCCCCCTTGGTCATCGGTCCTGGTCCTGCCCAGTTGCAAACCATCCGGTTTGTACTGGTCCCACCTCCCACAAAGCCGGTTCCAATGTCCCAGGAAGTTGAATCCCTCCCCCTTTTACCATTCCTCTAGCCACGTATTCACGTGAAATATCCTTCTATTTCTACTCCGAATAGCTCGTGGCACTGATAGCAATCCTGAGATTACTACCTTTGGGGTCCTATTTTTAATATACCTCCTAACTCACTATATTCAGCTTTTTGAGCCTCATCACTTTTTTTAACTATATCTTTGGTACCTATATTCACCACGGCAACTGGCAGTTCACCCTCCCCTTCCAAAATGTTCTCTAGCCGCTCTGAGACATCCTTGACCCTTGCACCAGTGAGGCAACCCACCATCCTGGAGTCTCGTTTACGGCCGCAGAAAAGCCTATCTATTCCGCTTACAATAGAATCCCCTATCACTATAGCTCTACCCCTTTTTTCCTCCCGTCCTGTGCAGCAGAACCACCCCTGGTGCCAGGAATTTGGCTGCCACTGCCTTCTTCTGATAAGCCATCTCCACCAACAGTATCCAAAGTGGTATATCTGTTATGAGGAGGATGACCACAGGGGACTCCTGCAGTACCTGCCTGCACCTACTACCCTGCATGGTGGTCAACCATTCCCTTTCTGCCTGTGCAAACTTTACCTGCAGTGTGACCAACTGATTTAACGTGATATCCATGACCTCCTCAGCATTGCAAATGGATCGTGAATGGAGTTTAGTGTGCGATATGATGATGGGTGAATGAGTCTTGCAGTGATTTATGATGATGGGTGAATGTGTCTTGGTGTGATTTAGGCTGTTGAGTGATTGGAACTTGGTATGAGTTAGGATCATTGGTGAATGGGGCTTGTGCTGAGTTAGGATGATGGGCGAACAGGGCTTGTCTTGATGATGTATGAAAGAGGCTCGTTGTGAGTTCGGACGATGGCTGATAGTGTCTATGTGTGAGTTTGGATGATGGGTCAATGGGTCTTGGTGTGAGTTAGGCTGATGGGTGAATGGGCATCGGTGTCAGTAAAGTTGATGGGTGAATATGCCTTGGTATAAGTTAGAATGATGTGTGAAATATGCTTCGTCTGACTTAGGATCATGGCTGAACAGGACTTTCTGTGATTTAGGATGATGTGTGAATGGGTCTTGGTGTAAGCTAGGGTGATGGGTGAATGGAGTTGGGTGTGAGTTAAGATGATGGGTGATGGGGCTTACTGTGAGTGACGATGATGTGTCAATCGGGCTTGATGTGAGTTAGGATGATGGATGAATGGATTTAAGTGTGAGTTAGAATGATTGGTGAATCGTTCTTGGTGTGAGTTAGAATGATGTGTGAATGGAGCTCAGTGTGAGTTACGAAGATGAGTGAATGGCAATTGATTTGAGCTAGGATGATGGGTGAATCGGTCCTAGTGTGAGTTAGGATGATGGGCGAATGGGCTTGTTGTGAGTTAGGGCGATGTGTGAATGGTTCTTTCAGTGAGTTATACGATGGGTGAAAGGGGCTTGGTGCGAATCAGGATGATGGTTCCATTGGGCTTGGTGTCAGTTAGGATGATGGGTGAATGGGTCATGTTGTGGGTTAGGATGATGGCTTAATGCGTCTTGCTTTGAGTCAGAATGATGGGTGCATGTGTTTTATTGTGAGATAGGATGATGGATGAATGAGTCTTGGTGTCAGTTAGAATGATGGGTGAATGGCTCTTGGTGTGTGTTTGGATGAGGCGTGAAAGGATCTTCGTGTGACTTAGGAGGATTGGTGAATGGTTCTTGCTGTGAGTTACGATGATGTGTCAATCGGGCATGATGTGAGTTAGGAGGATGGATGAATGGATCTTGGTGTGAGTTAGGATGATTGGTGATAATCTCTTGGTTGAATGGATCACGTTGTGAGTTAGAATGATTTGTGAATGGGGCTTGGTGTGAGTTAGGATAAGGGGTGAATGGGTCTTGGTGAGAGTTTGGATGATGGGTGAATGGGTCTTAGTGTGAGTGTGGATGCTGGGTGAATGGGACTTTATGTGAGTTAGGATGATGGTTGAATTGGTCTTTGTGTGAGTTAGGATGATGGGAGAACGGATCTTGTTGTGAGTCAGGATAACGTGTGAAATTGTATTGATGTGTGTTAGGGTGATGGTTGAATGGAGCTCGATCTGAGTTAGGACGATGGCTGAACGTTTTTGGTGTGTGTTTGGATGATCGGTGCATGGATCTTATTGTGATTTAGGATGATGGGTGAATGGGTTTTGGTGTGAGTTAGATTGATGGGAGAATGGATCTTGTCGAGAGTTAGGATGATGGGTGAATGGGTCTTGGTGTGTGTTTGGATGAGGCGTGAAAGGATCTTCGTGTGACTTAGGAGGATTGGTGAATGGTTCTTGCTGTGAGTTACGATGATGTGTCAATCGGGCATGATGTGAGTTAGGAAGATGGATGAATGGATCTTGCTGTGAGTTAGGATGATTGGTAATAATCTCTTGGTCGAATGGATCACGTTGTAAATAGAATGATTTATGAATGGGGCTTGGTGTGAGTTAGGATAAGTGGTGATTGGGTCTTGGTGAGAGTTTGGATGATGGGTGAATGGGTCTCAGTGTGAGTGAGGATGCTGGGTGAATGGGACTTTATGTGAGTTAGGATGATGGTTGAATGGGTCTTTGTGTGAGTTAGCATGATGGGAGAACGGATCTTGTTGTGAGTCAGGATAACGTGTGAATGTGTATTGGTGTGTGTTAGGATGATGGGTGAATGGAGCTCGGTCTGAGTTAGAACGATGGCTGAACGTTTTTGGTATGTGTTTGGATGATCGGTGCATGGATCTTATTGTGATTTCGGATGATGGGTGAATGGGTTTTGGTGTGAGTTAGATTGATGGGAGAATGGATCTTGTCGAGAGTTAGGATGATGGGTGAATGGGTCTTGGTGTCAGTAAAGTTGATGGGCGAATATGCCTTGGTATAAGTTAGGATGATGTGTGAAATGGGATTGGTGTGAGTTTGGATGATGGGTGATTGGTTGTTGACGTGAGTTAGAATGATGGGTGAATCGTGCTTCGTGTGAAGTAGGATCATGGCTGAACGGGATTTAGGATGATGCATGAATGGCTCTTGGTTTAAGCTAGGATGATGGGTGAATGGAGTTGGGTGTGGGTTAAGATGATGAGTGATTGGGGTTTTCTGTGAGTTACGATGATGTATCAATTGGGCTTGATGTGAGTTAGGATGATGGATGAATGGATTTAGGTGTGAGTTAGAATGATTGGTGACTCGTTCTTGGTGTGAGTTAGAATGATGTGTGAATGGAGCTGAGTGTGAGTTAGGAAGATGGGTGAATGGGACTTGATTTGAGCTAGGATGATGGGTGAATGGGTCCTAGTTTGAGTTAGGATGATGGGTGAATGGGTTTGGTGTGAATTAGGATCATGGGTGAATGGGCTTGCTGTGTGTTAGGATGATGGGTGAGTGGTTTGGTGTGAGTTAGAATGATGGGCGAATGTAGCTTGGCATGAGTTAGGATGATGGGTGAATGGGCTTGATGTCAGTTTCGATGATGGGTGAGTGGTTTTATTGTGCATTAGGATGATGGGTGAATGGGGCTTGGTGTGAGTTAGGATGATGGGCGAATGGGTCTTGGTGTGAGTTAGAATGATGGGAGAATGGAGCTTGGTGTGAGTTAGGATGATGGGTGAATGGGCTTGATATCAGTTAGGATGATGGGAGAAAGTTTCCTAGTGCGAGTTAGAATGAGCGGTGAATGGGGATCGGAGTGATTTAGGATGATAGGTGAATCGGACTTGGTGGGGTTTAGGATGACGAGTGAATGGGTTTTGGTGTAAGCTAGGATGAAGGGTGAAGGGGGCTGGGTGTGGGTTAAGATGATTGGTGAATGGGGCTTTGTGTGTGTGTTATGATGATGTGTCAGTCGGGATTTATGTGAGTTAGGAAGATGGATGAATGTATCTTGGTGTGAGTTAGGATGATTGGTGAATAGGTCTTGGTATGGGTTAGCATGATGGGTGAATGTTTCTTAGTGTGAATTAGCATGATGTGTGAATGGAGCTCAGTGTATGTTCGGATGATGGGTGAATGATTTTGGTGTGAGTTAGGCTGATGGGTGAATGGGTCTCTGTCTGAGTTAAGCTGATGGGTGAATGGGTCTTGGTGTGAGCTAAGATGATGTGTGAATTGGTCTTTTTAGTGAGTTAGGATGATGGGTGAATGGGTCTTGTTGTGAGTTAGGATGATGGATGAATGGGTCTTGTTGTGAGTTAGGATGATGGGTGAATGGGATTGGTGTGAGTTAGGATGATGGGTGAATGGATCTTAGTGTTAGTTAAGATGATGGATGAACGGATTTTTGTGAGTTAGGGAGATGGGTGAATGGGTCTTAGTGTGAGTTAGGATGATGGGTGAATGGGTCTTGGTGTGAGTTAGGATGATGGTTGACTGGGCCTTGGTGTGAGTTAGGATGATGGGAGAATGAATCTTGTTGTGAGTCAGGATAATGTGTGAATGTGTCTTGGTGTGAATTAGGTTGATGGGTGAATTGTGTGGGAGTGAGATAGGATGATGGGTGAATGGGCCTTGGTGTCAGTTAGGATGAGGGGTGAATGATCTTTGTGTGAGTTAGGATGATGGGAGAATGGTTTTCTTTATGTGTTAGGATGATGGGTGAATGGGCTTGTTGTGACTTAGGGTGATATTTCAATGGTACTTTTCGTGAGTTATACAATGGGTGAACGGGGCTTGGTGCGAGTCAGGATGATGCTTCCATTGGGCTTGGTGTCAGTTAGGATGATGTGTGAATGTGTCATGTTGTGGGTTAGGATGATGCCTTAATGCGTCTTGTTTTGAGTCAGAATGATGGGTGAATGTGTTTTCTTGTGATTTAGGATGATGGATGAAGGAGTCTTGGTGTCAGTTAGAATGATGGGTGAATGGCTCTTGGTGTGTCTTTGGATGATTCGTGAATGGATCTTCGTGTGACTTAGGAGGATGGGTGAATGGGACTTGGTGTGAGTTACGATGATGTGTCAATCGGGCATGATGTGAGTTAGGAGGATGGATGAATGGATCTTGGTGTGAGTTAGGATGATTGGTGATAATCTCTTGGTTGAATGGATCACGTTGTGAGTTAGAATGATTTGTGAATGAGGCTTGGTGTGAGTTAGGATAAGGGGTGAATGGGTCTTGGTGAGAGTTTGGATGATGGGTGAATGGGTCTTAGTGTGAGTGTGGATGCTGGGTGAATGGGACTTTATGTGAGTTAGGATGATGGTTGAATTGGTCTTTGTGTGAGTTAGGATGATGGGAGAACGGATCTTGTTGTGAGTCAGGATAACGTGTGAAATTGTATTGATGTGTGTTAGGGTGATGTTTGAATGGAGCTCGATCTGAGTTAGGACGATGGCTGAACGTTTTTGGTGTGTGTTTGGATGATCGGTGCATGGATCTTATTGTGATTTAGGATGATGGGTGAATTAGTCTTGATGTGAGTAAGGTTGATGGGAGAATGGATATTGTCAAGAGTTAGGATGATCAGTGAATGGGACTTGGAGTGAGTTTGGATGTTGGGTGAATTGGGCTTGGTGTGAGTTTCGATGCTGGGTGAATGGATCTTAGTGTGAGCTAGGATGATGAGTGAATGGGCCTTGGTGTGAGTTAGGATGATGTGTGAGTTGTTCTTGTGATTTAGGTTGATGGGTGAATGGGCTTGGTGTGCGTTAAGGTAATGGGTGAATCGATCTTAGTGTTAGTTAGGAAGATGTGTGAACGGTTCTTGGTGTGAGTTAGGATGATGGGAGAATGGAGCTTCGTGTGAGTTAGGATGATGGGTGAATTGAACTTAGTGTGAGCTGGGATGATGGGTAACTTAGTCTTGGTGAGAGTTTGGATGATGTGTGAGTGGTTCTAAGTGTTAGTTAGGATGATGTGTGAATGGGCTTCGTGTGAATTTGGAGGATGGGTGAATGGTTCTTGGTGTGAGTTAGAATGATGGGAGAATGGATCTTGCTGTGAGTCAGGATGATGTGTGAATGTGACTTGGTGTGAGTTAGGATGATTGGTGAATGGGGTTGGAGAGAGATAGGATGATTGGTGAATGGGCCTTGGTGTGAGAGAGAGAGAGAGAGAGTAAGGATGATGGTTCAATGATCTTTGTGTGAGTTAGGATGATGGTTCCATTGGGCTTGGTGCGAGTTAGGATGATGGGTGAACGAGCCATGTTGTGGTTTAGGATGACGGTTGAATGCGTCTTCTTGTGAGTTAGAATGATAGGTGAATGGGGCTCGGAGTGAGTTAGGCTGGTGTTTGAATGCGATTTGGAATGAGTTTGGATGATGTGTGAATGGGTCTTGGTGTGAGGTAGGATGATGTGTGAATGGTTCTTGGTGTGTGTTTGGATGATGGATGAATGGAGCTCTGTGTGAGTTAGGCTGATGGTTGAATGTGAATTGGTATGTGTTTGGATGATGGGTCAATGGGTCTTGTGTGTTAGAATGACGGGTGAATAAGTATTGGTGTCAGTAAAGTTGATGGGTGAATATGCCTTGGTATACGTTAGGATGATGGTTGAAATGGGCTTGGTGTGAGTTTAGATGATGGATGAATGGTTCTTGGTGTGAGTTAGAATGATGGGAGAATGGATCTTTCTGTGAGTCAGGATGATGTGTGAATGTTTCTTGGTGTGAGTTAGGATGATGTGTGAATGGGGTTGGAGTGAGATAGGATGATGGGTGAATGGGCCTTGGTGACAGAGAGAGAGAGAGAGTTAGGATGATGGGTCAATGATCTTTGTGTGAGTTAGGTTGATTGTTCCATTGGGCTTGGTGCGAGTTCGGATGATGTGTGAATGAGCCATGTTGTGGTTTATGATGATGGTTGAATGCGTCTTCTTGTGAGTTAGAATGAAAGGTGAATGGGGCTCAGTGTGAGTTAGGCTGATGTTTAAATGTGATTTGGTATGAGTGTCGGTGGGAGGCGCGAGCAGGAAGCTTAAAAAGGCTTCAGAGACCCAGGTAAGTCCTCAGACCGCGGGTGTCAGCGGGAGGCGCGAGCGGTTACCTTGAAAAGGCTTCAGAGGCCTAGGTAAGGCCTCAGATGGCGGGTGTCGGCGGGAGGCGCGAGTGGGAAGCTTGAAAAGGCTTCAAAGACCCAGGTAAGGCCTACCAGTCTCCAGTCTCCGAAGTCAGAAGGAAGGAGAGAGGTAAAAAGTAATCCAAGTGTGACGTCACCAGAAAGCAGGTAAGTGATTGGTTGGTAAGTATTTCCCTCTATTTAAGCTTAAACTCTGTGTTTCATAGTTTCTAAGGTGCGATATTCTTCATCTAGAATCGGGGCAGAGGGTATTTAATAATAATAATAAATTCAATTAACTACATAGAATGGGAGATCAGGTGATGTGTTGCTGCTGCAATATGTGGGAGCTGGTGGACACCATTGGTGCTCACAGTGATCACATTTGCAGTAAGTGTTGGCTGCTTGTTGAAGAGCTGGAATCCGAGCTTCAGACACATCAGGCAGGGGGAGGTTTACCTGGTCTCTGTGTATCAGGAGGTAGTCACACCAATTAGATTAATTAATTCAGATGTAATCCGTGGCCAGGGTCAAGATGGTGTGACTAGAAGTGAGGCAGGTACGGGGATCCAGGAGGTAGTGTTGGAGGAGCCGCAGCCCTTGCTCTTGTCCAACAGGTTTGAGCATCTTACTCCCTGTGAGGATGGGAACGGGGACTATGGGGAGGATGAGCAACCCGACCACAGCACCGTGGAGCGGGCGGCCATTCAAGTGGGGGGAGATAAAAGAAATTTTGTAGTGGTAGGGGATAGTATCGTTAGGGGGATCGATAGGGTTCTTTGCAGCCGAGAGCGAGACTCCCGAAGGCTGTGTTGCCTGCCCGGTGCCAGGGTTAAGGACATCTCCTCTGGGCTGGAGAGAAACTTGAATTGGGAGGGGGAGGATCCAGTTGTCGTGGCCCATGTTGGTACCAACGACATAGATAGGACAAGGAAGGAGGTTCTGCTGAGGGAGTTTGAGCAGCTAGGGGCCAAATTAAAAAGCAGAACCACAAGGGTAATAATCTCTGGATTACTACCTGAGCCACGTGCAAATTTGGCTCGGGTAAATAAAATTAGAGAGTTAAATGCGTGGCTCAAAGCCTAGTGTGGGAGAAATGGGTTTTGCTTCCTGGGACACTGGCATCAGTACTGGGACAGGAGAGAGCTGTTCCGTTGGGGCGGACTTCACTTGGCCAGTTCTGGGACTAGAGTCATGGCGAATCGAATAACTAGGGCTGTAGAGAGGGCTTTAAACTAATTAATGGGGGGGAGGTTTTAAGAGAGCGAAAAATAAAAATGACATCGGAGAAGGCAATAGAGCAAGGTAGCAGTGGGGGAATTAAAAACCAGGGCGTGTCAGGAAGGGACAGCAAGTATAATGATACAGGTAAAGTAGTAGAAGGGGTAAAAGCATGAATACATTTTCAGAAAACAGATTTGAAAGTTCTTTATCTGAATGCACGCAGCATTCGTAATAAAATTGACGAGTTGACGGTACAAATAACTACACATGGGTAAGATCTGGTGGCCATTATGGAAACATGGCAGCAAGATAATCATGACTGGGAACTAAACATACAAGGGTATTTGACAATTAGGAAGGACAAACAGGAAGGAAAGGGAGGTGGGGTTGCTATGTTAATCAAGGATGGAATCACTGCAATAATCAGAAATGATATTGGGTCAAAGGATCAGGTTAGTGAAATAGTTTGGGTGGAGATAAGGATTAAGAAAGGGAAAAAGTAATTAGTGGGCATAGTCTATAGGCCTCCTAACAGTTGCAACTCTGTTGGTCAGAGTATAAATCAGGAAATAGTTGGGGCTTGTAATAAGGGAACAGCTATAATCATGGGGGATTTTAGCTTTCATATTGACTGGGCTAATCAAATTGGGCATGGCAGCATTGAGGAATAGTTCATATAGTGTATTAGGGACGGGTACCTTGAGCAGTACGTAACTAAACCAACCAGGGGGCAGGCAATCTTAGATCTGGTCCTGGGTAATGAAACAGGATTAAGAAAAAATGTCCTAGTAAAGGATCCCCTCGGAATGAGTGACCATAATATGGTTGAATTCCAAATTCAGTTTGAGTGTGAGAGAGTTGGATCTTAAACCAGCATACTGAGCTTAAATAAAGGTGACTATGAAGGTATGAGAGTAGAATTGACTAAAGTGGACTGGGAAAACAGATTGAAGTGTAAGACGGTACAAGAGCAGTGGTCTACATTCAAGGAGATATTTCACATCTTTCAAGATAAATATATTCCACTGAGGAAAAAGGGGAATAAAAGGAAAGACAGCCATCCGTGGCTTAGTAAAGTAATAAAGGATAGTATCCGACTGAAAAAAAGGGCATATAAAGTAACCAAATCTAGTGGGAGGATAGAAGATTGGGAAGCATTTAAAGCCAGCAAACAATAACTAAAAGATTAATTAAGAAAGGGAAGATAGATTATGAAAGTAAACTAGCAAAAAATATAAAAACAGATTGCAAGAGTTTCTACAGCTAAATAAAAAGAAAAAGTGTGGCTAAAGTGAACATTGGTCCCTTAGAGGATGCGACCGGGAAACTAGTGGTGGGGAACATGGAGATGGCAAAGACGCTGAACAAATATTTTGTATCCGTCTTTACAGTAGAGGACACTAAAAATATCCCAACACTGGACAAACAGGGGGCAATGAGGGGGGAGGAGCTAAAGACGATTAAAATCACTAAGGAGATGGTACTCAGTAAAACAATGGGACTTAAGGCGGATAAATCCCCCGGACCTGATGGCCTACATCCCAGGGTCTTGAGAGAAGTGGCGGTAGGGATTGTGGATGCATTGGTGATTATTTTCCAGAACTCCCTGGACTCAGGAAAGGTCCCGGCAGATTGGAAAACTGCTTATATAACACCCTTATTTAAGAAGGGAAGTAGACAAAAAGCTGGAAACTATAGACCAGTTAGCCTAACATCTGTGGTTGGCAAAATGTTGGAGTCCATTATGAAGGAAACAGTAATAGAGCATTTGGATAAACATAATTTAATAGGACAGAGTCAGCATGGTTTTATGAAGGGGAAGTCATGTTTGACAAATTTGCTTGAATTCTTTGACGATGTAACATACAGGGTGCTAAAGGTGAACCAGTGGATGTAGTGTATTTGGACTTCCAAAAGGCATTATACAAGGTTCCACACAAAAGATTACTGATCAAGATAAGAAATTGCGGGATTGGGGGTAATATACTGGCATGGGTGGAAGATTGGATATCTAACCGAAAACAAAGAATTGGGATAAATGGTTCATTCTTGGCCAGGCAATCAGTAACTAGTGGTGTTCCGCAGGGGTCAGTGCTGGGACCCCAACTCTTTACAATCTATATTAACGATTTGGAGGAAGGGACCGAGTGCAACATATCCAAGTTTGCCGATGATACAAGGATGGGAGGGAAAGCAATGAGTGAGGAAGACATAAAAAACCTGCAAAAGGATATAGACAGGCTAAGTGGGTGGGCAGAGATTTGGCAGATGCAATATAATGTTGGAAAGTGTGAGGTTATGCAGTTTGGCAGAAAAAATGAAAGAGCAAGTTATTATCTAAATGGAGAGAAACTGCAAAGTGCTGCAGTGCAAAGGGATCTGGGGGTCCTGGTGCATGAAACACAAAAAGTTAGTATGCAGGTGCAGAAGGTGATCAGGAAGGCCAATGGAATCTTGGCTTTTATTGCAAGGGGGATGGAGTATAAAAACAGGGAAGTCTTGCTGCAGTTATACAGGCTATTGGTGAGGCCACACCTGGAATACTGCCTGCAGTTTTGGTTTCCATATTTAAGAAAAAATATACTTGCTCTCGAGGCGGTTCAGGGAAGGTTCACTCGGTTGATTCCAGAGATGAGGGGTTTGACGTATGAGGAAAGGTTGAGTAGGTTGGGACTCAACTCATTGGAGTTCAGAAGAATGAGAGGCGATCTTATCGAAACATATAAGATTGTGAGGGGAGGATGTTTCCACTGATGGGTGAGACTAGAACTAGGGGGCATAATCTAAGAATAAGGGGCTGCCCTTTCAAAACTGAGATGAGGAGAAACTTTTTCACTCAGTGGGTAGTAAATCTATGGAATTTGCTACCCCAGAGAGCTGTGGAAGCAGCAACTTTAAATAAATTTAAAATGGAGATAGACAGTTTCCTAGCAGATAAGGGAATTAGGGGTTATGGGGAGAGGGCAGGGAAGTGGACGTGAGTCTGGATTCGGATCAGCCATGATCCTATTGAATGGCGGAGCAGGCCTGAGGGGCCGTATGGCCTGCTCCTGCTCCTACTTCTTATGTTCTGATGTTCTTATGGATGAAGGGTCAATGGGTCTTGGTGTGAGGTAGGATGATGGGTGAATTGGTATTGGTGTCAGTAAAGTTGTTGGGTGAATATGCCTTCGTATAAGTTAGGATGATGGGTTAAATGGGCTTGGTGCGAGTTTCGATGATGGATGAATGGTTCTTGGTGTGAGTTAGAATGATGGGTGAATGGTTCTTGGTGTGACTTAATATGATGGTTGAATGGAGCTCAGTGTGAGTTCGGAAGATGAGTGCATGGGTCTAGATGTCAGCTAGGATGATGGGTGAATGGGTCTTGGTGTGAGTTAGGATGATGGGTGAATGGGTCTTGGTGTGAGTTAGGATGATGGGTGAATGGGTCTTGGTGTGAGGTGGGATGATGTGTGAATGGGTCTCGGTCTGAGTTAGGACGATGGCTGAATGATTTTGGTGTGTGTTTGGGCCTTGGTGTGAGTTAGAATGATGGGTGAATGGTTCTTGTTGTGACTTAATATGATGGGTATATGGAGCTGAGTGTGAGTTAGGATGATGAGTGAATGGGTCTAGATGTCAGCTTGGATGCTGGATGAATGTGTGTTGGTGTGAGTTAGGATGGTGTTTGAATGGGGCTCTGTCTGATGTAGGCTGATGATTGAATGGGTCTAGATGTCAGCAAAGATGATGGGTGAATGTGTCTTGTTCTGAGTTAGGATGACGGGTGAATGCGCTTGGTGGGAGATAGGATGATGGGTGAATGGATCTTGGTGTGATTTAGGATGATGAATGAATGTATCTTGGTGTGAGTTAGCATGATGTGTGAATGGGTCTAGTTGTTGGTTAGGATGTTGGGTGAATGCGTCAGTTGGGAGTTAGAATGACTGGTGAATGGTGTTGGTGTGAGTTAGGATGATGTTTGAATGGGGCTCTGTCTGAGTTAGGAAGAAGCGTGAATTGTTCTTATTGTGAATTAGAATGATGGTTGAATGTTTCTTGGTGTGAGTTCGGATGATGGGTGAATGGGGCTCGGTCTGAATTACGATAATGGGTGAATGGTTATTTTGTGTGTTAGGATGATGGGTGAATGGATCTTAGCTTGAGTTGGGATGATGGGTGAATGGATCTTAGCGTGAGTTAGGCTGATAGGTGAATGGGTTTGGTGTGAGTTAGCATGATGTGTGAATGGGTTTTGTTGTTGGTTAGGATGACTGGTGAATGTGTCTTATTGTGAGTTAGAATGATGGGAGAATGTGGTTCTTTGTGAGTTACGATGATTGATAAATGATCTTTGTGTGAGTTTGGATGATGGGTGAATGTGTATTGGCGTGAGTTAGAATGATGGCCGATTGGTTCTTCGTGTGATTTTGGAGGATGGGTAAATGGGTCATGGTGTGAGTTACGATGATGAGTGAATGGGTCTTGTTGTGAGTTAGGATGATGTGTAAATCGGGCTTGTTTTGATTTAGGATGATAGGTTAATGGGTCTTGCTGTGAATTAGGATGATGGATCAATGGGGCTAGTTTTGATTTAGGATGATGGGTGAATGGATCTTGGTGTGAGTTAGTATGATGGGTAAATTGTCTTGGTGAGAGTTAGGATGATGGCTGAATGGGCTTGGTGTGTGTTATAATGACGTGTGAATCATGCTTCATGTGTGTTAGGATGATGGGTGAATAGGTCTTAGTGTGAGTTAGGTTAATGGGTGAATGGAGTTTGGTGTGAGTTAAGATGATGGTTGAATGGGGCTATGTCTGAATTAGGATGAAGGGTGAATTGGTCTTGAAGTGAACTAGGATGATTGGTGAATTGTTCTTGGTGTGAGTTAGTTTGATGGGTGAGTGTAGTTTGGTGTGGGATAGGATGATGTGTGAATGAGTCTAGCTGTGACTTAGCATGATGGGTGAATGGGTCTTGGTGTGTGTTAGGATGTTGATTGATTGGAACTTGGTGTGAGATAGAATCATGGGCAAATGTCGTTGTTGTGCATTAGGATAATATCTGAAGGGGGCACGGTGTGGGTTAGGATGATGGGTGAATAGACTTGGTGTTTGTTAAGATGATGGGTGAATGGGGCTCGGTGTGATCTAGGCTGATGGCTGAATGTGTTTTGGTATGAGTTTGGATGATGGGTCAATGGGTCTTGGTGTGAGGAAGGATGATGGATCAATGGGTCTTGGTGTCAGTAAAGTTGATAGGTGGATATGCCTTGGTATAAGTTAGGATGATGGGTGAAATGGGCTTGGTGTCGGTTTGGATGATGGGTGAATGGTTCTTGGTGTGAGTTAGAACGATGGGTGTATGTGGCTTGGTGTGACTTCGGATGATGTGTGAATGGAGCTCAGTGTGAGTTAGGATGGTGGGTGAATGGGTCTAGATGTGAGCTAGGATGATGGGCGAATGGTTCTTGGTGTGAGTTAGGATAATGGGTGAATGTGTCCTGGTATGAGTTAGGATGATGGGTGAATGGGTCTTGGTTTGAGGTAGGATGATGGGTGAATGGGGCTCGGTCTGAGTTAGGACGATGGCTGAAAATTTTTGGTGTTTGTTTCGATGATGGGTGTATGGTCCTTAGCGTGATTTAGGATGATGGGTGAATAGATATTAATGTGAGTTAGGTTGATGGGTGAATGGGCCTTGGCGTGAGTTAGGTTGATGGGTGAATGGGTCTTGGTGTCAGTTTCGATGATGAGTGAATGGTATTGGTGTGAGTTAGGATGATGTGCGAATGGTTTTGGTGTGTGTTAGGATGATGGCCGAAACATCTTGATGTGGGTTAGGATGATGTGTGAATGGATAACTTTGTGAGTTAGGATCATGTGTGAATGCGGCATGGTGTGATTTAGGATGATATGTGAGTGGGTCTTATTGTGAGTAAGGATGATGAGTGAATGGACTTGGTGTGTGTTAGTGTAATGGGTGAACGGATCTTAGTGTTAGTTAGGATGATGTGTGAACGGGTCTTGGTGTGAGTTAGGATGATGGGT
Source organism: Somniosus microcephalus (assembly GCF_052327205.1). Lineage (NCBI taxonomy): Eukaryota > Metazoa > Chordata > Chondrichthyes > Squaliformes > Somniosidae > Somniosus > Somniosus microcephalus. The sequence goes on from NW_028225263.1 coordinate 243,944, forward strand.
AAATTAGTCTTGGTGAGAATTAGGATGATAGTTGAATGTGCCTAAGTGTTAGTTAGGATGATGTTTGAATGGGTCTTGGTGGGAGTTATGTTAATGTTTGAATTGGTTTTGGTGTGAGTTAGGATAATGGGAGAAAGGATCTTGTTTTGAGTCAGGATGATGGGTGAATGTGTCTTGGTGTGAGTTAGGATGATGGGTGAATGGGGTTGGAATGAGATAGGATGATGGGTGAATGGACCTTGTTGTGAGTTAGGATGATGGGTGAATGATTCATTTTTTGAGTTAGGATAATGGGCGAATGGGCTTGTTGTGATTTAGGATGCTATGTAAATGTGTCTTGGTGTGAGTTAGGATGATGGTTGAACGAGGTTTGGTATGAGTCAGGATATTGGTTCCATTGGGCTTGGTGTGAGTTAGGATGTTGGGCGAATGGGTCATGTTGTGGGTTAGGATGATGGTTGAAGTGGTCTTCTTGTAAGTTAGGATGATGGATGAATGAGTCTTGGTGTGAGTTAGAATTATGTGTGAATGGTTCTTGGTGTGTGTTTGGATGATAGGGGAATGCGGCTCGGTGTGAGTTAGGCTGATGGTTCAATGTGAATTGGTGTGAGTTTGGATGATGTGTCAGTGGGACTTGTTGTGAGTTAGAATGATGGGTGAATAGGTATTGGTGTCAGTAAAGTTGATGCGTGAATATGCCTTGGTATAAGTTAGGATGATGGGTGAAATGGGCTTCCTGTGAGTTTGGATGATGGATGAATGGTTCTTGATGTGAGTTAGAATTTAGGGTGAATGGGTCTTCTTGTGCCATAATATGATGTGTGAATGGAGCTCAATGTGAGTTAGGATGATGGGTGAATGGTTCTAGATGTCAGCTAGGATGATGGGTGCATGGGTCTTGGTGTGAGTTAGGATGATGGGTGAATGGGTCTTAGTGTGAATTAGAATGATGGGTGAATGGAGCTCAGTGCGAATTAAGATGATGGGGTGAATGGTTTTGGTGTGAGTTAGGATGATGGTTGAATGGTGCTCTGTCTGATTTAGGATGATGGGTGAATGGGTCTAGATGTGAGCTAGGATGATGGGTGAATGGGTCTTGGTGTGAGTAAGGATGATGTGTGAATGGGTCTTGATGTGAGTTAGGATGATGGGTGAATGGGGCTTGGTGTGAGTTAGGAGGATGTGTGAATGGGACTTGGGGTGTGGAGGATGATTGCTGAACGATCTTGATGTTCGTTAGGATGATGGGTAAAACGATCACGTTGTGAGTTACAATGATGTGTAAATGTGGCTTGGTGTGAGTTAGGATGATTGGTGAATTGATCTTAGTCTGAGTTAGGATGATGGATAAATTAGTCTTCGTGTGAGTTAGGATGATGGGCGAACGGGGCTTGGTGAGTCAGGATGATGTTTCCGTTGGGCTTGGTGTGAGTTAGGATGATGGGTGAATGGGTCATGTTGTGGGTTAGGATGTTGGTTGAATGCGTCTTGTTGTGAGTTAGAAATATGGGTGAATGTGGTTCTTTGTGAGTTAGGATGATGGATGAATGAGTCTTGGTGTGAGTTAGAATAGAAACATAGAAGATAGGAACAGGAGTAGGCCATTCGGCCCTTCGAGCCTGCCCCGCCATTCAACGAGATCATGGCTGATCATCCAAACCCTAGCACCCGGTCCCTACACCGACAGCCATCCCACACAAGCCCTATCCCCGTAACCCCACATATTTAATCCCCCCTAACACTAAGGGCCAATTTTTTTTATCATGGCCAATCAACCTAACCCGCACATCTTTAGACTGTGGGAGGAAACCGGAGCACCCGGAGGAAACCCACGCAAACACGGGGAGAATGTGCAAACTCCACACAGACAGTCACCCGAGGCCGGATTTGAACCCGGTTCCCTGGCGCTGTGAGGCAACAGTGCTAACCACTATGCCAATCACAATGATTGGAGAATGGCTCTTGGTGTGTGTTTTGCTGATGTGTGAATGGTTCTTCGTGTGATTTAGGAGGATGGGTGAATGGGGCTTGGTTATATTTAGGATGATTTTTCAATGGGTCTTGTAGTGATTTAGGATGATGGGTACATGAGGCTTGTTTTGGTTTAGGATGATGGGCAAATGGGTGTGTGAGATAGCATGATGAGTGAATGGGACTTGTTGTGATTTAGGATGATGGGGAAATTGTCTTGGTGAGAGTTAGGATAATGGGACAACGGGGCTTGTAGTGAGTTAAGATGATGTGTGAATTGGGCTCCGTGTGAGTTTTGATGATGAGTCAATGTGTCTTGGTGTGAGTTAGGCTGATGGGTGAATGGGGCTTGGTGTCAGTAAAGTTGATGGGTGAATCTGCCTTGGTATAACTAAGGATGATGGGTGAAATGGGCTTGGTGTGAGTTTGGATGATGGGTGATTTGTTGTTGGGGTGATGTAAGATGATGAGTGAATGCGTCTTGGTGTGAGTTAGGATTATGCTTGACTGGGGCTCTGTCTGAGTTAGGATGAAGTTTGAATGGGTTTGATGTGAGCTAGGATGATGCTTAAATGGGGATCTGTCTGAGTTAGGATGAAGGGTGAGTAGGTTTGCTGTGAGCTAGGATGATGGGTGAATGCTTCTTAGTGTGAGTTAGGATGATGGTTGAATGTGTCTTGGTGTGTTAGAATGGGGTTGTGTTTGAGTTAAGATGATGTGTGAATATGGGTTGGTGTGAGTTACGTTGATGAGTCACTCGACCTGATATGAGTTAGGATGATGGGTGAATGGGTCTTGGTGTGAGTTACCATGATGTGTGAATGAAGCACAGTGTGAGTTAGGACGATTGGTGAATGGTCTTGGTGTGAGTTAGGATGATGCTTGAATGGGGCTTTGTCTGAGTTAGGATGGTGGGTGAATGGGTCTTGGTGTGAGTTAGGATGATGTGTAAATGTGGTTTGTTTTGGTTTAGGATGATGGGTGAATGTGTTTGTGAGTCAGCATGAGTGAATGAGTTTTGTTGTTAGTTAGGATGATGGGGAAATTGTCTTGGTGAGAGTTAGGATGATGGGTGAATGGTTTTGGTGTGAGTTAGGATGATGGGTGAATGGGACGTGCTGTGAGTTTCGATGGTGGGGAATGGTTTTTGTGTTTGTTAGCATGATTGGTGAATGGATCTTAGTGTGAGTTGGGATGATGGGTGAATGGGTCTTGGTGTGAGTTAGGTTGATGGAAGAATGGAGCATCGTGTGAGTTAGGATGATGGGTGAATGGAGCTTGGTGTGAGTTTCGATGATGGGTGAATGGTTTATGTGTGTGTTAGGATGATATGTGAATGGATCTTAGTGTGAGTTAGGATGATGGGTGAATGGGTCTTGATGTGAGTTAGGATGATGTGAGAATAGAGCTGGTGTGAGTTAAGATGTTTGGTGAATGGGCTTGATGTCAGTTAGTATGATGGGAGAAAGCAGCTTATGTTGTGAGTTAGAATGAAGGGTGAATGGGATTAGTGTGAGTTAGGATGATGGGTGAGTGAGTCTTGTTGTGAGTTAGGACGATGGGTGAGAGCGCTTGGTGTGATTTAGGATGATGTGTGATTGGGTCTTGATCTGAGTTAGCATGATGGGTGAATGTGTCTTGTTGCGGGTTAGGATGATTGGTGAATGCGTCTTGTTGTGATTTAGAATGATGGTTGAGTGTGGTTCATTATGAGCTAGGATGATGGATGAATGTGTCCTATTGGGAGTTTGGATGATGGGTGAATGTGTCTTGGTGTGAGTTAGAATGATGTGTGAATGGTTCTTCGAGTGATTTAGGATGCTGGCTGAATGGGCTTGGTGTAAGTTAAGTTGATGGGTGAATCGTGCTTCGTATGGGTGAATGGATCTTAGTGTGAGTTTGATTGATGGGTGAATGGAGTTTAGTATGTGTTGGAATGATTGGTGAATGGATCTTAGTTTGAGTTGGGATGATGAGTGAATGGATCTTAGAGTGAGTTAGGATGATGGGTGAATGGGTCTTGGTGTGAGGTAGGTTGATGGGAGAATGGGAGCATGGAGTGAGTAAGGATGATGGTTGAATTGGGCTTGGCGTGAGTTTCGATGATGGTTGACTGGTCTTTGTGTGAATTTAGATGATAGGTGAATGGTCCTGGTGTGAGTTATAATGATGGGTGAATTGGGCTTGATGTGAGTTTCGATGATGGGTGAAAGGTTTTTGTGTTTGTTAGGATGATGGGTGAATAGATCTGATGTGAGTTAGGATGATGGTTGAATGGGTCTTGATGTGAGTTAGGAAGATGTGAAAATGGATCTTGGTGTGAGTTAAGATGCTTGGTGAATGGGCTTGGTGTCAGTTAGCATGATGGGAGAATGGAGCTTGTTGTGAGTTAGGATGAAGGGTGAACGGGACTAGTGTGAGTTAAGATAATGGGTGAGTGAGTCTTGTTGTGAGTTTGGATGATGGGTGAATGCAATGGTTGTGAGTTAGGATGATGGATGAATGGGTCTTGTAATGAGTTAGGATGATGGGTGAATAGGCTTGATGTGAGATAGGATGATTGGTGAATGGATCTTGGTGTGAGTTAGGATGATGAATGAATGGATCTTGGTGTGAGTTAGCATGATGGGTGAATGGATCTTGTTGGTTAGGATGATTGGTTAATGCGTCTTGATGTCATAGAGTCATAGAGTCATAGAGTTTTAAAGCACAGAAAGAGGCCCTTCGGCCCATCGCGTCTGCGCCGCCCATCCATCCCTGTCCAGTCTAATCCCATTTTCCAGCATTTGGTCCATAGCCTTGTATGGATTGGCATTCCAAGTGCTCATCCAAATGCTTCTTGAATGTTGTGAGGGTTCCTGCCTCTACCACCCTTTTGGGCATTGAGTTCCACATTCCAACCACCCTCTGGGTGAAAAAGTTCCTCCTCAAATCCCCTCTAAATCTCCTGCCCCTTACCCTGAATCTATGCCCCCTTGTTATTGACCCCCCTACTAAGGGGAAAAGTTCCTCTTTGTCTACCCTATCTATGCCCCTCATCATTTTGTATACCTCAATCAGGTCCCCCCTCAGCCTTCTTTGCTCCAAGGAAAACAACCCCAGCCTGTTTAGTCTTTCTTCATAGCTGAGGCGCTGCATCCCAGGTAACATCCTGGTGAATCTTCTCTGCACCCTCTCCAAAGCAATCACATCCTTCCTATAGTGAGGCGACCAGAACTGCACACAGTACTCCAGCTGTGGCCTCACCAGCGTTTTGTACAGCTCCATCATAACCTCCCTGCTCTTATATTCTATGCCTCGGCTAATGAAGGCAAGTATCCCATATGCCTTTTTAACCACCTTATCTACCTGTTCCGCTGCCTTCAGGGATCTATGTACATGTACACCAAGGTCCCTCTGACCCTCTGTACTTCCTAGGGTCCTACCACTCATTGTGTATTCCCTTGCCTTATTTGTCCGTCCAAAATGCATCACCTCGCACTTTTCAGGGTTAAATTCCATTTGCCACTTTTCCGCACATCTGACCAACCCGTTTATATCGTCCTGTAGCCTGAGGCTTTCCTCCTCGCAGTTGACCACCCCACCAATTTTCGTGTCATCTGCGAACTTGCTGATCATACCTTTTACATTCTCATCCAAATCATTTATGTAGATCACAAACAACAAGGGACCCAGCACCGATCCCTGAGGTACCCCACTGGACACAGGCTTCCAGTCACAAAAGCAACCTTCGACCATCACCCTCTGCCTCCTGCCACTCAGCCAGTTTAGGATCCAATGCGCCAAGGCACCCTGGATCCCATGGGCTCTTACATTCTTGACCAGTCTCCTATGCGGGACTTTGTCAAAGGCTTTACTGAAGTCCATGTAAACCACATCCACAGCATTTCCCTCATCCACCCCCCTAGTCACCCCCTCGAAAAATTCAATCAGATTTGTCAGACATGATTTACCCTTGACAAAGCCATGCTGACTATCCCCGATTAATCCTTGCCTCTCCAAGTGGAGACTAATTTTGTCCCTCAGAGTTTTTTCCAATAATTTCCCCACCACAGATGTTAGGCTCACTGGCCTGTAATTCCCTGGTTTATCCCTGCTTCCCTTCTTGTATAATGGTACTACATTAGCTGTTCTCCAGTCCTCTGGTACATCCCCTGTGGCCAGAGAGGTTCTGAAAATTTGTGTCAGAGCCCCTGCAATCTCCTCCTTTGCCTCCCACAGCAGCCTGGGATACATCTCGTCCGGGCCTGGGGATTTATCCAATTTTTGGCCTGCTAAAACCGCTAGCACCTCCTCCCTCTCGATGCTAATATGTTCAAGTATGTCACAGTCCCCTTGCCCGATTTCTATGTCTGCATCGTCTTTCTCCATAGTGAACACAGATGCAAAAAATTCATTTAAAACCCCGCCTACATCATCTGGCTCTACACACAGATTGCCACTTTGGTCCCTAATGGGCCCTACCCTTTCCCTGGTTATCCTCTTGCCCTTAATATACTTATAAAACATCTTAGGATTTTCCTTTATTTTGCTCGCCAGTGTTATTTCATGGCCCCTCCTCGCCCTCCTAATTTCTTTTTTAAGTATGCCCCTGCACTTTTTATACTCCTCTAGGGCGTCTTCCGTCTTTAGTCTTTTGTAACTGCCAAAAGCTCCCCTTTTATTTCGAATGCATTTTTGTATATCCCTTGTCATCCAAGGTTCCCTTTGCTTGTTGGTCCCACCCTTGACCTTTACAGGAACATGTTGGCGCTGTACTCTCTCTACTTCCCTTCTGAAAGTCTCCCACTGTTTTGATGTGGATTTTCCTATAAGTAGCTGCTCCCAGTCCACTTTGGCCAGATCCTGCCTTATCATATTAAAATCGGCCTTCCCCCAATTTAGAACCGTTATTTCCGGGCCGTCTTTGTCTTTTTCCATGACCACCTTAAATCTCACCGAATTATGGTCACTGTCGCCAAAATGCTCCCCTAATGATACTTCCACCACTTGCCCGGCTACATTCCCCAGGATTAGGTCCAGTACCGCCCCCTCTCTTGTAGGACTTTCTACATGTTGGCTCAAAAAGCTCTCCTGGATGCACTTTAAGAATTCTGCACCCTCTAAGCCTTTCACACTCTGACTATCCCAATTAATATTGGTGAAGTTGAAATCCCCCACTATTATTACCCTATTATTTTCGCACTTCTCTGAGATTTGCCTACATATCTGTTCCTCTGTCTCCCCCTGACTGTTTGGGGGCCTATAGTACACTCCCAGCAAAGTGCTTGCCCCCTTTTTGTTTTTAAGTTCTACCCATATGGCCTCATTAGAGGAACCCGCTAATATATCGTCCCTCCTTACAGCAGTAATTGACTCCTTAATTAATATTGCAACACCCCCTCCCCTTTTACACCCCCCTCTGTCTCGCCTGAAGATTATATACCCCGGAATATTGAGCTGCCAGTCCTGACCCTCCCTCAACCATGTCTCCGTGATAGCAACAATATCGTACTCCCATGTGTTCAACAACAACTTCAGTTCATCCACCTTATTTGCAAGACTCCTTGCATTAAAATAGATGCCTTCCAGCCCTGCCATATTCCCTTTTGCCTTCACGTATTTGCTCTGCCTTCCCAGCTGACTTGTTTTTTCCTCTGTATTTGGCTGTAAATCACCCCCTACTATAGCTCCACTCTGTACCCCATCCCCCTGCCAAGTTAGTTTAAACCCCCCCAGGGGGTGAATGAGTCTTGTTGTAAGTTAAAATGATTTAGAATGATGGGTGTATGTGGTTCTTTGTGAGTTAGGATGATGGATGATAGAGTCCTGGTGTGAGTTTGGATGATGGGTGAATGTGGCTTGGTGTGAGTTAGAATGATGGGTGAATGGATCTTCGTTTGATTTTGGAGGAGGGTGAATGGGTCTTGGTGTGAGTTAGGATGATGAGTGAATGTGTCTTGTTTTGAGTTAGGATGAAGTGTAAATGTGGCTTGTTTTCATTTCGGATGATTGGAGAATGGGTCTTGTTGTGAGTTAGGATGTTGGGTAAATGGGGCTTGTTTTGATTTGTGATCATGGGTGAATGGGTCTTTTTGTGAGTTAGGATGATGGGTAAATTGTATTGGTGAGAATTAGGATGATGGCTGATTGGGCTTGGTGTGAGTTAAGATGATGGGTGAATCATGCTTCGTATGTGTTAGGATGATGGATGAATGGGTCTTAGTATGAGTTAGGTTGATGGGTGAATGGAGTTTGATGTGGGATCGGATGATATGTGAATTAGTCTTGGTGTGATTTAGGATGATGGTGAATGAGTCTTGTTGTAAGTTAAAATGATGGGTGAATGAACTTGGTGTGAGTTAGGACGATGGTTGAATGGGGCTCAGTCAGAGTTCGGATGAAGGATGAATGGATCTTGATGTGAGCTAGGATGATGGGTGAATGGTTCTTGTTGTGAGTTAGGTTGATGTGTAAATGGAGTTTGGTGTGGTATAGGATCATGGTAGAATGAGGTTGTTGTATGTTAGGGTGATGGGTGAATGGGGCTTGGTGTGAGTAACGATGATGGGTGAATGTGGCTCGGTGTGAGTTAGGCTGATGGATGAATATGTTTTGGTATGAGTTTGGATGATTGGTCAATGGGTCTTGGTGTGAGATAGGCTGATGGGTGAATGGGTCTTGGTGTCAGTAAAGTTGATGGGTGAATATGCCTATGTATAAACAAGGATGGTGGGTGAAATGGGCCTGGTGTGTGTTTGGATGATGGGTGACTGCTTTTTGGTGTGTGTTCGAATGATGGGTGAATGGGGAATTGTGTGACTTGGGATGATGGGTGAATGGGACATTCTGTGATTTAGGATGATGAGTGAATCGGTCTTGGTGTGAGTTAGGATTATTGTTTAATGGGTTTGGTATGAGTTAGGATGATGTGTGAATGGGCTCGATCTGAGTTAGGACGATGTGTGAATGTTTTTGGTGTGTGTTAGGATGATGGCTGAATGGGAATGGTGTGAGTTCAGCATATTGGTGTATCGTGCTTCGTGTTTGTTAGGATGATGGGTGTAGTGTATGTAACCTGTACCACCTTAAGGGGATACCTTAAGGTGATGGGCTTCTTTCTGATGGCTCCTGTACATTGTAGTACCGGTGGTGACCACACCGGCATATAAACCCTGTGGAGCAAACTGTATTTCAGTTCAGCCCTGACACTCAGTTACTAAAGACCTGTTTAAGTATTCTGTATTCTGTGTCCAGTTATTCAGCATAACTACATTTGAAAGCACAGACTCAACAGTGGCGACGAGTCTGATCGTACCTAGTGGCAGTTTTGCATCCAAGGAAGCTTCGTCCTCAGAACGGGCGTCGAAAAGGGGCATCCGCCCTCAACATCCTGCTGAGCACTGCATCGCACGGGAGGCCATCGGGAACCCGGGTTCCGTTGCTGGCCACGAAGTCCAACATCAGCAACAGGCAGTGATCATCCCTTCTACGACAGCGGCGGGTAAGCCCGATCGAGCGGCACGGAGGGGAAGTCGGTCGAGTTGTCAGTGGGAGAAGGGGAGGGAAAATGAAGAAAAGGGCGGAGAACACGGCCGCAGCTGGTGTCAGGGGCTGGACTGCAATCGGGGCAGAGACGTGCAGCAGCCAGAAAAGCGTTGATATCCACAAGGACCGGGGAGCGGCGGGGAAAAAGAGCAGCAGCGTCGGGGGAAATAAAGGACCACTGGGAGGCGAGAATGGCAACAGCGCGGTAATCGCCATTTTTAGTCAGCGGGGGAAGAAGACAAGCGCGGGAAGCCGCCATTTTGAAAAATAAAATAAAAAAAGAATCATAATCCGAAGGAAAGGAAACACAACAAGGATGCCAAAAATGGGTAACGTCACTGCTTTTGATAGCGATGTGGAAGATTGGGCCACTTATGTGGAATACATTGAAGTTTACTGTACAGCGAATGAGGTACCGGTGGATAAGAAAGCACTCACCCTATTAAACTCGATGGGTGCGAAGACGTACGGGTTATTAAGGCACCTTGTAACACCAGATAAACTGGTAGGAAAGAGTTTCACGGATATTGTTACTATCCTGCAAGATCATTTAAACCCCACGCCGCTGCTGATAGCGGAACGATTTAAATTTTACAAAAGAATTCAACTTAAAGAGGAAAGCAACGCTGAATTCTTAATCGAACTGCGCAAGTTATCAAAGTACTGTCAGTTCGGTACAGGACTAGCAGACGCTCTGAGAGATAAGTTTGTGTGTTGGCTACTAAGGGCAGGAACCCAGAAGCGGTTGCTAGAGGAAAAGGATCTTACGCTGGACAAAGCTTTCAGCATTGCAGCATCGCATGAGGCAGCAGCAAGAGGCACTGCAGAAATGCAGCAAAGGCCATTGGAATTCAGCACCAATGAAATGGCATTGGGCGCAGTAAAGTGCTATTGTTGCGGAAGGACAATGCATGACCAGAACCAGTGCTGGTTCAAAGATAAAGAATGCAGGCAATGTGGCAAACTTGGTCACATAGCGAGAGTATGCCGGTCAGGAAAGAAGACCAGCAGCAAAAAGTCGCCGCAGGCGAAGTACAAAAAAGTACACAAGGTGACAGAGAACAGTTCGGATGAACAGAAGACGGATTCAGACTCCAGCAGTAAGGAACTGGGTTGTCTAAAAATACATAATGTGGGTAACACAGTAGACCACCAAACTATCTGGGTCATGCTTCGGATAGCAGGAGTCCAAGTGAAGATGGAATTGGACACTGGATCGGCATTGACGTTCATGAATAAGCAAGATTACACAAGTTTATTCTCACACATTCCCCTGAGGGATACGGAGATAGTATTGAAAACATACACGGGGCAAAGGGTATACCCCATCGGAAAGATAAAGGTAAAGGTGGTCTACAATGGAATAGAAAGTCAGGAAATGGACTTGTATGTGTTACCTGAGGGAGGTCCGCCACTACTGGGACGGGAATGGATCCGGAGAATAAATGTGGGCTGGCATTCCTTACAAGCACTAACTGTAGATTCCTGTAAAGAGGACGACGTCAAAACTAAACGACTGTCCAAAATATTGGACGATGCTAAGGAGGTGTTCCAACAGGGACTGGGAACACTGAAAGGAATTACGGCAAACATCAAGGTTGAAGAACATGCAAACCCAAAATTTTTCAAAGCCAGACCGGTACCTTATGCGATACGACCTGCTGTGGAAGCAGAGCTGGAAGGGCTAGAACGTTCAGGAGTACTGTTAAAGGTGGACTGGAGCGAATGGACCACACCCATTGTTCCCGTCATGAAGCGTTCGTTGAGCAACAAGCCAGGGGAACCTGGGAAGGTTCGCATCTGTGGCGATTTCAAGATCACTGTTAATCCAGTTCTTCACATGGTGCAATATCCGCTTCCCCGGATTGAGGATATCTTCGCTTCGCTGTCTGGTGGGAAACACTTCACCAAGATAGACCTGGTGCAGGCGTACCTACAGGTGGAAGTTGATGAAGCGTCACGCCAGTATCTCACGATCAATACACATAAGGGCTTATATAGGTAAAATGGACTGGTTTTTGGAGTGGCATTAGCTCCAGCGATTTGGCAAAGGGCCATGGAGCAGGTATTGCAGCGAATTCCAGGCACACGATGCTACCTGGACGACATTCTGATTACAGGAAATGATGATAAGGAACACCTCGCGAATTTGGAGCAGGTGCTCACCAGATTGAAAGAATATGGACTCAGAGTTCATCGCCAGAAATGTGAATTCTTTCAGAAGTGAATCTCGTACTGCAGCAACGTCATTGACCAGGAGGGGCTTCATAAATCACCTGACAAGATCGAAGCTGTTGTGAAAGCTCCCGCTCCGGAAAATGTATCCCAGTTGAGGTCGTTCCTTGGGTTGATTAACTATTACCACAAGTTTCTTCCAAATTTATCCACGGTGTTACACCCGCTGAACACTCTTTTGCAAATGGGAGTACCATGGAAGTGGAGCGAGGACTGTAAGCGGGCTTTTCAAAAAAACAAGGCACTGATCACCTCTAAGGAAGTGTTGGCTCACTTTAACCCAACGCTGCCTATTCGCTTAGCTTGTGATGCTTCTCCATATGGTATCGGGGCAGTGCTCTCACATAAGTTGCCAAATGGCTTGGAAAGGCCAGTCGCGTTCGCATCCAGATCATTGACCTCCGCAGAGCACAACTATGCTCAGATAGACAGGGAGGCTCTCAGCCTCGTGAGGGGAGTTAAGAAATTTAACCATTACCTGCAAGGCCAAAAGTTTACGCTGCTGACAGATCACCAGACGTTGGTTTCGGTTTTTAGCCCTAAGAAGGGTGTTCAGGTTATGACGGCTCAGAGGCTTCAGAGATGGTCCCTTTTCCTAGGGGCACATCAATATGATATCGAATTCAAAGGTACAAAGCAACATGGTAATGCTGATGGGCTGTCGCGCCTGCCACTACCTACAGCGGAAGAGGCACCGGCGGTTGACCCTGTCGAGATATTTCACTCGACCATCATCGAATGCTTACCAGTCATCAATGCGAGTATTGAGAGAGAGACCCGAAACGAACCGCCACTCTCTCGGGTCTACAATTTGACAGTGAAGGGATGGCCAGCATATGGCGAACCACTGTTACCTGCATTCTCAGCCAGACGAGAACAGCTGTCCGTCTGTCAAGGAACATTGATGTATGGAACAAGGGTGATTATTCCTCCTAAATTAAGGGAGAGAGTTCTGAAGGAACTGCATGAAGGTCATCTGGGGGGAGTCAAGATGAAAAGCCTTGCTAGGGCTTATGTGTGGTGGCCAGGTATCGACAAACAAATAGAGGATCTGACTAAAAGCTGCTCAGGTGCCAAAATGTTCAAAACGCAACTCCAATTGCACCGCTGCATCCGTGGGAATGGCCTTCAACCCCATGGCAACGTGTGCATATCGACTTTGCAGGTCCATTCATGGATTCCATGTTTTTGATAGCGGTAGACGCACATTCTAAATGGCCAGAAGTGATTAAGATGTCGACCACTACCTCTGAGAAGGCGATCACAGTTCTAAGAAACATATTTGCAAGGAATGGGTTGCCGGAACAAATATGTTCAGACAACGGACCACAGTTCGTGTCAGAAGAATTCCAGAAATTCATGAAAAAGAATGGGGTGAAACACTATACATCTGCCCCATATCATCCGGCTACCAATGGGTTGGCCGAGAGATTTGTACAAACGTTCAAAAAGGCGATGAAGGCCATGAGTGAAGACCATATTCCACTACAACACAAGGTGGACAATTTCCTGATGGCATATCGAAATGCCACGCATGCAGTGACAAATCAAAGCCCTGCCATAATGTTCTCTAACAGGAGGTTGCAGTCCCGGTTGGCTTTGTTAAAACCCAATGGGCGTAGGGAAGTCGAAAACAAGCAATTCCAGCACGTAAATAACAAGGCCACTCGGAGTTTCGAAATAGGACAACCAGTGTTGGCCAGGGACTATAGGAATGATAAATGGCAATCAAAACAATTCGTGCCCGACAAGGATCCTTGATGTACACGGTAGACGTTGGTGAGAACGTAATACGACGTCATGCTGACCAACTTGTGGAATCGAGAACAAGGGTCGACCCCATGTCTACGGCAGAGACACCAGTTTAAGAAGTTATTGAGCCTGTAGCATCTACCTCAGACTCGAACGTACATGATGATGTTCAATCCATAGGAGATCAAATGGATGAGTCACCCCAGCAACGAGAACCAGAGACCCCTGAAAGGTATTATCCGGCCCGGATCAGGAGGCCTCCTCAGAGACTGAATCTTTGAACAGTTTTGTGTGAAAGTTGTATATATGTTATCCATGTTATGTTTAAATTGGGGTGTACACTGTTAAGCTAAAAGGGGAGGAATTGTAGTGTATGTAACCTGTACCACCTTAAGAGGATACCTTAAGGTGATGGACTACTTTCTGATGGCTCCTGTACATTGTAGTACCGGTGGTGACCACACCGGTATATAAACCCTGTGGAGCAAAGTGTATTTCAATTCAGCCCTGACCCTCAGTTACTAAAGACCTGTTTAAGTATTCTGTAGTCTGTGTCCAGTTATTCAGCATAACTACATTTGAAAGCACAGACTCAACAATGGGTGATTGGTTCTTAGTGTGAGTTAGGATGATGGGTGAATGGAGTTGTTGTGGGATATGATGATGGTTGAATGAGACTTGCTGTGATTTAAGATGATGGGTGAATGAGACTTTGTGTGAGTTGGGATGTGTAGTGATTGGAACTTGGTGTGAATTAGCCTCATTGGTGAATGGGGCTTGTGGTGAGTTAGGATGATGTGTGAATTGGGCTCGGTGTGAGTTTGGATGATGGGTCAATGTGGCTTGGTGTGAATTCGGTTGATGGGTGAATGGGTCTTGGTGTCAGTAAAGTTGATGGGTGAATATGCCTTGGTATAAGTAAGGATGATGTGTGAAATAGGCTTGGTGTGAGTTTGGATGATGGGTGATTGGTTGTTGATGTGACTTAGAATGATGGGTGAATGGTGCTTCGTGTGACTTAGGATGATGTGTGAATGGAGCTCAGTGTGTGTTAGGATGATGGGTGAATGTGTCTTGGTGTAAGTTCAATTATGGGTGAATGAGGTTGGTTGCGAGTTAAGATGATGGATGAATGGGGATTGGTATGAGTTACGGTGATGTGTCAATTGGGCTTGATGTGAATTAGGATGATGGTTGAATGGATCGTGGTGTGAGTTAAGATGATTGATGAATGGGTCTTGGAGTGAGTTAGCATGATGTGTGAATGGAGTTCAGCGTGAGTTAGGATGATTGGTGAATGGTCTTGGTGTGAGATAAGGTGATGCTTGAATGGGTCTCTGTCTGAGTTAGGATTAAGGGTGAATGGGTTTGATGTGAGCTAGGATGATGGGTGAATGGGTCTTGGTGTGAGTTAGGATGATGATTCAATGTGTCTTGGTTTGAGTTAGGATGATGTGTGAATGGGGCTCGGTCTGAGTTTCGATGATGGGTGAATGGTTTTGGTTTGTGTTCGGATAATGGGAACATGGGTCTTGTTGTGAATTAGGCTGATGGGTGAATGGGTCTTGTTGTGAATTTGTATGATGGGTGAATGGGTCTTGGTGTGAGTTAGGATAATGGGAGTATGGGTCTCTTTTGAGTTAGGGTGATGGGTGAATGCGCTTGGTGTGAGTTAGGATGATGAGTGTACGGGTCTTGTTGTGAATTAGGATGATGGGTGAATGGGTCTTGGTGTGAGATAGGATGATGGGTGAATGGATCTTATTCTGAGTTAGGATGATGGTAGAAAGGGCTTGGTGTGAGATAGGATGATGGGTGAATGGATTTTGGTGTGAGTTAGGATGATGAATGAATGGATCTTGGGATTAGTTAGCATGATGGGTGAATGGGTCTTGTTGTGAGTTAGAATGATGGGTGAATGTTTTTGGTGTGAGTTAGGATGCTGGTTGAATGGGGCTCTATCTGAGTTAGGATGAAGGGTGAATGGGTCTTTGTGTGAGTTAGGTTGATGGGAGAATGGAGCATGTTGTGAGCTAGTGTGATGGGTGAATTGGACTTGGTGTGAGTTTCGATGAGGTGTGAATGTTCTTTGTGCGAGTTTAGATGATAGCTGAATGGTCTTTGTGTGAGTTCGGAAGATGGATGAATGGGGCTTGGTGTGAGTTTCGATGAAGGGTGAATGGTTCTTGTGTGGGTTAGGATGATGGGTGAATGGATCTTAATGTGAGTTAGGATGATGGGTAAAGGGGTCTTGATGTGAGTTAGGACGATGGGAGAATAGAGTTTGGTGTGAGTTAGGATAATGGGTGAATGGGATTGGTGTGAATAAGGATGATGTGTGAATGGGTCTTGTTGTGAGTTAGGATGATGGGTGAATGCGGTTGGTGTGAGTGATGATGATGTGTGAATGGGTCTTGTTCTGTGTTAGCATGATGGGTTAATGGGCTTGATGTGAGATAGGATGATGGATGAATGGATCTTGGTGTGAGTTAGGATGATGAATGAATGGATCTTGTTGTGTGTTACCATGATGGGTGAATGGGTCTTGTTGTGGGTTAGGATGATTGCTGAATGCGTCTTGTTGTTGTTTAGAATAATGGGGGAATGTGATTCTTTGTGAGTCAGGATGATGCATGGATGAGTCTGAGTGTGAGTTTGGATGATGGGTATATGGGTCTTGTTATGAGTTCTAATGATGTGTGAATGGTTCTTCATGTGATTTTGTAGGATGGGTGAATGGGTCTTGGTGTGAGTTAGGATGATGAGTGAATGTGTGTTGTTGTGAGTTAGGATGATGTTTAAATGGGGCTTGTTTTTACTTAGGATTAATGTCAAATGGGACTTGTGAGTTAGGATGATGGGTAAATGGGGCTTGCTTTGATTTAGGATGATGAGTGAATGGGTCTTGATGTGAGTTATTATAATGAATAAATTGCCTTGGTGAGAGTTAGGATGATGGCGGAATGGGCTTGATGTGAGTTGAGATGATATATAAATCGTCCTTCGTGTGTGTTAGTCTGGTGTGTGAATGGGTCTTAGTGAGAGTTAGGTTGATGGGTGAATGTTCTTGGTGTGAGCTAGGATGATGTTTGAATGGGGCTCAGCCTGAGTTAGGATGAAGGGTGAGTGGGTCTAGATGTGATCTAGGACGATGTGTGAATGGTTCTTGGTGTGAGTTAGGATGATGGGTGAATGGAGTTTGGTGTGGGATAGCATGATGCGTGACTGAGTCTTGCTGTGATTAAGGATGATGGGTGAATGGGTCTTGGTGTGAGTTAAGAGGTAGAGTGATTGGAACTTGGTGTAAGATAGGATCATGGGTGAATGTTGTTGTGTGTTAGGATGATGGGTGAATGGGGCTTGCAGTGAGTTAGGATAATTGGTGAAGAGGGCACGGTGTGGGTTATGAACATGGGTGAATAGACTTGGTGTGTGTTAGGATAATGGGTGAATGGGGCTCGGTGTGAGTTAGGCTGAATGTTGAAAGTGTTTTGGTATGTGTTTGGATGATTGGTCAATGGGTCCTGGCGAGAGTTAGGGTGATGGGTGAATGTGCCTTGGTGTGAGTTAGGATGATGAGTGAATCGGTCTTGTTGTTAGTAAATTTGATGGGTGAGTATGCCTTGCTATAAGTTAGGATGATCGTTGAAATGGGCGTGTTGTGTGTTTGGATGATGGGTGAATGGTTCTTTGTATGAGTTAGAATGATGGGTGAATGGGGCTTTGTCTGATTTAGGATGATGAGTGAATGGATCGTCGTGTGATTTAGGATGATGGGTAAATGGATCTTTGTGTGAGTTAGGGTGATGGGTGAATGGGCCTTGGTGTGAGTTAGGTTGATGGGAGAATGGAGATTGTCGAGAGTTAGGATGATGAGTGAATGTGTCTTGTTGTGAGTTAGGATGATGGGTGAATGGTCTTGGTTCGCGTTTGGATGATGGGTGAATGGGGCGTGGTGTGAGTTTCGATGATGGGTGAATGTTTTTTGTGTGTTTTAGGATGATGAGTGAATGGATCTCATTTTGTGTTAGAATTATTGGTGAGTTGGTCTTGGTGTGAGTTAGGATGATGGGAGAATGTAACTTGGTGTGAGTTACGATGATTCCTGAATGGGCTTGGTGTAAGTTAGGATGATGGATGAATGGGTCGTTTTGTGAGTTAGGATGATGGGTGAATGGCCTTGGCATGAGATAGTTTGATGTGTGAATGGAACTTGGTGTGAGTTAGGTTGATGGAAGAATGGAGCTTGGTGTGAGTTAGCATGATGTGTGAATGGGTATTGTTGTGGCTTAGGATGATGGGTGAATGCGTCTGGTTGTGAGTTAGAATGCTGGGTGTATTTGGTGTTTGTGAGTTAGGATGATGGATAGAAATGTCTTGGTGTGAGTAAGGATGATGGGTGAATGTGCTGGTGTGTGTTAGAATCATGGGTGAATTGTTCGTCATGTGATGAATGGGTCTTGGTGTGAGTTAGGATGATGGGCAATTGGGGCTTGTTTTGTGTTAGGTTGATGGATGAATGGGCTTGGTGTGAGTTAAGTTGGTGGGTGAATCGTGCATCGTGTGTCATAGAATAATGGGTGAATGGGTCTTAGTGTGAGATAGGTTGATGGGCGAATGAGTTTGTTGTGGGATAGGATGATGAGTGAATGAGACTTGCTGTGATTTAGGATGATGTGTGAATGGGCCTTGGTGTGAGTTAGGATGTTGTGTGATTGGAAGTTTGTGTGAGATAAGATCATGGTTGAATGGGGCATCTGGTGAGTTAGGTTGATGGGTGAATGGGGCTTGCAGTGAGTTAGGATGATGGCTGAAGGGGGCACAGTGTGGGTTAGGATGATGGGTGAATAGATCTTGGTGTGAGTTAGAATGATGTGTGGATGGGACTCGGTGTGACTTTGGATGCTGGGTGAATGGGAATGTGGGTATTTAGAATGATGGGTGAATGTTTCTTGGTGTTTGCTAAGATGATGGGTAAATGGGGTTGATGTGAGTTAGGATGATGGATGAATGCGTTTTGGTGTGAGTTAGGTTGATTTGTCAATCGGGCTTCATGTGAGTTAGGATGATGGATGAATGGGTCTTGGTGTGTGCCAGCATGATGGGTGAATGGAGCACATTGTGAGATAGGATAAAGGTTGAATGGTATTTATTTGAGATAGGATGATGGGTGAATGGGGCTCTGTCTGAGTTAGGATGATGGGTGAATGGGTATTGGTGTGAGCTAGGATAATGGGTGAATGGGCCTTGGTGTGAGTTAGGATGATGCGTGAATGGGGCTCGTTCTTAGTTAGGATAATGGGTGAAACTATCGTGGTGTGAGTTAGGATGATGGGTGAATATTTCTTGGTGTGAGTTAGGATGATGTGTGAATTGGCCTTGGTGTGAGTTACGATGATGTGTGAATGGGACTTGCTGTGACTTTCGATGATGGGTGTATGGTCTTGGTGTGAGATTTGATGATGGGTGAATGGTTTTGGTGGGTGTTAGGATGATGGGTGAATGGAGCTTTGTGTGAGTTAGTATGCTGCGTGAATGTGTCTTGGTGTGAGTTAGGATGATAGGAGAATGGGTCTTGTTGTGTGTTAGGATGATCGTTGAATGGGCTTTTTATGAGTCAGGATGATGGGTGTATGGGTCTTGTTGTGAGTTAGGATGATGGGTGAATGGGCATGGATTGAGTTAGGATGATGGGTGAATGTATCTTCGTGTGAGTTAGGAAGATGAGTGAATGATCTTGGTGTAAGTTAGGATGATGGGTGGATGGGTCTTGGCGTGAGATAGGATGATGGTTGAATGGGTCTTGTGTGATTCAGGATGATGCGTGAATGGGGCTTTGTGTGAGCTTCGATGATGCATGAATGGCCTTGCAGTGAGTTTTGATGATGTGTGATTGGGTCTTGGTATGAGTTTGCATGATGTGTGAATGGGGCAGGTTGTGAGTTTCGATAATGTGTAAATGTTTTTTGTGTGTGTTAGCATGATGAATGAATGGATATTCGTGTGAATTAAAATGATGGTTAAATTGGTCTTGGTATGAGTTAGGATGATGGATGAATGGGTCTTAGTGTGAGTTAGGATGATGGGTGAGAGGGTCTTGGTGTGAGTTAGGATGATGGGTGAATGGTTCTTCGTGTGATTTAGGAGGTTGGATGAATGGGTCTTGGTGTGAGTTAGGATGTTGAATGAATGGGTCTTGTTGTGAGATAGGATGATTGGTAAATGTGGCTTGTTTTGATTTAGGATGATGGGTGAATGGGTCTTGATGTGAGTTGGGATGATGGGTAAATGGGGCTTGATGTGAGTTAGGATGGTGGATGAATCGGTCTTCGTTTTCGTTAGGATGATGTGTCAATCGGGCTTGATGTGAGTTAGGATGATGGATGAATTCGTTTTGGTGTGAGTTAGCATGTTAGGTGAATGGAGCTCAGTGTGAGTTAGAATGATGAGTGAAAGGTATTTATTTGAGTTAGGTTGACGTGTGAATGGGGCTCTGTCTGAGTTAGGATGATGGGTGAATTGGTCTTGTTGTGAGCTAGGATAATGGGTGAATGGGTCTTGGTGTGTGATAGGATGATGGGTGAATGGCTATTGGTGTGAGTTGGGATGATGCGTGAATGGGGCTCGGTCTTAGCTAGGATGATGTGTGAATGAGACGTGGTGTTAGTTAGAACGATGGGTGAATAATTCTTGGTGTGTATTAGGATGATATGTGAATGGGTCTTGGTGTGAGTTAGGATGATGGGTGAATGGGACCTGCTGTGCGTTTCGATGATGGGTGAATGTTCTTGGTGTGAGTTTCGATGATGTGTGAATGGTTTTGCTGGGTGTTAGGATGACGGGTGAAAGGAGCATAGTGTGAGTTAGGACAATGGGTGAATGGTATTTGTGTGTGTTAACGTGATGAATTAATAGGTTTTAGTCTGAGTTAGGATGATGTGTAAATTGGTCTTGGTATGAGTTAGGATGACGGATGGAACAGTCTTGGTGTGTGTTAGGATGATGGGTGAATGGGTCTTGGTGTGAGTTAGGATGATAGTTGAATGGGTCTTTGTGTGAGTTAGGATGATGGATGAATGGGTTAGGTTTGAGTTAGGATGATGGGTGAATGGGTCTTGTTGTGATTTAGGATGATGGGTGATTGGGACTTGGTGTGAGTTAGGATGTAGAGTGATTGAAACTTGGTGTGAGATAGAATCATGGTGAATGGTGTTGTTGTGAGTTAGGAAGATGGGTGAATGGGGCTTGCAATGAGTTAGTATAATTGCTGAAGAGGGCACGGTGTGGGTTAGGAACATGGGTAAATAGACTTGGTGTGTGTTAGCATGATGTGTGAATGGGGCTCGGTGTGAGTTAGGCTGATGGTTGAAAGTGTTTTGGTATGAGTTTGGATGATTGGACAATGGGTTTGGTGTGAGTTAGGATGATGTGTGAATGGATCTTGGTGTCAATAAAGTTGATGGGTGAATGGGCCTTGGTGTGAGTTAGGTTGATGGGAGAATGGAGATTGGGGAGAGTTAGGTTAAAGGTGAATGTGTCTTGGTGTGAGTTAGGATGATGAATGAATGGATATTCGTGTGAATTAAAATGATGGTTAAATTGGTCTTGGTATGAGTTAGGATGATGGATGAATGGGTCTTAGTGTGAGATGGATGATGGGTGAGAGGGTCTTGGTGTGAGTTAGGATGATGGGTGAATGGGTCTTGGTGTCAATAAAGTTGATGGGTGAATTGGTCTTGGTGTGAGTTTGGATGATGGGTGAATTGGGCTTGGTGTGGGTTTCGATGACGGGTGAATGGACTTGTTGTGAGTTTCGAAGAAGGGTGAATGGCTTTTCTGTGTGTTAGGATGATGGGTGAATGGATCTTAGTTTGAGTTAGAATGATTGTTGAATGGGTCTTGGTGTGAGTTACGATGATTCCTGAATGAGTTGGTGTGAGGTAGGATGATGGTTGAATGGGTATTTTTGAGAGTTAGGATGATGGGTGAATGGTCTTGGCGTGAGTTAGGTTGATGTGTGACTGGAACTTGGTGTGAGTTAGGTTGAAGGAAGAATGGAGCTTGGTGTGTGTTAACATGATGTGTGAATGAGTATTGTTGTGGCTTAGGATGAAGGGTGAATGACTCTTGTTGTGAGTTAGAATGATGGGTGTGTTTGGTTCTTTGTGAATTAGGATAATGGGCAAAAGTGTCTTGGTGTGTGTTAGGATGATGGGTGAATATGTGCTGGTGTGCGTTAGACTCATGTGTGATTGGTTCTTCGTGTGATGAATGTGTCTTGGTGTGAGTTAGAATGTTGAATGAATGGGTCTTGTTGTGAGATAGGATGATTTGTAAATGGGGCTTGTTTTGATTTAGGATGGTGCGTGAATGGGTGTAGATGTGAGTTAGGATGATGGCTAAATGGGGCTTGTTTTGATTTAGGTTGCTGGGTGAATGTGTCTTGGTGAGTGTTAGGATGATGGATGAATGGGCTTGGGGTGTGTTAAGTTGATGGGAGAATCGTGCTTCGTGTGTGTTAGGATGATGGGTGAATGGGTCGTAGTGTGCGATAGGTTGATGGGTGAATGGAATTTTACGTGGGATAGGATGATGTGTGAATGAGACTAGCCGTGATTCACGATGATGGGTGAATGGGTTTTCGTGTGAGTTAGCATGTTGATTGATTGGAACTTTGTATGAGATAGGATGATGGGTGAATGGGGCTTGTAGTGAGTTAGGATGATGTCTGAAGGGGGCATGGTGTGGGTTAGGATGAAGGGTGTATAGACTTGGTGTGGGTTAGGAAGATTGCTGAATGGGTCTTGGTGTGAGTTAGGATGTTGTGTGATTGCAATTCGGTGAGAGATAGGATCATGGTTGAATGGGGCTTCTGGTGAGGTAGCATGATGGGTGACAGTGGCTTGGTGAGAGTTTGGTTGATGGGTGAATGTTTCTTGGTGTGATTAGAATGATGGGTGAATGGGGCTCGGTGTGACTTTGCATGATGTGTGAATGGGAATGGGGGGATTTAAAATGATGGGTGAATGTTTCTTCATGTACGCTAAGATGATGGGAGAATGGGGTTGAGTGTGAGTTAAGATGATGTGTGTTTGGTGCTTGATGTGAGTTAGGATGATGGATGAATGGGACTTGGTGTGAGTTAGAATGATGTGTCAATCGGACATGATGTGAGTTAGGATGATGGATGAATGGGTCTTGGTGTGACGAAGCATGATATGTGAATGGACCTCAGTATGAGTTAGGATGATGGGTGAATGTTATTTATATGAGTTAGGATGATAAGTGAATGGTGCTCTATCTGAGTTAGGATGATCGGTGAATGGTTATTGGTGTGAGTTGGGATGATGCAGGAATGGGGCTCGGTCTTAGTTAGGATGATGTTTGACTGAGTCGTGGTGTGAGTTAGGATGATGGGTAAATAATTATTGATTTGAGTTAGGATGATGTTTGAATGGGTCTTGGTGTGAGTTAGGATGATGCGCGAATGGGACTTGCTGTCAGATACGATGATGCGTGAATGGTCTTGGTGTGAGTTTCGATGATGGGTGAATGGTTTTGTTGGGAGTTAGAATGATGGATGAATGGACCTTAGTGTGAGTTAGGATAATGTGTGAATGGGTCTTGGTGTGAGTTAGGATGATGGGTGATAGGGTCTTGTTGTGAGTTAGGATGATGTTTGAATGGCCTTCGTGTGACTCAGCATGATGGGTGTCTGGGTCTTGTTGTGAGTTAGGATGATGGGTGAATGGGCGTGGTGTGAGTTAGGATGATGGGTGATTGGGTCTTCGTGTGAGTTAGGATGATCGGTCAATGATCTTGGTGTGAGTTAGGATGATGGGGAAATTGGTCATGTGAGTTAGGATGTCGTGTGAATTCGTCTTGGTGTGAGATATGATGATGGTTCAATGGGTCTTGAGTGAGATAGAATGATGTCTGAATGGGGCTTTGTGTGAACTTCGATGATTGGTGAATGGTCTTTGTGTGAGTTTCGATGATTTGTGATTGGGTCTTGGTGTGAGTTAGGATGATGGAGGCATGATCTTGGTGTGAGATAGGATGATGGGTGAATGGATCTTGGTGTGAGCTAGGATGATGTGTGAATGTGTCTTGGTGTGAGTTAGAATGATGGGTGAATTTGGTTGTTTTGTTTTAGGATGATGTGTGAATGGATCTTGTTGTGAGGTAGGATGATGGGTAAATGGGCCTTGTTTTGATTTAGGATGATGGTTGAATGGATCATGGTGTGAGTTGGGATGATGGGTAAATTTTCTTGGTGAGTTTTGGGATGATGCTTGAATGCAATTGGTGTGAGTTAAGATGCAGGGTGAACTGTGCTTCGTGTGGGATAGGATGAAGACTGAATGGGTCTTGCTTTCAGTTTCAATGATAGGTGAATGGTCTTGGTGTGAGTTTCGATGATGGGTGAATGGTATTGCTGGGTGTTAGGATGTTGGGTGAATGGATCTTAGTGTGAGTTAGTCTAATATGTGAATGGGGCATGTGGTGAGTTAGGATGATGGGTGAATGGGGCTTGTAGTGAGCTAGGATGATGGGTGAATTTGTCTTGGTTTGAGATAGAATGATGGGTGAATGGGTCTTGGTCTGCGATGGATGACGGGTGAATTGGGCTCGGTCTGAGTAAGGAAGATTGGTGAATGTGTTGGTGTGTGTCAGGATGACGGGTGAATGGATATTAGTGTGAGTTCGGATGTTTGATAAATGGACCTTAGTGTGAGTTAGGAAGCTGTGTGAATGGGTCCTGGTGTGATTACGATGATGGGTGAATTAGGCTTGGTGTGAGTTTAGATGATGTTTGAATGGGGCTTGGTGTGATTTAGGATGATTGGAGAATGGAGCTTGGTGATGAGTTAGGATGATGGGTGATTGGGCTTGGTGTGAGTTATGATGATGGTAGAATGGGTCTTCTTTTGAGTTAGAATGATGGGCGAATGCGCTGGGTGTGAGTTAGAATGATGGGTGAATGGGATTCTTGTGAGTTAGGATGATGGGTGAATGGGCGTGATGTGAGTTAGGATGATGGGTGAATGGATCTTGGCGTGTGTTAACATAATGAGTCAATGGATCTTGTTGTGGGTTAGGATGATGGGTGAATGCGTCTTGTTGTGAATTAGAATGTTGGGTGAATGTGGATTTTTGTGAGTTAGGATGATGGATGAATGAGCCATGGTATTAGTAGGAACGATGGGTGAATGGTTTTCGTGCGATTTAGGAGGATGAGTGATGAGTCTTGGTGCGAGTTAGGATGATGAGTGAATGGCCCTTGATTTAGGATGATGTGTGAGTGGGTCTTGGTGTGAGTTAAATTATGGGGGAATCGTGCTTCGTGTTTGTTTGGATGATGGTTGAAGGGGTCTTATTGTGAGATAGGTTGATGGGTGAATGGAGTTTGGTTTTGGATAGGATGATGCATGAATCAGTCTTGCTGTGATTTAGTATGATGGGTGAATGGGTCTTAGTGTGAGTTAGGATGTTGAGAATCATGGGTGAATTGTTCGTCGTGTGATGAATGGGCCTTGGTGTGAGGTAGGGTGATGGTTCAATGGGGCTTGTTTTGATTTAGGAT
This sequence comes from Somniosus microcephalus, assembly GCF_052327205.1. NCBI lineage: Eukaryota > Metazoa > Chordata > Chondrichthyes > Squaliformes > Somniosidae > Somniosus > Somniosus microcephalus. Next base: position 269,016 of record NW_028225263.1, read on the forward strand.
GATGGTTGAATGGGTCTTGTTGTGAGTTAGGATGATGTGTAAGTTTTCTTGGTGAGAGTTAGGATGACGCTTGAATGCAATTGGTGTGAGTTAAGATTCTGGGTGAATTGTGCTATGTGTGGGACAGGATGATGGGTGAATGGGTCTTGCTTTCAGTTTCGATGATGGGTGAATGGTGTTGGTGTGAGTTTCGATGATGAATGACTGGTTTTGCTGGGTGTTAGGATGATGGGTGAATGGCTCTTAGTGTGAGTTATGATAATGGAGCTTGGTGTGAGTTAGGATGATGGGTGATTGGTCTTGGTGTTAGTTAGGATGAAGAGAGAATTGAGCTTGGTGTGAGTAGGATGATGGGTGATTGGGCTTGGTGTGACTTATGATGATGGTAGAATGGGTCTTCTTTTGAGTTAGAATGATGGGTGAATGCTTTGGGTGTGAGTTAGAATGATGCGTGAATGGGACTTGTTGTGAGCTAGAATGATGGGTGAATGGACGTGGTGTGAGTTAGGATGATGAGTCAATGGATCTTGGCGTGAGTGAGTTAGGATGATAGATGAATGGATCTTGGTGTGAGTTAACATAATGAGTCAATGGATCTTGTTGTTGGTTAGGATGATGTGTGAATGCGTCTTGTTGTGAATTAGAATGATGGGTGAATGTGGTTATTTGTGATTTAGGATGATGGATGAATGAGTCTTGGTATTAGTAGCAACGATGGGTGAATGGTTTTCGTGTGACTTAGGAGGATGGGTGAATGGGTCTTGGTGCGAGTTAGGATGATATGTTAATGGCCCTTGTTGTGAGTTAGGATTATGTGTAAATGGGGCGTGTTTTGATTTAGGATGATGGGTGAATGGGTCTTGGTGTGAGTTAAATTATGGGTGAATCGTGCTTCGTGTGTATTAGGATGATGGTTGAAGGGGTCTTAGTGTGAGTTAGGATGTTGAGTGATTGGGACTTGTTGTGAGATATGATCATGGGTGACTGGGGCTTGTCGTGAGTTAGGCTGATGGGAGAACGGGGCTTCTAGTGAGTTAGGATAATGGGTGAATGGGTTTGGGTGTGAATTAAAATGGTGGGTGAATGGGACTTGAAGTGAGCTAGCATGATGGGTGAATGGGACTTGGTGTGAGTTAGGAGGATGGGTGAATGTGTCTTTGTGTGAGTTAGCATGATGGGTGAATAGGGCTCGGTCTGATGTCGGATGATGTGTGAATGATTTTGGTGTGTTTTAGCATGATAGTTGAATTGATCTTAGCGCGAGTTAGGATGATGAGTGAATGGATTTTAGTGTGAGTGAGGATGATGGGTGAATGGGTCCTGGTGTGAGTTAGGAAGATGGGTGAATGGGTCCTGGTGTGAGTTATGAAGATGGGTGAATGGATCTTGGTGTGAGTTAGAATGTTTGCTGAATTGGGCTTGGTGTGAGATTCGATGATGGGTGAATGGTCCTGGTGTGAGTTTCGATGATGAGTGAATGGTGTTGGTGTGAGTTAGGATGATGGGTGAATGGGTCTTGGTGTGAGTTAGGATGATGGGGGAATGGAGCGTGGTGTGATTTAGGATGATGTGTGAATGGTTTTGGTGTGAGTTAGAATGATGTGAGTATGGAGCTTGGTGGGATTTAGAATGATCTGTGAATGGACTTGGTGTGATTTAGGATGATGGGTGAATGTGCTTGGTGTGAGTTAGGATGATGGGTGATGGGTCTTTTTGTGAGTTAAGATGATGGGTGAATGGGCTTGGTGTGAGATAGTTTGATTGGTGAATCGATCTTGGTGTGAGTTTGAATGATGGGTGAATGGTTCCTCGTGTGATTTAGTAGGATGGGTGAATGGGTGTTGGTGTGAGTTAGGATGAAGAGTGAATTTTTCTTGTGATTTAGAATGATGTGTAAATGGGGCTAGTTTTGATTTAGGATGATGGGTGATTGGGTCTTGGTGTGAGTTAGGATGATGGGTAAATCTTGCTTCGTGTGTGTTAGGATGATGCGTGAATGGGTCTTAGTGTGAGATAGGTTGATGGGTGAATTGAGTGTGGTGTGGGATAGGATGATGTGTGAATGAGTCTCTCTGTGATGTAGGATGATGGGTGAATGTGCCTTGGTGTGATTAAGGATGTTGAGTGTTTGGAACTTGGTGTGTGATAGGATCATGTATGAATGTGGCTTGTGGTGAGTTAGGATGATGGGTGAAGGGGGCACATTGTGGGTTAGGATGATGGGTGAATATTTGTTGGTGTGAGTTGAATGTTGTGAGAATGGGTTTCGGTGTGACTTAGGATGATGAGTGAATGGGTCTTGGTGTAAGCTAGGATGATGTGTGAATGGGGTTGGTGTGAGTTAAGATGAAGGGTGAATGGGGCTTTGTGTGAGTTCCGATGATCTGTCAATCGTGCTTGATGTAAGTTAGGATGATGGATGAATGGATCTTGTTGTGAGTAAGGATGATGGGTGAATTTGGCTCGGTCTGAGTTAGTATGACGGGTGAATGATTCTAGATGTGATTTAGGATGATGGGTGAATAGGTCTTTGTGTGAGTTAGGGTGATGGGTAAATGGGTCTCGGTGTGAGTTCGGATGATGTGTGAATGGGTTTTGTTTTGAGTTAGGATGATGGTACAATGGGCTTCATGTGAGTTACGATGATGCGTGAATGTGTCTTGTTGTGAGTTAGGATGATGAGTTAATGTGCTTGGTGTAAGTTAGGATGATGTGTTATTGGCCTTGTTGTGATTTAGGATTATGGGTGAATGGTGCTAGTTTTGAGTTAGGATGATGGGTGAATGGATCTAGGTGTGAGTTAGGATGATGACTGATTTGTTCTTGTTGTGAATTAGAAAGATGGTTAAATTGTGCTGGTATTGAGTTAGGATGAATGGGTCTTGGTGTGAGTTAGGATGATGGGTAAATTGTCTTGGTGAGAGTAGGAAGATGTCTGAATGGGCTTGGCGTGAGTTAAGATAATGTGTGAATCGTGGTTCATGTGTGTTAGGAAGATGCGTGAATCGGTCTTAGTGTGAGATAGGTTGATGGGTGAATGGAGCTTCGTGTGGGATAGGATGATGTGTGAATGAGTCTCGCTGTGAATTAGGATGATGGTTGAATGGGTCTTGGTGTGAATTATGATGTTGAATGTTTGGAAATTGGTGTGAGATAGGATCATGGGTGAATGGGGCTTGTGGTGAGTTAGGATGATGGGTGAATGGGGTTTGTAGTGAGTTAGGATAAAGTGGGAAGGGGGCACGGTATGGCTTAGGATGATGGGTGAATGGTTCTTGCGGTGAGTTAAATGATGGGTGAATGGGTCTCGGTGTGACTTAGGATGATGAGTAAATGTGTTTTGGTGTAAGCTAGGATGATGGGTGAATGAGGTTGGTGTGATTTAAGAGGATGGGTGAATGGGGCTTGGTGTGAGTTCAGATGATGTGTCAATCGGGCTTTATGTAAGTTAGGATTATGGGTGAATGGACATTGTTTGAGTTCGGTTGATGGGTGAATGTGGCTCTGCCTGAGTTTGGATGATGAGTAAACGGGTCTTGGTGTGATTTAGGATGATGGGTGAACAGGTCTTTGTGTGAGTTAGGATGATGGGTGAATTGTTCTTGGTGTGAGTTCGGATGATGTGTGAATGGGTCTTGTTTTGAGTTAGGATGATGGTTCAATGGGCTTGGTGTGAGTTAGGATGATGGGTGAATGTGTCTTGTTTAAATTTGGATGATTTGTGAATGTGCTTGGTGTGAGTTAGCATAATGAGTCAATGTGTCTCGTGTGGGTTAGGATGATGGGTGAATGCATCTTGTTTTGAATTAGAATGATGGGTGAATGTGGTTTTTTTGTGAGTTAGGATGATGGATGAATGTGGCTTGGTATTAGTAGGAATGATGGCTGAACTTTTTTCGTGTGATTTAGGAGGATGCGTGAATGGGTCTTGGTGCGAGTTAGGATGATGAGTGAATGGCCCTTGTTGTGAGTTAGGATTATGGGTAACTGGGTCGTGTTTTGATTTAGGATGATGGGTGAACGGGTCTTGGTGTGAGTTAAATTATAGGTGAATCGTGCATCGTGTGTGTTAGGATGATGGTTGAAGGGGTCTTAGTGTGAGATAGTTTGATGGGTGAATGGAGTTTGGTTTTGGATAGGATGATGCGTGAATCAGTCTTGCTGTATTTTAGTATGATGGGTGAATGGATCTTACTGTGAGTTAGGATGTTGAGTGATTGGGATTGGTGAGAGGTAGGATCATGGGTGAATGGGACTTGTCGTGAGTTAAGCTAATGGGGGAACGGGGCTTCGACTGAGTTAGGATGATGGGTGAATGGGATTTGGTGTGATTTAGGATGATGAGTGAATTGGCATTGGTGTATGCTAGCATGATGGGTGAATGGGGTTGGGTGTGAGTTAAGATGATGGGTGAATGGGGCTTGGTGTGAGTTACGATGATGTGTCAATCGCGCTTGATGTGAGTTAGCATGATGGGTGAACGGAGCTCAGTATGTGTTAGGATGATGGGTGAATTTTCTTGGTGTGAGTTATGATGATGTTTGAATGTGTCTCTGTCTGATTTAGGATGATGGGTGAATGGGACTTGAAGTGAGCTAGCATGATGGGTGAATGGGTTTTGGTGTGAGTTAGGAGGATGGGTGAATGTGTCTTGGTGTGAGTTAGCATGATGGGTGAATAGGGCTCGGTCTGAGGTCGGATGATGGGTGAATGATTTTGGTGTGTGTTAGAATGATGGTTGAATTGATCTTAGTGTGAGTTAGGATGATGGGTGAATGGATCTTAGTGTGAGTTAGGTTGATGGGTGAATGGGTCCTGGTGTGAGTTTCGATGATGAGTGAATGGTGTTGGTGTGAGTTAGGATGATGGGTGAATGGGTCTTGGTGTGAGTTAGGATGATGGGGGAATGGAGCGTGGTGTGATTTAGGATGATGTGTGAATGGGTTTTGGTGTGAGTTAGAATGATGTGAGTATGGAGCTTGGTGGGAGTTAGAATGATGTGTGAATGGACTTGGTGTGATTTAGGATGATGGGTGAATGTGCTTGGTGTGAGTTAGGATGATGGGTGATGGGTCTTTTTGTGAGTTAAGATGATGGGTGAATGGGCTTGGTGTGAGATAGTTTGATTGGTGAATCGATCTTGGTGTGAGTTTGAATGATGGGTGAATGGTTCCTCTTGTGATTTAGTAGGATGGGTGAATGGGTGTTGGTGTGAGTTAGGATGAAGAGTGAATTTTTCTTGTGATTTAGAATGATGTGTAAATGGGGCTAGTTTTGATTTAGGATGATGGGTGGTTGGCTCTTGGTGTGAGTTAGGATGATGGGTAAATCTTGCTTCGTGTGTGTTAGGATGATGCGTGAATGGGTCTTAGTGTGAGATAGGTTGATGGGTGAATTGAGTGTGGTGTGGGATAGGATGATGTGTGAATGAGTCTCTCTGTGATGTAGGATGATGGGTGAATGTGCCTTGGTGTGATTAAGGATGTTGAGTGTTTGGAACTTGGTGTGTGATAGGATCATGTATGAATGTGGCTTGTGGTGAGTTAGGATGATGGGTGAAGGGGGCACATTGTGGGTTAGGATGATGGGTGAATATTTGTTGGTGTGAGTTGAATGTTGTGAGAATGGGTTTCGGTGTGACTTAGGATGATGAGTGAATGGGTCTTGGTGTAAGCTAGGATGATGTGTGAATGGGGTTGGTGTGAGTTAAGATGAAGGGTGAATGGGGCTTTGTGTGAGTTCCGATGATCTGTCAATCGTGCTTGATGTAAGTTGGGATGATGGATGAATGGATCTTGTTGTGAGTAAGGATGATGGGTGAATTTGGCTCGGTCTGAGTTAGTATGACGGGTGAATGATTCTAGATGTGATTTAGAATGATGGGTGAATAGGTCTTTGTGTGAGTTAGGGTGATGGGTAAATGGGTCTCGGTGTGAGTTCGGATGATGTGTGAATGGGTTTTGTTTTGAGTTAGGATGATGGTACAATGGGCTTCATGTGAGTTACGATGATGTGTGAATGTGTCTTGTTGTGAGTTAGGATGATGAGTTAATGTGCTTGGTGTAAGTTAGGATGATGTGTTATTGGCCTTGTTGTGATTTAGGATTACGGGTGAATGGTGCTAGTTTTGAGTTAGGATGATGGGTGAATGGATCTAGGTGTGAGTTAGGATGATGACTGATTTGTTCTTGTTGTGAATTAGAAAGATGGTTAAATTGTGCTGGTATTGAGTTAGGATGAATGGGTCTTGGTGTGAGTTAGGATGATGGGTAAATTGTCTTGGTGAGAGTAGGAAGATGTCTGAATGGGCTTGGCGTGAGTTAAGATAATGTGTGAATCGTGGTTCATGTGTGTTAGGAAGATGCGTGAATCGGTCTTAGTGTGAGATAGGTTGATGGGTGAATGGAGCTTCGTGTGGGATAGGATGATGTGTGAATGAGTCTCGCTCTGAATTAGGATAATGGTTGAATGGGTCTTGGTGTGAATTATGATGTTGAATGTTTGGAAATTGGTGTGAGATAGGATCATGGGTGAATGGGGCTTGTGGTGAGTTAGGATGATGGGTGAATGGGGTTTGTAGTGAGTTAGGATAAAGTGGGAAGGGGGCACGGTATGGCTTAGGACGATGGGTGAATGGTTCTTGCGGTGAGTTAAATGATGGGTGAATGGGACTCGGTGTGACTTAGGATGATGAGTAAATGTGTTTTGGTGTAAGCTAGGATGATGGGTGAATGAGGTTGGTGTGATTTAAGAGGATGGGTGAATGGGGCTTGGTGTGAGTTCAGATGATGTGTCAATCGGGCATTATGTAATTTAGGATGATGGGTGAATGGACATTGTTTGAGTTCGGTTGATGGGTGAATGCGGCTCTGCCTGAGTTTGGATGATGAGTAAACGGGTCTTGATGTGATTTAGGATGATGGGTGAACAGGTCTTTGTGTGAGTTAGGATGATGGGTGAATTGTTCTTTGTGTGAGTTCGGATGATGTGTGAATGGGTCTTGTTTTGAGTTAGGATGATGGTTCAATGGGCTTGGTGTGAGTTAGGATGATGGGTGAATGTGTCTTGTTTAAATTTGGATGATTTGTGAATGTGCTTGGTTTGAGTTAGGATGATGGGCGGTCGGTCTTGTTGTGATTTAGGATTATGGGTGACTGGGCTTGGTGTGAGATATGTTGATGGGTGAATGGGTCTTTTTGTGGGTTAGGATGATGTGTGAATTGGTCTTACTGTTAGCTAGCATGATGGTTGAATGGGTCTTGGTGTGAGTTATGATGATGGGTGAATGGGACTTTGTGTGAGTTCAGATGATGGGTGAATGGGCTTGGTGTGAATTTGGATGATAGGTGAATGGGTCTTGTTGTGAGCTTCGATGATGGGTGAATGGTTTTGGTGTGTGTTATCATGATCCGTGAATGGATCTAAGTGTGTGTTAGGATGATGTGTAAATTGGTCTTGGTATGAGTTAGAACGATGCGTGGATGTGTCTTAGTGTGAGTTAGGATGATGTATGAATGGGTCTTTGTGTGAGTTAGGATGATGGGTGAATGGGCTGGGTGTGATTAGGATGATGGGTGAATGGGTCCTATTGTGTGTTCGGATGATGGATGAATGGATCTTGGTGTGAGTTAGCATGATTGGTGAATGGCTCTTGTTGTGGGTGAGGATGATGGGTGAATGCGTCTTGTTGTGAGCTAGAATGATGGGTGAATGTGGTTCTTTGTGAGTTAGGATGAAGGATGAATGGGTCTTGGTGTGAGTTAGGATGATGGGTGAATGTGGCTTGCTGTGAGTTAGAATGATGGGTGAATGGTTCTTCATGTGATTTAGGAGGATGGGTGATTGGGACTTGGTGTGAGTTGGATGATGACTGAATGGGTCTTGTGAGTTATGATGATGGGTAAATGTGGCTTGTTCTGACTTAGGATGATGGGTGAATGCCTCTTGCCGTGAGTTGGGATGACGGGTACGCTGTCTTGGTGAGAGTTAGGATGATGGCTGAATGGGCTTGGTGTGAGTTAAGATGATGGGTCAATGGATATTGGCATGGGTTAGGATGATTGATGAATGGATCTTGTTGTGAGTTAGCATAATGAGTCAATGTGTCTCGTGTGGGTTAGGATGATGGGTGAATGCATCTTGTTTTGAATTAGAATGATGGGTGAATGTGGTTTTTTTGTGAGTTAGGATGATGGATGAATGTGTCTTGGTATTAGTAGGAATGATGGCTGAACAGTTTTCGTGTGATTTAGGAGGATGCGTGAATGGGTCTTGGTGCGAGTTAGGATGATGAGTGAATGGCCCTTGTTGTGAGTTAGGATTATGGGTAACTGGGTCGTGTTTTGATTTAGGATGATGGGTGAACGGGTCTTGGTGTGAGTTAAATTATGGGTGAATCGTGCATCGTGTGTGTTAGGATGATGGTTGAAGGGGTCTTAGTGTGAGATAGTTTGATGGGTGAATGGAGTTTGGTTTTGGATAGGATGATGCGTGAATCAGTCTTGCTGTATTTTAGTATGATGGGTGAATGGATCTTACTGTGAGTTAGGATGTTGAGTGATTGGGATTGGTGAGAGGTAGGATCATGGGTGAATGGGACTTGTCGTGAGTTAAGCTAATGGGGGAACGGGGCTTCGACTGAGTTAGGATGATGGGTGAATGGGATTTGGTGTGATTTAGGATGATGAGTGAATTGGCATTGGTGTATGCTAGCATGATGGGTGAATGGGGTTGGGTGTGAGTTAAGATGATGGGTGAATGGGGCTTGGTGTGAGTTACGATGATGTGTCAATCGCGCTTGATGTGAGTTAGCATGATGGGTGAACGGAGCTCAGTATGTGTTAGGATGATGGGTGAATTTTCTTGGTGTGAGTTATGATGATGTTTGAATGTGGCTCTGTCTGATTTAGGATGATGGGTGAATGGGACTTGAAGTGAGCTAGCATGATGGGTGAATGGGTCTTGGTGTGAGTTAGGAGGATGGGTGAATGTGTCTTGGTGTGAGTTAGCATGATGGGTGAATAGGGCTCGGTCTGAGGTCGGATGATGGGTGAATGATTTTGGTGTGTGTTAGAATGATGGTTGAATTGATCTTAGTGTGAGTTAGGATGATGGGTGAATGGATCTTAGTGTGAGTTAGGTTGATGGGTGAATGGTTCTTGGTGTGAGTTAGAAAGATGGTCGAATGTGTCCTGTTTTGAGTTATGGAGATGGGGGAATGGGTCTTGGTTTGAGTTAGAATGATGGGTGAATTGGGCTTGGTGTGAGATTCGAAGATGGATGAATGGTCCTGGTCTGAATTTCGATGATGAGTGAATGGTCTTGGTGTGAGTTAGGATGATGGGTGAAGGAGTCTTGTTGTGAGTTAGGATGATGGGGGAATGCAGCGTGGTGTGAGTTAGGTTGATGGGTGAAGTAGTGAGTTAGAATGATGTGTGAATGGAGCTTGATGCGAGTTAGAATGATGTGTGAATGGAGCTTGATGCGAGTTAGAATGATCACAGAATCACAGAAACCCCACAATGCAGATAGAGGCCATATCGGCCCATCGAGCCTGCACCGACACATATCTCACCCGATCCCCGTAACCCCACGTATTTAATCCCCCTAACACTAAGGGTCAATTTATCATAGCCAATCAACCTAACCTGCACATCTTTGGACTGTGGGAGGAAACCGGAGCACCCGGAGTAAACCCACGCAAACATGGGGAGAATGTGCAAACTGCACACAGACAGTCGCCCGAGGCCGGATTTGAACTCGGGTCCCTGGCGCTGTGAGGCAACAGTGCTAACCACTATGCCACCGTGCTGTGTGAATGTACTTGGTGTGAGTTAAGATGATGGTTAAATGGGACTTTTTATGAGTTAGGATGATGGGTGAATGCGCTTGGTGTGAGTTAGGATGATGGGTGATGGGTCATTTTGTGAGTTAGGATGATGGGTGAATGGGATTGCTATGTGATAGGTTGATGGGTGAATCGATCTTGGCGTGAGTTAGGATGATGGTTGAATGGATCTCGCTGTGACTTAGCATGATGTGTGAATGGACCTTGTTGTGGTTTAGGATGATCGGTGAGTACATCTTGTTGTGAGTTAGGATGAAGAGTGAATGTGTCTTGTGATTTAGAATGATGTCCAAATGGTGCTAGCTTTGAATTAGAATGATGCGTGATTGGGTCTTAGTGTGAGATAGGTTGATGGGTGAATTGAGTTTGGTGTGGGATAGGATGATGCGTGAATGAGTCTCGCTGTGATTTAGGATAATGGGTGAATGTGTCTTGGTGTGATTAAGGATGTTGAGTGTTTGGAACTTGGTGTGTGATAGGATAATTTGTGAATGTGGCTTGTGGTGAGTTAGGATGATAGGTGAAGGGGGCACATTGTGGGTTAGGATGTTGGGTGAATGGTTCTTGGTGTGAGTTGAAAGATGTGTGAATGTGGTTCGGTGTGACTTAGGATCATGAGTGAATGAGTCTTGGTGTAAGCTACATTGACGTGTGAATGGGGTTGGTGTGAGTTAAGATGATGTGTGAATGGGCTTGGTTTGAGTTAGGATGATGGGTGAATGTGTCTTGGTGTGAGTTAGAGTGATGTGTGAGTGGTTCTTCTTGTGATTTAAGAGGATGGGTGAATGGGTGTTGATGTGAGTTAGGATGATGGGTGAGTCTTGCTTCATTTGTATTAGGATGGTGCGTGAATATGTGTTAGTGTGAGATGGGTTGATGGATGAATTGAGTTCGGCGTGGGATAGGATGATGTGTGAATGAGTCTCGCCATGATTTAGGATGATGGGTGAATGTCTCTTGGTGTGATTAAGGATGTTGAGTGTTTGTAACTTGGTGTGTGATAGGATAATGTGTGAATGTGGCTTGTGTTGAGTTAGGATGATGGGTGAAGGGGGCACATTATGGGTTAGGATGATGGGTGAATAGTTCTTGGTGTGAGTTGAAAGATGTGTGAATGGGGTTCGGTTTGACGTAGGATGATGAGTGAATGAGGCTTGGTGTAAGCTAAGATGATGTGTGAATGGGGTTGGTGTGAGTTAAGATGATGGGTGAATGGGGATTGTTGTGAGTCCCGATGATGTGTCAATCGTGCTTGTTGTAAGTTAGGATGATAGATAAATGGATCTTTTTGTGACTAAGGATGATGTGTAAATAAGGCTCGGTCTGCGTTAGTATGATGGGTGAATGATTCTTGGTGTGATTTAGGATGATGGGTGAATAGTTCTTTGTGTGAGTTAGGATGATGTGTGAATGGGTCTCGGTGTGAGTTCGGATGATGCTTGAATGGGTTTTGTTGTGAGTTAGGATGATAGTTCAATGGGCTTGGTGTGAGTTAGGATGATGCGTGAATGTGTCTTGTTGTGAGTTAGGGTGATGGGTGAATGCGCTTGGTGTGCGTTAGGATGATGGGTGATTGGTCTTGTTGTGATTTAGGATTATGGGTGAATGGGCTGGGTGTGAGATATGTTGATGGGTGAATGGGCTTGGTGTGGGTTAGAATGATGCGTGAATGGGTCTTGTTGTGAGTTAGAATGATGATAAATGGGGCTACTTTTGAGTTAGGATGATGGGTGAATGGGCCTTGGTGTGAGTTAGGATGATGGGTAAATTGTCTTGGTGAGAGTTAGGAAGATGTCTGAATGGGTTTGGTGCGAGTTAAAATGATGTGTGAATCGTGCTTCATGTGTGTTAGGATGTTGAGTGAATGGGTCTTAATTTGAGATAGGTTGATGGGTGAATGAAGTTTGGTGTGGGATAGGATGATGTGTGAATGAATCTCGCTGTGAATTAGGATGATGGTTGAATGGGTCTTGGTGTGAAATATGTTGTTGAGTATTTGGAACTTGGCGTGAGATAGGGTCATGGGTGAATGGGGCTTGTGTTGAGTTAGGATGATGGGTGAATGGAGTTTGTAGTGAGTTAGGATAAAGGGGGAAGGGGGCACGGTGTGGCTTAGGATGACGGGTGAATGTTTCTTGGGGTGAGTTAAATGATGGGTGAATGAGTCTCGGTGTGACTTAGGATGATGAGTGAATGTGTCTTGGTGTAAGCTAGGATGCTGGGTATATGGGGTTGGTGTGTGTTAAGATGATGGGTGAATGAGTCTTGGTGTGAGTTCCGATGATGTGTCAATCGGGTATGATATAAGTTAGAATGATTGGTGAATGGATTTTGTCGTGAGTTAGGACGATTCTTGAATGGGTCTTGGTCTGAGTTAGCATGATGGTTGAATTGAGCTCAGTGTGAGATAGGATGATGGGTGAATTGTCTTTGTTTGAGTTCAGATGATGGGTGAATGTGGCACTGCCTGAGTTAGGATGATGGGTAAATTGGTCTTGGTGTGAGTAAGGATGATGGGTGAATAAGGCTCGCTCTGAGTAACTATGACGGGTGAATGTGTCTTGGTGTGATTTAGGATGATGGGTGAATAGGTCTTTGTGTGAGTTAGGATGATGGGTGAATTGTTCTTGGTGTGAGGTCGGATGATGGGTGAATGTGTCTTGTGAGTTTGGATGATGGTTGAATGTGCATGGTGTGAGTTAGGATGATGGTCGATGGTTCTTGTTGTGAGTTAGGATAATGGGTGACTGGGCTTGGTGTGAGATATGTTGTTGGTTGAATGGGTCTTGTTGTGGGTTCGGATGATGTGTGAATTGGTCTTACTGTTAGCTAGAACGATGGTTGAATGGGACTTGCTGTGTGTTGGGATGATGGCTGAATGGGTCTTTGTATGAGTTCCGATGATGGGTGAATGGGCTTGGTGTGCGTTTGGATGATAGGTGAATGGGTCTTGTTGTGAGTTTGGATGATGGTTGCATGGGCGTTGTGTGAGTTAGGATGATGGGTGAATGGGTCTTTGTGTGAGTTAGGATGATGGGTGAATGGGAATTTGTGTGAGATAGGATGATAGGTGAATGTGGCTTGGCGTGAGCTTCGATGATGTGTAAATGGTTTTGATGTGTGTTAGAATGATCTGTGAATGGATCTTAGTGTGAATTAGGATGATGTGTGATTGGGTCTTTGTGTGAGTTAGGATGATGTGTGAATGGGCTTGGTGTGAGTTAGGATGATGGGTGAATGGGTCCTATTGTGTATTAGGATGATGGATGAATGCATCTTGGTGTGTGTTAGGATGATGGGTGACTGGGTCTTGTTTTGGGTTAGGATGATGGGTGAGTTCCTCTTGTTGTGAGCTAGAAGGATGGGTGAATGTGGTTCTTTGTGAGTTAGGATGATGGATGAATGAGTCTTGGTGTGAGTTAAGATGATGTGTGAATGTGGCTTGCTGTGTGTTAGAATGATGGGTCAATGGTTCTTCGTGTGAGTTAGGAGGATGGGTGATTGGGACTTGGTAGGAGTTAGGATGATGAGTGAATGGGTCTTGTTGTGAGTTACGATGATGGGTAAATGTGGCTTGTTTTGACTTCGGATGATGGGTGAATTCGTCTTGGTGTGAGTTAGGATGATGGGTACGTTGCATTGGTGAGAGTTAGGATGATGGCTGAATGGGCTTGGTGTGAGTTAAGATGATGTGTGAATCGTGCTTCGTGTGATTTAGGATGATGCATGAATGGGTTTTAGTGTGAGATCAGTTGATTTGTGAATGGATTTTGGTGTGGGGTAGGATGTTGAGTCAATTAGACTTGCTGTGATTTAGGATGATGTGTGAATGTGTCTTGGTGTGAGTTAGGATGTTGAGTGTTTGGAACTTGGTTTGAGGTTGGATCATGTGTGAATGGGGCTTGTGGTGAGTTAGGATGATGGTTGAATGTGCGTGGTGTGAGTTAGGATGATGGGTGAATGGGTGTTGTTGTGAGATAGGATGATGGTTGACTGGGCGTTGTGTGAGTTAGGATGATGGGTGAATGGGAATTTCTGTAAGTTAGGATGATGTGTGAATGGGGCTTGGTGTGAGCTTCGATGATGTGTAAATAATCTTGCTGTGAGTTTCGATGATGGGTGAAGGTGTCTTGGTTTGAGTTAGGATGATGGGGGAATGGAGCTTTGTGTGAGTTTCGATGATGAGTGAATGGTTTGGTGTATGTTTGCAAGTACCGCGAAAGGATCTTTGTGTGAGTTAGGATGATGTGTAAATTGGTTTGGTATGAGTTAGGATGATGTGTGAATGGGTCTTAGTGTGAGTTAGGATAATGGGTGAATGGGTTTTGGTGTGAGTTAAGATGATGTGTGCATGGGTCTTTGTGTGAATTCGGATGATGATTGAATGGGCTTGGTGTGAGTTAGGATGATTTATTGAATGCGTCTTGTTGTGCGTTAGCATGATGGGTGAATGGTTCTTGGTGTGTGTTTGGTTGAATGGTGAATGGGCCTTGGTGTAAATTATGATGATGGTGTTGGGGCATGGTTAGAGTTAGGATGATGAGTGAATGGGTCTTGTTGTGAGTTAGTCTGATTGGTAAATTGGGCGTGTTTTGGTTTAGGAATGTGGGTGAATGGGTCTTGGTGTGATTTAGGCTGATGAGTGAATGGGTCTTGGTGTGAAATGGATGATGGGTAAATTGTCTTGGTGAGGGTCAGGATGATGGCTGAATGGGCTTGGTGTGAGTTTAGATGATGGGTGAGTGGCTCTTGTTGTTGTGAGATTGGACGCTGGGTGATTGGGCTTGGTTTGAGATAGGATGATGGGTGAATGGGACTTTTTGTAAGTTAAGATGATGGATGAATGGGATTGGTGTGAGTTAGGATGATAGGTGAATGGGTCTTGTTGTGACTTTGGATGATGGGTGAATGGGCTTGGTTTGAGATAGGATGATGGTTGAATGGGACTTGATAGAAGTTAGGATGATGGGGCAATGTGTCCTGTTGTGGGATAAGATGATGGGTGAATGGGGCTTGGTGTGAGTTAGGATGATGGGTGAATGTATCTTGTTGTGAATAAGTATGTTGGTTGAATGGGTCTTGGTGTTAGATAGGATGATGGGTGAACCGGTCTTAGTACGAGTTAGGATGATAGGTGAATGTGTCTTGTTGTGAGTAAGTATAATGGCTGAATGGGTCTTGGTGTGAGTTAGGATGTCGGGTGTACGGGGCTTGGTGTGAGTTAGGTTGATGGGTGAATTGGTCCTGGTGTGAATTAGGATGTTGAGTGACTGGAACTTGGTGTGAGTTTGGATCATGGGTGAATGGGGCTTGTGGTGTGTAAGAAGGATGTGTGAATGGAGCATGTAATGAGTTAGGCTGATGGGTGAAGGGAGCCTGGTGTGGGTTAGGATGATGGGTGAATTGACTTGGTGTGAGTTAGGATAATCGGTGAATGGGGCTCGGTGTAATTAGCATGAAGGTTGAATGTTTTGTGGTATAAGTTAGAATGATGGGTGAAAGGGACTTGGTGTGAGTTTGGGTGATGGGTGAATGGTCCTTGCTTTGAGTTAGATAGATGAGTGAATGGGGTTTGGTCTGACTTAGGATGATGTGTTAATGGGCCCTGCTGCAAGCTAGGATGATGGGTGAATGGGGTTGTTGTGAATAAAGATGATGGGTGAATGAGGCTTGGTGTGAGTTATGATGATGTGTTAATCGGGCTTGATGTTAGTTAGGATGATGGATGCATGAAACTTGGTGTGAGTTAGGGTGATTGATGAATGCAAGTCAGTGTGAATTAGGATGATGGATGAATGGTCTTTGCTTGAGTTAGGATGAGGGGGATTGTGGCTCTCTCTGTGTTATGATGTTGGGCGAATGTGTCTTTATGTGAGCTATGATGATGGGTAAATGGTCTTTGTGTTAGTTAGGATGATGGGTGAATGGGCGTGGTGTGAGTTAGGAAGATGGGTGAATGAGTCATGTTGTGAGTTAGGATGATGGGTGAATGTGTCTTGGCATGAGTTAAGATGATGGGTGAATGTGTCTTGCGGTGAGGTAGGATGATGAGTTAATTTGTCTTAGTGTGTGTTAGGATGATGGGTGAATGAGGGTTGGTGTCGGTTAGCATGATGGGTGAATGAGTCTTTAAGTGATTTAGTATGATTGGTGAATGGGTCTTGGTGTGAGATAGGATATTGCATGATTGGTACTTGGTCTGATTTAGGATTATGGTTGAATGGAGCGTGTAGTGAGTTCGGATGATGGGTGAATATGGCACAGTGTGAGTTAGAATGATGGGTGAATAGTCTTGCTGTGAGTTAGGATGATGGGTGAATGGGACTCGGTGTGAGATAGGATGATGTTTGAATGTGTCTTGCTGTCAGTTTGGATGATGGGTGAATGGGTCTTGGTGTGAGTTAGTATTATGGGTGAGTGGGTCTTGGTGTGATTTACAATGAGGCGCGAATGGATCTTGTTGTGATTTCGGATGATGGGAGAATGGGCTTGGTGGGAGTTAGGATGATGCGTGAATGAGTTTTGCTGTGAGTTAGCACAATGGGTGAATGGGCTTGGTGTGAATTAAGATGATGGTTGAATGGGTCTTAATGTGAGTGAGGATTATGGGGGAATGATCTTGGTGTGAGTTAGGATGTTGGGTGAATGGGTCATTTTGTGAGTTACGATGATGGGTGAATGGGTCTTGGTGTGAGTTACGATGATGGGTGAATGATCTTGGTGTGAGTTTGGATGATTGGTGAATGGGTCTTGTGAATTAGAATGATGATTGAATGGGCTTGGTGTGAGTTACGCTGATAGATAATTGGGTCTTCTTGTGAGTAAGGAGGATGGGTGAACGGGGCTTGGTGTGCATTAGGATGACGGGTGAATGGGGCTTGGTCTGAGTAAGGATTATGGGAGAATGTGTTTTGTTGTGAGTAAGGATGATGGGTGAATGGGCTTGTTGTGTGTTTGGATGATAGATGAATAGGTCTTGGTGCGAGTTAGGATGATGGGTGAATGCGGCCTGGTGTGAGTTATGATGATGTGTGAATGGGGCTTGGTGTGTGCTTCGATGATGGGTGATTGGTCTTGTTTGATGTAGGATGATGTGTGAATCGGTCTTCGTGTGAGATAGGATGATGGGTGAATGGGTCTTGGTGTGAGTAGGATGATGTTTGAATTTGTCTTCGTGTGAGATATGATGGTGGGTGAATGGATTTGGTGTGAGTAGAATGATGGGTGAATTGATCTTGGTGTGAGATAGGATGATGTGTGAACAGGGCTTGGAGTGAGTTTCGATGATGGGTGAATGGCTTTTGTGTGACTTAGGATGATGGTTGAATTTGTCTTGGTGTGAGTTAGGATGATGGCTGAATGGGCTGGGTGTGAGTTAAGATGATACATGACTCGTGCTTCGTGTGTGTTAGGATGATAGGTGAATGGGTCCTTTTGTGAATTAGGATGAAGGGTGAATGGAGTTTGGATGGGATAGGATGATGGGTGAATGAATCTTGCTGCGATTTACAATGTTGACTGACTGGAGCTTGTAGTGAGTTAGGATCATAAGTTTTAAGGGCTTGTGCTGAGTTAGTATAATGGTGAATGGGCTTGGTGTGAGTTAGGATGATGTGTGAATGGGTCTTGCTGAGAGTTAGGACAATGGGAGAATGGGCTTGGTGTGAAATAGGGTGATGGGTGAATGGGTCTTAATGTGAGTTAGGATGATGGGAGAATGATCTTGTTGTGAGTTAGGATGATGGGTGAATGGGCCTTGTTGGGAGTTAGGATGATGGGAGAATGGGCTTGGTGTGAGTTAGGATGATGGGTGAATTGGTCTTGCTGTGAGTTAGGACAATGGGAGAATGGGCTTGGTATGAAATAGGATGATGGGTGAATGGGTCTTAATGTGAGTTAGGATGATGGGTGAATCATCTTGGTTTGAGTTAGGATGATGGTTGAATGGATCATGTTGTGAGTTACGATGATGGGGAATGGTTCTTGGTGTGAGTGACGATGATGGGTGAATGATCTTGGTAAGACTTTGGTGATGGGTGAATGGGTCATGCTTTGAGTACGGACGATGTGTGAATGGCGCTTGGTGTGAGTTTGTATGATGGCTGAATGTGTTTTGTTGTGAATTAGATTGATGATTGAATGGGCTTTGTGTGAGTTATGATGATAGATGATTGGGTCTTTTTGTGAGTTAGGGGGATGGCTGAATGTGTTTTGTTGTGATTATGGATGATGGGTGAATGGGCTTGTTGTGAGTTAGGATGATAGGTGAATGGTTCTTGGTGTGAGTTAGTATGATTGTTGAAAGCGGCTTGGTGTGAGTTAGGGTGATCGGTGAATGGGGCTTGGTGTGAGCTAGGATGATGCGGGAATGGGTGCTTGTGTAAGTTTGGACGATGGGTGTATGTGTTTGGGTGTTAGTTAAGATGATGGGTGATTGGGGCTTGGTGTGAGTTACGATAATGGTTGAATGGGGCTTGGTATGAGTTGGATGATTGGTGAATGGGTCTTGGTGCGAGTTAGGATGATGGGTGAATGGAGTTCAATATGCGATAGGATGATGGGTGAATGGGTCTTAACGTGAGTTAGGACGATGGGTGAATGATCGTGGTGCGAGTTATGATGATCGGTGAATGGGTAATATTGTGAGTGTCACGGGGCCATGCATTCACGGGGCAGTTTTGCTAGGGTTTCGGTAGTGGACCCAAGCGCAGGAAACCTATCCAAGGACTCGAGACCGGGTAGAACTCGAAAGATGCTTCCTTGAGACTCGAGAACATAGAAACAGGGTAACACTCGAAAGGAGATTCAGTTGAGACTCGAAAACACAGAGACATGGTAACACTCGAAAGGAGGTTCAGTTGAGACTCGAGAACGCCAGAGACACAGCCAGAGTTGTTACTTGCAGGCAGGTGAACCCACAGCTGAGCATAGAGGACAGGAAACAGGAAGCTTAAATACAGACCTGATTGGTCACGTGACAATTATTCAAATGAGACACAAGAGACAAATACTTTAATAACATACAGGTGAGGCCACAGGCACAGAGACAAGACAGGGACTGGACCGACCAGCTTTATTCATTCTCTGCCTTGCTCTCTATTCTGCAGGTTGGAGCTGAAACAGAGTGGAAAGTGGTGGTCTCCTTGACCAGGGAGAGGAGGAGAAGTAGAAACCACAGACCACCACTACCACAACAGCAACAGCAACTACTGAGGTGCCTGGAGAGAGAGGACAGAGGAGAGGAGAGGGAAAAAGGAGGCCAGCACCTACCAGAGGAGAGGCCTTTCCACCACTGCCTCCCCAAATTGGCCTCCATTCCAGGAGAGGGAGAGAGGGGAGAGAAGCAACAACCAACACCCACCACCCACCATCAACTGCTTGGAAGGAGGGAAGGATAATATCTTCACTGAACATCTGCAGGTGGGTGTTATTTGGTGCACTCTCCAAAAGACTTTGTACTGTAGGCGGGCGGGAGGAAAGAAGACCGGAACACCAACGGGTGTCTGTGTGTGTGTGTGGCTCTTGTAGAACACTAGGCCACACACACCACTATCAAACACCCGCCTTCTATTGCCTGGCCTGGGACAGCTGGAGCTGCCTAGGTGAAGCCTTTAATTTCATTGAACATCGTTAAGACCTGGTGCAGGACTGAGCCTGGGCATCTCCAACTTTCCCAGGCGAAGACATCTTCTCCCCCTGCCAGAAGAACACCATTAGAGACTTTATTTCCCATCGGAGAGTGCACCCCTGCCGGCAGCCACCCACCCACCATCATGAGTGGGGACCCTGCCTTTTGCGGCCTCCCTCCTTCCCACCCCCCTCTCTCTCTCTCTTTGTCTCTCTCAAGAGGCACCTCTTTTCCACCTATTAATTAATTGCCACTTCAGCAGAGGGGAGAAGGCCCCTCTCCCAATTCCAATCAATAAGGGGAGAGGTGTGCCTTCAATTTAACAGCGCCCTCTGCTCAAGGGAGGACTTTAAAAAACCGGAGGCCGTCTTCAACATCTTAAGGCCTGTGACTTGGGGTGAGTGTAGCTCTTTTTAAAAACCACCCCATAATGGCGTCCACATCATCGCTGGTGACGGGGCCAGCTAAGTCATATGCGTTGGTGGCGGCCAAAGCCATGGCTGCTCCCGCTGCCTCTGCTGCCCTGTCACCTTTCTCATTAATAACAAAACAGATTGGGGTGCAGAGCTACACCCACCACACAATGACCATTGAGGCATGTGTAAAGGCCATTGCTGGGGTTGTCGGCACTTCAGCCATCCTCGCCACCTCAAAAATGTACGGGAAGGCTGTGTTCTTCCTGGGGTCGGAGCAGCCGGTGTCCATGGCCGTCGCCAAAGGGCTCACCATGGGCATGACCTTCCTGCCGGTGGAACCCATCGAGGCCACCGCGCAGAGGGTGGTGATTTCCAACGTCCCGCCCTTTGTTCCTGGTGAGCTCCTCCTCCCCCACTTATGCCATCTTGGGGAGGTGAGGTCGGGGATCACGCCTATCCAACATTGCTGCCGGGAAGCCAGCCTTCGGCACGTCTTCTACTTCCGGCGCCAGCTCTTTATTCAGCTGGCACGGGAGGATGACACCGACGGGGCTTTCGTCGTCCTCCACGAGGGGACCGCCTATCGCGCCTTTTCGATGGTGGATGGTGTGGGGTGCCATGACTGCAAGGAGCTGGGGCATATTAGGAAAAACTGCCCCACCTCCAAGGCTGGCGCCGCGGCCACTCCTCCCCCTGGGTCTGGCCGCGCATCCGAAACAACCGATGCGGGGCCGACGTAAGAGGCCGATGCCAACAGGTCCTCCGGCGGGGGAGAGGGAGCCCGTCCGGTTGGAATGAAAGCGCTGCATAAGATGAAACACTTCAGGACGGGTCCACCCGCGGAGGGCCGGCCCCTAAACCTAGAGCCCCTGACAGCCGCGCTCCTCGCGGAGTTGGTCAGAGCATACGAGGGCGGGAAGGGCTTCCTTCCCGAGCCTGTGGCCACAACGGCCGTAGCGGAATCGCCAATAGCTGCGGCCGGGCTCGGGCCCGAGGAACCCGACAAACCTGCTCTGCCGGAGGGCGCAGAGGAGGAGGCCCCTGCAGACATGAAGGTCTCCCTCGCTCCCTCCACGCTAAAAAGAAGGTGCAACCCCCTGGAAGACGAGGAGTACTGGGAGGAGGAAGGTCCCTCCGTGCAGGGGGAGTCGTCACCCGCCACGTGTACTGCACCCCGCCCCCTGCTGTCACCAGCGTTCGGCAGGGGTCACCTGTCCCTCGGGAGGCTGAGGCAGATGTGTCTGTCCAGCTCATGCCTCCTGGGAATGGGGACGAGACCCTGCCCGTGCGGGGAGTCGCGGAACAACCCG
Source organism: Somniosus microcephalus (assembly GCF_052327205.1). Taxonomy (NCBI): domain Eukaryota; kingdom Metazoa; phylum Chordata; class Chondrichthyes; order Squaliformes; family Somniosidae; genus Somniosus; species Somniosus microcephalus. The sequence goes on from NW_028225263.1 coordinate 290,217, forward strand.
CAGCGGAACTAGATATTTTATCAGTACCATTACCCCTCGCTGGGTCGGGCGGCCTGGGGTCTGGTTCGGGCGTGCTGGAAGAAACTGAGCTCACCCAATGCGACCCAGACATTTCCCAGGGGCTGCTCGACCTGGTTGAAACTTTAGTGCAGGACACCCCATCCGCTGGGTCGGAGACTGGTGGCGAGGAGGAGGAAGGCCCCCTGACTGTGCCTCTGGCGCCGGACGTCCTGGATGAATTTCAATTTGTTTTCTCCCTGATTTCTCCGGGCGTTCTGGCATCTGGGGCGGAGGGGTCTCTGAACCGCCGCCGTCTTCTGGCCCGGCGCCCCTGGAGGAGCCCAGGGAGGAATCCTCTGCCACCAATCCTGGGGGTGGGATCCAGGCAGAGGCAGGGCCGGCCAATGTGGCTGAGCCGTTCACTGCGCACTGCGCGACGGACGGGTCGGTCGCTGGTGGAGACCCCCCAGAGGAGTACGGGGACTCGGTGATGGGCACGGAGGACGCGTTGAATTCCATCGCCGATGAGGCGATGGATGACCTCATGCCCCTCGCCGAGTCTCCCCTCATTCCTGACTGGCAGCTCCGGGATTTTATGGCCGCGTGCCTGGGTCATCAAAACAAGACCAGGCTGGCACTCGACAGGTGGTCGGAGCTGGCGCTGCTCATCGGGTCAGTCCGCGCCGCCGTCAAAATCATGGGTGCGGACCAGGACGTGAGCCCGCTCGAGCTGCGTCGGCTCAGGTCATTCCTCACTGGGCTGCTGAGGGAGTGCCGGTCGAATAGCGGCTGAGCTCCCTCCCCCCGTTACGTGTAGGTAGAGGTTGCACTATGCTTCTGATATGAAGATAACCATAGCCAGCCTCAACATCAATGGCAGCAGGGAGGCTCACCGCAGATTTAATAACCTTTCGGTCCTTCGGGATGGAAAGTATGCGGTGTGCTTCCTGCAAGAAACCCACACTGTTCCGGGAGACGAGGCCACGTGGCTCCTGGAGTGGTAAGGTGGGGTCAGCATGAGTCACCTCTCCAACGTTTCCAGAGGGGTGGTTATCTTGCTGGCCCCGCATTTTCAGCCGGAGATATTGGGGGTCAAGGAGCACGTGCCGGGCCGCTTGCTCCAGGTCACTGTTTGCCTGGGGGGCTTGCCGCTCCATCTAGTGAACATGTACGCCCCTCAGTCCGGTGCGCAGCAAGTGCGCTTCTTTGAAGAAGTGTCCGCTCTTCTGGGCTCCATCGACGTGGGCGAGTGCGTCATTCTCGGGGGGTTTTTAACTGCACCCTCGAGGCGAGGGACCTTTTGGCCCCCCAGCATTGCCCAGCGGCGATAGAGAAGTTGAGGGACCTGTTCGGGTCCTTCGACTTGGTGGACGTCTGGCAACATCTCCACCCCGACTCCAGCGCCTTCACTAGCATGAGGTCTGGAGGAGGATGGTGCAGAATCGACCGCCTTTATATTTCCCGGGCGTAAGTCTCCTGCATTCCGGCGGCTTCCATGCGGCTGGTGCCATGCACGGACCACCACCTGGTGTGGGTGGAGCTTGTTCCACTGCACGTGCCGGGGTGGTCCATGTACTGGAATTTTAACAACCTGCTGCTGGAGGACGCGCGGTTCCAGGATTCGATTCGTCGGTTCTGGGCCGACTGGAGAAGGAAGCAGGGGGGCTCCCCTCCTTGATGTTGTGGTGGGACGTGGGCAAGGCTCACGTCCATCTCTTCTGTCAGGAGTACACGAAGGGGTCGACCTAGGGGTGGGAGGCCCGGGTCAGGCGGTTGGGGAAGGAGGTGCTCGACCTGGAGTCCCGTCTCAGTCAAGTCGTCGAGGACCCGGCCCTGCGGAAGGTGTACGAAGAGAAGAAGGGCGCGCTGAAGGACCTGCAGCCGGTCGGGTCCCAAGGCGCGTACGTGAGGTCGCGGATCCAGTTCCTGCGGGACCTGGACCGCGGCTCCCCCTTCTTCTACTCACTGGAAAAAAGACGGGGGGTCCGTAAGCACCTCTTGGGGCTGCTGGCCGACGACGGATCGCTGGTCTCGGATCCGGAAGGAATCAACGCAGATGCCCGCGCCTATTATAGGGCTCTGTTCTCTCCGGATCCGTCCAGTGAGGATGTGTGCAGAGTTTTGTGGGAGGACCTGCCGAAGGTCGGCCTGGAGGGCGCTGAAAAATTGGACGCCCCTCTGAGTCTGGAGGAGCTGACCGGCGCCCTCCGCCAGCTCTCCAGTGGAAAGTCCCCGGGGCTGGACGGGCTGACCGTGGAGTTCCACAGGGCATTCTGGGGCGTCTTAGGGGGTGACTATGCACGGGTCCTGGGGGAAAGTTTGGCGACCGGGGAGATGCCCCTCTCTTGGCGCAGGGCTGTTATTGTCCTGCTGCCTAAGAAGGGCGATCGCCGCCTCAATAAGAACTGGCGCCCGGTCACCCTCCTCAGTACGGAATACAAAATTTTTGCCAGGGCCATGTCTGCTCGCCTTGGCGCCGTGCTGGCCCACATGATCCACTCCGACCAGTCTTACACGGTCCCGGCCCGGACCATCCACGATAACATCTATCTGGTCCGGGACCTGGCCCACCATTCCCAGAGGGCTGTTCTGTCGGTCGCCTTCCTTTCCCTGGATCAGGAGAAGGCTTTTGACATGGTAGATCACGAGTATCTCTTCGGGACTTTGCGCGCATTCGGGTTCGGGATGCATTTTGTCACCCGGATCCGACTTCTGTACGCTGCCACAGAGTGTCTGATTAAAGTTAATGGGTCCTTGATGGCGCCCCTTCATTTCGGGAGGAGGGTGCATCAGGGATGCCCCATGTCCGGCCAGTTTTACGCCGTTTGCGTAGTGCCTTTCCTGCGCCTCTTGCGGAAGAGGTTGACAGGACTGGCTCTGCAAGAGCCGGGCGTGGAGGTGGTCCTCTCGGCTTACACCGATAACGTGCTCCTCACGGTGATGGATCCCGCCGACTTGCGGAGGATGCAGGAATGCCAGCAGATTTACTCGGACGCATCCTCCGCAAAGATCAACTGGGAGAAATGTTCCGGACTCCTGGTGGGTCAGTGGCGGGTGGATTCCCTGCCGGAGGAGTTCAGGCCCTTCGCCTGGAGCACCACGCCCCTCCTGTACTTGGGAGTCTACTTTAGCCCTGCCGAGGACCCCTGGCCGGCGAACTGGCAAGAGTTGGAGCCCAAAGTCACCACTCGCTTAGAACGCTGGACAGGACTGCTCAGAGTGTTGTCCTACAGGGGTCGAGCGATGGTCATAAACCAACTGGTGGCCGCCATGTTGTGGTACTGGTTGGTCAATTTGATCCCTCCCCCTGCGTTTATCACCAAGATACAGAAGAAGCTCATCGACTTCTTCTGGGACAACAGGAAGCACTGGGTCTCTGCCGCGGTTCTGAGTCTCCCGCTTAGGGAGGGCGGTCAGGCGCTGGTGTGCCTCCACACCCAGGCTGCGACTTAGCATCTTCAGACGCTGCAGAGATACCTGTACGTCGAGAATCCTCCGAGATGTTGTGCGCTGGTGAAGTATTTTTTCCGCCAGCTGCACGGCCTCAATTATGACATGCAGCTCCTGTTTTTGGAAGTTGGCGGCACGCGTGCCAGCCTGCGGGAGCTGCCTGTCTTCTACCAGGAACTGCTATGGGTTTGGAATCACGTCGCTTCCAGGCGGAGCTCTCCCCCGTCAGGAATGGCAGCAGTCCTTCGGGAGCTGCTGTTCAGGAATCCGCACCTCCACGTCCGTGGGTTCGGGTGGCTGGCGGAGTGCAGGGCTGTGCCTGGCAAGGTGGCTAGAGTCGGGGACCTGCTCGATGGCGGAGGAGCAGGCTGGATGGCGCCGGTGGAGTTGTTGCGGCGCATGTCTTGGGCCAACGCCCAGCTCGCGGTCAATTCCTTCGAGTCGATGAAAGCGACACTGCGCCCCGGCGCCACAAGGTGTGTCGAGGCGGCTCAAGGACGTGGGGCGATCCCGCCCGAGCTTTACCCCGTTCGGACGGAATTCCTTATCGGCGCCCAGCCCCAAAACTCCCCTCGGGAACCGGTGCCTCACAACTTGAGCCGTCTCGAGGAAATACCCTCCATGCCTTTTCATTCCGCATGGAGGGGTCTCCTGTACGGGCTGCTCCTGCACACTCTCTACTTTGCCATCTTCGCCTGCCATCCGGACACGCCTTGGCGTGCCATCTTGCCTTCCAGCAGAGGTCCACAATGGAATGCTCTCTATGCGGGTGTCCTCCCCTGTTCTATTGTGGACTTCGCCTAGAGGGTGTTGCACGGGGTAGTCCCGTGCAATATATTTTTAAGTAGATTCACGGACTCCCAGGCCACGTGTTTTTTCTGCAGCCTGGAGGAGTCCGTTTTTCATATATATACAGAATGTGAGAGGTTGCAGCCGCTCTTCCATTATTTGAAGGGGCTGCTCCTCGATTTTTGGTTGCACTTCAGTCCCATGCTCTTGATCTACGGTCACCCGGTGCGGAGGGGAGTGGGCAGGTTGGGGGACCTCCTCGTGGGTCTGCTACTGGGCCTGGCTAAAAAAGCCATCAATTGGTCCAGGCAGCGGGTGGTCGAGGGTGTCGTCCAGCCAGATTGCCTCCCTCTCTTCCACGGCCATGTTCGCCCCTGGGTGGCCCTGTAGATGGAGCACGCAGTGTCCGCCGACACGCTCGAGTACTTCCATGACTGGTGGGCGCTGCGGGGACTGGAGTGCATAATTGATTTGGATAATCAATTTTAATTTGATTTGCTAAGGTTTATTTAAAGTTTTACAGTTCAAATTACAGTTTATTTGTTTAATTTACTTGGTCCAAATAAAAGAGGACAAGACAGGGACTGGACTGGACCAGCTTTATTAACTAGCCTAATTTACTCTGATGAGAACAATTACACGAGAAACAGGTGAGGAGAGGGGCCCAAAGGCACGGCAGCAGTGCACCGAAGCCTCAAAAACCGCCGTCAGGCGGCGAGCAGAGGGCTGTGCCGCTGAAGCCGTTACAGTGAGTTACGATGATGGGTGAATGATCTTGGTTTCAGTTTGGATAATGGGTGAATGGTCATGTTGTGAGTTAGGATGATGTGTGAATGGGGCTAGGTGTGATTGAGGATGATGGCTGAATGGGTGTTGTTAATTAGGATGATGAGTGAATGGGCTTGGTGTGATTTACGATGATAGATGATTGGGTTGTTGTTGTGAGTTTGGATGATGGCTGAACGGCGCTTGGTGTGAGATAGGATGATGGGTGAACGGGGCTTGGTTTGAGTTAGGATGATGGGTGAATGTGTCTTGTTGTGAGAAAGGATGATGGGTGAATGTGCTTGTTGTGAGTTATGATGATAGGTGAATGCGTGAATGCGCCTTGGTGTGAACTTGGATGATGTGTGAACGCAGATTGGTGTGAGATAGGATGGTGGATGAATGGGGCTTGGTGTGTGTTTGGATGATATTTGAATGGGTCTTGGTCTGAGTTAGGATAATGGGTGAATGGGGATTGGTGTGAGTTAGGATGATCGGTGAATGGGGCTTGGTGTGAGTTTGGATGATATGTGATTGGGTCTTGGAGTGAGTTATGATGATGGGTGAATGGATCTTGGTGTGTGAACATAAGAACATCATAACATAAGAAGTAGGAGCAGGAGTAGGCCATACGACCCCTCGGGCCTGCTCCGCCATTCAATAGGATCATGGCTGATCCGAACATAGACTCACTTCCACTTCCTTGCCCGCTCCCCGTAACCCCTAATTCCCTTATCAGCTAGGAAACTGTCGATCTCCGTTTTAAATGTATTTAATGTCGCAGCTTCCACAGCTCTCTGAGGTAGCAAACTCCATAGATTTACTACCCTCTGAGTGAAGAAGTTTGAAACGGCATCCCCTTATTCTAAGATTATGGCCCCTAGTTCTAGCCTCACCCATCAGTGGAAATATCCTCCCCGCATCCACCCGATCAAGCCCCCTCACAATCTTATATGTTTCAATTAGATCACCTCTCATTCTTCTGAATTCCAATGAGTAGAGGCCCAACCTACTCAACCTTTCCTCATAAGTCAACCCCCTCATCTCTGGAATCAACCGAGTGAAGCTTCTCTGAACTGCCTCGAGAGCAAATATATATTTTCTTATACATGGAAACCAAAACTGTACGCAGTATTCCAGGTGTGGCCTGACCAGAACCCTGTATAACTGAAGCAAGACTTCCCTGCTTTTATAGTGCATCCCCCTTGCAATAAAAGCCAAGATTCCATTGGCCTTCCTGATCACCTGCTGTACCTGCATACTACCCTGCTGTGTTTCATGCACCAGGACCTCCAGATCCCTTTCTCCTGTAGCACTTTGCAGTTTCTTTCCATTTAGATAATAACTTGCTCTTTGATTTTTCCTGCCAAAGTACATAACCTCACAATTTCCAACATTATATTCCATCTGCCACATTTCTGGCCACTCACTTAGCATGTCTATGTCCTTTTGCAGGTTTTTTATGTCCTCCTCACTCACTGCTTTCCCTCCCATCTTTGTATCATTGGCAAACTTGGATACGTTGCACTTGGTCTCCTCCTCCAAATCGTTAATATAGATTGTAAAGAGTTGGGGTTCCAGCACTGACCCCTGCAGAACACCACTAGTTACTGATTGCCAACCCGAGAATGAAACATTTATCCCCACTCTCTGTTTTCTGTTAGATAGCCTATCTTCCACCCATTTCAGTATATTACCCCCAATCCCGTGATTTATTATCTTGTGCAGTAACCATTTGTGTGGCACCTTGTCAAATGCCTTTTGGAAGTCCAAATACACCACATCCACTGGTTCCCCTTGATCCATGCGTTTTGTTCCGTCCTCAAAGAATTCGAGCAAATTTGTCAAACATGACTTCCTCTTCATAAAACCATGTGACTCTGTCTGATAAAATTATGCTTATCCAAATGTCCCGTTACTGCTTCCTTAATTATGGACTCCAACATTTGACCAACCACAGATTTTAGGCTAACTGGTCTATAGTTTCCAGCCTTTTGTCTACCTCCCTTTTTAAATAAGGGCGTTATATTAGCAGTTTTCCAATCTGCTGGGAGCTTTCCTGAATCCAGGGAGTTTTGGAAAATTACCACAAATGCATCCGCAATACCTATCGCTACTTCTCTCAAGACCCTAGGTTGTATGCCATCAGGTCCAGGGGATTTATCCACCTTAAGTCCCATTATGTTACCGAGTACCATCTCCTTAGTGATTTTAATTGTGTTCAGCTCCTCCCCCCCCTATAGCCCCTGCTTGTCCAGTGTTGGGATATTTTTAGATTCCTGTACTATAAAGACTGATACAAAATATTTGTTCAGCGTATTTGCCATCTCCATGTTCCCCACTACTAATTTCCCATTCTCATCCTCTAAGGGACCAAAATTCACTTTAGTCACCCTTTTTCTTTTTATATAACTGTAGAAACTCTTGCTATCTGTTTTTATATTTTTTGCTAGTTTACTTTCATAATCAATCTTCCCTTTCTTAATTAATCTTTTAGTTATTCTTTGCTGGCTATTAAATGCTCCCCAAACTTCTATCCTCCTACTAGATTTGGCTACTTTATAAGCCCTTGTTTACAGTCGGATACTGTCCTTTATTAATTTACTTAGCCACGGATGGCTGTTTTTTCCTTTACGCCCCTTTTTCCTCAGTGGAATATATTATTCTTGAAAGTTGTGAAATATCTCCTTGCATGTACACCACTGCTCATGTACTGTCTTACATCTTAATCTATTTTCCCAGTCCACTTTAGTCAACTCTGCTCTCATACCTTCATAGTCTCCTTTTTTAAGCTTAGTACGCTGGTTTGAGATCCAACACTCTCACCCTCCAACTGAATTTGGAATTCAACCATGTTATGGTCACTCGTTCTAAGGGCATCCTTTACTAGGACACTTTTTATTAATCCAGTCTCGTTACACAGTACCAGAGCTAAGATTGCCTGCCCCCTGATAGGTCCAGTAACATACTGCTCAAGGAACCCGTCCCTAATGCACTTTATGAACTCTTCCTCAAGGCTGCCCTGCCCAATGTGATTTGTCCAGTCAATGTGAAAGTTATAATCTCCCATGTTTATAGCTGTTCCCTTATTACAAGCCCCAACTATTTCCTGATTTATACTCCGACCAATAGATTTGCAACTGTTAGGAGGCCTATAGACTACGCCCACCAGTGACTTTTTCCCCTCATTATTCCTTATCTCCAAACAAATTGTTTCACTATCCTGATCCTTTGACCCAATATAATTTCTCACTATAGCAGTGATTCCATCCTTTATTACCATAACCACCCCACCTCCCATTCCTTCCTGTCTGTCCTTCCTAATAGTCAAATACCACTGGATGTTTAGTTCCCAGTCATGGTCACCTCGCAGCCATGTTTCTGTAATGGCCACCAGATCATACCCATGTGTAGTTATTTGTACCGTCAACTCGTCTATTTTGTTATGAAAGCGGTGTGCATTCAGATAAAGAAATTTCAAATATGTGTTGTGACAATTTATTCCTGCTTTTACCCCCTTTACTACTTTACCTTTACCTTTATATATTCTGTCCCTTCCTGACACGCTCTGGTTTTTATTTTCCCCACTGCTAGATTGCTCTATTGCCTTCTCCACCAACTTTTTTATCTTTCGCTCACTTGAAACCTCTTGGATGATGGATGAATGCGTTTCGGTGTGAGTCAGGATGATGGGTCCATTGTGCTTAGTGTGAGTTAGGATGATGGATGAATGGATCTAGGTGTGAGTTATCATGATGGGTGAATATGTCTTGTTGTGGGATGGATGATGGGTGAATGCGTCTTGTTGTGAGTTAGAATGATAGGTGAATTTTGTTCTTTGTGACTTAGGATGATGGATGAATGAGTCTTGGTTTGAGTTAGGATGATGGGGTATTGGTCTTGGTGTGAGTTTGAATGATAGGTGAATGTGTCTTGGTGTGTGTTTGGATGATGGGTGAATGGTTTTCGTGTGATTAAGGAGGATGTGTGAATGGGACTTTGTGTGAGTAAGGATGATGAGTGGATGGGTTTTTTTGTGAGTAAGGTTGTTGGGTAAATGGAGATTGTTTTGATTTAGGATGATGGGTGAATGGGTCTTTGAGTGAGTTAGGATGATGGGTGAATGGGTCTTGGTGTGAGTTAGGATGATGAGTGAATGAGTCTTGGTATGAGTTAGGATGATGGGTCAATTGTCTTGGTGTAGAGTTAGGATGAAGTGTGAATGGGCTAGTTTTGAGTTAGAATGATTGGAGAATGGAGCTTGATGTGAGTTAGAATGATGTGTTAATGAGCGTGGTGTGAGATTAGAATGATTGGTGAATGGGTATTCACGTGAGTTCGGATGAAGTGTGAACGGGCTTGGTGTGAGTTAGGGAATTGGTTGAATGGGGCTTGTTGTGATTTAGGAGGATGGGTGAATGGGCGTGGTGTGTGTTAGGATGATGGGTGAATGGGTCTTGGTTTGAATTAGGAAGATGGGTGAATAGGTTTGGTGTTAGTTACGATGATAGATGAATGGGACTTGGTGTGGTTTAGGATGATGTGTAAATGGGGCTTGGTTTGAGTTAGGTTATTTGGTGAATGGGTCTTGTTGTGAGTTAGGAGGATGGGTGAATGGGCTTGGTATGTGTTAGGATGAAAGGTGAATGGGTCTTGGTGTGAATTAGGATGATGGGTGAATCGGCTTGGTGTGAGTTATGATGATAGATGAATGTGAGTTGGTGTGATTTAGGATGATGGGTGAACGGGGCTTGGTGTGAGTTAAGATGCTGCGTGAATATGTCTTGTTGTGAGTAAGGATTATGGGTGAATGGGCTTGTTGTGAGTTAGGATGACAGGTGAATGGGTCTTGGTGTGAGTTTCGTTGATGTGTGAACGGGGCTTGGTGTGAGTTAGGATGATGTGTGAATGCGGCATGGTGTATGTTAGGATGATTTTAGAATGCTCTCGGTGTGAATTAGGATGATGGGTTAATGGGTGTTGGTGAGAGTTTGAATGATGCCTGAATGGGTCTTATAGTGTGTTTGGATGATGGGTGCATAATGCTTGGTGTCAGTCAGGAAGTTGGTTCAATTGGGCTTTTTGTGAGTTAGGATGATGGATGAATGAATCTTGTTGTGAGTTAGCATAATGGGTGAATGGGTCGTGTGTTGGGTTAGGATGATGTGTGAATGCAGTTTGGTATGGGATAGCATGATGGGTGAATGTGTCTTGCTGTGAGTTAGGATGATGGGTTAATGGGTTTTAGTGTGAGTTAGGATGATGTGCGAATGTGGTTTGGTGTGGGATAGCATGATGGGTGAATGTGTCTTGATATTATTTAGCATGATGGGTGAATGGGTCTTGGTGTGAGATAGGATGTTGCGTGATTGGAACTTGGTGTGAATTAGGACTTCTATCCTCCCACTAGATTTGGCTACTTTATATGCCCTTGTTTACAGTCGGATACTGTCCTTTATTAATTTATTAGCCACGGATGGCTGTCTTTTCTTTTACGCCCCTTTTCCTCAGTGGAATATATTTTTTGTGAAAGTTGTGAAATATCTCCTTGAATGTACACCACTGCTCATGTACCGTCTTGCATCTTAATCTATCTTCCCAGTCCACTTTAGTCAACTCTGCTCTCATACCTTCATAGTCTGCTTTATTTAAGCTTAGTACGCTGGTTTGAGGTCCAACTCTCACCATCCAACTGAATTTGGAATTCAACCATGTTATTGTCACTCATTCCAAGAGCATCCTTCACTAGGACATTTTTTATTAATCTTGTCTCGTTACACAGGACCAGATCTAAGATTGCCTGCCCCCGGATAGGTCCAGTAAAATACTGCTCAAGGAACCCGTCCCTAATGCACTCTATGAACTCTTCCTCAAGGCTGCCCTGCCCAATTTGATTTGTCCAGTCAATATGAAAGTAAAAATCTCCCATGATTATAGCTGTTCCCTTATTACAAGCCCCAACTATTTCCTGATTTATACTGCGACCAATAGATTTGCAACTGTTAGGAGGCCTATAGACTATGCCCACTAGTGACCTTTTCCCCCTCATTATTCCTCATCTCCATCCACATTGTTTCACTATCCTGTTCATTAGACCCAATATCATTTCTCACTATAGCAGTGATTCCATCCTTTATTACCATAGCCACCCTACATCCCATTCCTTCCTGTCTGTCCTTCCTAATAGTCAAATACCCCTGGATGTTTAGTTCCCAGTCATGGTCATCTCGCAGCCATATTTCTGTAATGGCCACCAGATCATACTCATGTGTAGTTATTTGTACCGTCAACTCGTCTATTTTGTAATGAATGCGGTGTGCATTCAGATAAAGAACGTTTAAAGATGTGTTGTGACAATTTATTCCTGCTTTACCCCCTTTACTATATTACCTTTACCTTTATATATTCTGTCCCTTCCTGACACGCTCTGGTTTTTAATTTCCCCACTGCTACATTGCTCTATTGCCTTCTCTGCTAACATTTTTGTTTTTTGCTCACTGGAAACCTCTTGGATGATGGATGAATGCGTCTTGGTGTGAGTCAGGATGACGGGTGAATATGTCTCGTTGTGGGTTAGGATGATGGGTGGATGTCTTGTTGTGAGTTAGAATGATGGGTGAATTTGGTTCTTTGTGACTTAGGATGATGGATGAATGAGTCTTGGTGTGAGTTAGGGTGATGGGGGAATTGGTCTTGGTGTGAGTTACAATGATAAGTGAATGTGTCTTGGTGTGTGTTTGGATGATGGGTGAATGGTTCTTAGTGTGATTAAGGAGGATGTGTGAATGGGACTTTGTGTGAGTTAGGATGATGAGTGGATGGGTTTGTTGTGAGTAAGGACGATGGGTAAATGGGGCTTCTTTTGATTAAGGATGATGGGTGAATGGGTCTTTGTGTGAGTTAGGATGAAGTGTGAATGGGTCTTTGTGTGAGTTAGGATGATGGATGAATGGGTTAGGTTTGAGTTAGGATGATGGGAGAATGGAGCTTGATGTGAGTTAGGATGATGTGTGAATGAGCTTCGTGTGAGAGTAGAATGATTGGTGAATGGGTATTGTCATGAGTTAGGATGATGGGTGAACGGGCTTGGTGTGAGTTAGGATATTGGGTGAATGAGCCTTGTGATTTAGGAGGAGGGGTGAATGGGCGTGGTTTGTGTTAATAAGATGGGTGAATGGGTCTTGGTGTGAATTAGGAAGATGGGTGAATAGGCTTGGTGTTAGTTATGATGATAGATGAATGGGACTTGATGTGGTTCAGGATGATGGGTAATGGGGCTTGGTGTGAGTTAGGATATTGGGTGAATGGTTCTTGTTGTGAGCTAGGAGGATGGGTGAATGGGCGTGGTGTGTGTTAGGATGATTGGTGAATGTGTCTTGGTGTGAATTAGGATGATGGGTGAATAGGCTTGGTGTGAGTTACAATGATAGATGAATGTGACTTGGTGTGATTTAGGATGATGGGTGAACGGGGCTTGGTGTGAGTTAGGATGCTGCATGAATACATCTTGTTGTGAGTAAGGATTATGGGTGAATGGGCTTGTTGTGAGTTAGGATGATAGGTGAATGGGTCTTGGTGTGAGTTACGTTGATGTGTGAACGGGGCTTGGTGTGAGTTAGGATGATGGGTGAATGGGCGTGGTGTGTGTTAGGGTGATGGTTGAATGGGTCTTGGTGTGAGTTAGGATGATGTGTGAATGGGGCATGGTGAGTTAGGATGATTATAGAATGCTCTCGGTGTGAGTTAGGATGATGGGTTAATGGGTGTTGGTGAGAGTTAGAATGGTGCCTGAATGGGTCTTGGTGTGTGTTTGGATGATTGGTGCATAACGCTTGGTGTCAGTCAGGAAGTTGGTTCCATTGGGCTTCTTGTGAGTTAGGATGATGGATGAATGAATCTTGTTGTGAGTTAGCATAATGGGTGAATGGGTCGTGTGTTGGGTTAGGATGATGTGTGAATGCAGTTTGGTATGGGATAGCATGATGGGTGAATGTGTCTTGCTGTGCATTAGGATGATGAGTTAATTGGTCTTAGTGTGAGTTAGGATGATGTGCGATTGGAGTTTGGTGTGGATAGCTTGATGGGTGAATGGGTCTTGGTGTGAGATAGAATGTTGCGTGATTGGAACTTGGTGTGAATTAGGATCATGTGTGAATGGGGCTTGTGGTCAGTTAGGATTATGGATGAGTAGGGCTTGTCGTGAGTTAGGATGCAGTGTGAAGATGGCACAGTGTAAGTTAGAATGATGGGTGAATAGTCTTGGCATGAGTTCGAATGATGGGTGAATGGACTCGATCTGAGATATGATGATGGTTGAATGTGCCTTGCGGTGAGTTTGGATGATGAGTCAATGGGTCTTGGTGTGAGTTACCATGATGTGTGAATGGGTCTTGGTGTCAGTTATGTTGATGGGTGAATATGTCATTGTATAAGTTAGGATGTTCTTTGAAAAGGGCTTGGTGTGAGCTAGGATGAAGGTTGAATGGGGCTCGGTGTGAATAAGGATGATGTGTGAATTGGGCTTTGTGTGAGTTGGATGATGGGTCAATCGGGCTGGATATGAGTTAAGATGATGGATGAATGAAACTTGGCGTGAGTTAGGACGATTGATGAATGGGTCTTGGTGTGAGTTAGGATGATGGGTGAATGGAGTTCAGTATGAGATAGGTTGATGGGTGAATGATCGTGTGTGCGTTAGGGTGATGGATGAATGGGGATCGGTCTGAGTTCGGATAATGGGTGAATGGTTCTTCGTGTGAGTTAGGATGATGGGTGAATGGGTCCTGGTGTGAGTAGGATGATGTGTGAATTGTCTTGGTGTGAGTTAGGATGATGTGTGAACCGGGCCTGGTGTGAGTTTCGATGATGGGTGAATGGTATTGGTGTGAGTTAGGATGATGCGTGAATTGGTTTTGTTGTGAGTTAGGATGATGGGTGAATGGGTCTTGCTATGAGTTAGGACGATGGGTGAATGGGTTTGGTGTGATTTAGGATGATGTGTGAATGCGTCTTAATGTGATTTAGGACGATCGGTGAATGATCTTGGTGTGAGTTAGGATGATGCGTGAATGGGTCATGTAGTGATTTACGATGATGGGTGAATGCATCTTGGTGTGTGTTAAGATGATGGGTGAATCGGCCTTGGTGTGAATTACGATGATGGGTGAATGATCTTGGTGTGAGTTTGGAAGATGGGTGAATGGGTCATGTTGTGAGTTATGATGATGTGTGAATGGGGCTTGGTGTGAGTTAGGATGAAGGCTGAATGGGTGTTGTGGTGAATTAGGATTATGAATGAATGTGCTTGGTGTGAGTTAAGATGATAAATGATTGTGTCTTGAGAGTCAGGATGAATTGTGAACGGGGCTTGGTGTGAGAAAGGATGATGGGTGAACGGGGCTTGGTTTGAGTTAGGGTAATGGATGAATGTGTCTTGTTGTGAGTAAGGATGATGGTTGAATGGGCTTGTTGTGAGTTAGGATGATAGCTGAATGGGTGTTGCTGTGAGTTAGGATGATGGGTGAACGTAGCTTGGTGTTAGTTAGGATGGTTGTTGAATGGGGCTTGGTGTGTGTTTGGATGATGAGTGAATGGGGCTTGGTGCGAGATATGATGATAGGTGAATTGTTCTTGGAGTGAGTTATGATGATGGGTGAATGGGTCTTGGTGTGTGCTTGGATGATGGATGAATGCGCCTTGGTGTGAGTAAGGATGATGGTTCCATGTGGCTTAGTGTGACTTAGGATGATGGATGAATGGATCTTGGTGTGAGTTAGTTAATGCGTGAATGTGTCTTGTTGTGGGTTATGATGACGGGTGAAGGCGTCCTGTTGTGAGTTAGAAGGTTGGGTGAATTGGTTTGTTGTGACTTAGCATGATGGGTGAATGAGTCTTGGTTTGAGTTAGGATGATGGGGAATTGGTCTTGGTGTGAGTTAGAATGATACGTGAATGTGTCTTGGTTTGCATTTGAATGATGGGTGAATGTTTCTTCGTGTGATTAAGGGGGATGGGTGAATGAGACTTTGTGTGAGTTAGGATGATGAGTGTATGGGTTTGTTGTGAGTTAGGATGATGGGTAAATGGGGATTGTTTTAATTTAGGATGATGAGTGAATGGGTCTTGGTGTGAGTAAGGAATATGAGTGAATGGGTCTTGGTATGAGTTAGGATGATGTGTGAATAGGTTTGTTTTGAGGTAGGATGAAGGGAGAATGGACCTTGATGTGAGTTAGGGTGATGTGTGAATGGGCTTGGTGTGAGATTTAGAATGATTTTTGAATGGGTATTGATGCGAGATAGGATGAATGGTGAAAGGGCATGGTGTGAGTTACGATGTTGGGTGAATGGGTTTTGTTGTAAGTTGGCACGATGGGTGAATGTGCATGGTGTGTGTTAGAATGATGGGGGAATGGGTCTTGGTGTTAGTTAGCATGATGGGTAAATTTTATTGGTGTGAGTTAGGATGTTGTGTGTAAGTGCCTTGTTTTGAGTTAGTATGATGGCTGAATGGTCTTGGTGAGAGATAGGCTGATGTGTGAATGGCTCTTGGTGTGAGTTAGGCTGATGGCTGAATGGGTCATGTTCTGAGTTAGGATGATGTGTTAATGTTTCTTATTGTGTGTAAGGGATGATGGGTGAATGTTTCTTGTGTGTAAGGAATGATGGGTGAATGGGTTTCTTGTGAGTTAGGATGATAGGTGAATGGGTCTTGGAGTGAGTTAGGATGCTGTGTGTACAGGTCTTGGTGTGAATTAGGATGATTGGTGAATGGTGCTTGGTGTGTGTTGGGATGATTGGTGAAAGGGGCTTGATGTGTGTTAGGATGATGAGTGAACGGGGCTTGATGTGAGTTAGGATGATCGGTGAAATCTCTCGGTATGAGATAGGATGATGGGTGATTGGGAGTTGGTGAGAGTTCGAATGATGCGTCAGTGGGTCTTGGTGTGAGTTAGGATGATGGGTGAATGGGTCATGTTGTGAGTTAGGATGATGTGTAAATGGTTCTTGCTGAGCGTTAGGGTGACTGGTGAATGGGACTTCTTGTGAATTAGGATGATGGGTGAATAGGCTTGTGTGTGTTACGATGATAGATGAATGGGATTGGTGTGAGTTAGCATGATGTTTGCACGTGGCTTGGTGTGAGTTAGGATGATTGTTGATTGGGGCTTGGTGTGTGATAGGAAGATTTGTGATTAGGGCTTGGTGTGAGTTAGGATGATGGGTGATTGTGTCTTGGAGTTAGATATGATGATGTGAGAATGGGTCTTGACTTGAGTTAGGATGATGTTTGAATGGGTCATGTGGTGAGTTACGGTGATGGGTGAATGGTGTTGGTGTGAGTTAAGATGCCGTGTGAATGGGGCTTGGTATGTGTTAGGATGATGGATGAATGGGGCTTGTTGTGAGTCAGTTTGATGTTTACATTAGGCTTGGTGTGAGTTAGCATGATGGGTGAATGGATCTTGTTGTGGGTTTGGATGATGGGTGAATGCGTCTGAGTTAGAATGAGAGGTGAATGGGTCTTGTTGTGTGTTAGAATGATGGGTGAATGTGTATTGGTGTGTTTTTGGATGATGGGTGAATGTGCCTTCGTGTGATTTAGGGGCATGGTTGAATGGGGCTACATGTGAGTAAGCATTATGACTGAATGGGTCTTGTTGTGAGTTAGGATGATGGCTAAATGGGTCTTGTTGTGAGTTAGGATGATGGGTAAGTGGGGCTTGTTTTTATTTAGGATGATGGGTGAATGGCTCTTGGTGTGAGTTAGGATGATGTGTGAATGGGTCTTGGTGTGCGTTAGGTTGATGGGTAAAGGGGTCTTGGTGTCAGTTAAGTGGATGAGTGAATATGCCTTGGTGTAAGTTAGGATGATCTATGAAAGGGGCATGGTGTGAGTTTGGATGATGTGTGAATGGTTTTTGGTGTGA
This sequence comes from Somniosus microcephalus, assembly GCF_052327205.1. Classification (NCBI taxonomy): domain Eukaryota; kingdom Metazoa; phylum Chordata; class Chondrichthyes; order Squaliformes; family Somniosidae; genus Somniosus; species Somniosus microcephalus. Next base: position 307,149 of record NW_028225263.1, read on the forward strand.
GTTAGGATGATGAGTGAATGGCGCTCGGTGCGGATTAGGATGATGAGTGAATGTGTCTTTGTGTAAGCTATGATGATGGGTGCCTGTGGTTCGGTGTGAGTAAAGATGATGGGTGTGTTGGGCTTGGTGTGAGTTGCGATGATGGGTGAATGGGTCTTGTTGTGAGCTAGGGTGATTTGTGAATGGGTTTGTATGTGAATTATGATGATATGTGTATGGGTCTTGGTGTGAGTTAAGATGATGGGTGAATGGGGCTTGGAGTGAGTTGGATGCAGGGTCAATCGGTCTGGGTATTAGTTAGGATGATGGATGAATGAAATTTGGTGTGAGTTAGGATGATTAGTGAATGGCTCTTGGTGTGAGTTAGGATGATGGGTGAATGCACTTGGTGTGAGTTAGGATGATATGTGAATGGGGCTCTGTCTGGGTTACGATCATGGGTGAATGGGTCTTCGTGTGACTTAGGATGATGGGTGAATGGGTATAGAAGTGAATTAGGATGATGGGTGAATGGGTCATGCTGTGAATAGGATGATGTGCTAATGGGGCCTGGTGTGAGTTTCGATGATGGGTGAAAGGTCTTGGCGTGATTTGCGATGATGGGTCAATGGTTTTGGTGTGAGTTAGGAGGATGGGTGAATGGGGCTTGCTGTGAGTTAGGATGATGGCTGTATTATTCTTGGTGTGAGCTAGGATGATCGCTGAATGAGCTTGGTGTGAGATTCGATGATGGGTGAATGGATTTGTTGTGTGTTAGGATGATGGGTGAATGGATCTTAGTGTGAGTTGGGATGATGGTTGTATTAGCCTTGGAGTGAGTTAGGATGATTGCTGAATGTGCTTGGTGTGATTTAACATGATTTGTGACTCATGCTTCGTGTGTGTTAGGATGATGTGGGCATAGTTCTTTTTGTGTGTTAGGATGATGGGTGAAACTGTCCTTTTGTGAGTTAGGATGATGGGTGAATGGAGTTTAAGGTTGGATAGGATGATGGTTGAATGAGTCTTGCTGTGATTTATAATGTTGAGTGATTGGAACCTGGTGTGAATTAGGATGATGGGTGAATGGGTCTTGGTGTGAGGTAGGATGATGGGTGAATGGGGCTCGGTGTGATTTAGTATGATTGGTGAATGTGTCTTGGTGTCAGTTACGTTGGGGGTTTAAGCTAAGATGCTGGGTGATTGGGGCTTGGTGTGATTTTGGATGATGGGTGAATGGATTTGGTGTGAGTTAGGAAGATGTGTGAAATGGTCTTGGTGTGAGTTAGGATGATGGGTGAATGGTTGTTGGTGTCAGTCAGGAAGTGGGTTCCTTTGGGCTTTTTGTGAGTTAGGATGATGGATGAATGAATCTTGTTGTGATTTAGCATGATGGGTGAATGGGTCTTTTGTTGGGTTAGGATGATTTGTGAATGGAGTTTGGTATGGGATAGCATGATGTGTGAATGTGTCTTGCTGTGAGTTAGGATGATGAGTTAATTAGTCTTAGTGTGAGTTAGGATGATGTGTGAATGGGGTTTGGTGCGGGATAGCATGATGGGTGAATGTGTCTTGATGTGATTTAGCATGATGGGTGAATGGGTCTTGGTGGGTGTGAGATAGGATGTTGCGTGATTGGAATTTGGTATGAATTAGGATCATAGGTGAAGTGGGCTTGTGGGGAGTTAGGATAATGGGTGAATGGGGCTTGTAGTTCCAAGATCCAAGGAGAGGGCATATAATTTGGCCAGAAGAAGCAGTAAACCTGAGGATTGGGAGCAGTTTAGGATTCAACAAAGGAGGACAAACAGGATTAATTAAGAGGGGAACATAGAGTATGAGAGTAAGCATTCAGGGAACATAAAAACTGACTGTAAAAGCTTTTATAGATATGTGAAGAGAAAAGATTGAAGAATTCAAGCGTAGGTCCCTTGCAGTCAGAATCAGGGGCATTTATAATGGGGACCAAAGAAATGGCCGACCAATTAAATAGAAACATAGAAACAAAGAACATAGGAGCAGGAGTAGGCCATTCGGCCCCTTGAGCCTGCTCCGCCATTCGATGAGATCATGGCTGATCATCCAAACTCAGTACCCCGTACCTGCCTTCTCCCCATATCCCTTGACAGCTTTAGCTCTAAGAAATATATCTAATTCCTTCTTGAATATATTTAGAGTCTTGGCCTCAACCACCTTCTGTGGTAGAGAATTCCACAGGTTCACCACTCTCTGGATGAAGAAGTTCTTCCTCATCTCTGTCCTAAATGGATTACCCCTTATCCTTAGACTATGACCCCTGGTTCTGGACTCTCCGACCATCGGGAACATTCTACCTGCATCTAGTTTGTCCAGACCTGTCAGAATTATATAAGTTTCGATGAGATCCCCTCTCATTCTTCTAAACTCCAGCGAGTATAATCCCAATCGACCCAATTTCCCCTCATACGTAATTCCTGCCATCCCAGGGATCAGCCTTGTGAATCTTCGCTGAACTTCTTCCATGGCAAGAACTCCTTCCTCATATAAGGCGACAGTACTTCAAGGTGTTGTCTCACCAAGGCCCTGTGCAACTGCAGCAGGACATCCCTGCTCCTGTACTCAAACCCTTTCGCTATGAAGGCCAACATATCATTTGCCTTCTTCAGCTCCTGCTGCACCTGCATGCTTACCTTCAGTGACTGGTGCACAAGGACACCCAGGTCTCGTTGCACTTCCCTTTCTCACAATCTATTGCCATTCAGATAATAGTCTGCCTTTCTGTTTTTGACACCAAAGTGGGTAACCACGCATTTATCCACGTTATATTGCATCTGCCACGCTTCTGCCCATTCACCCAACCTATCCAAATCATCCTGGAGTTTCTCGGTATCCTCCTCGCAGCACACACGCCCACCCAGCTTTGTGTCGTCTGCAAACTTGGAGATATTACATCTTGTTCCCTTATCTAGATCATTAATGTATATTGTGAATAGCTAGGGTCCAAGGACCGACCCCTGCGGTACCCCACTAGTCACTGCCTGCCACTCGGAAAAAGACCAGTTAATTCCTATTCTCTGCTTTCTGTCCGCCAACCAGTTCTCTATCCAAGTCAATAGCTAGCCCCCAATCCCATGTGCCTTAACTTTACACGCTAATCTCTTATGTGGGACCTTATCGAAAGCCTTTTGAAAGTCCAAATACACCACATCTACTGCTTCTTCCTTATCTATTTTCCCAATTACATCCTCAAAAAATTCCAGTAGATTAGTCAAGCACGATTTACCTTTTGTAAATCCATGTTGACTTTGTCCGATCCTGTCACTGTTTTCCAAGTGCTCAGCTATTACATCCTTTATAATGGATTCTAGCATTTTCCCCACTACCGATGTCAAGCTTACCGGTCTGTAATTCCCTGCTTTCTCTCTACCACTCTTTTTGAATAGTGGGGTAACATTAGCTACCCTCCAATCCATGGGTACATTTCCAGATTCCAGCGAATTTTGGCAGGTGATCAGCAATGCATCTACTATTTCTAGGGCCACCTCCTTAATTACCCTAGGATGTTGATTATCAGGCCCTGGGGATTTATCGGCCTTCAAGCCCGTCAATTTCCCTAACACCATTTCCCTAAAAATACTGATATCTTTCAGTTCTTCCCTCTCATCAGACCCTATGTTCTCCAACATCTCTGGGAGGTTATTTGTGTCCTCCTTTTTGAAGACAGAACCAAAATATGCATTTAATTGGTCAGCCATTTCTTTGTTCCCCATTATAACTTACCCTGCTTCTGACTGCAAGGGACCTACACTTGATTTCACTAATCTTTTTCTCTTCACATATCTATTAATGCCCTTACAGTCAGTTTTTATGTTTCCTGCAAGCTTACTTTCATATTCTATTTTCCCCTTCTTAATTAATCCCTTTGTCCTCCTTTGTTGAATCCTAAGCTGCTCCCAATCCTCAGGGTTACCGCTTTTTCTGGCCAATTTATATGCCCTCTCCTTGGATCTTATGCTATCCCTAATTTCCCTTGTTAGCCACGGTTGAGTCACCCTTTTTGTTTTATTCTTATCCCAATCTGGGATGAACAACTTCTGTAGTTCATCCATGCGGTCTTTGAATGTTTGCCATTGCCTATCCACCGTCAACCCTTTGAGTGACATTCCCAATTAATCCTACCCAATTTGCGCCTCATACCATCGTAGTTTCCTTTATTTAAATTCAGGACCCTAGTCTCCGAGTCAACTACTTCACTTTCCATCCTAATGAAGAATTCTATCAGATTATGATCGCTCTGACCCAAGTGGCCTTGTACAACAAAATTGCTAATTAATCCTCTCTCATTACATAATACCCAGTCTAAGATAGCCTGATCTCTGGTTGGTTCCTCGACATATTGTTCCAGAAAACCATCCCGTAAACATTCTAGGAATTCCACCTCCACAGTATTTTTACTAATTTAGTTAGCCCAATCTATATATAAATTAAAGTCACCCATGATGACTGCTGTGCCCTTACTGCATGCTTCTCTAATTTCCCTTTAATGCCATCCCCAACCTCCGTATTATTGTTTGGAGGTCTATGTACCACTCCCACTAACGTTTTCTGCCCCTTGATATTTCTCAGTTCTACCCATACAGATTTGTATCATCTGAGTTTATATCCTTCCTTTCAATTGTGTTAATCCCCTCCTTAACCAGCAATGCTTCCCCACCTCCCTTTCTTTTTTGCCTATCCTTCCTAAATATTGAATACCCGTGGATGTTGAGTTCCCAGCCTTGGCCAACCTGGAGCCACGTTTCTGTAATCCCAATCAAATCAATTTAATTTACCTCTATTTGCGCAGCTAATTCATCCACCTTGTTCCGAATGCTCCTTGAATTAAGACACAATCAGGCTTGTTTTTTGAACGCTCTCAGACCTATATGAATTATTATTTACTGTGACCATGTTTGATTTAAACCGTTGAGTTCTTTGACTTCTAATTTTGTTTTTCTCCTTCCAGTCTTTTGCTTTTTCCCTTGTTTCCCTTTCCTCTGTAATCCTGCTCAGGTTCCCAAACCCCTGCCACTTTAGTTTAAACCCTCGCCAACAGCAATAGCAAACACTCCCCCTAGGACATCAGTCCCGGCCCTGCCGAGGTGCAAACCGTCCCGATTGTACTGGTCCCACCTCTCCCAGAATCGGTTCCAATGTCCAAGGAATTTGAATCCCTCCCCCTTGCACCATTGCTCTAGCCACGTAATCATTTGAAATATCCTCCTATTTCTACTCTGACTAGCACGTGGCACTGGTAGCAATCCTGAGATTACGACCTTTGAGGTCCTATTTTTTAATTTACCTCCTAACTCCCTATATTCTGCTTTTAGGACCTATCCCGCTTTTTACCTATATCGTTGGTGCCTATGTGCACAACGACAACTGGCTGTTCGCCCTCCCCCTCCAAAATGTTCTGCAGCTGCACCGAGACGTCCTTGACCCTTGCACCAGGGAGGCAACACACCATCCTGGAGTCTCAATTGCGGCTGCAAAAACGCCTATCTATTCCCCTTACAATTGAGTCCCCTATCACTATAGCTTTGGTTCTGTCTTCAAAAAGAAGGACGCAAATAACCTCCCAAAGATGTCGGGGAACAAAGGGTCTAATGACAGGGAGGAACTGATAGGAATCAGTAATCGTAGGGAAATGCTGTTAGGGAAATTGATGGGATTGAGGGCTGATATATCCCCAGGACCTGTTAATCTACATCCTCGGGTAATAAAGGAAGTGGCCCTAGAAATAGTAGATGCATTGCGGGTCATCTTCAAAATTCGATAGACTCTGGAACAGTACCCATGGATTGACGGGTATCTAATGCTACCCCACTGTTCAAAAAGGGTGGTAGACAGTAAACGGGGAATTAAAGACCGGTAAGCCTGACATCGGTAGTGGGGAAAATGCTCGAGTCCATTATAAAGAATGTAATAGCAGAACACTTGGAAATAAGTGACCGGATCGGACATAGTCAACATGGATTTACAAAAGATAAATCGTGCTTGACTAACCTACTGGAATTTTTTGAGGATTTAATTGGTATAATAGATAAGGGAGAACCAGTGGATATGGTGTATTTGGATTTTTAAAAGGCTGTCAATAAGGTCCCGCATAAGAGATTAGTTTGTAAAATTAAGGCACATGGGATAGAGGGCACGGTATTGACTTGGATAGAGAGCTGGTTGGCAGACAGAAAGCAACGAGTTGGAATAAATGGCTCTATTTCTAAGTGGCAGGCAGTGGCTAGTGGGGTTCCACAGGGATCGGTCCTTGGACCCCAGCTAATCACGCCCACACAAAGCTGGGTGGGCGTGTGTGCAGTGAGGAGGATACCTAGAAACTCCAGTATGATTTGGACAGGTTGGATGATTGGGCAGAAGCATGGCAGATGCAATATAACGTGGATAAATGCGAGGTTATCCACTTTGGTGCCAAAAACAGGTAGGCAGATCATTATCTAAATGGCAATAGATTGGGAGAAGGGGAAGTGCAACGAGACCTGGGTGTCCTTGTGCACCAGTCGCTGAAAGTAAGGATGCAGGTGCAGCAGGCGGTTAAGAAGGCAAATGGTATGTTGGCCTTCGTAGCGAAAGGGTTTGAGTACAGCAACAAGGATGTCTTGCTGCAGTTGTACAGGGCCTTGGTGAGAGCACATCGGGATTATTGTGTGCAGTTCTGGTCGACATATCTGAGGAAGGATGTTCTTGCCATGGAGGGAGTGCAGCGAAAATTCACCAAACTGATACCTGGAATGGCAGGAATGACGTATGAGTAAAGATTGGGTCCATTGGGCTTGTACTCGCTGGAGTTCAGAAGAATGAGAGGGGATCGCATCGAAACATATAAAATTCTAACACAACTGGAAAGACTAGATGCTGGAAGGATGTTCCCGATGGTCGGGGAATCCGGAACAATGGGTCACAGTCTAAGGATAAGCAGTAAGCCATTTAGGACAGAGATGAGGAGGAATTTCTTCACGCAGAGCGTGGTGAACCTGTGCGATTCTCTACCACAGAAGGCAGTAGAGGCCAATTCATTAAATATAATCAAGAAGGAGTTGGATATATTTCTTAAAGCTAGGGGGATCAAGGGATATGGAGAGAAGGCAGGAACAGGTTACTAAATTTGGACGGTCAGGCATGATCTCATTGAATGGCGGAGCAGGCTCGAGGGGCCCAATGGCCGACTTCTGCTCCTATCTTCTATGTTTCTATGTTTCTATGTAGTGAGTTAGGATGAAGGGTGAAGATGGCACAGTGTGAGTTAGAATGATAAGTGAATAGCCTTTGCATGAGTTAGGATGTTGGGTGAATGGGGCTCGATGTGAGTTAGGATGATGGGTGAATGGGTCGGGGGTCAGTTAAGCTGATGGGTGAATATGCCTTTGTATAAGTTAGGATGATCTATGAAAGCAGATTGGTGTGCACTAGGATGAAGCTTGAATGGGGCTCAGTGTGATGAGGATGATGGATGAATGGGTCTTGGAGTGATTTAGGTTGATGCGTGAATGGGTCCTGGAGTAAGCTTGGATGATGAGTGTATGGGGTCCGGTGTGAGTGAAGATGATGGGTGATTGGGGCTTGGTGTGAGTTATGATGATGGGTGAATGGGTCTTGGTTTGAGCTATGATGATGAATGAATGGGATTGGGTGTGATTTAGTTTGTTGTGTGTATGGGTGTTGGTGTGAGTTAAGATGATGTGTGAACGGGGCTTGGTGTGAGTTGGATGTTGGGTCAAACGGGCTGGATATGAGTTAAGATGATGGATGAATGAAACTTGGCGTGAGTTAGGATGATTGGTGAATGGGTCTTGGTGTGAGTTAGGATGATGGGTGAATGGAGTTCAGTATGAGATAGGATGATGGGTGAATGGTCTTGTGGGAGTTAGGATGATGGGTGAATGGGGCTCGGTCTGGTTTCGGATAATGGGTGAATGGGTCTTCGTGTGAGTTAGGATGATGGGTGAATGGGTCTTGGCGTGAGTAGGATGATGGGTGAACTGTTCATGGTGTGAGTTAGGATGATGTGTGAACGTGGCCTGGTGTGAGTTTCAGTGATGAGTGAATGGTTTTGGAGTGAGTTAGGATGATGGCTGAATGGCCTTGGTGTGAGTTAAGATAATTGGTGACTCGTGCTTCGTGTATGTTAGGAGGATGTGTGATTGGGCCTTTGGTGAGTTAGAATTATCGGTGAATGGAGTTTGGTGTGTCATAGGATGATGGGAATGTGTCTTGCTGTGATTTACTTTGTTGACTGATTGCAACTTGGTGTGAGTTAGGATAATAGGTGAATCGGGCTTGTGCTGAGTAAGGATGATGGGTGTATGGGCTTGGTGTGAGTTAGGATAATTGGTGAATGGGTCTTGCTTTGATTTAGGACGATGGGTGAATGGGCTTGGTGTGAGTTCGGATGCTGGGTGAATGGGTCTTAATGTGAGTTAGTACGATGGATGCATGATCTTGGTGTGAGTCAGGATGATGGGTGAATGGGGCTTGGTGTGAGTTAGGCAGATGGGTGATTGTGTCTTGGATTTAGTTATGATGATGGGTGAATGTTTCTTGGTGTGTGCTTGGATGATGGATGCATGCGCCTTGGTGTGAGTCAGGATGATGGTTCCATTGGGTTTAGTGTGACTTATGATGATGTATGAATGGATCTTGGTGTGAGTTAGCATGATGGGTGAATGTGTCTTGTTGTGGGTTATGATGATGGGTGAATGCGTCTTGTTGTGAGTGGGAAGGATGGGTGAATTTTGTTCCTTGTGACTTAGACTGATGGATGAATGAGCCTTAGTGTGAGTTAGGATGATGGGGAATTGGTCGTGGTGTGAGTTAGATTGATAGGTGAATGTGTCTTTGTGTGTATTTGGATGATGGGTGAATGTTTCTTCGTGTGATTAAGGGCGATGTGTGAATGGGACTTTGTGTGAGTTAGGATGATGAGTGCATGCCTTGTTGTGAGTTAGTATGATGGGTAAATGGGGCTTATTTTGATTTAGGATGATGGGTGAATGGGTCTTGGTGTGAGTTAGGATGATGAGTGAATGGCTCTTGGTATGATTTAGGATGATGGGTAAATTGTCTTGGTGATGAGTTGGGATGATGTGTGAATGGGTTAGTTTTGAGTTAGGATGATGGGAGAATGGAGGTTGAGGTGAGTTAGAATGATGTTTAAATGTGCTTGGTGTGAGATTTGGAATGATGGGTGAATGGGTATTCCTATGAGTTCGGAAGAAGAGTGAACGGGCTTGGTGTGAGGTAGGATGTTGGGAGAATGGGTTTCTTGTGAGTTAGGAGGATGGGTGAATGGGTCTTGGTGTGAGTTAGTATGATGTAAGAATGGGCTTGATATGTGTTAGGATGTTGGGTGAATCTGTTTTGTTTTGAGTTAGGATGATGGTTGAATGGTCTTGGTGTGAGATAGTCTGATGTGTGAATGGGACTTGCTGTGAGTTAGGCTGATGGCTGAAAGGGTCATTTCTGAGTTAGGATGATGGGTCAATGTTTCTTGTTGTGTGTAAAGGATGATGGATTAATGGGCATGTCTTGAGTTAGGATGATAGGTGAATGGGTCTTGGTGTGAGTTAGGATGATGGGTGTACAGGGCTTGGTGTGACTAAAGATGTTTTTTGAATGGGGCTTGTAGTTTGTTAGGATGATGGGTGATTGGGTGCTTGTGAGAGTTAGAATGATGCATCAATGTAGCTTGGTGTGAGTTACGATGATGGGTGAATGGGTCATCTTGTGAGTTAGGATGATGGGGGAATGTGTCTTTATGTGAGTTAGGAAGATGCGTGAATTGGACTTGTTGTGAATTAGGATGAAGGGTGTGTAGGCATTGTGTCGGTTACGATGATAGATGAATGGGACGTGGTGTGAGTTAGCATGATGGGTGAATGCAGCTTGGTGTGAGTTAGGATGATGGGTGAATGCGGCTTGGTGTGTGTTAGGATGATGGGTGAATGGATTTGGTGTGATTTAGGATGATGTATGAATGGTGCTTGGTGTGAGTTAGGAAGATCTGTGAATGGGGCTTGGTGTGTGTTAGGATGATGGGTGATTGTGTCTTGGAGTGAGCTAGGATGATGTGTGAATGGGTCTTGGTGGGCGTTTGGATGATGGATGAATGGGACTTGTTGTGAGTAACTTTGATGGTTTCATTGGGCTTGGTGTGAGTCAGGATGATGAATGAATGGATCTTAGTGTGAGTTAGCATGATGGGTGAATGGATATTGTTGTGGGTTACGTTGATGGGAGAATGCGTCTTGTGAGTTAGAATGATGGGTAAATGGGTCTTGGTGTGAGTTAGAATGATGGGTGAATGTGTATTGGTGTGTTTTTGGATGATGGGTGAATGTTTCTTCGCGTGATTTAGGGGAATGATTGAATGGGGCTTCATGTGAGTTAGCATTATAGAAACATAGAAACATAGATGATAGGAGCAGGAGTAGGCCATTCGGCCCCTCGAGACTGCTCCGCCATTCAATGTGATCATGGCTGATCACCCAAGTTCAGTACCCGGTCCCTACTTTCTCCCCATACCCCATGATCCCTTTAGCCTTAAGAAATATATCCAACTCCTTCTTGAATATATATTGATGAATTGGCCTCTACTGCCTTCTCTGGTAGAGAATTCCACAGGTTCACCACTCTCTGGGTGAAGAAATTCCTCCTCATCTCTGTCCTTAACGGCCTACCCCTTATCCTTAGACTGTGACCCCCTGGTTCTGGATCTAGTCTGTCCAGTCCTGCCAGAATTTTATAGGTTTCAATGAGATCCCCTCTCATTCTACTGAACTCCAGCGAGTACAAGCTCAATCGACCCAATCTCTCCTCATACGTCATTCTTGCCATCCCAGGTATCAGCCTGGTGAATCTTCGCTGAACTCCTTCCATGGCAAGAATATCCTTCCTCAGATAAGGCGACCAAAACTGCACACAATACTCAAGATGTGGTCTCAACAAGGCGATGTACAACTGTAGCAAGACATATTTGTTCCTGTAATCAAACCCTCTCGCTAAGAAGGCCAACATACCATTTGCCTTCTTAACTGCTTGCTGCACCTGCACGCTTACCTTCAGCGACTGGTGCACAAGGACACCCAGGTCTCGTTGCAATTCCCCTTCTCCCAATCTATTGCCATTCAGATAATAATCTGCCTTCCTGTTTTTGACACGAATGTGGATAACCTTACATTTATCCACGTTATATTGCATCTGCCATGCTTCTGCCCAATCACTCAAAATCTGTCCAAATCATCCTGTAGTTTCTTGGCATCCTCCTCACAGCACACACGTCCACCCAGCTTTGTGTCATCTGCAAATTTGGAGATATTACATCTAGCTCCCTTGTCTAGACCATTAATATATATTGTTTATAGCTGGGGTCCAAGGACCGATCCCTGCGGCACTCCACTAGTCACAGCCTGCCACTCGGAAAAAGACCCATTTATTCCAACTCTTTGCTTTCTATCTGCCAACCAGTTCTCTATCCAAGTCAATACCTTGCCCCCAATCCCATGTGCCTTAACTTTACACACTAATATCTTATGTGGGACCTTATCGGAAGCCTTCTGAATGTCCAAATACACCACATCCACTGGTTCTCCGTAATCTATTTTATTCGTTACAACCTCAAAAAATTCCAGTAGATTAGTCAAGCACGATTTACCTTTTGTAAATCCATGTTGACTTTGTCCGATTCTGTCACTGTTTTCGAAGTGACCTGCTATTACATCTTTTATAATGGACTCTAGCATTTTCCTCACTACCGAGCCAGGCTTACCGGTCTGCAATTCCCCGTTGTCTCTTTACCAACTTTTTTGAATAGTGGGGTAAAATTAGCTACCCTCCAATCCATGGGTAAAGTTCCAGATTCCATCGAATGTTGGAAGATTATCAGCAATGCATCTACTACTTCTAAGGCCACCTCCTTAAGTACCCTAAATGCAGATTATCAGGCCCTGGGGATTTATCGGCTTTCAATCCCATCAATTTCCCTAACACCATTTCCCAACAAATACTGATTTTCTTTCAGTTCCTCCCTTTCATCAGACCCTATGTTCCCCGACATTTCTGGGAGGTTATTTGTGTCCTCCTTTGTGAAGAGAGAATCAAAATATGTATTTAATTGGTCTGCCATTTCTTTGTTCCACATTATAAATTCTGCTGAATCTGACTGCAAGCGACCTACGCTTGACTTGACCAATCTTTTTACATAAGAAGAACATAAGAAATAGGAGCAGGAGTTGGCCAATCGGCCCCCGAGCCTGCTCTGCCATTCAATAAGATCATGGCTGATCTGATCCTAACCGCCAATCTTCTGTCACAGAACCATCTCCTGAATCTAACAGAATTAGACACACGAAATAGGAGCAGGATAAGGCTACACGGCCCCTGGGCCCGCTCCGCTAACCATAGGGCCATGACCGATCCGAACCTAGACTCATGTCCAAATTCCTGCCCACTCCCCATAACCCTTAATTCCCTTTACTTCTCGGAAACGGTCTATTTCTGTTTTAAATTTATGTAATGATGTAGCTTCTACAGCTTTTTGGGGCAGCATATTCCATGGACCTACCACCCTCTGAGTGAAGTAGTTCCTCCACATCTCAGTATTGAAAGAGCAGCCCCTTATTCTAAGACTATGCCCCCTAGTTCTAGTTTCACCCATCATCGGGAACATCCTCCCCGCATCCACCCGATCCAACCCCTTCACAATCTTATAGAGTCATAGAGTCATAGAGTCATAGAGTTTTACAGCACAGAAAGAGGCCCTTCGGCCCATCGTGTCTGCGCCGCCCATCCATCCCTGTCCAGTCTAATCCCATTTTCCAGCATTTGGTCCATAGCCTTGTATGCAATGGCATTTCAAGTGCTCATCCAAATGCTTCTTGAATGTTGTGAGGGTTCCTGCCTCCACCACCCTTTCAGGCATTGAGTTCCACATTCCAACCACCCTCTGGGTGAAAAAGTTCCTCCTCAAATCCCCTCTAAATCTCCTGCCCCTTACCCTGAATCTATGCCCCCTTGTTATTGACCCCCCCACTAAGGGGAAAAGTTCCTCTTTATCTACCCTATCTATGCCCCTCATTATTTTGTACACCTCAATCAGGTCCCCCCTCAGCCTTCTCTGCTCCAAGGAAAACAACTCCAGCCTGTCCAGCCTCTCTTCATAGCTGAGGCGCTCCATCCCAGGTAACATCCTGGTGAATCTTCTATGCACCCTCTCCAAAGCAATCACATCCTTCCTATAGTGAGGCGACCAGAACTGCACACAGTACTCCAGCTGTGGCCTCACCAGCGTTTTGTACAGCTCCATCATAACCTCCCTGCTCTTATATTCTATGCCTCGGCTAATGAAGGCAAGTATCCCATATGCCTTTTTAACCACCTTATCTACCTGCTCCGCTGCCTTCAGGGATCTATGTACATGTACACCAAGGTCCCTCTGACCCTCTGTACTTCCTAGGGTCCTACCACTCATTGTGTATTCCCTTGCCTTATTTGTCCATCCAAAATGCATCACCTCGCACTTTTCAGGGTTAAATTCCATTTGCCACTTTTCCGCCCATCTGACCAACCCGTTTATATCGTCCTGTAGCCGGAGGCTTTCCTCCTCACAATTTACCACCCCACCAATTTTCGTCTCATCTGCGAACTTGCTGATCATACCTTTTACATTTTCATCCAAATCATTTATGTAGATCACAAACAATAAGGGACCCAGCACCGATCCCTGAGGTACCCCACTGGACACAGGCTTCCAGTCACAAAAGCAACCTTCGACCATCACCCTCTGCCTCCTGCCACTCAGCCAGTTTAGGATCCAACGCGCCAAGGCACCCTGGATCCCAAGGGCTCTTACCTTCTTGACCAGTCTCCTATGCGGGACTTTGTCAAAAGCTTTACTGAAGTCCATGTACACCACATCCACAGCATTTCCCTCATCCACCCCACTAGTCACCCCCTCGAAAAATTCGATCAGATTTGTTAGACATGATTTACCCTTGACAAAGCCATGCTGACTATCCCCGATTAATCCTTGCCTCTCCAAGTGGAGATTAATTTTGTCCCTCAGAATTTTTTCCAATAATTTCCCCACCACAGATGTTAGACTCACTGGCCTGTAATTCCCTGGTTTATCCCTGCTACCTTTCTTGAATAATGGTACTACGTTAGCTGTTCTCCAGTCCTCTGGTACATCCCCTGTGGCCAGAGAGGTTCAGAAAATTAGTGTCAGAGCCCTTGCAATCTCCTCCCTTGCCTCCCACAGCAGCCTGGGATACATCTCGTCCAGGCCTGGGGATTTATCCACTTTTTGGCCCGCTAAAACCGCTAGCACCTCCTCCCTCTCGATGCTAATATGTTCAAGTATGTCACAGTCCCCTTGCCCGATTTCTATGTCTGCATCGTCTTTCTCCATAGTGAACACAGATGCAAAAAATTCATTTAAAACCCCGCCTACATCCTCTGGCTCTACACACAGATTGCCACTTTGGTCCCTAATGGGCCCTACCCTTTCCCTGGTTATCCTCTTGCCCTTAATATACTTATAAAACATCTTAGGATTTTCCTTTATTTTCTCGCCAGTGTTATTTCATGGCCCCTCCTCGCCCTCCTAATTTCTTTTTTAAGTATGCCCCTGCACTTTTTATACTCCTCTAGGGCTTCTTCTGTCTTTAGTCTTTTGTAACTGCCAGAAGCCCCCCTCTTATTTCTAATGCATTTCTGTATATCCCTTGTCATCCAACGTTCCCTTTGCTTGTTGGTCCCACCCTTGACCTTTACAGGAACATGTTGGCGTTGTACTCTCTCTATTTCCCTTCTGAAAGTCTCCCACTGTTTTGATGTGGATTTTCCTATAAGCAGCTGCTCCCAGTCCACTTTGGCCAGATCCTGCCTTATCATATTAAAATCGGCCTTCCCCCAATTTAGAACCCTTATTTCCGGGCCGTCTTTGTCTTTTTCCATGACTACCTTAAATCTCACCGAATTATGGTCACTGTCGCCAAAATGCTCTCCTACTGACACTTCCACCACTTGCCCGGCTACATTCCCCAGAATTAGGTCCAGTACCGCCCCCTCTCTTGTAGGACTTTCTACATGTTGGCTCAAAAAGCTCTCCTGGATGCACTTTAAGAATTCTGCACCCTCTAAGCCTTTCACACTCTGACTGTCCCAATTTATATTGGGGAAGTTGAAATCCCCCACTATTATTACCCTATTATTTTCGCACTTCTCGGAGATTTGCCTACATATCTGTTCCTCTATCTCCCCCTGACTGTTTGGGGGCCTATAGTACACTCCCAGCAAAGTGCTTGCCCCCTTTTTGTTTTTAAGTTCTACCCATATGGCCTCATTAGAGGAACCCGCTAATATATCGTCCCTCCTTACAGCAGTAATTGACTCCTTAATTAATATTGCAACACCAACTCCCCTTTTACACCCCCCTCTGTCTCGCCTGAAGATTCTATACCCCGGAATATTGAGCTGCCAGTCCTGACCCTCCCTCAACCATGTCTCCGTGATAGCAACAATATCGTACTCCCATGTGTTCAACAAGAACTTCAGTTCATCCACCTTATTTGCAAGACTCCTTGCATTAAAATAAATGCCTTCCAGCCCTGCCATATTCTCTTTTGCCTTCACATATTTGCTCTGCCTTCCCAGCTGACTTGTTTTTCCCTCTGTATTTGGCCGTAAATCACCCCCTACGATAGCTCCACTCTGTACCCCAACCCCCTGCCAAGTTAGTTTAAACCCTCCCCAGCAGTGCTAGCAAACCTCCCCGCAAGGATATTGGTTCCCCCCTGGTTCAGGTGTAAACCGTCCGACTTGTACAAGTCCCACCTTTCCCAGAAGCAGACCCAGTGATCCAGGAAACTAAAGCCCTCCCCCTTGCACCATCCCTTTAGCCACACATTCATCTGTTCTATCTTCCTATTCCTATACTTACTAGGACGTGGCACCGGGAGTAATCCAGAGATTACAACCTTTGAGGTCCTGCTCCTTAATCCTTCACCTAGCTCCCTAAATTCTTGCTGCAGGACCTCATCCCTCTTTTTACCTATGTCGTTGGTACCAATGTGGACCACGACCACTGGCTGTTCTCCCTCCCCCTCCAGAATGCCCCGCAGCCGCTCAGTGACATCCTTGACCCTGGCACCAGGGAGGCAACAAACCATCCTGGATTCACGTCTACGGCCACAGAAACGCCTATCTGTTCCCCTTACTATAGAATCCCCTACCACGATTGCTCTCCCACTCTTTTTCCCCCCTTCCTGGGCAGCAGGAGCACCCCCAGTGCCAGGAAGTTGGCCGCTGCTGACTTCCCCTGGTGAGTCATCCCCCTCAACAGTATCCAAAGCGGTATACTTGTTTGAAAGGGGGATGTCCGCAGGGGTTCCCTGCACTACCTGCCTGCCTTTGTTGCTCCGCCTGATGGTCACCCCCTGTGCTGCCCTACCCTGAGGCGGGCACAACTCGCTAAACGTGTTATCCACGAGCCTTTCACCATCGCGCATGCTCCAAAATTCATCCACCCGCAGCTCGAGCGCATCAATGCGGTCTACAAGTAGCTGCAGCTGGATGCATTTCCTGCACACATGGTCATCAGGGACACTGGCAGCATCCCTGACTTCCCACATAGAGCAGGAGGAGCAGCGCACGGGTCTGAACTCTCCTGCCATGACTTACCCCTTTAATTTCGTTAAAAATTTATTCAATACCCCAGTTACAGGTATGCTCTAGGGCGCTTTATTTACCAATACCTCTCTCCGGTATTTATACCGGTCTCACCACACTGCTCCCGACTGGTCTCGGGCCTCGCTGGTCGCCGGGTTTTCTCCCGAGCTCCTCCTCGCTGCTCCCGCTGGTCCCGACTGGTCTCGGGCCTCGCCTCTCTCCGGTATTTATACCGGTCTCACCACACTGCTCCCGACTGGTCTCGGGCCTCGCTGGTCGCCGGGTTTTCTCCCGAGCTCCTCCTCGCTGCTCCCGCTGGTCCCGACTGGTCTCGGGCCTCGCCTCTCTCCGGTTTTTATACCGGTCTCACCACACTGCTCCCGACTGGTCTCGGGCCTCGCTGGTCGCCGGGTTTTCTCCCGAGCTCCTCCTCGCTGCTCCCGCTGGTCCCGACTGTTCTCGGGCCTCGCCTCTCTCCGGTTTTTATACCGGTCTCACCACACTGCTCCCGACTGGTCTCGGGCCTCGCTGGTCGCCGGGTTTTCTCCCGAGCTCCTCCTCGCTGCTCCCGCTGGTCCCGACTGGTCTCGGGCCTCGCCTCTCTCCGGTTTTTATACCGGTCTCACCACACTGCTCCCGACTGGTCTCGGGCCTCGCTGGTCGCCGGGTTTTCTCCCGAGCTCCTCCTCGCTGCTCCCGCTGGTCCCGACTGGTCTCGGGCCTCGCCTCTCTCCGGTTTTTATACCGGTCTCACCACACTGCTCCCGACTGGTCTCGGGCCTCGCTGGTCGCCGGGTTTTCTCCCGAGCTCCTCCTCGCTGCTCCCGCTGGTCCCGACTGGTCTCGGGCCTCGCCTCTCTCCGGTTTTTATACCGGTCTCACCACACTGCTCCCGACTGGTCTCGGGCCTCGCTGGTCGCCGGGTTTTCTCCCGAGCTCCTCCTCGCTGCTCCCGCTGGTCCCGACTGGTCTCGGGCCTCGCCTCTCTCCGGTTTTTATACCGGTCTCACCACACTGCTCCCGACTGGTCTCGGGCCTCGCTGGTCGCCGGGTTTTCTCCCGAGCTCCTCCTCGCTGCTCCCGCTGGTCCCGACTGGTCTCGGGCCTCGCCTCTCTCCGGTTTTGATACCGGACTCACCACACTGCTCCCAACTGGTCTCGGGCCTCGCTGGTCGCCGGGTTTTCTCCCGAGCTCCTCCTCGCTGCTCCCGCTGGTCCCGACTGGTCTCGGGCCTCGCCTCTCTCCGGTTTTTATACCGGTCTCACCACACTGCTCCCGACTGGTCTCGGGCCTCGCTGGTCGCCGGGTTTTCTTCCGCGCTCCTCCTCGCTGCTCCCGCTGGTCCCGACTGGTCTCGGGCCTCGCCTCTCTCCGGTTTTTATACCGGTCTCACCACACTGCTCCCGACTGATCTCGGGCCTCGCTGGACGCCGGGTTTTCTCCCGAGCTCCTCCTCGCTGCTCCCGCTGGTCCCGACTGGTCTCGGGCCTCGCCTCTCTCCGGTTTTTATACCGGTCTCACCACACTGCTCCCGACTGGTCTCGGGCCTCGCTGGTCGCCGGGTTTTCTCCCGAGCTCCTCCTCGCTGCTCCCGCTGGTCCCGACTGGTCTCGGGCCTCGCCTCTCTCCGGTTTTTATACCGTTCTCACCACACTGCTCCCGACTGGTCTCGGGCCTCGCTGGTCGCCGGGTTTTCTCCCGAGCTCCTCCTCGCTGCTCCTGCTGGTCCCGACTGGTCTCGGGCCTCGCCTCTCTCCGGTTTTTATACCGGTCTCACCACACTGCTCCCGACTGGTCTCGGGCCTCGCTGGTCGCCGGGTTTTCTCCCGAGCTCCTCCTCGCTGCTCCCGCTGGTCCCGACTGGTCTCGGGCCTCGCCTCTCTCCGGTTTTTATACCGGTCTCACCATACTGCTCCCGACTGGTCTCGGGCCTCGCTGGTCGCCGGGTTTTCTCCCGAGCTCCTCCTCGCTGCTCCCGCTGGTCCCGACTGGTCTCGGGCCTCGCCTCTCTCCGGTTTTTATACCGGTCTCACCACACTGCTCCCGACTGGTCTCGGGCCTCGCTGGTCGCCGGGTTTTCTCCCGAGCTCCTCCTCGCTGCTCCCGCTGGTCCCGACTGGTCTCGGGCCTCGCCTCTCTCCGGTTGTTATACCGGTCTCACCACACTGCTCCCGACTGGTCTCGGGCCTCGCTGGTCGCCGGGTTTTCTCCCGAGCTCCTCCTCGCTGCTCCCGCTGGTCCCGATGTTTCAATAAGATCGCCTCTCATTCTTCTGAACTCCAATGAGTAGAGTCCCAATCTACTCAACCTCTCCTCATATGTCCATCCCCTTATCCCTGGGATTAACCGAGTGAACCTTCTTTGAACTGATTCGAGAGCAAGTATGTCTTTTGTTACGTATGGACACCAAAACTGTATGCAGTATTCCAGCTGCGGTCTCATCAATAGCTTGTACAACTGAAGCAATACCTCCCTATTTTTATATCCTATCCCCCCAGCAATGAAAGCCAACATTCCATTGGCCTTCTTAATCACTTGCTGCACCTGCATACTAACCTTATGAGATTCGTGCACCAGGACCCACAGATCCCTTTGCACTTCAGTACTTTCCAGTTTCTTGCCATTAAGATAATAACTTGCTCTACGATTTTTCCTGCCAAAGTGCATAACTTCACACTTTCAAGTATTGTATTCCATCTCCCAAATCTCTGCCCACTTACTTAGCCTGTCTATGTCCCCTTGCAGGTTTTTTATGTCCTCCTCACTCACTACTTTCCCTCCAATCTTAGTATCATCTGCAAACTTTGATATGTTACACTTGGTCCCATCCTACAAATCGTTAATATAGTTTATAAAGAGTTGGGGACCCAGCACTGACCCCTGCAGAACACCACTAGTTACTGATTGCCAGTCTGAGAATGAACCATTTATCCCAATTCTCTGCCTTCAGTTAGATAGCCAATCCTCTATCCATGCCAGAATATTACCCCCAATCCCGTAATTTTTTTATCTTAAGCAATAATATTTTGTGTGGCACCTTGTCAAATGCCTTTTGGAAGTCTAAATACACTATGTCCACTGGTTCCCCTTTATCCACCCTAAATGTTACTTCCTCAAAGAACTCCAGCAAATTTGTCAAACATGACTTCCCCTTCATAAAACCATGCTGACTTTGTCCTATTAAATTATGATTATCCAAATGTCCTGCTACTGTCTCCTTAATAATGGACTCCAATATTTTCCCTACCACAGATGTTAGGCTAACCGGTCTATAGTTTCCAGCCTTCTGTCTACTGCCCTTTTTAAATAAGGGCGTTACATTAGCAGTTTTCCAGTCTGCCGGGACCTTTGCTGATTCCAGGGATTTTTGGAAAATTATTACCAATGCATCCACAATCCCTACCGCCACTTCCCTCAAGACCCTAGGATGTAAGCCATCAGGTCCAGGTGATTTATCCGCCTTGAGTCCCATTATTTTACCGAGTACCACTTCCTTACTGATTTTGATCGTGTTTAGCTCCTCCCCCCCTATAAGCCCCCTGTTTGTCCAGTGTTGGGATATTCTTAGTGTCTTCTACTGTAAAGACTGATACAAAATATTCATTCAGTGTTTTTGCCATCTCCATAATTCCCACCATTAATTTCCCGGTCTCATCCTCTTAGGGACCAACATTTACTTTAGCCACCCTTTTTCTTTCTTTATAACTATAAAAACTCTTACTGTCTGTTTTTATATTTTTTGCTAATTTACTTTCATAATCTATCTTCCCTTTCTTAATCAATCTTTTTGTTATTTTTTGCTGTCTTTTAAAGTTTTGCCAATCCTCTATCCTCCCACTAGATTTGGCTACCTTATATGCCCTTGTTTTTAGTCGAATACTATCCTTAATTTCTTTACTTAACCACGGATGGCTGTCTTTTCTTTTACACCCTTTTCTTCTCAGTGGAAAATATTATTGTTGGAAGTTGTAAAATAACTCCTTAAATGTACACCACTGATCATGTATCGTCTTACCCTTTAATCTATTTTCCCAATCCACTCGAGTCAATTCTGCTCTCATACCTTCATAGTCTCCTTTATTCAAGCTTAGCATGCTTGATGAGATCCAACCTTCTCACCCTCTAATTGAATTTGGAATTCAACCATGTTATGGTCACTCATTTCAAGGGGATACTTTACTCGGACATTTTTAGTTAATCCTGTCTCGTTACACAGGACCAGATCTAAGGATGCTTGCCCCCTGGTCGGTTCAGTTACATACTGCTCAAGAAACCCATCCCTCATACACTCAATGAACTCATCCTCAAGGCAGCCCTGCCCAATTTGATTTGTCCAATTAATATGATAGTTAAAATCTCCCATAATTATAGATGCTCCCTTATTACAAGCCTCAACTATTTCCTGATAGGTACTCCGTCCAACAGAGTTGCAACTGTTCGGAGGCCTACAGACTATGCCCACTAGTGTTTTATCCCCATATTATTCTTTACCTCCACCCAAACTGTTTCATTATCCTGATCTATTGACCCAATATCATTTCTCTGTATTACAGTGATTCCTTCCTTTAGTAACATAGCCACCCCACCTCCCCTTCCTTCCTGCCTGTCCTTCCTGATCGTTAAATAATCTGGTATGTTTAATTCCCAGGCATTGTCACCCTGCAGCCATGTTTCTGTAATGGCCACAAGATCATAACCATATGTCGTTATTTGTGCCATTAACTCATCTATTTTGTTACGAATGCTACGTGCATTCAGATAGAGAACTTTCAAATATGTTTTGTGACACTTAGTTCCTGCTTTTGCCCTTTTTATTACTTTACCTGTTATTCCATACCTTCTGCCCCTTCCTGACACGCTCTGATTTTTAATTTCTCCACTGCTACCTAAATCTATGACCTTCTCTGTTGTCATTTTTATTATTTGCTCTCTAGGAACCTCCCCCCCCACCCCCCACAAGTTAGTTTAAAGCCCTCTCTACAGCCCTAGTTATATGATCCGCCAGGACCCTAGTCCCAGCACTGGCCAAGTGAAGCCCATCCCAACGGAGCAGCTCCCTCCTGCCCCAGTACTGGTGCCAGTGTCCCAGGAAGCAAAACCCATTTCTCCCACACCAGTCATTGAGCCACGCATTTAACTCTCTAATTTTATTTGTCCTAGCCAAATTCGATCGTGGCTCAGGTAATAATCCAGAGATTATTACCCTTGAGGTTCTGTTTTTAATTTGACCCCTAGCTGCTCATACTCCTTTAACAGAATCGGCTTCCTAGTCCTATTTACTTCGTTTGTACCAACATGGACCACGACAACTCGATCCACCCCCTCTCACTGCAAGTTTCTTTCCAGCCCAGAGGAGATGTCCTTAACCATGGCACCGGGTAGGCAACACAGCCTTCGGTACTCTCACTCTCGGCTGCAGAGAGCTCTATCTGTCCACCTAATAATACTACCCCCAACCACTGCAACATTTCTATTTGCTCCCCCGTCTTGAATGGCCCCCTGTTCCACGGTGCTGTGGCCATGTTGCTCATTTCCCTGCAGTCCCTGCTCCTGTCCCCACAGGGAGTAATAACCTCGAACCTGTTGGTCAAGAGCAAGGGCTGTGGCTCCTCCAGCTTTACCTCCTGGATCCCCGTACCTGCCTCACTTGTAGTCACACCGTCCTGTCCCTGACCATGGGCTACATGTGAATTACTTAACTTCATAGGTGTGACCTGTGGTAAACCAATGTTATTGTTGTTCACTGTTGTTGTCGTTGTTGCACACAGTTGTATCTAAGCATGCCTCAGCTGGCTCCGCACCTGGCTCCACCCACATGCCCAGGTATAAAGCGACTCGCTCGACCATACGCTGGCCTCTGACGCTGGACCAATCTCTCCCTCACCAACTGTCCAGGTCCATGATGGACATTACGGTAAATGGCCGCGCCACTACCTGCCTTTTCAACAGCGGGAGCACGGAGAGCTTTATCCACCCCGACACGGTGCGCAATTACTCTCTCCCGGTCCTGCCAATGCGCCATCAGATCTCTATGGCTTCCAAATCCCATTTAGCAGATGTCGGTGGCTACTGTGTAGTGACGCTTTCAGTAAGGGGCACAGAATACAAACATTTTAAACTTCTTGTCCTGCCCCATCTCTGCGCTGCCGTTCCACTGGGGTTGGATTTTCAGTGCCACCTTAATAGTGTCACATTATCGTACGGCGGACCACTCCCCCCACTCACAGTCTGCAGCCAGCAGCTTTTAAATCACCCGCCACGCACCATTTGCAGCCTCTCCACGCTTAAAGTCTCCCCCCCACACTAGTTCGCTAACCTCACCCGCGACTGTAAGCCCACCGCTACCAAAAGCAGACGGTACAGTGCCGGGGATAGGAGCTTCATTAAATCCGAAGTAGCAAGACTCCTGAAGGAAGGGATTATTGAGGGTAGCACTAGCCCATGGCGAGCACAAGTGGTGGTAGTGAAGACTGGCGAAAAACAGCGCCTAGTTATTGACTACAGCCAGACGATCAATCGCTACACCCAGTTAGATGCATACCCACTCCCCCGCATATCTGACATGGTCAATCAGATAGCACAATACTGGGTGTTCTCGACGATTGATCTGAAGTCAGCATGCCACCAGCTCCCCATCAGGGCTGAGGACCGCCAGTACACAGCTTTTGAAGCTGATGGTCCTCTCTACCACTTCCTTTGAGTCCCCTTCGGTGTCACCAACGGGGTTTCGGTCTTCCAAAGGGAGATGGACCGAATGGTTGACCAGAACGCGCTGCAGGCCACCTTCCCCTATCTAGACAACGTCACCATCTGCGGCCACGACCAGCAGGACCATGACGTTAACCTTGAGAAATTCCTCCGTACGGCCCAGCAGCTGAATCTAACATACAACAAGGACAAATGTATGTTTTGCACCACGCGCCTCGCCATCCTTGGCTGCGTAGTGGAGAACGGAGTCATCAACCCCGACAGAATGCACCCCCTTATGGAGCTCCCCCACCTCCACTGCCAAAAAGCACTGAAGAGATGCCTAGGGTTTTTCTCTTACTATGCTCAGTGGGTGCCCAACTATGCGGACAAAGCCAGACCCCTCATCAAGTCCACCTCCTACCCCTGACAGCAGAGGCATGTGCAACCTTCACTCTCATAAAAAGAGATTTTGCGAAGGCCACAATGCACGCAGTGGATGAGTCCATCCCCTTCCAAGTGGAGAGCAATGCATCCTACTTCGCACTAGGTGCAACCCTTAACCAGGCGGGGAGACCCGTGGCCTTTTTCTCAAGGACCCTCCAGGGCCCCGAGATTCGACACTCCTCTGTCGAAAAGGCGGCCCAGGCCATTGTGGAAGGGGTGCGACATTGGAGGCATTACCTGGCCGGAAAACGATTTACCCTGCTCACTGACCAGCGTTCAGTAGCTTTTATGTTTAACAATAAGCAGAGGGGCAAAATCAAGAACGACAAGATCTTGAGGTGGAGAATTGAACTCTCCACCTACAATTACGATATCTTGTACCGGCCCGGGAAACTCAATGAGCCCCCAGATGCCCTATCACGTGGTACATGCGCCAATGCGCAGGTTGATAGACTGCAGACCCTCCACAATGACCTCTGCCACCCGGGGGTCACCAGGTTCTTCCATTTCATCAAATCCCGTAACCTGCCCTTATCCATCGAGGAGGTCAGGACCATAACCAAGAACTGCCAAATCTGTGCCGAGGGCAAACCGCATTTTTATCAAGGCCACTCGCCCCTTCGAGCGCCTGAGCATCGATTTTAAAGGGCCCCACCCCTCCTCTGACCGCAACGTCTACTTCCTCAACATAATTGATGAGTACTCCCGTTTCCCGTTTGCCATCCCTTGCCCAGACATGACCAGTACCACGGTCATTAAAGGTCTGAATGACCTTTTCGCCTTGTTCGGCTTCCCTAGCTATATCCATAGCGACCGGGGCTCATCCTTTATGAGCGACGAACTCCGTCAGTACCTGCTCACGAGAGGTATTGCTACAAGCAGAACCACCAGCTACAACCCCCGGGGGAACGGCCAGGAGGAAAGAGAGAACGCGACGGTTTGGAAGGCCGTCCTCTTAAACTTAAAATCTAACGGCCTTCCGACCTCTCACTGGCAGGATGTCCTCCCTGTGGCACTCCACTCCATTCGGTCACTGCTTTGTACGGCCACCAATGCCACCCCCCATGAAAAAATGTTCACTTTCCCCAGGAAGTCCACATCGGGGCTCTCGCTACCGACATGGCTGACGTCTCCAGGACCCGTCCTACTGCAGAAGCACGTGAGGTCCCATAAAACGGACCCCCTGGTCGAGAGGGTGAGCCTCCTCCACGCCAACCCCCAGTATGCTTACGTGGCGTACCCGGACGGGCGGGAGGACACAGTCTCCATACAAGACCTCGCACCTTCGGGTGCCCCTGAAACACTACCATTGCCATCCACGACTACCCACAACCCAACCCCTGTAGATGGCATGCCGCAGCCCCAGGACCCGTCATTGACCACCCAATCACTCAATGAGACGCCAGATTCAACGTTGGATGCTGCACCATCACTGCCGCCACCACGACGATCAGGACGGCATACAAGGCCACCTGATAGACTTACTTACACGAACCTTTAGTACACTTCACCCCGCCGGACTCAATTTTAAACAAGGGGTGAATGTGGTAAACCACTGTTATTGTTGTTCACTGTTGTTGTCGTTGTTGCACACTGTTGTATCTATGCATGCCTCAGCTGGCTCCGCCCCTGGCTCCACCCACATGCCCAGGTATAATGGTGACTGCTCTGCAGCCCCCTGCCTTCTTGGAAACCAGTCAACCACGAGAGGCATGCTCTGTTCTTTTTTAATAAAAGCCTTTTAGTTACTCTCCTAACTCTCCGTCTTTTATGAGTAATTGATAGCGCATCACGACCACCTCATGATACACAGAGTCCAGGTACTTCTCCCCCTCCCTGATGTGTCGCAGTGCCTGAAGCTCAGACTCCAGCTCATCAACACGGAGCTGGAGTTCCTGTAGCAGCAGGCACTTGTCACAGATGTAATCACTGCGAGATTCAATGGGATTCACCGGCTCCCACATCTCGCAACAGTAACACATGACCTGCTCCATTCTATGTAATTAATTAAATTTTTTATTGTTAGTTATGGACACCCTCTGCCCGATTTTGGATGCTAGTATCCCCTTTATTTAATTGGATTTAAATTAAATCAATCCCTCTAGTTACACCAGTTAAATGTTTTAACAAAAGTCACTCTCCACAAGAAAGGCCCTATTAACTACAACCAACAGAGTTAAAGTTTGAAAAGAGCACCTAACACCCCACTTACCCTAACTCACAGCACTCTTTGATGACTCGCTTTCAGTGCTTGCTCGCACTAGGACTGGTCTTTTTATACTGTTTGTTTGTTTACAGCCAAATGAGTCACCCCTGCTGATTGGTTGGAAAACTGGTTTCCACTGCCTGCTGTGCCAATTTACTCCTACTGCAGTGTAACCTTGCTTTTCTCTTCTTAAACCAACAGAATACCAAATATTTAACGTTTCCCCTTTACTTAAACTGCTTAAAGTAATCTTATTAAGAATGATTTAAAGAGAAATAACAATTAAAGAACTCTCACTCTTACCCAAACTCACAGCACTCTTTGAAGACTCGCACTTACCGTTTCACTGATTGATTAAAATTAAATGAATCCCACCAATTTCAGTACAGTTAAATGATATATTTAAGGGCCCTGGTTCTCTTCACATATCTGAAAAGGTTTTTAGTCCGTTTTTATGTTCCCTGAAAGCTTACTCTCATATTCTATTTTCTCTTTCTTAATTAATCCATTTGTCCTCCTTTGTTGAATCCTAAACTGCTCCCAATCCTCTGGATTACTGCTTTTTCTAGCCAATTGATATGTGCTCTCGTTGGATCTTATGCAATCGCTAATTTCCCTCGTTCGCCACGGCTAAGTCATTTTTTTGTTTTATTTTTATGCCAAACTGGGATGAACAAATTCTGTATTTCATCCATGCAGTCTTTGAATGTTTGCCATTGCCTAACCACCGTCAACCCTTTGAGTGACATTCCCCAATCAATCCTACCTAATTCGCGCCTCAGACCATCGTAGTTTCCTTTATTTAAAGTCAGTACCCTAGTCTTTGAGTCAACTACTTCATTCTCCATCTTAATGAAAAATTCGATCATATTAAGATCGCTCCGACCCAAGGGGCCTCGTACAACAAAATTACTAATTATTCCTTTCTCATTACATAATGCCCAGTCTAAGATGGCCTGATCTCTGGTTGGTTCCTCGACATATTGGTCCAGGAAACCATCCCGTAAACACTCCAGGGATTCCTCCTCCACAGTAGTGTTATTAATTTGGTTCGCCCAATCTATATGTAGATTAAAGTCACCCATGATGACTGCTGTACCCTTTTTGAATGCTTCTCTAATTTACCTTTTACTGCCATCCCCAACATCCATATTACTGTTTGGAGGTCTATATAATACTCCCACTAACGTTTTCTGCCGCTTGGTATTTCTCAGTTCTCCCCATACAGATTCCACATCATCAGAGGGAATATCCTTCCTTACAATTGTGTTAATCCCTTCTTTAACCAGTAATGCTACCCCACCTCCCTTTCCTGTTTGCCTATCTTTCCTGAATATTGAACATCCCTTGATGTTGAGTTCCCAGCCTTCGCCACCCTGGAGCCAGGTTTCCATAATCCCAATCAAATCATATTTGTTTACCTCTATTTGCGCAGCTAATTCATCCACCTTATTACGAATGCTCCTCGCATTAAGACACAAAGCCTTCAGGCTTGACTTTTTAACGCTCTTAGACGTATTCATATTATTATTTACTGTGGCCATGCTTGATTTAAACCATTGATTTCGCTCACTGCCACTTTTGTTTTCTCCTCCCTATCTTTTGCTTTTATCCTCGTTTCCCTTTCTCTGTCCCCCTGCTCAGGTTCCCAACCCACTGCCATTTTAGATTGAACCCTCCCCCAGAGCTCTAGAATCAAGTGTGAATTAGGATGATGGGTGAATGTGTCTTCTTGTGCTTAAAGATGATGAGTGAATGGTTTTTTTCAGTTTGGATGATAGGTGAATGGGTCTTGGTGTGAGTAGCATCATGGGTGAACGGGGCTTAGTGTGAGTTATGATG
The DNA here is from genome assembly GCF_052327205.1 of Somniosus microcephalus. Classification (NCBI taxonomy): domain Eukaryota; kingdom Metazoa; phylum Chordata; class Chondrichthyes; order Squaliformes; family Somniosidae; genus Somniosus; species Somniosus microcephalus. The sequence goes on from NW_028225263.1 coordinate 335,009, forward strand.
AAGTTGGAATGGGGCATGGTGTGAGTTAGGATCATGTGTGATTGGGTCTTTGAGTGAGTTATGGTGATGCATGAATGGGTCCTGGTGTTTGTTTGGATGATGGGTGAATGGGGCTTGTTGTGAGTCTGGATGATGGGTGAATGGGCTTGGTGTGAGTTAGGATGATGTGTGAATGGGTCATGTTGTGAGTTACGATGATGGATGAATGGTGTTGGTGTGAGTTAGGATGATGGGTGAATGGGACTTGGTGTGAGTTAGGATGATGGGTGTTTTGGTCTTGGAGTGAGTTACGATGATGGGTGATGGGGCTTTTTGTGAGTCAGGATGATCGGTGAATGGTGTTCCTGTGAGTTAGGATGATGTGTGAATGGGCTTGGTGTGAGTTAGGATGATGGGTGAATGGTTCGTGATGTGAGTTAGGATGATGTGTGAATGGGTCATGTTGTGAGTTGCGATGATGGGTGAATGGTTTTGGTGTGAGCAAGGATGATGGGTGAATTTGACTTGTTGTGAGTTAGGATGATTGGTGATTGGGTCTTGGAGTGAGTTATGTTGATGGGTGATTGGGGGTTTTGTGAGTCAGGATGTTGGTTCCATTGGGCTTGGTGTGAGTTAGGATGATTGATGAATGGATCTTGGTGTGATTTAGCATGATGGGTGAATGGGTCTTGTTGTAGGTTAGGATTATGAGTGAATGTGGTTCTTTGTGAGTTACGATGATGGATGAATTAGTCGTGGTGTAAGTTAGGATGTTAGATGAATGGGTCCTGGTGTGAGTTAGAATGATGGGTGAAAGTGTGCTGGTGTGTGTTGGATGATTGTTGGATGGGTCTTCGTGTGATTTAGGAGGATGGGTGATAGGCGCTTCGTGTGAGTTAGAATGATTAGTGAATGGGTGTTGTTGTGGGTTTGGATATTAGGTAAATGGGGCTTCATTTGATTTAGGATGACGAGTGAATGTATTTGGGTGTGAGTTAGAAAGATGAGTGAATGAATCTTGGTGTGAGATAGGATGATGGGTGAATTGCCTTGCTGTGAGTTACAATGATGGCTCAATGTGCTTCGTGTGATTTTAGATGATTGCTGGCTCGTGCTTCGTGTGTGTTACGATGATGGGTGAATGGGTATTAGTGTGAGTTAGGATGATGTGTGAATGGAGTTTGTTGTGGGATAGCATGAATGGTGAATGAGCCTTGCTGCGATGTGGATGATGGGTGAATGGGTCTTGGTGTGAGTTATATGTTGAGTGATTGTATATTGGTGTGCATTAGGATTCTGGGTGAATGGGTCTTGTGGTGAATTAGGATGTTGTGTGAATAGGGCTTGTAGTGTGTTAGGGTCATGGCTGAAGGTGGGTGAATAGTCTTAGTGTCAGTTAGGATGCTGGGTGAATGGGTCTTGGTGTGAGTTAGGATGGTGGATGAATGGGTCTTGGTGTGATTTAGGATGAAGAGTTAATTGTATTGGTGTGAGCTAGGATGATGGGTGAATAGGTCTTGGTGTGAGTTATGAGGATGAATGAGCGGGGCTTGGATTGCTTTAGGATGTTGTGTGAATGGGGATCCGTGTGAGTTAGGATTAGGGGTGAATGGGGCTTGTTGTGAGTTAGGATCTGGGCATTAGAATTTTGCCTGAGTTCAAGCACACAAAATGTGCAAATTGAGAATTCGACCAGGAGACCATTGGATAGTCGATTCTTGGAGTACCAAAGGCATGGATGAGGGTTTCAGCAGCAGTTAGTCTTAGGCAGGGGCAGAGACGTGCGATGTTACAGAGGTGGAAATAGGTGGTCTTGGTTGCAATGTATGTAATGTATATATACTTTAAGGGAGAGAACTACTTTTTACAACTCCTGTATACTTTAGTACCGGCAGTGAACACACCTGTATATAAACCCTGAGTAGTGATCTGTACAATTAGTTCTAGAATAACACTCATTCAGTAAACACCTGTTGAATCGTTCCCTGCAGTCTGTTGTCTGATTATTGAAGGACACAACATTAAGATACACGGATATAACATTGGCGATGACGCAGATTCTATCCTACCGGCAACTCTGCAGCATCCCCCAGGGATTCGCTCCTGGAGAACAGTGGAATGAGGTCGAGTCCAGAAGCACGGGCGTCGACCACGGGCAACCGCCCAGTCATCCAGCGGGGATTTGAGTATCGCAGGGGAGGCCATCGAGAGCCAGGCTTGGCTTTCCAGTCACGGTGGTCCAGCGAAATGGGCTGGCAACAGGTACTGCGCAGACCCTTACCGGACAGCGGCGGCTAGAGCCCGACCGAGCCGCACAGAAAAATGCCGAGCTGCGTCGATGGGGGTGAGAGAGAGAGGGCAGAGCACACAGGGCACAGCCGATGTTCAGGACCGAGCGGCATCAACGGGGAGAGAGACGAGAGAGAGCAGAGCGCAGGCAGTGGTCAAGGGCCGAGCAGCATCAACGGGGGAGAGAGGCGCGCAGGAGAACGCGAGGCGCTGCCATTGCCATGAGGACCGCAGAGAGCGCCATTGGCAGCAGCGCAGGAGCAGCGCACGAAACCCACAGGGCGTCGCCATTTGCCACGAGGACCGCCGAGAGCAGCATTGGCAGCAGCGTGGGAGATGCCATTTTAAGCCATAGCGGGGAAGAAAGGAAAGCACGGGAGACGCCATTTTAAGCCACAGCGGGGAAGAAAGGAAAGTGTGGGAGACGCCATTTTAAGCCAGTCTAACCACACCCAAAAATGCCGAAGAGTGGCAGTATCACAGCGTTCGACAATGAAGACGAAAATTGGACGACATATGTTGAACGCATAGAAGTATACTGCAAGGCGAATGAAGTGCCAGATGACAAGAAAGCACTGGTATTGTTGAATTCAGTGGGTGCAAAAACGTATGGCTTACTACGAAACCTAGTAACCCCAGAGAAGCCAGTAGAAAAGGATTTTTAAAACATAGTGTCAATCCTACAGGACCAATTAAACCCCACACCGCTGCTGATAGCAGAAAGATTTAAGTTTCACAAAAGGAATCAGCATAAAGATGAAAGTATTGCTGAGTATTTAACGGAACTGCGCAAGCTATCGAAACACTGCCAGTTTGGAATGGGACTAGCAGATACTTTAAGGGACAAGTTTGCGTGTAGGCTTCAAAGTGAAGGAACCCAGAAAAGGCTTCTATCAGAAAAGGATCTTACGCTGGACAAGGCTTTCAGCATTGCAGTATCACGCGAAGCAGCAGCACGGGGCGCTGCACAGATACAATGGAGACCACAAGAATATGGCACAAATGAAATGTCATATGGAACAGTGAAGTGCTATCGCTGCGGCAGAACAACACACGACCATAATGATTGCTGGTTCAAGGACAAAGTGTGCAGACAGTGTGGAAAAGTAGGACACATTGCAAGAGTCTGCAGGTCGGCAAAGAAAACCAGCAGCAAGAAATCTCCACAGGAGAAGTAGAAGAAGGTACATAAGGTGACGGAGAGTAGTTCAGACGAACAGAAAAGTGATACAGACTCCGGAAGCAAGGAGCTGGGTTGTCTGAAACTACATAATGTGATCAAAACGGAGGATCACCAAACTATCTGGGTCACGCTCAAGAAAGCAGGAGTCCAAGTGAAAATGGAATTGGCCAAACGATCAGCCCTAACAGTCATAAACCGAAGGGACTACAAGCGGCTATTCTCACATATACCCTTGAGAGATACAAAGATTGTCTTGAAGACGTACACGGGGCAAAAAGTTTACCCCAAAGGAAAAATAAGGGTGAACGTTATATATAACGGCAAGGAAGCACCAAAAATTGACCTATATATATTGCCAGATGGAGGACCAGCACTACTAGGATGTGAATGGATCCAAAAGATACAGCTAGATTGACATTCCATACAAGCACTGATTGTAGATGCCAAAAAGGATGACGACGTCACATCTGGACGACTGTCAAAAATGCTAACTGATGCACAAGAAGTCTTCCAGCAGGGACTCAGAACACAAAAGGCATAACAGCGACGATCAAAATGGAGGAAAATGCAAGCCCAAAGTTTTTAAGGCCAGACTGATACCTTATGCGATCTGCCCAGCCATCGACGCAGAGCTGGAAGGTTTGGAACGTTCAGGAGTACTGTCCAAAGTGGACTGGAGCGAGTGTGCTACACCCATCGTTCCTGTAATGAAGAGCTCATTGAGTAATATGCCTGGGGAACCTAAGAAGTTTCGCATCTGTGGGGACTTTAAGGTGACAGTGAACCCAATCCTTCACACTGTACAATATCCACTTCCGCGGATTGAAGATATTTTCGCTTCGCTATCTGGAGGGAAACGCTTCACTAAGATTGATCTGGCCCAGGCGTACCTGCAAATGGAGGTAGAAGAAGCCTCGAAACAGTACCTCACGATCAACACTCATAAAGGTCTCTACCAATACATCCGGCTGGTGTTCGGCGTAGCATCAGCTCCGGCTATTTGGCAAAGGGCAATGGAACAAGCCCTGCAAGGGATTCCAGGGACCCAGTGTTATTTGGACGACACCCTGGCCACGGGCGAAAATGACAGTGATCAGCTCGCCAACCTGGAGCAGGTGCTCACTAGATTGAAGGAATATGGGCTCTGAGCTAATCGCCACAAATGCGAGTTTTTCCAGAAGCAGATCTCGTATTGTTGCCACGTTATTGATAAAGAGGGGTTACATAAGTCCCCTGAAAAGATTGAGGCAGTAGTCAAGGCACCGGAAAATGTTTCACAACTGAGGTCATTCCTCGGGCTGGTGAACTACTACCAGAAGTTCTTGCCGAATTTGTCTACCGTACTACACCCACTGAACACCCTACTGCAAACGGGGGTACCATGGAATTGGAGTGATGAATGTAAACGAGCTTTCCAGAAGAGCAAAGCATTGATCACATCAAAAGAGGTGTTGGCTCATTTCAACCCAGCACTACCAATTTGGTTGGCGTGTGATGCATCAACCTATGGCATTGGAGTGGTGTTGTCCCACAAATTCCCGGACGGCTCGGAGAGGCCAGTAGCCTTTGCGTCTCGGTCACTAGCCTCAGCCGAGCGTAACTACACCCAGATTGACAGGGAGGCCCTCAGCCTAGTGTGGGGAGTGCAAAAGTTCAATAACTATCTGCACGGGCAGGAGTTCACCTTGCTGACTGACCGCCAACCACTTGTCTCCATCTTTAATCCAAAGAAGGGCGTTCCGGTGATGACTGCACAACGGCTACAAAGATGGTCCCTTTTTCTAGGGGCGCACCAATATGAAATCGAGTATAAGGGCACGAAACAGCATGGAAACACTGATGGGCTCTCACGCCTGCCACTGCCTACTGCGGAGGAAGCACCAGCAGTGGATCCTGTCAAAATATTTCATTCGACTATAATTGAATGCTTGCCACTAACTAACGCTGGTATGGAGAAGGGGACACGAAATGACCCGACATAATCTCGGGTATATGGTTTGACGGTGAAGGGATGGCCAGCACATGGCGACTCACTGTTGCCAGCATTCTCATCCAGAAGAGAACAGCTATCAGTATGCCAGGGGACCTTGATGTGTGGATCCCGAGTGGTAATTCCACCCAAGTTAAGGGAGAGAGTGCTCAATGAGCTTCACGAAGGTCATCTGGGAGGGGTGAAAATGAAAAGCCTTGCTAGGGCTTATGTGTGGTGGCCGGGGATCGATCAGACCAGATCCTAGAGTCACAGGAACGATTCAACCTCATGTCTCGGACATACGTACCTGTTGAGGAACCCAACGTACAGGCTGCATCTATCTCAGAAACAATAGCATTGGAAGCTGATGAATCAACTGACGACAGGTTGCTAGAATCGCCTCCTCACCAAGAGCGAGACACTCAGGAAAGGCATTATCCAGAGAGAATCAGGAAGCCTCCCCAGAGACTGAACATATGAATGGTCTACTTTCATATAACTTTGTATGTTAAAAATGTTAATTGTTAAATGAGTATTATGGTACTGTTAATCTAAAAGGGGAGGAATTGTAATTTATGTAATGTATATAAAACTTAAGGGAGAGAACTACTTTTTACAGCTCCTGTATACTGTAGTACCGGCAGTGACCACACCTGTATATAAACCCTGAGTAGTGATCTGTTTAGTTAGTTCTAGAATAACCCTCATTCAGTAAACACCTGTTGAATCGTTCCCTGCAGTCTGTTGTCTCATTATTGAAGGACACATCATTAAGATACACGGATATAACATTGGTGACGTAGCAGATATGTGTTTGGTAACGCAAGTGCGGGTCAAGCATGATGCGAAGACATTTTGAACCACCTAGTTTCAGCTTCAGACAGAAGCCAGGGAGATGGATGCAGTTGCTAGGGAACGGAGTCTGTGGGGGGACCGACGACAGTGGCCCAGAAATTGCGGTCGGGCAGCATAGATATGGAGTACACCACCGACCTACAAAAAGATACTCAGCCAGTGCGAGGCCCAGAATGGAGACTGGCTCCTCGGCACTGGAGAGTTCTGCACAGCGTATGACATCAGGAAGGGCAGGAGCGCAGTGTCCCGCCTCCGTGTAAACGAGGACACGCCCACAAAAGCTGTCAAACTAAACATCGCCCACAGCAACTTCTCTTTGTCCCTTCCATTGAAATTGCATTCTGATTTAAAACATCTAAAAGCTTTTAATTAAACTGGTACTCGCACTTATTTCATATATCAACATTTGTTTTTCCCTCCAAACTCACAATTTATTAGTCGCTATGTATACAACGAACTATTTTGATACTCAGTAAAGGTCGAACAATGTTACTTGTCTCCTACAAGTAATGTTGCTGAACTTCAGAAAGAGATTCCCAGCCATATATTCAATGTTAATTTTCAGGATTAAAAATTCGAAAATAACCATGGTGCGATTTGAAATCATGTCACCGGATTATCAGTACAAGCCTTTGGATCACTAGTCCAGTAACATATCCAACATGCTAGTCCATCGTTGTGTAGTATAAATAGACATTTGGACTGGTGCAGTTATAACTGAGACAGCATCGAGTGTAATATAAACAGAGACAGGGTTTATTGTAATATATAGCAGAGACAGGGTCTAGTGTGATGTAAACAGAGACAGGGTCTAGTGTAATATAAAGATTAACAGGGTCTAGTGCAATATAAACAGAGAGAGGGTCTAGTGTAATATAAATAGAGACAGGGCCCAGAGTGATATAAACAGAGACAGGGCCGAGTGTAATCTAAACACAGACAGGGTCTAGTGTAATATAAACAGAGACAAGGTCTAGTGCATTATAAGCCGAGACAGGGTCTAGTGTAAAATAGAGAGAGAGACAGGGTCTAATGTAATATAAGCAAAGACCATTTCTGCTGCAGCAATAAATGGGACACGGTTTAGAGTAATACAAACTGAGATGTGGTCTCGTGCAGTAATAACTGAGACGGGGCCTGGTGCAATATAAACAGAGGCATGGACAAGAGCTAAAGTAAGAGGCAGGACATGGTAGAACTTAAACTGACACATGATCTACTGCGGCGATAACTGACACAGGGCCGAGAGAAATATTCACAGAGATATGGAAAATGCAATATTAAATGAGAAAAGGCCGAGTGTAAAATGAACAGAGACATGGTATAGTGCAGTAATAACTGAGACAGGGCCTAGTGTAATATAAACAGAGACATGGTCTAGTGTAATATAAAAAGAGATAGGGTCAAGTGTAATGTAGAGAGAGACAGGTCTACTGTAATATAAACAGCGACAGGGTCTATTGTAATATAATCAGAGACATGGGCTTGTGCAGTATAAACTGAGACAGGGTCAAGTGTAACACAACAAGAGACAGGATCTATTGTAATACAAACAGAGACAGGGTCGAGTGCAATATAGCCAGAGTCATGGCCTTGTGTAATATAATCAAAGACATATAGTTTCGTGTACTATAAGCAGAGACAGGGCTCAGTGTAATATAATCAGCATCAGGGTCTAGTGTAATATAAACAGAGAAATGGGCTAGTGCAGTGATAACTGAGATGGCGGCTGGAGCACTACAAACAGAGGCAAAGTCAAGACCAGAAATAAGAGACAGGGCCTCGTTGAAGTTAAACTGACACATGATCTAGTGCTACGATAAATGGCATAGGGGCTAGTGAAATTTGCACAGAGATATCGGCAAGTGCAATATTAAATGAGACAGGGCCGAATGTAATATGAACAGACATAGGGTCTAGTGTAATATAAACAGAGAGAGGGTCTATTGTAATATAAACAGAGACAGGGTCGAGTGCAAAATAAACAGAGACAGGGCATAGTGTAATATAAACAGAGACAGAGTCTATTGTAATATAAACAGAGACAAGGTTTTGTGTAATATAGAGAGAGACAGGATCTACTGCAATATAAAAAGCAACAGGGTCTAGTGTAATATAAGCAGAGACCATGTCTGCTGCAGCAATAACTGAGACACGGTCTCGTGTAATAAAAACAAAGATGTAGTCTTGTGCAGTAATAACTGAGATGGGGCCTCGTGTAATATAAACAGAGGCATGGTCAAGAGTTAAAAGAAGAGGCAGGGCATGGTAGAATTTAAACTGACACACGATCTACTGCTGCGATAACTGTGACAGGGCCTAGAGAAATATGCACAGAGACATGGAAAAATGCAATATTAAATGAAAAAGGGCCGAGTGTAAAATAAACAGAGACACGGTCTAGTGCAGTAATAACTAAGACAGGGCCTAGTGTAATATAAACAGAGACAGGGTCTAGTGTATTACAGACAGAGACAGGGTGTACTGTAATATAAACAGCGACAGTGTCTAGTATAATATAAACAGAGACAGGGTCTAGAGTAATATAAACAGAGACAGGGTCTTGTGTAATATAAATAGGTACAAGGTCTTGTGTAATATAGAGAGAGACAGGGTCTATTGTAATATAAACAGAGACAAGGTCTTGTGTAATAGAGAGAGAGACAGGGTCTACTGTAATATAGAAAGCAACAGGGTCTAGTGCAATATAAGCAGAGGCCATGTCTTCTGCAGCAATAAATGAGACATGGTCTAGTGTAGTACAAACAGAGACGTGGTCTAGTGCAGTAATAACTGAGACGGGGCCTGGTGCAATATAAACAGAGGCATGGTCAGGAGCTAAAGAAAGAGGCAGGACATGGTAGAATTTAAACTGACACATGATCTACTGCGGCGATAACTGCGACAGGGCCTAGTGTAATATAAACAGAGACAGGGTCTAGTGTAATATACAAAGAGACAGTGTCTAGTGTAATATAAACAGAGACAGGATCTAGTGTAATATAAACAGAGACAGTGTCTAGTGTAATATAAAAAGAGACAATGTCTCGTGTAATATAAACAGAGACAGTGTCTAGTGTAATATAAACAGAGACAGTGTCTAGTGTAATATAAAAAGAGACTGGGCCCAGTATAATATAAACAGAGACAGGGTCTACTGTAATATAAAAAGAGACAGTGTCTAGTGTAATATAAACAGAGACAGTGTCTAGTGTAATATAAAAAGAGACAGGCTCTAGTGTAATATAAACAGAGACAGGGTCTACTGTAATATAAAAAGAGACAGGGTCTAGTAAAATATATACAGAGACAGGCTCCAGTTTAATATAAACAGACACAGGGTCTAGTGTAATATAAAGCGAGACAGGGAGTAGTGTATTATAAACAGAGACAGGGTCTAGTGTAATATAAAGAGAGGCATGGCCTAGTGTAATATAATCAAAGGCACGGTCTCGTGTTCTATAAACAGAGACAGGGCCCTGTGTAATATAATCAGAAACAAGGTCTAGTGTAGCATAAACAGAGACATGGGCTGGTGCATTAATAAATGAGGCGGGGCCTGGAGTAATATAAACAGAGGCATGGCCAAGACCAAATATACGTGACATGGCCTCGTTGAATTTAAACTGACACATGATCTACTGCTACGATAAATAACACAGGTCCTAGTGAAATTTGCACAGAGATATGTGCAAGTGCAATATTAAATGAGAAAGGGCCGAGTGTAATATGAACAGAGACAGGGTCTAGTGTAATATAAACAGAGACAGGGTCTAGTGTAATATAAAGAGAGACAGGGTCTAGTGTATTATCAAAAGAGACAGGACCTAATGTAATATAAACAGAGACTGGGTCTAATTTAATACAAACACAGACAGAGACTAAATTAATATAAACAGAGACAGGGTCCCATGTAATATAAGCAGAGACAGGATAATGTGTAATATTAACAGATACACGGTCTAGTGCAGTAATAAATGAGACAGAGCGTAGTCTAATATACATAGAGAGAGAATGTAGTGTTATACAAACAGAGACAGTGTCGTTACAACTGAGAAATGGTCTAGTGCACTATACAGAACGTAAATGTCTGTTGGAATAATAATTGGGACAGGGTCTTCTGCCATAGCATGTGAGACTGGAGCTAGTTTAATAAGCAGAGACGCAGTCTAATGCAATATTCACAGCGACATGGTCTATTACAATAATAACGGAGATGAGACATGGAGTGATATGAACAGAGGCATGGCGCAGATCAATACGAGAGACATGGCATAGTAGAATTACAACAGACACATGATCGAGTGCAGTGATAACTAAGACACGGCCTAGTGAAGTTAGCACAGAGATATGGACCAGTGCAATATTAAATGAGACAGGTCTTGTCTAATATAAACAGAGACAGTACCTAGTGCAGTAATAAATGAGACATTGTCTAAGATAATATAAATCGTGTTGGAGACTAGCGTAATATAAAGAGAGGCACGGACTTCTGCCATAATCTGTGAGACAGGACCTGTCATAAACAGATTTTGCAGTCTAATGTAATATACACAAAAGCACGGACGAGTGCAGTAACAATTTAGACAGGGTTGAGAGTGATATGAAAAGAGACATTGTCTAGTATTATAATAACTGAGACAGGACCTTATGTAATAGAAAGAGTGACGGGGTACAAAGTATTAATAACTGAGACATGGGCTAGTGTAACTTAAACAGAAACAAGGTGTTGAACATTAACGATTGAGACAGGATCTAGAGCAATATAAACAGAGACCGGGTCTAGTGCAATATAAAGAGAGACAGAGTCTAGTGTAATATAAAGAGAGAAAGGGTCTAGTGAAATATAAACAGAGACAGGGCATAGTGTTATATAAACAGAGACAGGGTCTAGTGTAATATAAACAGAGACAGGTTATGCCGTGATATAAAAAGAGACAGGGCCTAGTGTATTATAAAGAGAGTCAGGGTCTAGTGTAATATAAACAGAGACACTGTTCAGTGTAATATAAGCAGAGACAGGGCCTAGTTTAAGATAAACATAGACAGGCTCTAGTGTAATATATACAGAGACAGGGCCTAGTTTAAGATAAACAGAGACATGGTCCAGTGTAATAGAAACAGAGACAGGTTCTAGTGTAATATAAACAGATACAGAGCTTGGGTAATATAAACAGAGAAAGGGTCTAGTGTAATATAAACAGAGACAGGGTCTAGTGAAATATAAACAGGAACAGGGTCTAGTGTAATATAAACAGAGACAGGGCATAGTGTAATATGAACAGAGACAGGGTCTTGTGTAATATAAACAGAGACAGGGTCTAGTGTAATATAAAGAGAGACAGAATCTAGTGTAATATAAAAAGAGACAGGGCCTAGTGTAATATAAAGAGAGACCGGGTCGAGTGTAATATAAACAGAGACAGCGTCCACCATAATATAAATAGAGGCAACGCCAAGTGTAATATAAAGAGAGTCAGGGCCTAGTGTAATATAAACAGAGGCAGGTTCTAACGTAATATATACAGAGACAGGGCCTAGTTTAATATAAACAGAGACAGGGTCCAGTGTAATAGAAACAGAGACCGGGTCTAGTGTAATATAAACAGAGACAGGGTCTAGTGTAATATAAACAGCAAAAGGGTCGAGTATAATGTATACAGAGACAGGGCCTGGTTTAATATAAACAGAGACAGGGTCTAATGTAATAGAAACAGAGACCGGATCTAGTGTAATATAAACAGAGACAGGGTCTAATGTATGATAAACAGGTACAGAGTCTAGTGTAATATAAACAGAGACAGGGCTTAGTGTAATATAAAAAGAGGCAGGTTCTAGTGTAATATAATCCGAGACAGGGCCTAGTTTAACATCAACAGAGACAGGGTATAGAGTAATATAAGCAGGGACAAGGTCTAGTGTAATATAAACAGAGACAGGGTCTAGTGTAATATCAACAGAGACAGCACCTAATGTAATATAAACAGAGACTGGGTCTAATTTAATACAAACAGAGACAGAGTCTAATTTAATATAAAGAGAGACAGGGTCCCGTGTAATATAAGCAGAGACAGGATAATGTGTAATATTAACAGATATAGGGTCTGGTGCAGTAATAATTGAGACAGAGCGTAGTCTAATATAAACAGAGAGCGGATGTAGTGTTATGCAAACAGAGACAGTGTCGTTACAACTGATAAAGTGTCTAGTGCACTGTACAGAAAGTAAATGTCTGTTGGTATAATAATTGGGACAGGGTCTTCTGCCATAGTATGTGAGACTGGAGCTAGTTTAATAAGCAGAGACGCAGTCTAATGCAATATTCACAGCGACATGGTCTAGTACAATAATAACTGAGACGAGACCTGGATTGATATCCACAGAGGCATGGTGCAGATCAATACGAGAGACATGGCGTAGTAGAATTACAACAGACACATGATCAAGTGCAGTGATAACTAAGACAGGGGCTAGTGAAGTTGGCACAGAGATATGTAATATAAACAGAGACAGGTTCTAGTGTAATATAAACAGAGACAGGGTCTAGTGCAATATAAAGAAAGACATGGTTTAGAGTAATATATATATAAAGAGTGTCGAGTGTAATATAAACAGAGACAGGGTCTAGTGTAATATAAACAGAGACAGGGTCTAGTGTAATATTAACAGAGGCAGGTTTGCGTGTAATATAAACAGAGACAGGGTCTAGTCCAATATAAACAGAGACAGTATCTAGTGCAGTAATAAATGAGACATTGTGTAAGATAATATAAATAGAGTCGGGGTCCAGCGTAATATAAACAGAAGCACGGACTTCTGCCATAATCTGTGAGACAGGACCTAATGTAATAAACTGATTTTGCAGTCTAGTATGATATACACAAAAGCACCGTCTAGTGCAGTAACAATTTCGACAGGGTTGAGTGTAATACAAATGGAGACATGGTCTAGTGTTATAATAACTGAGATAGGACCTTATGTAAGAGAAACAGTGACAGGGTACAATGCGTTAATAACAGAGACAGGGGCCAGTGCAATTTAAACAGAAACAAGGCGTTGTACATTAATAATTGAGACAGGATCTAGAGTAATATAAACAGCGACAGGGTCTTGTATAGTATAAAATAGACAAGGTCTAGTGAAATATAAACAGAGATAGGGTCTAGAGTAATATAAACAGAGAAATGGTCGATGCAATATAAAGAGAGACAGGGTCTAGAGTAATACGAACAGACAGATAGTCTAGTGTAATATAAACAGAGACAGGGTCTAGTGTAATATAAACAGAGACAGTGTTTAATGTAATATAAACAGAGACAGTGTCTAGTGTAATATACACAGAGACAGTGTCTAGTGTAATATAAGCATAGACAAGGTCTAGTATAACATAACCGAGACAGGGTCTAGTGTAATATAAACACAGACAGTGTCTAGTGTATTATAAACAGAGACAGGGTATTCTGTAATATAAACAGTGACAGGGTCTAGTGTAATATAAACAGAGACGGGGTCTAGTCAAATATATACAGAGTCAGGGTCTAGTGCAATATGAACAGAGAACGGGTCTAGAGGAAATATAAACAGAGACATGGTCCAGTGTAATATAAACAGAGACAGGTTCTAGTGTAATACAAACAGAGACAGGGTCTAGTGCAATATAAACAGAGACAGGGTGAGTGTAATATAAGCAGAGACATGTGCTAGTGTAAGATAAACAGAGACGGGGTCTAGTGTAATGTAAAGAAAGACAGGGTCTAATGTAATATTAACAGAGACAGGGTCCAGTGTAATATAAACAGATACAGAGTCTAGTGTAATATAAAGAGAGACTGGGTCTAGCGTAATATAAACAGAGACCGGGTCTAGTGTAATATAAACAGGGACAGGGCCTAGTGTAATATAAACAGAGACAGGGTCCAGTGTAATATAAACAGGGACAGGGCCTAGTGTAATATAAACAGAGACAGGGAATAGATTAATATAAACAGGGACAGGGTTTGGTTTACTATAAACAGAGACAGGGAGAACTGTAACATACACAGAGACAGTGCCAAGTGTATTATAATGAGAGACATGGTCTCGTGTAATATATACAGAGACAGGGCCCAGTGTAATATAAACAGAGTATGGTCTAGAGTAATATAAACAGAGATAGGGCCGAGTGTTAAGTCAACAGATACAGGGCCTAGTGTAATATAAACAGAGACAGGGTCTGGTGAAATATAAACAGAGAGGGGGCCTAGTTTAATATAAACAGAGACAGGGTCTAGTGCAATATAAATAAAGACAGGGTCTAGTGTAATAGAATGAGAGACAGGGTCTAGTGTAATATAAACAGGGAAAGGGTCCAGTGTAATATAAACACAGACAGTGTCTAGTGTATTATAAACAGAGACAGGGTCTACTGTAATATAAAAAGAGACTGAGTCTAGTGTAATATAAACATAGACGGGGTCCAGTCAAATATAAACAGAGTCAGGGTCTAGTGCAATATGAACAGAGACCCGGTCTAGAGGAAATATAAACAGAGACATGGTCTAGTGTAATATAAATAGAGACAGGTTCTAGTGTAATATAAACAGAGACAGCGTCCAGTGTAATATAAACAGAGACAGGGACTAGTGTAATATAAACAGAGACAGGGGCTAGTGTAATATAAACACTGTCAGGATCTAGAGTAATATAAACAGAGGCAGGGTCTAGTGTAATATAAACAGAGACAGGGTCTAATGTAATATAAGCAGATAGAGTCCAGCGTAATATAAACAGAGACAGGGTCTAGTGCAATATAAAGAGAGACAGGGTCTAGTTTAATAGAAAGAGAGACAGGGTCTAGTGTAATATAAATAGGGAAAGGGTCTAGTGTAATATAAACACAGACAGTGTCTTGTGTATTATAAACACAGACAGGGTCTACTGTAATATAAACAGAGACAGAGTCTAGTGTAATATAAAAATAGACGGGGTCTAGTCAAATATAAACAGAGTCAGGGTCTAGTGCAATATGAACTGAGACCCGGTCTAGAGGAAATATAAACAGAGACATGGTCTAGTGTAATATAAATAGAGACAGGTTCTAGTGTAATAAAAACAGAGACAGGGTCTAGTGTATTATAAACAGGGACAGGGTCTAGTGTAATATAAAGAGAGACAGCACCTAGTGTAATATAAACAGAGACAGTGCCTAGTGCAATATAAAGGAATACATGGTCTAGTGTAATAGAATATTAAGAGGGTCTAGAGTAATAAAAACAGAGACAGGGTCTAGTGTAATAAAGACAGAGACAGGGTCGAGTGAAATATAAACAGAGGCGGGGTCGAGTGTATTATAAACAGAGACAGGATCTAGTGTAATATAAACAGAGACAGGATCTAGTGTAATATAAACAGAGACAGGGCTAGTTCAATATGAAGAGGGATAGGGTCTGGTGTAATATAAGCAGAGACAGGGTATACTATAATATAAGCAGAGACTGGGCCAAGTGTATTATAAAGAGAGTCAGGGCCTATTGTAATATAAACAGAAGGAGGGACTAGTGTTATATACACAGAGGCAGTGTCCAGTGTAATATAATCAGAGACAGGATCCAGTGTAATATAAACTGAGACAGGGTCTAGTGCAATATAAAGAGAGACAGGGTCTAGTGTAATATAAGCAGAGATAGGGTCTAGTGTAATATAAACAAAAAGAGGGTCTAGTGTAACATAAACAGAGACAGGGTCTAGTGTAATATATACAGAGACAGGGCCTAGTTTAATATAAAGAGAGACAGGGTCTAGTGTAATAGAAACAGAGACAGGGTCTGGTGTAATATAAGCAGAGACAGAGTCTAATGTAATATAAACAGAGACAGGACCTAGTGTAATATAAACAGAGACAGGGTCTTGTGTAATATAAACAGAGACAGGGCATAGTGTAATATAAACAGAGACAGGGTCTAGTGTAATAGAAAGAGAAAGAGAGTCTCGTGTAATATAAACAGAGTTAGTTTGTAGTGTAATATAAACAGAGACAGGATCTAGTGCAGTATAAATAAATACGTGGTCTAGTGTAATATAAATATAAAGAGGGTCTTGTGTAACATAAACAGAGACAGGGTCTGCTGTAATATAAACAGAGACAGGGTCTAGTGTAATATTAACAGAGACAGGTTTGCGTGTAATTTAAACAGAGACAGGGTCTAGTCTAATATAAACAGCGACAGTATCTAGTGCAGTAATAAATGAGACATTGTGTAAGATAATATAAATGGAGTCGGGGTCTAGCGTAATATAAACAGAGGCACGGAGTTATGCCATAGTCTGTGAGACAGGACCTAATGTAATAAACTGATTATGCAGTCTAGTGTAATATCCACAAAAGCACGGTCTAGTGCAGTAACAATTTAGACAGGGTTGAGTGTAATACAAAAAAGACATGGTCTAGTGTTATAATAACTGAGACAGGACCTTATGTAATAGAAACAGTGACAGGGTACAATGTGTTAATAACTGAGACAGGGGCCAGTGTAATTTAAACAGAAACAAGGCGTTGTAGATTAATAATTGAGACAGGATCTAGAGTAATATAAACAGGGACAGGATCTTTTATAATATAAAAAGAGACAAGGTCTAGTGAAATATAAACAAAGACAGGGTCCAGAGTAATATAAACAGAGAAATGATCGATGCAATATAAAGAGAGACAGTGTATAGAATAATATGAACAGACAGATAGTCTAGTGTAATAGAAATAGAGACAGTATCTAGTGTAATAAAAAGAGAGACAGGGTCGAGTGTAATATAAACCGAGACAGTGTCTAGTGTAAAATAAACAGAGACGTAGTGTATTGTAAATAAACATAGACAGGGTCCAGTGTAATAAAAGCAGAGACAGGGTCTTGTGTAATATAAACAGAGACAGTGTCTAGTGTAATATAAAAACAGACAGGCTCTATTGTAATATAAACAGAGACAGTGTCTAGTGCAATATAAACAGAGACATGGTCTAGAGTAAGTTAAACATAGACAGATCTAGTATAATATAAACAGAGACAGGGTCTAGTGTAATATAAACACAGACAGTGTCTAGTGTATTATAAACAGAGACAGGGTCTACTGTAATATAAACAGAGTCAGGGTCTAGTGCAATATGTACAGAGACCGAGTATCGAGCAAATATAAAGAGAGGCATGTTCTAGTGTAATATAAACAGAGACAGGTTCTAGTGTAATATAACCAGAGACAGGGTCTAGTGTAATATAAACAGAGACAGGGTGAGTGTAATATAAGCAGAGACAGGTACTAGTGTAATATAAACAGAGACAGGGTCTAGTGTAATATAATGAAAGACAGGGTCTAGTGTAATATTAACAGAGACACGGTCCAGTGTAATATAAACAGAGACAGGGTCTAGTGTAATATAAACAGATACAGAGTCTAGTGTAATATAAAGAGAGACTGGGTCTAATGTAACATAAACAGAGACCAGGTCTAGTGTAATATAAACAGGGACAGGGCCTAGTGTAATATAAACAGAGACAGGGTATAGAGTAATATAAACAGGGACAGGGTTTGGTGTAATATAAACAGAGACATGGTGTACTTTAACATACACAGAGACAGTGCCAAGTGTATTATAAAGAGAGACAGGGTCTAGTGTAATATAAACAGAGACAGGACCTAGTGTAATATAAACAGTGTATGGTCTAGTTTAATATCAACAGAGACAGGGCCTAGTGTAATGTAAACAGATACAGGGTCTAGTGTAATATAAACAGAGACAGGGTCTAGTGTAATATAAACAGCGAGTAAACTTGCAAGGCCCCCGTGTCCACAGTAACTTACATGAGGTCAGCCTGCTGGATGGAACCTTGGGTGCCCTGAGCTTGATCTCCGGTGTCTCCAGTCCCGACTGCCCCCTTACATCAGGATCCCCTCACTTTTATACCATGTAGTGATCCATCTCTGGCACCTGACTCTTCTTTGTCTTCTCTGCTGGATTTTGGCAGGAAGCGAGGGAAGGAAGCTGGAACTTCTCTAATCTGTGATTTAAAAGGAAACTTTCCCTGGTTCCCGGCCATTACTTTTCTTCAGTAATTTTCTCTTTATCCCGATTCTACCCTGCCTACAATTAATTATGTCATTCTTACATAAGAAATAGGAGCAGGGATAGGCCAATCGGCCCCTCGAGGCTGCTCCACCATTCAATAAGATCATGGCTGATCTGATCCTAACCTCAAATCTTCTATCACTCTGCAGCCACCCGAACCCATGTGATCTCCCGAGAGAGGCAAAAAACCAGATAAAGACCCATTGGCCAATTTGGGAGAAAAAAATCTGAGAAATTCCTCTCCGACCCATCTAGGCGATCGTAATTCTTCCAGGAGATCACTCTGTCCCTATATTTTCTACAGCACTTACCTTCTGTAAAGGCGATCTCCACCCCAGCCAGGAACAGGAATAAAGCCATCTCCTGAAATCTAACACAGAATTAGAACACAGTAGGAGCAGAACCAGGCTACATGGCCCCTGGGCCCACTCCACTACCCACAGGGCCATGACCATTCCGAACCTAGACTCGTGTCCAATTTCCTGCCCGCTCCCCATAACCCTTAATTCCCTTTACTTCTAGGAAACTATCTATTTCTGTTTTAAATTTATTTAATGATGTAGCTTCCACAGCTTTCTGGGGCAGCAAATTCCACAAAGCTACCACCCTCTGAGTGAAGAAGTTTCTCCTCATCTCAATTTTGAAAGAGCATCCCCTTATTTTAAGATTTTGCCCCCTAGTTCTAGTTTCACCCATCATTGGGAACATCCTCTTCGCATCCAGCTGATCAAGCCCCTTCTCAATCTTATATGTTTCAATCAGATCGCCTCTCATTCTTCTGCACTCCAATGAGTAGAGTCCCAATCTACTCAACCTCTCCTCATATGACCACCCCCTCATCCCCGGGATTAACTGAGTGAACCTTCTTTGTACTGACTCGAGAGCAAGTATGTCTTTTCTTAAGTATGGACACCAAAACTGTATGCTGTATTCCAGGTGCAGTCCAACCAATACCTTGTATAACTGCAGCAATACCTCCCTGTTTTTATATTCTATCCCCCTAGCAATAAAAGCCAACATTCCATTGGCCTTCTTGATCACTTGTGTATACTAACTTGATCACTTGTGCAAACTAACTTTTTGAGTTTCGTGCACCAGGACACCCAGATCCCTTTGTACTACAGTACTTTCCAGTTTCTTGCCATTCAGATAATAACTTGCTCTATGATTTTTCCTGCCAAAGTGCGGAACCTCACACTTTCCAGTATTGTATTCCATCTGCCAAATCTCTGCCCACTTACTTAGCCTGTCTATGTCACTTTGCAGGTTTCTTATGTCCTCCTCACTCACTACTTTCCCTCCCATCTTTGTATCATCTGCAAACTTTGATATGTTACACTCGGCCCCTTCCTCCAAATCGTTAGTATAGATTGTAAAGAGTTGGGGACCCAGCACTGACCCCTGCAGAACACCACTAGTTACTGATTGCCAGCCTGAGAATGAACCATTTATCCCAACTCTCTGCTTTCTGTTAGAAAGCCAATGCTCCACCCACGCCAGAATATTACCCCCAATCCCGTGATTTTTTATCTTGAGCAATAATCTTTTGTGTGGCACGTTGTCAAATGCCTTTTGGAAATCTAAATACACTACGTCCACTGGTTCTCCTTTATCTACCCTGTATTTTACTTCCTCAAAGAACTCAAGCAAATTTGTCAAACATGACTTCCCCTTCATGAAACCATGCTGAGTTTGTCCTATTAAATTATGTTTATGCAAATGTCCCGTTACTGTCTCCTTAATAATGGACTCTAACATTTTACCAACCACAGATGTTAGGCTAACAGGTCTATAGTTTCCAGCCTTCTGCCTACTACCCTTTTTAAATAAGGGTGTTACATGAGCAGTTTTCCAATCTGCTGGGACCTTTGCTGAGCCCAGGGAGTTTTGGAAAATTATTACCAATGCATCCACAATCCCTACCGGCACTTCCCTCAAGACCCTAGGATGTAAGCCATCAGGTCCAGGGGATTTATGCGGCTTAAGTCCCATTATTTTACCAAGTACCACTTCCTTAGTGATTTTAATCGTATTTAGCTCCTCTCCCCCTAGAGCCCCCTGTTTGCCCAGTGTTGGGATATTCTTAGTGTCCTCTACCGTAAAGACTGATACAAAATATTTGTTCAGCGTTATTGCCTTCTCCATATTTCCCACCATTAATTGTCCAGTCTCATCCTCTAAGGGACCAACACTTACTTTAGCCAAACTTTTTCTATAACTATAGAAACTTTTGCTATCCTTTTTTATATTTTTCGCTAATTTACTTTCATAATCTATCTTCCCTTTCTTAATCAATCTTTTAGTTATTTTTTGCTGTCTTTTAAAGACTTCCCAATCTTCTATCCTCCCACTAGATTTTGCTACCTTATATACCCTATTTTAGTCGGATACTATCCTTAATTACTTTAATTAGCCACGGATGGCTATATTTTATTTTACACCCTTTTTTCCTCAGTGGAATATATTTTTTTTGGAAGTTGTAAAGTAACTCCTTAAATGTACACCACTGATCATGTACCGTCTTACCATTTAATCTATTTTCCCAGTCCACTCTAATCAATTCCGCTCTCATACCTTCATATTCTCCTTTATTCAAGTTCAGCACGCTTGCTAGAGATCCAACCTTCTCACCCTCTACTTGAATATGGAATTCAACCATGATATGGTCACTCATTCCAAAGGGATCCTTTACTAGGACATTTTTAATGAATCCTGTCTCATTACACAGGACCAAATCTAAGGTTGCTTGCCCCCAGTCGGTTCATTTACATACTGCTCAAGAAACCCATCCCTAATACACTCAATGAACTCAACCTCAAGGCTGCTCTGCCCAATTTGATTTGTCCAGTTAATATGATAGTTAAAATCCCCCATAATTATAGCTGTTCCTTTATTACAAGCCTCAACTATTTCCTGATTAATACTCCGTCCAACAGAGTTGCAACTGCTCGGAGGCCGATAGACTACGCACACTAGTTTTTTTTTCCCCTTATTATTCATTATCTCTACCCAAACTGTTTCACTATCCTGCTCCTTTGACGCAATATAATTTCTCTATATTATAGTGATTCCTTCCTTTATTAACATAGCCACCCCACCTCCCCTCCCTTCCTGCCTGTCCTTCCTGATTGTTAAATAACCTGGTATGTTTAATTCCCAGTCATGGTCACCCTGCAGCCATGTTTCTGTAATGAGCACAAGATCATACCCATATGTCGTTATTTGTGCCGTTAACTCATTCATTTTGTTACGAATTCTACATGCATTCTGATAAAGAACTTTCAAATATGTTTTGTGACACTTACTTCCAGTTTTTTCCCCTTTTACTACTTTACCTTTTACTCCATACCTTCTGTCCCTTCCTGACAGGTTCTGTTTTTTAATTTCCCCACTGCTACCTAAGTCTATGATCTTCTCCGTTGTCATTTCTATTATTTGCTCTCTAGAAACCTCCCCCCCACTAATTAGTTTAAAGCCCTCTCTACAGCCTTATTTATATTATTCGCCAGGACTCTAGTCCCAGCACTGGCCAAGTGGAGTCCATCCCAACAGAACAGCTCCCTCCTGTCCCAGTACTGGTGCCAGTGTCCCAAAAGCAAAACCCATTTCTCCCACACCAGTCTTTGAGCCACGCATTTAACTCTTTAATTTTATTTATCCTAGCCAAGTTTGCTCGTGGCTCAAGTAATAACCCACAGATTATTACCCTTGAGGTTCTGTTTTTTAATTTGACCCCTAGCTGCTCATACTCCTTTAACAGAACCTTCTTCCTTGTCCTATCTATGTCGTTTGTACCAACATGGACCACGACAACTGGATCCTCCCCCTCCCACTCCAAATTTCTTTCCAGACCAGAAGAGATGTCCTTAACCCTGGCACCGGGCAGGCAACACAGCCTTCGGGACTCCCGCTCTTGACTGCAGAGAACCCTATCTATCTCCCTAATGATACTATCCCCTACCACTACAGCATTTCTTTTTCTCCCTCCACTTGAATGGCCCCCTGCACCACGGTGCTGTGGCCAGGTTGCTCATCCACCCTGCAGTCCCCGATCCTGCCCTCACAGGGAGTAAGAACCTCAATCCAGCTTGACAAGAGAAAGGGCTGCAGCTCCTTCAACACTACATCCTGGATCCCTGTACCTTCCTCACTCGTAGTCACATCATCCTGTCACTGACACGGACTACAGCTGCAGTAATTAATTTCATAGGTGTGACCACCTCCTGAAACATAGAGTCCAGGAACTTCTCCCCCTCCCTGATGTGTCGCAGTGTCTGAAGCTCGGTCTCAAGCTCTTTAACATGGAGCTTGAGTTCCTCTAGCAGCAAACACTTATTGCAAATGTAATCACCGTGAGCCTCAATGGGGTCCACCAGCTCCCACATTTCGCAACAGTGACACATCACCTGTTCACCCATTTCTGTGTAATTCATTAAATTTCTTATTTTTAGTTATGAAGACCCTCTGCCCCGATATAGATGATAATATTACACCACTATTTAATAGGACTTACCAACTTAAAGGTACAGAAGAGAAGGAAGAGAACCTACCAACCAGTTGATCACCAACCTCCCTCGTGGAAGCTCTCTGGGGGATCTATCCGGTTGAGTTGTCTCACTGCTCCACCTCCACAGTGTTGGATTAGCCTGAGCGAGGGAAGCAAAACAGAGCAACAAGCACCCCCTCACCTCCCACTTGCTCGAACTCTGCCACTTAGCAAAGTCTGCTTAAACTCAAGGCGATTGCACTCAGCCTGCAGCTCTAAGCCCGCCCCTTTTTATACCCGGATTCTACTTCCGGTTTCAACTCCCCAACAGCTTAATTTACCCTAAAAAATTAAACTTACTTCAAATAATTCACTTTTTTACTCACTAAAATTCAGTAAATGCACTTAAAAGACTTTTTCTGCCACTTAGCAAAGTCTGCTTAAACTCAATGCATTGGCAGGTCTAAGAAGCAGTGATACAGTATCTACACAAATTTAACAGAGAGAGATATCATTCACAGTGCAACATGCGGTACACAATAGAACTACATATGCACAGTGATAACACTGTGATAATTCACCCACAGTGACAGTGTCAGTAAGACAATAAAACTCCATGTACACCATGATAACAGTGTGATAACTCACCCACAGGGACTGTGTTAATAACACAATAGAACTACATGTACACAGTGATAACAGTGTGATAATTCACCCACAGTGAGAGTGTCATTAACACAATAGCAATACAAGTATACATTAATAACTGTATGATAATTCACCCACAGAGACAGTATCAGTAACACAGTAGAACTCCATGTACACTGTGATAAAAGTGTAATAAGTCACCCACAGTAAAATACCAATCATATAATTGGAAATATTTGTACACCGTTATAATTTCACTGAAACAGCTCTTATCAAAGTCACAAATGACACCTTATGTGTCTGTGACCAATGGCGGGGGAGTCCAGAACTAGGGGTCACAATCTAAGGATAAGGGGTAAGCCATTTAGGACAGAGATGAGGAGGAATTTCTTCACCCAGAGAGTGGTGAACCTGTGAAGTTCTCTACCACAGAAGGCAGTTAAGGCCAACATATTAAATATATTCAAGAATGAGTTAGGTATAATTCTTATGGCTAAAGGGATCAAGGAATATGGGGAGAAAGCAGGGACAGAGTACTGAATTTGGATGATCAGCCATGATCTCATTAATAGCAGAACGGGCTTGAGGGGCCGAATGGCCTACTCCTGCTTCTATCTTCTATTTTTCTATGTTTCTATATAAACTATCCTTCCTCATCCTCCTCGAAACGTCTGCAGCCTTTGACATGGGCGACCACACCGTCCTCCTCCAACGACTTTCGTCCATCACCCAGCTGGGTGGAACTGCCATTCGTAGCCAGAGAGTCACCTGCAATGGGTTCTCTTCCTGCTCCCGCACCCTTACCTCTGTAATCCCCGTTGGATCTACCCATGACTCCCTCCTAGTTCTCATCTTCATGCTTCCCCTCAGTGATATTATCGAAAAACACAGCGTCAGGTGCCACGTATATGCTGATGACACCCAGCTCTACCTCTCTCGACCACTCCACTGTTTCTGATTTGTCACACTGCTTGTCCGACATCCAGCACATGATAAGCAGAAATTTCCTTCAACTAAATATTGGGTAGTCCGAAGCCATTGCATTCGGTCCCACCACAAACTCTGTTTGCTAGCCAGTGACTCCATCCCTCTCCCAGGCAGCGTGACAAATCGGAGGCAGTGGAGGGGTCGAGAGAGATGGTGGCGAGGTAGAGCTTGTTGTTGTCAGTGTGTACGTGGAACCTGACGCTGTGTTTTCGGATGATATCTCCGAATGGCAGCATGTGGCTGAGCCAGACCGTTTGCAACCTTGGTGTCCTATTTGCCCCTAAATTGAGCTTCAAACCACATATTCGCTCCATCATCAAGGCCGCCTACTTCCACCTCAGTAACATTGCCTGTCTCCATCCCTGCCTCAGAGCATCAGCTGTTGCAACCCTCATCCACGCCTTTCTAGCTTCTAGACGTGACTATTCCACTGCTGTCCTTGCCGGCATCTCATCTTCCACGCTCCATAAACTTGAGCTCATCCAATTCTCCGCTGCCAACTGCCTAACTCGCAGAAAGTCTCGTCCACCCATCATCCCTGTGCTCGCTGACCTCCATTAGCTCAGAGTCCAGCAGCGCCTCGATTTTAAATTCTCATCTTTGTTTCCAAATCGTTGCATATCTTTGCTCCTCCCTATCTCTGTAACCACCCCAACCCTACATCACTCCGAGAGTTTTCCCTCTATCTCCTTCTTTAAAACGCTCCTTAAAATTACCTCTTTGCCCAAGCTTTTTTTGAGCGAACACCTCCTTATGTGGCTCGGTGTGAAATTTTGTTTGATAACGTTCCTGGGAATAATTTTAATATGTTAAAGGCGCTATATAAATGCAGGCTGTTATTGTTGATAATACGGCTCCAAGTACAGCACCAATAACACAAAAGGAAATACATGTACCAAAGCAAAATACTGTGGATGCTGGAAACCTGAAATAGAAACAAAAAACTGTGGAAATACTCAGCATTTCAGGCAGCATCAGTGGAAAGAGAAACAGCGTTAAAATTTCAGGGTGATTAATTTTATCAGAACTTGATAAAGTTAGAGATTTAACGGTTTTATGCAAGTGTAGGGCAGGGAAAAGGGTGAGGGGAGGAAAGAACAAAAGGGAAGATCTGTGATATGGTGGAAGGCAGGAGAGATTAAAATACAAAAGGGATGATGATGCAAAGCAAAAAAGAGTTGCTAATGGGACAAATACAGACACAAAATATGGGTCCAGAGGAGGCATAAATGGCAACAGCAGAATCATTAACAACAGCTGTTGTCAGAAAAAATGGGAGCTGTGGCTATGATCTGAAATTGTTGAATTTAGTGTTGAGGCCAAAAGTTTGTAAAGTGCCAAATGGAAAGATGATGTGCTGTTCCTCGAGCTTCCGTTGAGCTTCATTTAAAAAGTTTTGGAGGCCAAGGGCAGAGAGGTCAAATTGGGAGAGGGATGGAGAATTAGACTAACAAGATCAGGGTCACGATTGAGGACTGAACGCAGCAGTTCAGAAATGTGATCACCCGATCTGCATTTGGAATCCCCAATGTAGAGGAGACCACATCGTGAGCAGCGAATACAGTATACTAAACTGCAAGAAGTACAATTAAATATATTCACAACGTCATAACAGTGTGATATACCACTCACAGTGAAACACCAAGAACACAATAGGAAATATAAGTACACAGTTGTAATAGTGTGATAATACTTCTCACATTCAAATACCAAGAACACATAGGAAATATATGTGCACAGTTGTAATGGTGTGATAATACTTCTCACATTGAAATACCAATAACACAATAGGAAATATATGTACACAATTATAATAGTGTGATACCACTCACAGTGAAATATCAAGAACACAACAGGAAATATATGTACAGAGCTATAATAGTGTGATAATACAAATCAGTGAAATACCAATAACACAATAGGAATTTTATGCACACAGTTATAATAGTGTGACAATACCAGTCATAGTGAAATACCAATAAAACAATAACAACACTGTCCAGGGTCCCAAAGACTCCTTCCAGGTGAAACAGCGATTTACTTGTAGTTCTTACAATTTAAGATACTGTATTCACTGCTCATGATGCGGTCTCCTCTACATTGGGGAAACCAAACGCAGATTTGTGGAGAACCTCGGTTCAGTCCTTAAGGGTTACCCCGAGCTTCTGGTCGCCTGTCACTTTAATTCTCCACTCCCACTCTGATCTCTCCGTGCTCGGCCTCTTATACTGTTCCAATGAAGCTCAACGTAAGCTCGAGGAACAGCGCCTCATCTTTCGATTAGGCACTTTACAGCTTTCTGAACTCAACATCGAGTTCAACAATTTCAAACCATAACCTCGGCTCCATCGTTTTTTCACTCTTTCACATGGCAGCGGTTGATCACCTGCCATTGCCATTGACACTTCATCTAGAGTCATCTTTTATTACTTAACTTGTCCCATTACCATGTCCTTTAGCATTGCACCATCATCCCTTTAGTCTCTTAATCTCTCCTGCCTTCCAGCCTATCAGAGAACTTCCCTTTTGTTGGTTCCTCTCCTCCTCCCTCTCCCTGACCCTACACTTGCTTAAACATCTGATACATCTCCAACACTTTCCAGTTCTGACGAAGGGTCAACGACCTGAAACGTTAACTCTGTTTCTCTCTCTACGGTTGCTGTCTGACCTGCGGAGTATTCCCAGCACTTTCTGTTTTAATTTAGGAAATATATGTACACAAATATAATAATGATGATAACACCACTCACAGTAAAATACCAATAAGGCAATACGAAATATATGGACACACTGCTCACAGTGAAATATCAATAAAACAATAGGAAATATATGTACACATTTATAATAGTGTGATACCACTCACAGTGAAATATCAAATACACAATAGGAAATATAGGTACACAGTTATATCAGTGTGATAATACCACTTACAGTGACATATCAATACCACAATAGGAAATATATAATAACAATCAGAGGGCAATAGCAATAAGAAAATAGGAAACATATCACCACAGTTACAATAGTGTGAAAATAACACTCACAGTGAAGTACCAATAACACAATAGGAAATATATGGACACATTTATAATATTGTGATAATACCATTCACAGTGCAGCGATATATGCTGTTGAATTTCAATAAAAACTCACTTGGTGCAAATGGACTGGTACCACTGAAGAGGCTGCTCTGTGGAAAACACATTAAATCAAACATTGGAGAACCAGGCACACAAATTAGGTTGTGATTCCGTTAAAGGGAAGGTATTCTTCCGTTAAAGGGGATAAAATATACCGTGACATGGTGGAAATGACACAGTTAAGGGGGAGAAGCATTCCCGGTAAATAGGAGCAGTGATACAGTTCACCAATGATTCCCATAACTAGTAACTGACTCCAATACTTTCCTGGAACGCCGATAGCTGCAATGACGGGATAGTAAAGGGCAAACACCTGACATTTTGGTGACCCGTACATTTCTCTCAGAAGCTCTGCACCACACTCACAGATTGTCACATTTATACCTGATGTCAGGCCCCAGGGAGATAATCAAATGGCTTGATCTTATATATTAATTACAGTAATTGAAACAAACAGATTAGTCCAGCCGCTGCCAGGATGGTGTTGAAGTTTTGATGGAATAGAATGTCTTTCAATAATCCTGACCCGACTCTGAAGTAAAATGCCCAGAGATTACAGGATGATCCTTGATACTTTTCTTCATTTCGAGGTCTCAGCACAAGGTCGAACTGCACAGAGAAACACTGGTCCTGCAGCCAAAAAACGCTTCCAAGTTCTCGCTGCTGGTCATTATCCAGCTCCAGTCCGTGTAAGCTTTCTCCAAATTCCTCTGGGAGTGTGCACCCACTGTCTGTGCATACATTGTGGACAGCTTCATTTAAGCAAGGTTAATTTCAGTGTGGACAGGTCCAGTTCAGCGCAGCTACATTCAGTGTGGACAGGGCCAGTTCAACACGCTTACATTCAGTGTGGATAGGTACAGTTCAGTACAGTTACTTTCAGTGTGTACAGGTCCAGTTCAACACAGTTACATTCAGTGTGGACAGGTCCTGTTCAGCAGAGTTACATTAATTGTGGACTGGTCCAATTCAGCATGGTTATATTAAGTGTGGACAGGTCCAATCCAGCACAGTTACATTCAGTGCGGACAGGTCCAGTTCAAGACAGTTAGGTTCAGTGTGGACAGGTCCAATTCAGCTGAGTTAGATTCAGTGTGGACAGGTCCAATTCAGCTGAGTTAGATTCAGTGTGGTGAGGTCCAGTTCAGCACAGCTACATTCAGTGTGGACTGCTTCAGTTCAGCACGGTTACATTAAGTGTGGGCAGGTCCAGTTCAGCACAGTTACATTCAGTGTGGGCAGGTCCAGTTCAACACAGTTACCTTCAGTGTGAACCGGTCCAGCTCAGCACTGTTAAAGTCAATGTGGACAGGTCCAGTTCACCACAGTTACATTCTGTGTGGACAGGTCCATTTCCACACAGTAATATTCAGTGTGGACAAGTCCAGTTCAACACATTTACATTCAGTGTGGACAGGTCCAGTTCCACAATGTTACATTCAGTGTGGACAGGTCCAGTTCTGCACATTTACATTCAGTGTGGACAGGTCCAGTTCCACACATTTACATTCAGTTTGGACAGGTCCAGTTCAACACATTTACATTCAATGTGGACAGGTCCAGTTCACCAAAGTTACATTCAGTGTGGATAGGTCCAGTTCATCACAGTAATATTCAGTGTGGACAGGTCCAGTTCAACACATTTACATTCAGTGTGGACAGGTCCAGTTCCACAATGTTACATTCAGTGTGGACAGGTCCAGTTCTGCACATTTACATTCAGTGTGGACAGGTCCAGTTCCACACATTTACATTCAGTGTGGACAGGTCCAGTTCCACACATTTACATTCAGATTGGACAGGTCCAGTTCAACACATTTACATTCACTGTGGACAGGTCCAGTTCCACAATGTTACATTCAGTGTGGACAGGTCCAGTTCTACACATTTACATTCAGTTTGGACAGGTCCAGTTCAACACATTTACTTTCAGTGTGGACAGGTCCAGTTCCACAATGTTACATTCAGTGTGGACAGGTCCAGTTCTGCACATTTACATTCAGTGTGGACAGGTCCAGTTCAACTTATTTACATTCAGTGTGGACAGGTCCAGTTCCACAATGTTAAATTCAGTGTGGACAGGTCCAGTTCTAATCATTTACATTAAGTATGGACAGGGCCAGTTCAACACATTTACATTCAATGTGGACAGGTCCAGTTCACCACAGTTACATTCAGTGTGAATGGGTCCAATTCATCACAGTAATATTCAATGTGGACAGGTCCAGTTCCACACATTTACATTCAGTGTGGACAGGTCCAGTTCAACACAGTTACATTCAGTGTAGACAGGTCTAGTACAACAGAGTTACATCCAGTGTGGACAGGTCCTAATCTGGATGCTTACATCGAGTGTTGACTGGTCGAATTGATCCCGGCTACATTCAGTATAATTCAGCTCAGCGTGTTTAGTGGCTGTCTTAGTGGATCACGGCGGTAGTAATGACTGTGATGAAGCTAAAGTTGAAATTGACAAAGTTTAATCGGAAATTAGAACTGTCTGGTAGGATGTCAGATCTGACCAGGCTGCTGGGCCTGACATGAACAACAGAGAATTTGGTTAGAAAACCTGCAGAAATGTATAATTCATCTGCTGAGGCAAAGAATGGACGAACAGCGTTGTCATAAGTGGAGTGCTTCATAAACAGAGATTAAACGTGGGAATTTGGTGAGAGTGGGAGTTCGGTGCAGAGGAGGCAGGCGGTGCTGCTTTTGCTTCCAAGACTTGTATTCCTTCGTGTACCCGGTGACTATTTAATTTAATCTACCTTCAACTTAAACTAGATCAAGTAATAAGTCAAAATACTAAAAACTATGGTGCAGAAGTTCCGATCTGTACGAGTCTGTATGCGCTGTGTACTCAGCTGTAGGGACATCAGAAATGCCGGTTTCAGGCATGCACTGCACATGCGCTGGAAACCAGCATTTCCGATCTGTCAAGAAAGTTCTTGATAGATCCTCTGCCTGCCCAGGATAAGGGCCTCTGTGGGTGGAGAGTTCCGCTTTTTGGAGACCCTCTGCCAGCAGAAAACAATTAAATTCTTGCGCCTGGTAAAAGCAAGCATAAGGCCTGCTTTTACCAGGATAAGAGTTGAAAAAAGTTTAAAAACAGTTCCGACTGATTTTTCATTGAAAAATAGTTTAAAGAAAGGTAAGTTTATTTTTAGCCCCGTTAAAAACTTATATTATTTTTTTCCAAAAATAATTTTTTTGTTTAAAATACTTAATTTATTGTAATTTAAAGTCATTTTAAAAGTGTGATGGTTTTTTAAAATTTATTTAAAGTTTTACTATGTTTTGGTGGCGAGCTCTATTAATATATTTGACAGGTCTTCCTGTCAAATGTATGAAGGGAGATTCCCTTCTCTGATTGGCTCTCCATAGCGCACGTGATCCCAGGGACGCTGCGAACCGCCTGTGCCTCTGGGCTACGTGACCCTGCACACTGGCAGTTGGGAGAGGCCCAGGAATGGAACTCTGTGCCTCCCGGGAGCCCTCCGGTCCAAGCGCAGATTTTTCCAGAGCGCCTGCGATCGGAATTTCTGGGCCTATAACTTAAGTTGACTAAATCCAAAAAGTTTAATTAAATAAATAAATACAACACTGTTAGACAGGGATGGCAGTGCAGAAGGTGTGCAATAACTACAGCATGTGATTGTTTGTGGAAAGCATCGCGATTCCGGAGAACCACATCTGCAGTAAGTGTCTGCATCTCGAGGAACATCAGCTCAGAGTTGTTGCGCTGGTCTCCAAGGTACAGATATTGTGGGGCTTCATGGAGTTCGAGAGCTTGCTGGACACTTTGCACCTCCTGTTAGCACTTGTGGGATGTGGTCATGGGATGCCAAGGGGTTAGTGACTGGGCTTGGCGAATTCAGCAACACCCGCGAACTTCCCTGCAGGTTTAGCACTGGCGCTAACACTTACCACCTTGCCCCCTAGTGCCTCGCAGTTTGTGACGTCATAAAGTGCCCAGGCCCCGTTCCCGCCCAGCATCTGAAATTGCCTCCTGCCCCCTCCTGTATTGCCGGGCATCAGCAACGGCAGGAAGAGGAGGCATTGTTACCTCGGCTGGCTGCCTGGGGAACACTAATTAAAGGCAGTGGCATTATTTGCACCAGTCTGATGCCTGCTGAAAGTTTTCCATGCTTTATTGCTGCATGTCAAAGGCCTCCACTCTCTGAGAGTGTTTGGGGCTGTAATGGCAGTCGAACAGGTCGCTTGGCAACACAGAACTGAGCACAAGCATGTTATGTAGCATCATTGGCCCTTCACTTTAAGCGAGGGAAACATCCTCCGATGGCCGTATCTTTGCACTCCACATTGTTCAGCACACTGCTGCTACCGCCCCACACTTTAGCGCCCTAAGAGAATTGGTTAGCGCTTGATTTAGCTCTCCATTTCCCTCTTGGAGCGCTAAAGCTCAATTTCCCGGGAACAGAAAAAGATTATCGCCTGCCGATGCTTATCCGAGATTTCAAAAGTTATCGCCCCAAACGGGGTGCTATGGAATTTCTAGCCTTTTATCCAAGAGGCAGTCACATCCCTTAGGATAAGAGGTGGTACCAATCAGGTCTAACAAAGGAGGGTGTGACTGCGACTCAAGCAGTTAAGGGGACCCCAGGTGCAGTGCTGGAGGAGCCTCGACGTTTGTCCCTTTCCAACAAGTACGAGGGACCTGCGGCCTGTGTGAAAGAAGGAAAATCTGCAGCGTGAATGAGCAAACTGACCATGGCACTGTGGTACATGAGGGCGTTCAAATGGTGGAGTGAAAAGGAATGTGGTGCTGGTAAGGGACAGTATAGCCAGGGGATAGATACAATTCTCTGCAGCCGCGATTGGGAATTCCGAGATTGTGTTGCCTGCCCAGTGCCAGGGATAAGGACTTCTCTACGCAGCTGGTGAAGCACTTGAAGCGGGAGATGGAGGATCCAGTTGTCGTGTTCCATGCAGGAACCAACGACATAGGCAGAACTAGGAATGAGGTTCTGCTGAGAGAGTTTGAGGTGCTAGCATCCAAATTAAAAAGCAGAACCTTAAAGGTTACCTGAGTCACGCACAAATTGGCATAGCCTGAAACAGGTTAGAGGTTTAAATGCGTGGCTCAATGAGTGGTATGGAAGGAAGGGTTTTCGATTCATTGGGCACTCGCACCAGTATTGGGGAAAGAGGGGGCTGTTCCTTTCGGATGGTCCCCAATTAAACCGGGCTGTGATCGATGTTCCAGCGAATTGAACAACTGAGGCTGCAGATAGGGATATAAACTAAAAGGGGGAGGAGTCAGGTGAGGGGAAACATACAAAATCTAAAGAGAACATTCAAGTCGATAGAGCAGTGTAGCCATTTGGATAAAGATAAGCAGAGTGTGACAGCAGGGACAGAGAGTTTAACCATAATAGTGAATCAGTGAATGCAGTCAAATCAGGGGGAAAAGGTAAAAGATTAATATTAAAATGCTTTATCTGAATGCACGAAGCATTTGTAACATGATAGAGGAATTAATGACACAATAGTGATAAATGGGTTTACAAAGCATTGATTGCAGATTAACCAACGTTGGGAACTAAATATTCCAGGGTACTTGATGTTCCAAAAAGACAGACAAAATGGAAAATGAGGGTGTGTAGCACTGATAATAAAGGATGACATATGTACAGTACTGTGGACGGATCTTGGATCAGAAGACCAGGAAGTAGAATCAGTATGGGTGGAAACAAGAAATATCAAGGGACAGAAAACATTGGTGGGAGTAGGTTGTTGGCCCCCCGAAGAGTAGCTTTACCGTTGGACAGAGTATTCATCAAGAAAGAAATGAAGCTCCTAACAAAGGTAATGCAATAATCGTGGGGGACATTAATCTTCAT
Source organism: Somniosus microcephalus (assembly GCF_052327205.1). Classification (NCBI taxonomy): domain Eukaryota; kingdom Metazoa; phylum Chordata; class Chondrichthyes; order Squaliformes; family Somniosidae; genus Somniosus; species Somniosus microcephalus. The sequence continues at coordinate 368,503 of NW_028225263.1, forward strand.
ATAGACTCGACAAATCAAACTGGCAAAAGTAGTTTTGAAGAGGAGTTCATGGCATTCACTCGAGAAAGAGGTTCCGAGAACAATACACCGTGGAACCAACCAGTGAAGAGGTTATTTTAGATCTTGTCTTGTGTAATGAGACAGGGTTAATTAATAATCTCATAGTAAGGGATCCTCTGGTGAAGAGTGACCACAACATAACATAATTTCACATTGAGTTCAAGAATGACGGACTAAAGTCCGAAACAAGAGTCTTAAACTTAAATAAAGCCAATAACAAAGGTACAAGGGGCGAGTTAACAAAGGTAGCTTCAGAAAATTGATTAAAAAATATGACAGTCGATAAGCAATGGTGAACATTTAAAGAAATATTTCATAATTCTCAACGAAAATACATTTCATTAAGATACATAAACATCACGGGAAAAGTGATCCATCCATGACTAACTTAGGAGGATAAGGAAAGTATTAGATTAAAAGAGGTTTATAACGTTGCCATGAAGTGTAGTAAGCCTGAGAATTGGGCGAGTTATAAAAACCAGCAATGTTGGCCAAAACCTTGATAAAGAGGGAGAAAGTACAAACAGATTGTAAGAGCTTCTACAAGTATATAAAAAGGAAGAAATCACAGAAACCCCACAGTGCAGATAGAGGCCATTACGGCCCATCGAGCCTGCACCGACACATATCCCACCCGATCCCCGTAACCCCATGTATTTAATCCCCCTAACACTAAGGGTCAATTTATCACAGCCAATCAACCTAACCCACACATCTTTGGACTGTGGGAGGAAACCGGAGCACCCGGAGGAAACCCATGCAAACACGGGGAGAATGTGCAAACTCCACACAGACAGTCACCCGAGGCCGGATTCGAACCCGGGTCCCTGGCACTGTGAGGCAACAGTGCTAACCACTATGCCACCATGCAAGAGAGTGGCGGAAGTAAGCATAGGTCCCTTAGAGGCTGAGACTGTAGAACGTATAGCGAGGAATCAGGAAATGGCAGTAACGTTAAAAATATTTTGTATCTGTCTTCACCATAACAAACACAAAAAACAGACCAGACATAGTGGGGGGCCAATCGTCTAATGAGAGTGGGGAACTTAAAGTAATCAATATTAGTAAAGAAAAAGTACTGGGTAAATTAATGGGACTAAAATCCGTCAAATCCCCTGTACATAATGGTCCAGATTCTAGGGTCCTCAAAGAGGTGACTGCAGAGATAATGAATGCGTTGGTAGAAATTTTCCAAAATTGCCTACATTCTGGAAGGGTCCCAGTGGATTGAAAGATAGAAAATATAACACCGCTACGCCAGAAAAAAGGGAGAGAGAAAACAAGGAACTACTGACCAGTTAGCCTGACGTCAGTCATTGGGAAGATGCTGGAATCCATTGTTAACGAAGTGGTATCAGGACACTGAGACAATCATAACATGATTGGGCAGAGTGAACATGGTTTCATGAAAGGGAAATCGTGTTTGAAAAATTTATTAGATCCTTTTAAGGACATAATTAGCAGGGTAGATAATCCCTTCGCCTAATTCATTAATTTATATGGAAACTAACTGTGGCACTGCATCAGTAACAGCCTTTCAACCTGAAAATTACCGATTTACTCTCTCTGTTTTCTGTCCTTTAATCAATCTTCTTTGGTAGGAAAAATCTAAAAACAAAATATTTTTTATCTGCTGAGAAAATATTAAATGTTGGCGTTCAGCGGGATTTGGCTTACTTGTACACGAAACAGAGAAATAACATAAGAACGTATGAACATAAGAAACAGGAGCAGGATTAGTCCAGTCGGTCCCAGGAGCCTGCTCCGCCATTCAATAAGAATTGGCTGAAGTAATCTTGGCCTCAACACCACTTTCCCGCTCTCTTCCCATGCCCCTTGACTCCCTTATAGTTCAAATATCTGTCAGTCTCCGCCTTGAATATATTCAATGACTCCAACTCCACAGCTCTCTGGGGTAGAGAATTCCAAAGATTCACGATCCTCTGACAAAATAAATTCCTCCTCATCTCTGTCTTAAATGGGCGACCCCTTATTCTGAAATTATGCCCCCTAGTTCTAGAGACGCCCACTAAGGGAAACATCCTCTCAGCATCCACCCTGTCAATCCCCCTCAGAACCTTATATGTTTCAATAAGATCACCTCTCATTCATCTCAGCTCCAATGAGGATAGGCCCAAGCTGCTCAATCTTTCGTCATACATCAACCCCTTCATCCCAGGAATCAACCGAGTAAAACCTCTCGGCGCTGCCTCCAAATGCAAGTATATCCTTCCTTAAGTATGGATACCAAAACTGTATGCAGTACTCCATTTGCAGTCTCGCCAGTGCCCTGTAAAGTTGCATCTAAACTTCCCTACTCTTATATTCCATACCCCTTGCAATAAAGGCCAACATTCCATTACCCATCCTAATTATTTGCTGTACCTGCATGTTAACTTTTTGTGTTGCATGTCCTGGGACCCCCAGATCCCTTTGTACCGCAGCATTTTGTAGTCTCACACCATTTAAATAATAATTTGCTTCTTCATTCTTCCTTCCAAAGTGGATAACCTTACATTTCCCACATTATACTCCATCTGCCAAATTGTTGCCCACTCACTTAACCTATCTATATCCATTGGTAGACACTTTCTGTCCTCCTCACAACTTGCTAACCAACCTATCTTTGTATCATCAATAACTTTGGCTACAGTACACTCGGACCCTTCATCCAAGTCATTAATATAGATTGTAAACAGCTGAGACCACTGCACTGATCCCTGTGGCACCCCACTAATTACTGACTGCCAACCAGAAAATAACCCATTTATCCCGACTGTCTGTTTTCTATTAGTAGCCAATCCCCAATCCATGCCAATATTTTACCCCCAACCCCGTGCGCTCTTATCTTGTGCAGTAATCTTTTATGTGGCACCTTATCGAATGCCTTCTGGAAATCCAAATACACTAAATCTACTGGTTCCCCTTTATACACCCCGTTTGTTACATCCTAAAAGAGCTCTACCAAATTTGTCAAACACGATTTCCCTTTCATCAAACCATGTAGACTCTGCTTGATTGTCTTATGATATTCTGAATGTCCTGCTGTTACCTCCTTAATAATGTATTCCAGCATTTCCCCAATGCCAGATGTTAGGCTAACTGGCCTATAGTTTCCTGCTTTCTGTATCCCTCCTTTCCTGAACAGTAGCGTTATATTTGCGTTTTTCCAATCCGCTGAGACCTTTCCAGAATCCACAGAATGTTGGTAGATTACAACCAACGCATCCATTATCTCTGCAGCCACATATTTCAAGACCCTAGGATGCAGGCCATCGGATCCAGGGGACTTGTTGGCCTTTAGCCACGTTAGTTTGCCTAGTACTTTTTCTTGTCGATAGAGATTGTTTGAAGTTCCTCCCTCCCTATCGCCACTTGATTATCTATTATTATTGGGATGTCTTTAGTGTCTTCTACCGTGAAGTCCGAGACAAAATAATTATTTATAATCTCATGCTGTACCTGCATGAAAGTTAACAGCATGCAATTAGGAAGGGAGTTTGTAAGGAAGTCTGCTGCAATTGTACAGGGCCATGGCGGGACCACACCTGGAGTACTGTTTGCAGTTTTGTTCTCCGTATGTAAAGATAGATATACTTGCTTTATAGGGGGTGCAACGGAACTTCACTAGATTGATTCCTGGGATGAGAGGATTGTCATATGAGGAGAGATTGAGTAGATTGTGCCTATACTCTCTGGAATTTAGAAGAAGGAACATTGAAACATACAATTTTCTGAGGGGGCTTGAGAGAGTAGATGCTGAGAAGTATTTCCCCTGGCTGGGGTGTCTAAAACTAGGGGCATAGTCTCAGGATGAGGGGTTGGCCATTTAAGACTGAGAGGAGGGGAAATTTCTGGACTCAGAGGATTGTCAATCTTCTGAATTCTCTAGCCCAGAGGACTGTGGATGCTGAGTCGTTGAGTATATTCAAGGCTGAGATCGACAGATTTTTGGAATCAAAGGGAATCAAGCGATATGGGGATCGGGCAGGAAAGTGGTTTTGAAATTGAAGATCAGCCATGATCTTATTGAATGGTGGAGCAGGCTCGAGGTGCCATATGGCCTATTCCTGCTTCTATTTTGCATGTTCTCATGTTATCAAACACTCCCAGGGAAAGAAAAACATGCGTTAGATGCCGTGTGAAGCTCCATCTTCTTGGTCCGATACTGTGTTTCGGGGTCAGGTTCTGTGTCACTGCTGAATATATTTTTCTTGTACTTGCTGATTGCTATGAAACAGTTACATGTGATTACATACAATTTCGTTATTATTAGATCATGTTGTTTTCAATGTGGGGCACTAACCTTAGCAAGGAGATACTCACCTCGGAGAAAGTCAGGCGAAAAATCACCAGCGTGATAAGACGGATAAATGGACTGAGTAGAGAGACCGAGTTAATTTCTACTAAAATATATGGAAATGAGATTCTGTGACGGTTTTTCGAAATGCTCGAGTAATTAAGGAAGTCACAGATAACATAACAGAACTCTTCTCACTAGTAGGGGAATTTAAACTACGGGGCATCATGTTCGGATTCCAGGTACAACCAGTTGATAGCGTTTTCCCTGGAAAATGGGACTGAGTACTTGCTTGAGAAATATTGGTTGTAGGGAATAACAGTCAACATCTGGTAGTGTTAGATAGGGGAGGTAAGACCAGGTGTGGTCTTCGGGTGAAGCAGGGTTAGAGGGCGAAGTTAATCGGGCCAGGGTGGACAGATGTTGTCCAGTTCCCATTTTAAACTGACATATCTTGCTGTTTTTATAAATGGCACTGTGATTTTATATTATTACAACATGATCTCCCGCGTTGTTGCACATAGGGAGTTGAAACGAAGTCACCACATTTTCTACAGTTTGGGAATCAGTTGATTAGAGCAGCGGAATCTGTCTAAATTATGAGCTGCGGAGTCGGGAAATGGAAACCTGGGGTGCTACAGTGCCACCCCCGTCGGAAGGACGGAACGACATCGTGACCTAATTAAAAGTTCATAAGAAGGCATATGGGGTGGGGGACGATTTTCCCCGGATAACTTAGGCGCTAAAGAGCCTCCGAGGTGGCCAGGCTGGGGTCTTAAACTGGAATGCTGGTTTAGCCCGCCTTTAGCGAAAGACGCCATCTTGCTCAAGGAGTTGAAGCTTGCGCTATGAATGGCCGACGGAGGGTCATTAAGCAGCTAATTGACACTTAACTTGCCTGCTGGCGCTCATTAATGAGGCGGCACGACATTCTGGTGGACGGCGCTGGACCTGACGCCCTTTCCTAACAGCGACCAGCTGACTGGGAGTAAACGAGTAGTTGCTGAAGATTTGGAGCGCTGTTTAAATGCACATCGTCTTTTACTGTCCACTTGCTGCTGGAGCTTTGAAGAGGATTATTGAAACACATCGGGAGACTTTCTAGGAAACTTCGTCAAGACTTCACCAACAGTCTATCAACATTTATTCTGGAAATTCTCTGAGGACTTCTCTTATAAACAGTGAGCGCTGTGTTAATCTACCTTATTGGACACCTTCCAGGAGTCACCCGGAGAAAGAAACGGGATCGGATCGGATCAGCCACCCGTTAAATGCAGCGCCTTATATTTGCTGCAAATATGATGAGAGGGGATCTCATTGAAACCTATAAAATTCTGTCAGGTCTGGACAGACTAGATGCTGGAAGGATGTTTCTGATGGCTGGGGAGTCCAGAACCAGGGGTCATAGTCTAAGGATAAGGGGTAAGCCATTTAGGACTGAAATGAGGAGGAATTTCTTCACCCAGAGAGTGGTGAACCTGTGGAATTCTCTGCCACAGAGGGCGGTGGAGGCCAGTTCATTAAATATATTCAAGAAAGAGTTGGATATATTTCTTGAGGCTAAAGGGATCAAGCGATATGGGGAGAAGGCAGGGACAGGGTACTGAAATTGAATGATCAGCCATGATCTCATTGAATGGTGGAGCAGGCTCGAAGGACCGAATGGTCTACTCCTGCTCCTATCTTCTATGTTTCTATGTTTCTATGTTTCAGTGAATGGAGCTGAATATCAGGTGCTGTGGACAACAAGCGCTCGATCCAATACCGCCCGTTCTGCGTCACCACCCGAGATGAATTGCTAGACCAGATGAATTGAAGGTGTTAATGAGCACATGGGTGTATGATATTGTTGCTATCACAGAGACATGGGTGAGGGAGGGGCAGGACTGGCAGCTCAATATTCCGGGTATAGAATCTTCAGGCGAGAGAGAGGGGGGTGTAAAAGAGGAGGGGGTGTCGCAGTATTAATCAAGGAGACAATTACTGCTGTAAGGAGACATGATATCTTAGCAGATTCCTCTAACGAGGCCATATGGGTAGAACTTAAAAACAAAAAGGGGGCAAGCATTTTGCTGGGAGTGTACTATAGGCCCCCAAACTGTCAGGGGGAGATAGAGGAACAGATATGTAGGGAAATCTCAGAGAAGTCTAGAAATAATAGGGTAATAACAGTAGGAAATTTCAACTTGCCCAATATTAACTGGGATAGCCAGAGTGTGAAAGGCTTAAAGGGTATGGAATTCTTAAAGTGCATCCAGGAGAGCTTTTAGAGCCAGCATGTAGAAAGTTCTACAAGAGAGGGGGCGTTACTGGATCTAATTTTAGGGTATGTAACCGGGCAAGTGGTAGAAGTGTCAGTAGGAGAGCATTTTGGTGAAAGTGACCATAATTCGGTGAGATTTAAGGTAGACATGGAAAAGGACAACGATGGACCAGAAATAAAGTTTCTAAATTGGGAGAAGGCCGATTTTAATATGATAAGGCAGGATCTGGCCAAAGTGGACTGGGATCAGCTACTTGTAGGAAAATCCACATCAGAGCAGTGGGAGTCTTTCAGAAAGGAACTAGAGAGAGTACAACGCCAACATGTTCCCATAAAGGTCAAGGGTGGGACGAACAAACCCAGGGAACCTTGGATGTCAGGGATGTACAAGGATGTATTAGGAAAAAAAGGGAGGCTTTTGGCAGATACAAATGACTGAAAAGAGTGGAAGCCCTAGAGGAGTATAGAAAGTGCAGGGTGTACTTAAAAAAGAAATTAGGAGAACGAAGAGGGGGCATGAAAAAACACTGGTGGACAATATAAAGGACAATCCCAAGTTGTTTTATAAGTATATTAAGGGCAAGAGGATAACCAGGGAATGAGTAGGGCCCATTAAGGACCACGGTGGCAATCTGTGTAGAGCCAGAGGATGTAGATGAGATTTTAAATGAATATTTTGCATCTGTGTTCGCTATGGAGAAGGACGATGTAGGCATAGAAATCAAGCAGGAGGATTGTGATATACTTGAACAAATTAGTATTGAGAGGGAGGAGGTACTAGCGGTTTCAGCGGGCTTAAAGTGGATAAATCCCCAGCCCCTGACGGGATGTATCCCAAGCTGCTGATTGAGGCAAGGGAGATTTCAGGGGCCCTGACACAAATTTTCTGAACCTCCCTGTCCACAGGGGAGGTACCAGAGGACTGGAGGACAGCTAACGTAGTACCATTGCCCAAGAAGAGTAGTAGGGATAAACCAGGGAATTACAGGCCAGTGAGCCTAACAGGGAAAATTTTGGAAAAAATTCTGAGGGACAGAATTATTCCCCACTTGGAGAGGCAGGGATTAATCAGGGATAGTCAGCATGGCTTTGTCAGGGGGAGATCATGTCTGAACAATTTGATTGAATTTTTAGAGGGGGTGACTAGGTGTTTGGATGAGGGTGGTGCAGTTGATGTAGTCTACATGAACTTCAGTAAGGCATGTAACAAAGTCCCACTTGGGAGGCTGGTCAAGGAGATAAGAGATCCAGGGCAATTTGGCACATTGGGTCCAAAATTGATTTAGTGGCAGGAGGCAGAGGGTGATGGTCGAATGTTGTTTTTGTGACTGGTAGCCTGTGTCCAGTGGCGTACCACGGGGATCGGTGCTGGGTCCTTTGCTATTTGTGGTGTACATTGATGATTTAGTGATGAATGTAGGAGGTATGATCTGTACGTTCACAGATGACACGAACATTGGTGGAGTGGTAAAGAGTGAGGCAGTAAGCCGCAGGCTACAGGACGATATAGACATTATTGTTAGATGGGCAGAACAGTGGCAAATGGAATTTTACCCTGAAAAGTGTGAAGTGATGCATTTTGGGAGGACTAACAAGGCACGAGAATACACAATGAATGGTAGGACCATAGGAAGGACAGAGGATCAGAGGGACCTTGGTGTGCATGTAGATAGATCCCTGAAGGCAGCAGGGCAGGTAGATAAGGTGGTTCAAAAGGCATATGGGATACTTGCCTTCATTAGCCGAGACATAGCATATAAGAGCAGGGGTTATGATGGAGCTGTACAAAACTTTAGTTAGGCCACAGCTGGAATACACTGTGCATTTCTGGTCGCCACGCTATACGAGGGATGTGATTGCATTGGTGAGGGTGCAGAGGAGATTCACCAGGATATTACCTGGGCTGGGGCGCTTCAGCTATTAAGAGAGACTGGACAGGCTGGGATTGTTTTCCTTAGAGCAGAGCAGGCTGAGGGGGGACCTGATTGAAGTGTACAAAATTATGAGGGGCATAGATAGGGTAGATAGGAAAGAACCTTTCCCCTTAGCAGAGGGTTCAATAGCCAGGGGGCATAAGTTCAAGTTAAGGGGCAGGATGTTTAGAGGAGGTTTGAGGAAAAACTTTTTCACCCAGAGGTTGTTTGGAATCTGGAACTCTGCATGAAAGGGCGGTAGAAGCAGAAACCCTCACAACATTCAAGAAGCATTTAGATGAGCACTTGAAACGCCATAGCATACAAGGCAACGGACCAAGTGCTGGAAAATGGGATTTGAATTGACAGGGCTTGATGGCCGGCACAGACACGATGGACTGAAGGGCCTCTTTCTGTGCTTTATAACTCTATAACTCTATGACTATGACCCATCCACTTATCAATTCTTTTAATCACCTTTAATATCTTAATTAGATAAACCCTTAATATTCTATAATAAACGGAATATAAGACTAGTCTATGCAAACTGTTTTCATAATGTAATCCTATTAGCCCAAGTACCATTCTGTTGAATCTGCGCTGCTCCCCCTCCAAGGCCACTTATCCTGTCCTAAGGTTCGGTGACCAGAGCTGACTGCAGTGCCACAGATTCGGTCTGACCAGGGCTCTGTACAGCTGGAACAGAACTTCCATTCCTTTCAATTATAGCCCCTTTGATAAAAAGGCGACCATTCCACTAACATTTAAATTAGATTTTTGTGCCTGACTACGAACTTTTAGAGCTTTCTCTACTTGGACACCTAAATCTCTCCGTTCATCCACAGTTCCTAATTTCCCATTTTATCAAACACTCTGATCTATCTTTCTGAGGGCCAAAGTGGATGACCTCACACTTCCGCACATTGAACTCCAGCTGACACAGTTTTTCCCATTCAGCCTATTTCTCCATGTCCCTTTGCAACTTTCTGCTCCCACCTACACTATTTACTGTGCCACCTAACTTGGTGTCTTCAACAACCTTTGATATACGGCTCTCTATCCTATCATCTAAGTCATTTATGATTAGTTTGAAAAGCCCCTGTACTGATCTCTTGGGGCACAACTAGCCACATCCTGCCAACCTGTCAGCATATGCATTAACCCTACACTCTGTCTCCTACCTCTGAACCAATTCCCTACCCATGTCAATAGGTTGCCTCCAATTCCATTCACTCTCATTTTTGTTAATAGTCTCTTATAACCTGATCCAATGCCTTCTGGAAGACCACATAAATAATATCCTTGGACACTCCATTATCTACTATGTTAGTTCTATTTAATAAAAATTAACTTGTTTCATTCGAAATGCCTTGCCTTGTACAAATCTATGGTGGCTCTCTCTGACCAGTTCATATCTGTCTAAGTGCCCAATCACTCTGTCCCTAATAACAGATTCTAATAACTTCTCGACAATAGACCTTAGACTAATAGGCATTTATTTCCGATTTTGTCTCCGCTACCCTTCTTCACTAATGGAGTGACGTGGGCATGTACCCAATCCATGGGGCATTTCTGGTTCAGGTGAATTTTGGAAGAACATGGCTAAAACATCTACAATTTCCTCACATACTTCTGTTAATATCCTGCGGGGGAAACCATCAGGAACTGAAGATCTGTCTACCTTTAGTCTCATTATTTTCTCAATGACAAGATTTTGCTTATATTAAATCTGGTAATCAATTCTAATTAATTAAAATCTGGACCTTGGCATTTATAACCCTTAAAAGTTGACAGAAAAGTCTGACATAAAACCTAACAACCTAGCGTAATGTTTTAGTTTTAGGATGTGTTTGCGTTTCTAAATATGTTTCCCGTCCATCTCCAATGACATGAAGCCAACATTGATTCACAAATGCAACCATTGCACAGCATTGTTTGCAACTATTGTTAGCGGCCTGCATTGATCCACCTATTGAACTAATGGCACCCACACAGGGCAAAGACCACGGCTCCCAGCGTTTGTTAGCGGCCCTCATTGCTCCACCTATTGAACTAATGGAATCCACACAGAGCAAGGACCACGGATCCCAGCCTATTGTTAGCAGCCCACATTGCTGCACCTATTGTACTAATGGAATCCACACAGTGCAACGACCATGGATCCTAGCAGACGGTAAGTGGTCAGCTGGGTGCTTCCTGTAAACGAGATCACAGGATCTTTCTCTGCGGCATTTTATGGGCACAGTTCGTGTAAATGGAGCGCCATCAACATAAGCACGGATAACGCAGAAGCAGATTGTCTTGTTTTATTAACATTTTAAAATGTTGCTAAACTGTTTAGTGCAATACCTGTGCAGCTGCCTATTTTATAACAAGTTGCTGCACAAAGTACAAAATGTTGCAAATATATTTAAATTAACATCAAATTAGTAAGCATTTCAGGGATATTTTATACATTTTGTTTAGTATTTCAGGCAGCAGGTGGACAGTTTTCATTTCTTCTCGAAATTTTACAATAATTTAGCAATTAGAGTGATGGGAAATTTCACTGCAGTCTTCAACTCCTCTCTGAATTTAGTCTGAGTCACGGCATAAATACAAGTGTTTGTGCAAGAACTCAACAGTTGAAGCATGAATCCTATTTCTTGTAGGACATCCGAAGTACTAATAGTCGAATTATTATACATTGCCTTTATGCGCAAGTAGATTGAATTCACCAAAAACATCACCCATAAAAGGATAAAATTTGCGGATATAACAAACAGTAAAATGATGGATTTCCTTCGCTTCTCCATCTCTGGATCGCTGGGACTCTCCCCACTGCTGTCGGCCCGGAGTCTCCTGCGTGCTCTGCTGGCCACTAAAATGTGTCTAACGGTTAAAGCATTGAGCAGCAGAATCAAAACAAAAGGAACAAATGGGGTTAAAATAAAATGAAGAGATTCTATTGCCGCCCATACCCGTGAAAAGAAAACACTGTCTAATATATTGCAAAACCAAGGTATGTTAACCAGTAAATAGTCACTTGTGTACATAAAGTACCAAAAAATGTTTTGCAAACAAAACAGCACAGTCACTGTTCCTAGAACCACAGCCGCGGTTTTCTCGGTGCAATATTTTGTTTTCAGCTTTTGGCAACAAATGGCCACAAATCTATCAAAGGTGAAAGCGACTGTGAACCAGACAGAACAGTCTGTGACTGCGTACAGCAGGACGGCGTGGATATTACACACTTTAATGTTCTGCACAAAAAGGAATTGTGCAGCGTGAGCAATGGGAATCTGTCTTAGTATCACGTCAATTATAATGACCAGAAGATCCGCCGTTGCCATGGATACCAGGTAACGAGTGACACATTTGGAGAGACCGCACCTTCCTCGAGACAGGATCACAATCGTCACCAAGTTCACTGTAAGGAAGTTTATAAAACAGAAATTATACATCAGGCTCCAACAGAAGCAGCAACCCGGTGGAGTTCGGTCTGAAATTAGAAGTGTTACTCGTACATCCAGGTATAGAGACTGATTATTTTAACTGTGACAGGGCTTTCTGCTGGAGGCAGGTTTTACAATAAAAGCAGAAACAAGATGTGAAATAAAAAATTGAAAGAATAAAATTAAACACAATGAATAAAAGGATCTACAGAAAATTAAATGAAAAACCATTCCTGTGAGGGAGATTACTGGTGGATCTTGTCGATAACAACACCCTGTTGTAGCTGGAGGCAAAAATGACCTACAATTCCCAGGTTTGGACGAAAGCCTGTGCGGAATTGGCCGTTCACTACTACAGGTGTCCCAGTGCTGTAGGATCCGGGTGGGAAATGGGGCAAGGATGTTCATTCTGATCATTGGCAACCAACACCGACTGGAAGGTGAACAGGTGTGGCACTGAGATGAGAACAGCTTTAATGGGGTTCTGATACCTACTATGGACTCTGTCTATGGTCTCTTGGTGAAGGCGTTTGTACCCTCGTAGCCCTGGGCCCAAAGGTTCAGCACTTTCAGAACAGGGGAGAGAAAAGAGGGAGGCAAAATAACAAAAACACACACGCAGTAGATGGGAAGACATTATATTATCAGGGAGTTCCCGGGACTAGAAGGTGGAGATGAACAAGGAGCGAGATGAATGAGGCGGTCTCCTCCAGCAAGACTGCGGGTGAGCAGTAGTAGAAAAAAGCAGAGCAGAGCATATGTAGGTCTTAGGTGACGATATTGGACCTGCGCTTGGAACAGAGGAAGTGGAGGGAGAGGAAAGAAAATATATTATATATAAATCAGTATTACAAATAATTGTATTAAAAACTCAGTCATTGGATTCATTCAGAGTCAGTTTGGCTCGTGTTGAGTGTGAAGCTCATGGGTTCAAGACCCATTCCTGGGCTTCAGCGGGTTAGCACTGCTCAGAGGTGCCCTCCTTCCCGGGATTGCCTTGGCCCGCTCTTCTCATTCATGGGATGTTATAGTTGGGACTATTTCAGGAAGAACATGGAGCTCTCGGTGTCATTGCCAACATTCCCGCACCAGACAACATCAACCAAACTAGTTACCAGCTGCTGTGTGAAAAATTGCGGCTGATTTTTCTCCAAGTTCTCTCAACTTCATGTGTGTAAATCTCAAAAACATATTATTTTTCATGCAAATAATATAAAACGTGGTGTAAATCTAATGCTTTATTTTAATTTAAAATTATTACTTTCAGTTCATATATATATTGCAATTAATTTACAGCGGATTTCCCAATACTTTACCAATATACTTCCTTAGAGTGAATTACAACGAAACAAATAATCGCTTATTAATGTGAATTGTGCGGGTTTCCAATTGATTATGGAAAGGACACAGGAGATTATCCAAAGTCAGGTTACGCCTCACTGAGAGACTCCCTGAACTGTGCAAGACCCGCATGGCTTTACACTGATGTGTCAGAGTAATGATTAATATTAAGTTTTTGGAAATACGATTAATTGACTATATTACTGGAACAAATGTAACAAACTTGTAATCCTGTCTTAAACATCCTCAACCAATGGGAGGAGTGTGGAGTAGGCGATGGTGGAAAGTCAGATAGTGAAGTGGAGCTGCCGATTTTTCTCAAACGTTTCTGTGTATTTCTGGACTCTCTGTCAGATCGCTACTGCTCTACCTATTGAACTGTATGCAGAATACTGAATATAAAATCTTCCTGAAAACACATTTCTGATCTAATGGAAATGCACAGTTCCGGCATCAGGCTGCTGTTAAAGAATCAAACTACAATAAACTCGCAAACTTTGTTAAACACATGGCAGGAGTGAGGCCGCATTGTCCATTAAACTCAGACCAGTGAACAGGCGACTGTGTAACAAACACATCAAGACAGACACCTTCCAATACCGCACACCAAGAGGGATACATGGGACACAACCAACAGCGGGGAAATTATCTAAATCACAACAACAGTTACAATCAAACAGATATGGTCCAGAGAATTACTACCTGCAGAGAAGAGTAGACATTACTGTTGGTGATGAAGTGGAAAACCCTTAACGCTTCCATGTAGCATTTCTTGGCTCACTGTTTGAAGAGAGGAGTTAACTGATTTCAGATCAGTGGGTGGGAACCAGGGTAAAATATGTAACAGCAACAGATATTTCAGGCACGCTAAGCTTTCATGTCCCTTCATCATAAACAACATTACTGAACCAACAGTTACTTCCCAGGAACATGTCGTGATCGGGAACGCCGCCCCACCTGAATAGATGGTGGAAATGATATTGTAAATAATTTTAAACGTGTGTTTGGCACCAACTTGAGGATGAGGAATTACAGGATTACTGGTAAAAAGTGGGAATCTGGGACTGAGCATGACTGCTCTTTAACAGAGACAGGTACAGGTGCGAGGGGCTGAATGGCCTCCTTCTGTACTGCCAGTTTCTATGATTCTATGAACATCAGCGACCTGAGACGGTGGCAGGAAATGGGAGTCACAGGAACAGTAACACAGTTAAAATGGTGCACGGAGTTAATATTTGGACATACCAGGAACATCGATTATCCGAGTCTGGGGAAGATAATGGGAAACACAGAACAACAGTAATATATTTAAACATGCTTCACGATGTTAATAGTTGGACTTACTGGGAACACCAGCGGCAGCGATGATGGGGTAGTAAATCTTTTGTACTTCCCAGATTGCCCACAGCACCGGAAGAGTTAGTGGGAAATCCCGAAACATGGTTCCACATTTGGCGGGAAATCAGTGCTCGGGGCACCGCTCCCACGGAATGAATGGAATAGAGAATTCAAAAGAGCAACTCATTTATATTAGAGTATAAACTCCAGAGAGACGAGCAGATTCCCTGGGAACTGACATTAATTACAGTCGTTAAACAAACAGATCAAGTTAACCATTTCAGCCCCAACAATTCTAACATTTCAAAATACAATTAAACAGGCATTGCACCAATGGAAAGTGACACCCTTCAACGATCAGAACTTTTTGAAAAAGATTGGATAGAAAACAAACATGACCCCGACAGTCTGAGAGCAGGGACATGAAGTGTGTGCGGATTAATTGGCAGAGTGCAAATTGTGTATGCCTTTAAATTACACTAGAGTCTGTCTCTGTTTAAATTACACTAGACCCTGACTCTGTTTAAATTACACTAGACTCTGTCTCTGTTTATATTACACTAGACCCTGTCTCTGTTTATATTACACTAGACCCTGTCTCTGTTTATATTACACTGGACCCTGTCACTGTTGAAATTACTCTATACTCTGTCTCTCTTTATATTACACTAGACCCTGTCTCTGTTTATATTACAGTAGACCCTGTCGCTGTTTATATTACACTAGACCCTGTCTCTGTTTATATTACACTAGACCCTCTCCCTGTGTATATTATACTTGGCCTTGTCTTAGTTATCTTTGCACTAGACACTGTCCCTGTTTGTATTACCCTAGACCCTTCCTCAATTATTACTGCACTAGACCATGTTGTTGTGTATATTACATTAGACCGTGGCTCGGTTTATTACATTAGCTCCAGTCTCATTATTATGCCAGAAAATCTTGCCTCTGTTTATATTACGCTAGACCGCGACTCTGTTTATATTATACTGGACCATGTCTCATTTATTGCTGCTCTAAAGGAATTTCCAGGCCCTGGAGTAATGAGAGCATTTTTAGGCCTTTTTGCCCTCACAGGTTACATTCGCACCTTTAGATTTGTATTGTTAGCAAACCTATATATATTGCACTCGGTCCCTTCATCTAAGTCACTAATATAGATTGTAAATAGCTGAGGCCTCAGCATTGATTCTAACGGCACCCCGCTATTAACAGCCCGCCAATCTGAAAATGAACCGTTTATTCTTACTTTCCATTTTCTGTCCTTTAATCAGGCTTCTATTCTTGCTAATATATTACCCATAACCCAAGTGCCCTTATGTTGTGCAACAACCTTTCGTGTGGCACCTTATCAGAGGCCTTTTGGAAATCGAAATAAACTAAATCCACTGGCTCCTCTTTATCCACCCTACTGGTTACATCCTCAAAAACGCTAATAGATTTGTCAAACACGATTTCACTTTCAGGCTATGTGGCCTGTGGATCTCTCTTTTTGGTCTCCCTCCTTTTTTGAATAGCAGTGTTACATTTGCACGACTGCCCCAGTCGAATTTCTAGGCCAAAATATTTGTTCAAACTCGCTGCCATTTCCATCTTCACCATTATAACTGCTGCAGTCTCAGACTCCACGTTTACTTTTGCTACTCTCTTTCTTTTTACATACTTGTTGAAGCTCTTACAAACTGTTTTTATATTTTTGCTGGTTTGCTCTCAAATTTGATTTTCTCCCTCTTTATCGATTTTTGGTCATCTTTTGATGGTTTATAAAACTCTCCCAAACCTCAGGCCCACTACTCTTCTTAGCAATATTATCAGCCTCTTTATTAACCCACAACTATCCGTAACATCTTTAGTTAGCCACGGATGGATCATTCATCCAGTGGATATTAATTTCTCACTGGAATATGCATTTGTTCAGAAATATGACATATTTGTTTAAATGTTCACCATTGATCATCTACCATCATAACTTTTAATGTAATTTTCCTCTCTACTTTAGCCAACAGGCCCCTCATACCTTTCTAATTGGTTCATTTAAGATTAGGTTTCTAGTTTCGTGCTTAGGTGCGTCACTCCCAAACTCCATGTAACATCCTATCATATTATGATCGCTCTTCCCCAGAATATCCCTTACTATGTGAATACTGATTACCACTCTCTCATGACACAAAACAAGATCTGAAATAACCTCTTCCTTGGTTGGTTCAACGATGTATTGTTCCAAGAAACAGTCTCGAGTGGATTCCATCCTTGGGGGGCCTATAAACTACTCCGTCCAGTGTTTTTTGCCTTTGTTATTTCTGATCGCCGCCCATACTGGTTCTAATTCCAGATCTTCCGAGCTAAGAGGCTTCCTCGCTATAGTCCTCATGTCATCCTTTATTAACAATGCTACCCACCCTCTTTTTCCATTCTGCCCATTTATTCGAAATATTAAATGTGCTGGTGTGGGAACGTGGGTTCCTAACTAAAAGACTGAGTTCTACTCAGGCGATCAAACAAAACAAACTTTAATGAAACAAACAGGTTTTAACAAGAAACTGCAGGATAACATCGAATGTAGGTCTGCTCTCTTTGGAGGCTCCACGGGGACTGCCCCTGCAGTCCAGTGGCTGACGTCATGACGTCATCACGTCTTCCCGCTAGTGGTGAATCACGTGATGAATGGCGTGACGTCATCGTGTTTTAGCCACGCTGTTAAAGTAACCACGCTCTGTACAGTTAAACAGCATAAATAAAGATACAGACTCAGGCTGTAGCTAATATGTTGTTAAAGGAACTATATACAAACGATCTGAGTCCTTTGGTGGCTCCGCCACATGCGCCCCCCCAGAATTGTCTTTAACAGCAAAAGTGAGGCATCGAGGAGGGCTGACAAGTCTGTCTGAGCGACTTCTGTAACCCTGCAGAGGAAGCTGATGGACAGTGGTCGAACTGGCAGGCGGTTGTGGTTGAGCTGGCGCAGTGAGTGTGGTCGAGCTGGCGGGTGGCTGTGGTTGCTCTGGCACAGTGACTGCGGGCGGTCGGCCACTTTTAGGTGGTTGAGCAATTACGACTGGGTGGTCCAGGTCCAAGTGAGCCGGCTTCAACCGGTCCACCGAAATGTGATCCGGCTTTCCTCCAATGTCAACCAAAAAGAATTTGTCTCCTGATTCGATTATGCAGAAAGGACCAGTGTAAGGGGGTTTGAGCGGATCCTAGTGAACGTCGTGGCGGATAAATATGTGCTCGGCGTTCTTCAGCTCCTCTGACATGTGGGGGCTCGGAAGGCCGTGATTTGATGTAGGCACCGGAGGAAAGCATCTGGCCGCTTCCTGGTGGCTGACAAGTTGTTGGGAGGCGGACCATGGCTCTGTGGGAGAAGGGAGGAAAACCGCTGGTACTCGGAGCAGCTGGCCACAAACGAGTTCTGCCGAGGACGATTGTAGGTCCTCTTTGGGTGCTGTACAAAGACCCAAAAGTACCCATGGGAGTCTGTCCACCCATGTCGCACCTTGAAGACTGGCCCGTAGGGCGGCTTTTAGTAACCTGTGGAATCACTCGCACAGGCCATTTGCCTGTGGATGATAGGCAGTGGTGCAATGAAGTTTGGTGCCAAGCCCCTGAGCTACAGCGTTCCAGAGCTCCGAGGAAAATTGTGGCCCACGATCGGAGGAGATGTCCGCCGGTACCCCGAAACGAGAAACCCAACAGGAGATGAAAGCTCTAGCGATGTCTGCTGAAGTGGTGGAAACCAAAGGTATTGCCTCTGGCCACCTATTGGTGCGGTCCACCATGGTGAGAAGATGCATATAACCACGGGAAGGAGGAAGTGGCCCCACAATGTCCACATGCACGTGGTCGAAACGATGCTCCGGAACAGCGAACGTAGCCACTGGAGCTTTTACATGACGCTGGACCTTGGCCTTCTAGCAGACCACACAGGTGTTGGCCCAGTCGTGGAGATCAAGGTGCATACCATTCCAGACGAACTTCGCCGACATTAGCCATTGTGAAGCCTTCATATCAGGGTGTGACAACCCGTGTATGGCGTCAAACACCTTCCGGCGCCAGGCGACTGGCACGATAGGTTGGGGAACGCCCATGGAGATGTCGCAAAGGAGCGTGGTGCCTGCAGCCTGGAAACTGACGTCGGTCGCCTGTAAATTAGAGGGGATGGTTCTGTATGATTGGGCCTCTGGGTCCGAGGCCTGATCTGCAGCCATGAGGGCGTAGTCAATCCCAAGGTGAACCGCATGGACCATCGCATGGGACAGGCAATCCACTACCAGGTTGTCTCTACTAGACACATTTTGAATGTCCGTGGTAATTTCAGAAATAAATGTCAGGTTTCATTGCTGATGAGCTGACTACAGTTCGGCGGTCTTGACCGTTAGAGGCTTGTGGTCGACAAAAGCCGTGAAGGGGCGTCCTTCTAATCAGAACCTGAAATGTCAAATGACTAGAAAAAGGGCGCAACTCCTGATCGAAAGTGCTGTAATTTCTTTCATTTTTCCATAGTTGACAGCTGAAAAACACCAGCGGTTGCCACATGCCATTCACCCACTGCTCCTGCACTGCACTGATGGCATAGTCTGATGCATCTGTGGTAAGGGCGATGATGGCACCTGGAAGTGTCTGTGCCAGCATGGTTGCATTGGCCAAGGCGCTCTTTGTTTTGACAAATGCCTGGTCCATCTCGGCTGTCCAACTGATTCAATCCTTACCGGACTTGCCCTTGACGGCCCTGTACAAAGGCTGCATAAGCTGAGCCGCCTTAGGGACGAATCGGTGATAGAAATTGACCATCCCCAGGAACTCTTGCAGGGCCTTGATGGTTGGCGGGCACGGGAAAGAGGTAACAGCTTCCACCTTCATCAGTAAGGGGGCGGCGCCGTCTGATGTTATGTGGTGTCCCAAGAAATCGATCCGCTGCAGTCCGAACTGGCACTTGGCCAGGTTGATGCTCAAACCATGCTGACTGAGGCGTGTAAAGAGGGTATGCAAATGGCAGATGTGCTCTTCCTTGCTAGCGCTGGTGATGAGAATGTCATCGAGGTAGACGAAAATGAAGTTTAGGTCTCGGAGCACGGAGTCCATCAAGCGCTGGAAAGACTGTGCTGCATTCTTCAAGCCAAACAGCATGTGCAGAAACTCAAAAAGGCCGAAAGAGGTGATGACTGCGGTTTTCACAACGCCTTGCGGGTGCATGGGAACCTGGTGACACCCCGGACGAGGTCGACATTTGAAAAGATAGAATTTCCCGCCAAATGGGCTGAGAAATCCTGAATATGCGGGATCGGGTACTGAACAGGAGTCGTGGCATCATTCAGGCGTCGGTAGTCACTGCATGGCCGCCAGCCGCTGCCCGGTTTCTGAACAATGTGGAGAGGCGAAGGCCAGGGACTATTCGACTGGCGAATAATCCCCAGCTGCTCCATTGTGTTGAACTCCACTTTCACAGCCACGAGCTTGCTGGGTTCAAGCCTTCTAGCCCGTGCATAAACCGGGGAGCCAGTAGTGGTGATATGATGTTCAACACCATGCTTCGTGGCCGAGGAGGAGAAAGTGGGCCTGGTCAGCTCCGGGAACTCTCCGAGGAGCCGAGTGAAGTCATCCGGAGATGGGAACATGCAGACGATAGAGCGCAATATGGTAGTACCGTGGTGGCACGGAATCGAGTGGAAGGTGGCCGTGTTGTTTAACCGGCGGTGCTGGACATCGACGAGGAGGCCGTTGGCACATAGAAAATCCGCCCCTAGAATGGCCTGCGAGACTGTGGCCATGGCGAAATCCCAATGGAAGCGCTGACCACTGAAACACACTTGGACCCACCACTTTCGTAAAGTTTGAATGGCTGCGCCATTAGCCACCACGAGGGAAAAGCCGTGGTCCCCAGCTTGCATATCGAGATTCGACGCAGGTAGGATGCTACACTGCGCCCCGGTGTCACAAAGGAAACTTCGACCCGAAAGGGAATCGGTGATGTAAAGAAGTTTCCCCGAAGATCCAATGGCCATCGCAGCCGCAGAGCGCCCGTCAGACCCAGTCCTCCTTCGCCAGGAATGCTGCAGGAGTTTTGTTTTATTTTTGGGTGAAAAGCTGCAGGGAGAGCGGCAGCATCATGCTTTCGCGCCAAAACGGGCGTGGTAGGAGCACCAGCCCGCTGCAAGAGGAGCTGGAGCTGTGTCTGTGGGGGATGGGCATCCCGTGGCAGCGCAGCATGCTGGGTTATTGTGGAAATCTTCTCTGCTTCGGCAGCAAGCTCAGCGCAGTCCATGCCCTCGGACCTGGCTAGGGCAGCCTGTACTGCTCCGGCAGTTGGCAGAGGAATAGCTCCCGGAAGAGGAAGCATTCTTGTTTGCCACCTAAGAGCGTGAGCATCTGGCTCATGAGCTCGGATGGTTTGGAGTCCCTGAGGCCGGGCATAGCGAGGAGCCAGCGAACGCGTTCTGACGTCGATAGCCCAAAGACTTGAAGCAACCGTGCCTTTAATGTATCATACTTGCAGTCAGTAGGAGGACTACCGAGGAGGATGATGATCCACGAGGCAGTGGCGCTATCGAGGGTGGAGACCATGTAGTAATAACGGGTCTGATCCGCGATGATGTTCCTGATGGCGATTTGGGCTTCAGCCTGGAGAAAGCACGCGGCTGGTTGTTGCTCCCAGAACTGTGGCAGTTTTAGAGTCACGGCATTCGTTTCCATGCTGAAGATCATCCGCGAAAACCGTTCACGAAAGTCGGGGTCACCAATGTAGGAATGTTGGTTCCTAACTAAAAGACTGAGTTCTACTCAGGCAATCAAACAAAACGAACTTTAATGAAACAAACAGTTTTTAACAAGAAACTGCAGGATAACATCGAATGTAGGTCTGCTCTCTTTGGAGGCTCCACGAGGGATGGCCCTCAAGTCCCGTGACTGACGTCATGACGTCATCGCATTTTCCTGCCAGTGGGGAATCACGTGATGAACGGCGTGACGTCATCACGTTTTAACCACGCTGTTAAAGTAACCACGCTCTGTACAGTTAAACAGCATAAATAAAGATACAGACTCAGGCTGCAGCTAACATGTTGTTAAAGGAATTATATACAAACGATCTGATTCCTTTGGTGGCTCCGCGACACTGGAATATTTAGATCCATCCTTGGTTACCTTGCAACCACATCTATGCAATGGCTATTAGATCAAACGCATTTATCTCTATTTGTACCATAACTGCCTCTATTTTGTTGTAAATGCTTCATGCATTCAGATAAAGAGCCTTAATTTTAATGGTTTACCATTTTCCCTGATTAGACCTTATTTTTGGATGCACTATTTCCGTTAACCTTTCTGTCCCTTCCCGTCTCCCTCTGCCTATCTTTACTCAAATCGTTAGACTACTCTATGGCTTTGAATATATCTTGAGATTCATACATTTCCCCTCACATGAACCCTCAACCCCTCTTTCGATTAAAGCTCTTTTTACAGCCCTAGTTATTTAATTCACCAGGACAATAATCCCAGTCTGGTTTACGTGGAGCTTCATCCAACGGGACAGCTTCCTCCTTTCCATTAATGATACTAATGCCCCATGAATCGTAGCGACTGTCTCGCACACCACACTTTGAGTCACGCATTTAACTTTCTGATGTGATTGATCCTATGCCAAGTTGCGAGTGCCTCAGGGAGTAATCCAGAGATTATTACCTTTGAGGTTGTGCTGAGTAATTTGGACCCCAGCTCGTCAAACTCGCTCAGCAGACCCTCATTCCTAGTTCTAAGTATGTCATCAGTTCCTACATGAGCCACGACTACTGGATCCTCCCCCTCATGCTCCAAGTTATTTTCTAGCTGCGAGGGAATATCCTTAGCCATGGCACTGGGCAGGCAACACAGCCTTCGGGGCAGTGATGTATTTATCCCCCTGACTATATTAACACCTAACACTACCTTCATATTCCCCCCACTTGAATGGTTTCCTGTACCATAGTGCCGTGATCAAATTGTCCATTCCATCTGCATTCTTTGTTCTCAGTCATACAGGCAGGAAGTATCTCTTATCTGTTAACAAGGTCCAAGGCTGAGGCACCTATATCACTACATCCTGTGTAGCCACAGTTGCCTGACTCGCAGTCTCATCCTCCTGTTCCTGACCACTAACCAAACCTAAATAACAACCTGACCAAGGTGGTGTCACTGACTCATGGATCGAATTGCCTAGGCAAGTCTCCCACGCCCTGATGCATTGTAATGCCTGCAGCTCGGACTACAGCTCAACAAATCTGAGCCAAAGTTCCCCGAGTTGCAGACATTTACTGCAGATGTGGCTTCCCGGGATCTCAAATGTCTCCTCCAATCCCACAGGCTGCAGTTGCGACATACCACCAGCTCTGCCATCGCAATCTAACCTTGTTTTATAGATTTAATTGGTTAAGCTTTTTATTCACTCAAAGTTTTTAGTTGTACTAACTAATTAGTAAATCTAGTTTAATTTATTGATTTAATAAAGTTATCGTTATACATTCCAAGTTCTTAGTTTAAATTCACTTCCCGAGATTTTAAAGCAAAAAACGGTAATACACACCATCCAAGCACGGAGCTGCTGTCTTGTGAAGTCTCTCCTTTGCTCCCCGCCACTCTCGGTCGCTGGCTCCGCTCTCGCTGTGCTGACATTTGGGCCTTTTAAAGCCTCCCTCCCCGGCTGCAGGTTGGTCCCAGGCTATTTCCCCTAAGGTTTCACTGAGGGTGCTGGGGTCTGAGTGGCCCGTCCGCCCGTGGGCTGTCAACTGAAAGAGCGACCTTCCCCGAGCCGCCCCCTTTGGGTAAACACATGAAACTCGAATCTGGCGATCGGCAGCTTCATAAACCCGCCCCAGGCCGCGCCAGAGGACTCAGCGGGTCTAAAAATGAGCAGGAATCCAGCGGGACTGATCTCCGCGGAGACCCCACCTCTACCGTTCCTGTTAGTCACTGAATCCAGGCGCTGAAAGACAGAAACAGGCCTCACTGTGTGTGTCTCACGGAGATGAGGGGATTGAGCAGAACACCAGACCAACACGTTGTGATTTTGCACAAACTTCTCCTCATTTAATGAATTTAACAATTACAGTAAAGGCATATTTCACCACATTCTTCAAATCCTCTCTGAATTTAGTCTGGGTCACGGCATAAATACACGTGTTGGTGCAGCAACTCAGGAGCTGAATCCCCAGGGCCTGATAATCTATATCCCAGAGTACTTCAGGAAGTGGCCCTAGAAATAGTAGATGCATTGCCGGTCATCTTCCAGAACTCGATTGACTCTGGAACAGTACCCATAGATTGGAGGGTAGCTAATGTTACCCCACTATTCAAAAAAAGATGTAGAGACAAAGCGGGGAATTATAGACCGGTAAGCCTGACTTCGGTCATGGGGAAATGCTAGAGTCTATTATAAAGGATGTAATAGCTGAGCACTTGGAAAACAGTGACCGGATTGGACAACGTCAACATGGATTTACAAAAGGTAAATCATGCTTGACTAATCTACTGGAATTTTTTGAGGATGTAACTGTTAAAATAGATAAGGGTGAACCAGTGGATGTGGTGTATTTGGACTTTCGGAAGACTTTTGATAAGGTCCCACATAAGAGATTACGTGCAAAATTAAGGCACATTGGATTGGGGGCAAGGTATTGACTTGGATAGAGAACTGGTTGGCGGACAGAAAGCAAAGAGTTGGAATAAACGGGTCGTTTTCCAAGTGGCAGGCAGTGACTAGTGGGATACTGCAAGGATCGGTCCTAGGACCCCAGCTGTTCACAATACATATTAATGATCTGGACGAGGGAATTGGATGTAATAGCTCCAAATTTGCAGATGACACAAAGCTGGGTGGGAGGGTATGCTGTGAGGAGGATGTCGTGAAACTGCAGTACGATTTGGACAGTTTGGGTGATTGGGCAGAAACATGGCAAATGCACAATAATGCGGATAAATATGAGGTTATCCACTTTGATGGCAAAAACAGGAAGGCAGATTATTATTTGAATGGCAATAGATTGGGAGAAGGGGAAGTGCAAAGAGACCTGGGTGTTCTTGTGCACCAGTCGCTGAAGGTAAGCATGCAGGTGCAGCAGGCGGTTAAGAAGGCAAATGGTATGTTGGCCTTCGTAGCAAGAGGGTTCGAGTACAGGAACAAGGATGTCTTGCTACAGCTGTACAGGGCCTTGGTGAGACCGCACCTTGAGTATTGTGTGCAGTTTTAGTCACCTTACCTGAGGAAGGACGTTCTTGCCATGGAAGGAGTGCAGCGAAGATTCACCAGGCTGATACCTGGGAAGGCAGGAATGACGTATGAGGAGAGATTGTGTCGATTGGGCTTATACTCACTGGAGTTTAGAAGATTGAGAGGGGATTTCATCGAAACCTATAAAATTCTGTCAGGCCTGGACATACTAGATGCAGGAAGGATGTTTCTGATGGCCGGGGAGTCCAGAACCAGGGGTCACAGTCTAAGGATAAGGGGTAACCCATTTAGGACTGAAATGAGGAGGAATTTCTTCACCCAGAGAGTGGTGAACCTATGGAATTCTCTGCCACAGAGGGCGGTGGGGACCAGTTCATTAAATATATTCAAGAAAGAGTTGGATATATTTCTTAAGGCTAAAGGGATCAAGGGATATGGGGAGAAGGCAGGGACAGGGTACTGAATTTGAATGATCAGCCATGATCTCATTGAATGGCGGAGCAAGCTCGAAGGGCCGAATGGCCAAATCCTGCTCCTATCTTCTATGTTTCTATGTTTCTATGTTTAAATATCAGTTTTTTTATTTTTATTCATTAATGGGATGTGGGCGTCGCTGGCTGGCTAGCCCTGCATTAAGTGCCCATCCCTAATTGCCCTTGAGAAGATGGTGGTGAGCCACCTTCTTGAACCGCTGCAGTCTATATGGCGTAGGTACACCCGCAATGCTGTTAGGAAGGGAGTTCCAGGATTTTGGCCCAGCGACAGTGAAGGAACGGCGATAAAGTTCCAAATCAGGCTGGTGTGTGGCTTGGAGGGGAACTTGTATGTGGTGATGTTCCCATGAGTCTGCTGCCCTTGTCCTTCTAAGTGGTAGAGGTCACGGGTTTGGAAGGTGCTGTTGATGGAGCTTTGGCGAGTTCCTGCAGTGCATCTTGTAGATGGTACACACTGCAGCCACAGTGCGCTGGTGGTGGAGGGAGTGAATGTTGAAGGTGGTGGATGGAGTGCCAATCAAGCAGGCTGCTTTATCCTGAATGGTGTCGAGCTTCTTGAGTGTTGTTGGAGCTGCACTCATCCAGTCAAGTGACGAGTATTCCATCACACTCCTGACTTGTGCCTTGTAGATGGTGGAAAGGCTTTGGGGAGTCAGGAGGTGAGACACTCGCCGCAGAATTCCCAGCCTCTGGCCTGCTGTTGTAGCCACAGTATTTATATGGCTGGTCCAGTTCAGTTTCTGATCAATGCTAACCCCCAGGATGTTGATAGTGGGGGATTCAGCGATGGTAATGCCATTGAATATCAAGGTGAGATGATTAGAGTCTCGCTTGTTGGAGATGGTCATTGCCTGGCACTTGTGTGGTGCGAATGTTACTTGCCACTTTCAGCCCAAGTCTGAATGTTGTCCAGGTCTTGCTGCATATCGACACGGACTGCGTCAGTATCTGGCGAGCCTCGAATGGTGCTGAACAGTGTGCAATCGTCGGCGAACATCCCCACTTCTGACCTTATGATGGAGGGAAGGACATTGATGAAACAGCTGAAGTTCCTGTAAATATTGAGTTAGAGCGCCAGGAAGCAAATTGAACACATACAATCGTCTCCACACAGAAAACAACAGGAACACTGCCCATAAGGATAAAGTTCCCAGATATAACCAACAGTAAAATGATGGATTTTCTTTGCTTCTCCATCTCTGGGTCACTGGGACATTCCCCCCTGCTGTGGGCTCGGAGTCTCCTCCGGACTCTGCTCTACATGTCTGACGGTTAACGCATTGAGCAGCAGAATCAGAACAAATGGAATAAATGGGGTTAAAATATAATGAAGGATTTAAATTACTGTCCACACCTGTGAATAAGCAACATACCTTGTTACATAACAGAACCAACGAGAATTAGAAATCCAAAATTGACCTCCATACATAAAGTTTCAGAAAGTGTTCTTTACACAGAACAGCACACTCACTCTTCCTAGCACCACAGCCGCCGTTTTCTCATTGCAATATTTTATTTTCAGCTTCTGGCAACAAATGACCAGAAATTGATCAAAGGTGAAAGTGACCGTGAACCAGAAAGAACAGTCTGTGACTGCTTAAAGCAGGATTGCGTGGATATTACACACTTTAATCTTCCACATGAACTGAAACTGAGCCTCTTAACGATTGGGAATCTGCCTGGATATTAGATCAGTGATAACGACCAGTACAGCTGCCGCTGCCATGGACACCAAGTAATGGGTGACACATTTGGAGAGACCGCACCTTCCCCGAGACAGGATCACAATCGTCACCAAGTTCACTGTAAGGAAGAGAAAAACAAGGAACTTATTCTTCAGACTGAGCTCAATATGAACTGGCTGATTGAATTCTGGGTAAAATGTGCAGCGTTATTGTTGAATCCAAGGACAGAATCTAATTCCCAGTAATGGTCGAGGGGAGTTTTTGTGACCATAAGGCTGTTTCCAGTGGGGTAATGCAGGGCTCAGTACTGGGTCACTAGCTTTTTGTGATGTACATCAATAATTTATACTTCAATGTAGGGGGCAAGATTAATAAGTTGGAAGATGATACAACAATAGGCTATGTTGTTGATTTTGAGGAAGCTAGCTGTAGACTGCATGAAGATATCAATGGGCAGAAATGTGGCAACTGGAATTCAATCAGGAGAAGTGTCAGGTAATGCATTTGGAGATGGCTAGCAAGGGAAGGGAATGCACGACTAATGGTAGGATACTGAGGCGTTTAGAGGAACAAATTGGGCATGGCAGCATTGAGGAAGAGTTCATAGAGTGTATTAGGGACGGGTTCCTTGAGCAGTATGTAACTGAACCAACCAGGGGGCACGCAATCTTAGATCTGGTCCTGTGTAATGAGACAGGATTAATCAAAAATGCCCTGGAAAACGATCCCCTTGGAATGAGTGACCATAATATGGTTG
This sequence comes from Somniosus microcephalus, assembly GCF_052327205.1. Classification (NCBI taxonomy): domain Eukaryota; kingdom Metazoa; phylum Chordata; class Chondrichthyes; order Squaliformes; family Somniosidae; genus Somniosus; species Somniosus microcephalus. The sequence goes on from NW_028225263.1 coordinate 396,283, forward strand.
AATTCCAAATTCAGTTTGAGGGTGAGAGAGTTGGATCTCAAACCAGCGTACTAAGCTTAAATAAAGGAGACTATGAAGGTATGAGAGTAGAATTGACTAAAGTGGACTGGGAAAACAGATTAAAGGGTAAGACGGTAGAAGAGCAGTGGTCTACATTCAAGGAGATATTTCACATCTTTCAAGATAAATATATTCCACTGAGGAAAAAGGGGAGGAAAAGAAAAGACAGCCATCCGTGGCTTAGTAAAGTAATAGAGGATAGTATTCGACTGAAAACAAGGGCATATAAATTAGCCAAATCTAGTGGGAGGATAGAAGATTGGGAAACATTTAAAAGCCAGCAAACAATAACTAAAAGATTAATTAAGAAAGGGAAGATAGATTATGAAAGTAAACTAGCAAAAAATATAAAAACAGATAGCAAGAGTTTCTACAGCTGTATAAAAAGAATAAGGGTGGCTAAAGTGAACGTTGGTCCCTTAGAGGATGGGACCAGGAAACTAGTGGTGGGGAACATGGAAATGGCAAAGTTGCTAAACAAATATTTTGTATCAGCCTTTACAGTAGAGGACACTAAAAATATCCCAACGCTGGACAAACAGGGGGCAATTGGGGGGGAAGGGTTAAACACGATTAAAATCACTAAAGAGATGGTACTCAGTAAAATAATGGGACTTAAGGCAGGTAAATCCCCCGGACCTGATGGCCTACATCCTAGGGTCTTGAGAGAAGTGGCGGTAAAAATTGTGGATGCATTGGTGATCATTTTCCAGAACTCCCTGGACTCAGGAAAGGTCCCGGCAGATTGGAAAACTGCGAAAGTAACACCCTTATTTAAGAAGGGAAGTAGACAAAAAGCTGGAAACTATAGATAAGTTAGCCTAACATTTGTGGTTGGCAAAATGTAGGAGTCCATTATTAAGGAAACAGTATCAGAGCATTTGGATAAACATAATTTAATAGGACAGAGTCAGCATGGTTTTACAAAGGGGAAGTTATGTTTGACAAATTTGCACGAATTCTTTGAGGATGTAACATACAGGGTGGATAAAGGGGAACCAGTGGACGTAGTGTGTCTGGACTTCCAAAAGGCGTTTGACAAGGTTCCACACAAAAGATTACTGATCAAGATAAAAAATCACAGGATTGGGGGTAATATACTGGCATGGGTGGAAGATTGGCTATCTAACAGAAAACAAAGAGTTGGGATAAATGGTTCGTGCTCGGGCTGGCAATCAGTAACTAGTGGTGTCCCACAGGGATCAGTGCTGGGACCCCAACTCTTTACAATCTATATTAACGATTTGGAGGAATGGACCAAGTGCAACATATCCAAGTTTGCCGGCGATACAAAGATGGGAGGGAAAGCAGTGAGTGAGGAGGACATAAAAAACCTGCAAAAGGACATAGACAGGCTAAGTGAGTGAGCAGAGATTTGGCAGATGCAATATAATGTTGGAAAGTGTGAGGTTATGCACTTTGGCAGAAAAAATCAAAGAGCAAGTTGTTATCTAAATGGAAAGAAACGGCAAAGTGCTACAGTACAAAGGGATTTGGGCGTCCTGGTACATGAAACACAAAAAGTTAGTATGCAGGTGCAGCAGGAGATCAGGAAGGCCAATGGAATCTTGGCTTTTATTGCAAGGGGGTTGGAGTATAAAAACAGGGAAGTCTTGCTGCAGCTATACATGGTTTTGGTGAGGCCACACCTGGAATACTGCGTGCAGTTTTGGTTTCCATATTTAAGAAAAGATATACTTGCTCTCGAGGCGGTTCAGAGAAGGTTCACTCAGTTGATTCCAGGTATGAGGGGGTTGACGTATGAGGAAAGGTTGAGTAGGTTGGGACTCTACTCATTGGAGTTCAGAAGAATGAGAGGCGATCTTATCGAAACATATAAGTTTGTGAGGGGGCTTGATCGGGTGGATGTGGTGAGGATGTTTCCACTGATGGGTGAGACTAGAACTAGGGGCATAATCTTAGAATAAGGGGCTGCCCTTTCAAAACTGAGATGAGGGGAAACTTCTTCACTCAGAGGGTAGTAAATCTATGGAATTTGCTACCCCAGAGAGCTGTGGAAGCTGCAACATTAAATAAATTTAAAAGGGAGATAGACATTGTCCTAGCTGATAAGGGAATTAGGGGTACGGGGAGAGGGCAGGGAAGTGGACGTGAATCTAGTTTCAGACCAGTCATGATCCTATTGAATGGCGGAGCACGCCCGAGGTGGCGTATGGCCTACTCCTGCTCCTATTTCTTATGTTCTTATGTTGGAGTGCATGTCCACTTATCCCTGAAGGTAGCAGGACAGGTAGATAAGGTGGTTACGAATTCTTACGGGATACTTTTCTCTATTAGCCGAGGCATAGAAAAAGAGCAGGGAGCTTATGCTGGAACTGTATAAAACATTAGTTAGGTCACAGCTAGAGTACTGCCTGCAGTGCTGGTCACGATTACAGGAATATTGTGATTACGCTAGAGAAGGTACAGGTAAGATTTATATGGATGTTGTTAGGACTGGAGAATTTTAGATACGAGGAAAGATTGGATTGGCTGGGGTTGTTTTCTGTGGAATAGAGGAGTTTGAGGGGAGCCTTGATTGACGTGTATGAATGGCCTAGATTTAGTGGATAGGAAGCTCCTATTAACCATAGCAGAGAGGTCAATAAGCAGTGGGCAATGATTTAAAGTAAATCCTAGAACAATTAGAGGGGAGTTGAGCAAACCTTATTCATGCCGAGGGTGGCGGGGGGTCCGGGTGCTGCCTGAATGGATGGTAGAAGCAGAAACGCTCATCACATTTAAAAAATACAACAGCAAAATACTGCAGATGCTGGAAATCTGAAATAAAAACAAAATTCTGGAAATACTCATCAGGTCAGGCAGCATCTGTTGAGAGAGAAACAGGTTAACCACTCTAGATTTTGTAATTGCACACTGCCGGCGTGGCATTGGCCGTCTCAGTTTCCCTGCTCTCCTCATTCACTCCAGTCTACCTCCCTCTGAACTTGCAGCACTCCATTGTCTCAGATACAACCCCAACATTGTCTTTAATCCTGCTGACAAGGGTGGTGCTGTTGTTGTTTGGCAAACCACCCTCTATCTAGCAGAGGCTGAAAACCAACTCTCCAACACCTCCTCTTACCTCCACCTGGACCATGACCCCACTACTGAACATCAAGCCACCATTTCCAAGACTGTCACTGACATCATCTCCTCTGGAGATCTTCCCTCCATGGCTGCCAAACTCAAAGTTCCCCAACCTCGCACAGCCCACTTCTACCTCCTTCCCAAAATTCACAAACAGGACTGCCCTGGTAGACCCATCGTTTCAGCCTGTTCTTGCCCCATGGAACTTATCTCTTCCTATCTCGACTTTATTTTTTCTCCCCTTGTCCAGTGTCTACCCAGGGGAAAAATGGGCGGCAGAAACACTACCGCCCATTTTGCGCTCCAGCCCAAGACTAATTTCATCCCAATGCTCTTTGTATCAGATAATTCCCAGTCTTGGGATCCTTTTATATTCTTTGGCCTAGAAATTCGTCTCAGGCGGTGGTGAAAAGCGAGTGGTGTCGGATCAGTCGCCCGTTATATGCAGCGCCTGATATTCAATTTCATTGACTGCAATAGAACTGAATATCAGGCGCTATGTTAGCGGGCAACCGATCTGATACCGCTCATATTGCGCCAATGCCCGAGACGAATTGCTAGCCGTTTTAAAGTTGTTTCTTCCATAATCTTTCATGTAAGATTGTGTTGGAGACAATTATTTTCGAAATTACCAATAACATGTTGCTGCCACTTGCAGATGGAGGCATAATTGAGGCAGACAATCCATTGCTGCCCGTTTTGCGCCACCACCGAGACGAATTTCTAGGCCATGGAGTTTATGGCAGTGAAATAGGTTATTTGGATTCATTAGTACATTTGTGGTGTTTATCCTAATACCATGTACCCGCCCTGTTCCCTTATCTCTTTAACCCTTCCCTTCAACCACCCCTCTAATTTATTATTCAATATTAACACGGTCTCTGCTTCAGTCACTACCTCTGATAGGGAGTCACACAGCCTCACAATCCTTAGTGTAAAAAGAGTTCCCCAAGCTCAATGTCCTAAACAGTTTACATTTAAATCAGTATCTCTGTCCCCACATCCGCAATGTGTTACTCTAACTATATACAATGTTGTCTCTGCATTGCACTGACTCGTGGACAGGCAGTGACCTGTGTAGAATTAGAATCAGACTTGTGTTTGGTGATTCCTGTTGATATTTGTACTGTATCATTGTTAATACTAATCTGATTTCGGGTTGTTATTGTGAGGATATTTGCAAAGGATCAATTGTTTCAATTAATATAAGCGACAGGCATAGTTATCAAAATTCCTAAATCAGTGTCTTTCAACTAATTTGCGTAAATTGTCTGCTGCAATACCTTTATTACAACAGTGACTGTACTTCACTAGTACTTCATTGGCTATAAAGCACTTTGGGACCTCTGGACATTCCAAAGCGAACGGTGAGATTAGTTTTCGTCATAGATCAATCCAAAACAGTTCCCATTGTTCCGTTCTCTCTCTCTAGCCCTCTATCAATGTAACCATAACCTCAATGTGCCGCTTTCTCCTTATAGCCCTGTAGCAGTTCCAAACTAATTTTACTGCCCACTCTGTCCCCATAGTCCTGTATCAATCCCAAATTAATCACATTTGCGCACTCTACACACAGCCCTGTATAAATCTCAAAACTAATACGACTACCCCACTCTCTACCCATGGCCCTATATCAATCCAGACAGAACCGCATTGCCATGCTCTCTCCCCTTAGCAATCCAAAACCAATCTCAACTTTCAAGCTCTCCACAGAGCCGTTTTTCAATCTCAAACTATTCACAAGGTCCTGCTTCAACCCCATAATCCTGTATGAATCCCAAACTCATCCCTCTTCCCCAACACTCTCCCCAAAGACCTGGATCAATCCTGATGTATCGCCATGGTTACACTTTCTCCCGATAGTGCGGTGTCAATCCCAAACTAATCCCAGTCAGAGGGACCATGAACGATGATGCCACACAGAGATCCCAGATCAATGGATTGCTCAATGCCAGAAAAGGTGCACAGGATTAAAACAACAATAGAAATTTAACAAACTTATTCCAGATTTAATAAGCAGCTACCACCTAATGCAATAAAATTAAATAACGACATTATAGTAGAGCGAGACGTGCAACAACCTGTGATAGACGTTGAGTTCATGCTCTCACGAAGATTACCAACTAGCAGAGAAAATCAAGGCCCAACACCTGCAAAGCTCTTGTCACTGAGAAATTAATGCTCACATGTCAGTGGTTAGTGTTAAGTATGTGTATTGTATTGAACAATTAACACAAAGACTTAAACGTATAACTCAAACAGGCCTTTACTGGTTGGAGGTAGGGACTGCACATAGGTCTTTACTTCATGCCCACAGGCGGGAACTGAGGGGGATCAGTACCCACAGTACTATTTATACCCCTATGGCCAGGAGTGGTACTGCGTATCACTACGCCCAACAAGTAGTGCAGTCCTGTCCATAGGTTCAAAGTAGCACACATATTACATACACAACATTCCTCCCTTCCTAGCTTTACAGTCATCTCCCCATTTAACATAACGTAATAACATATATACATATATAACTTCAGGTTTACATAACAGAATAACATAGATACATAGATAACTTCATGTCAAAAACAGATCACAGATTCAGTCTCTGCGGAAAACAGTTCACAGATTCAATCTCTGTGGTGTAGTCGGTTCACGTTGCTAGAGTGACTCATTCAATAGTCCTTCCATGGATTTAACAGTTTGAACTTCCGAACTGAATTGGCTCCGTTCGGAGGGACCACGTGTGTGATCTGGTAGAGGTGATAATGGTTCAGATGGGTCATCTTCTGTTTTTACTTTTCCTTTTCTGCTTCTTGGAGACTCTCTGGGCTCCATTGTCAGCTGCCACAGCTGCCAGCTGCATGCGCAGTTCCTCCTTCTCTTCCTCCTGTTTCCGTCATAGAGCCAGCTTCTCCCGATGTTCCGTAGACTTTTGGTGCTCCTCCATGATTTCTGCACTTTGGGAGTCGAAGTTACAAGCTGGGCAGGACAGGACATCGTAATATTCGGTGTCGTCCTGAGCTAGACCAGTGAGAGGGTCGTCTATTTCCTCCATACCTAGCTGGACGTTAGCCAGCTCTTGTTCCAAATCCAGACATCTTTCCTGAAGAGACTTCTTCATGTGTACCTCTGCATCCAGCTTTTTCTGGGCTTTCAGCAAGTCGTTTACTAGTGACCTCATTTGTGATTTTAATACTTCAACTTCCTTTGGAGATTGATTGATCGGACTATGCAATCCCTCTACCGGAGCAGCTGTTTCAGCGGTCTGTTGTTCTACGTTGACGTGAGTCAGCGTACTTTTGGCATCCAAGGGCTGCTCTGTTGCAGTCATCTCAGTCTGTGTTGCCACCTCAGCTCTTCCAATAACCTTTGAGAGCTCCGAACCCCTTTCGTTTGAATATTGAAGTTCATGTTCAAGTTTTTCCCATTTCAGAGTCCTGTCCTTCAGCATATGCAGGAGTTGGCTGACCGTTAACTCCTCTGACATCAGACGTTTTGTGTGCTCCTGCTCCATTTTCTCCATCAGCTGCTTCTGTTGTCTTTCCAGATTCTCCAACTCTATATCAAAGAACTCTTTCGTTGCATTCAACTCTTGCTCACAACGGCGAAGCATTTGTTCTAATTGCTGTTGTAGTTTGAAATGGAGTTGAGTTCGAGCCCGGTGTCCCTCAGAAATGGGCACATCAGTAGACTTGCCAGACTCAGAATCCACAGCTAAACTATGTTGTTGTTGCTCAGTGGAATTCTGTGCTGAAACTTTGTCTTTTGCACCTGAGTTGGGCTTACCATCATCCGTTCCAGAGTCTGGGCCGACTATCTTCACCGAGTTCTCACTCGTTATTGTTTGTAGGAAATGCCAGTCCATATTCATTTTCCTAATCCACTCCCGTCCTAGTAGTGGAGGACCTCCTTCAGATATCACATATAAGTCCATTATTTGACTGTCTTCGCCCTTGTGGGCCACTGCAACCTCTATTTTCCCGATGGGGTACACTCTTTGCCCCGTGTATGTTTTCAATATAATCCCCGTATCCTGTAGGGGAATATGTTGGAATAACTTTCCGTAATCTTTCTTATTTATGACCGTCAATGCCGATCCAGTGTCCAATTCCAGTTTTACTTGGACTCCTTCTATCTGAAGAGTGACCCAAATTGTCTGGAGGTCTGCACCCTTACCAGCGTTGAGTACTCTTAAGCTAGCCAGTTCATTACAGCTTAAGCTAGCCAGTTCATTACTGCTAGCGTCTGAATCGGACTCCTGTTCGGTCACCTTGTGTACCTTTGCGTATTTTCCTTGCGGTGACTTCTTGTTGCTGGTCTTCTTCCCTGACCTGCATACTCTAGCTATATGTCCAAGCCTACCACAATTTCTACATTCTTGGTTTTTAAACCAACACTGGTTCTGATCATGCGTTGTCTTTCCACAACGATAACATTTGCCAGAACTCACACCCAATTTGTGTGCACTGAGCTCCGGTGACCATAGCTGCATTACTGCCGTGCCTCTCGCTGCGGCTTCGTGTGCTGCTGCCATAGTGACTGCCTTCTCAAGCATCAGCTCATTCTCCTCGAGCAGTCGCTTTTGTGTATCCTGTTTAAATAAACCACACACAAATTTGTCTCGTAGTGCATCTGTCAATCCCGTTCCAAACTGGCAATATTTCGCTAATTTACGCAATTCCAGCAAATATTCAGCATTGCTTTCATGCTGTAGCTGCCTTCTGTCGTAAAATTTAAATCGTTCCGCTAGCATCAGCGGCGTGGGGTTTAGATGATCTTTCAGGACAGTAACAATCTCATCGAACGTCTTATCCGCCGGTTCATCTGGTGATACAGGTGTTTCAATTGCCCGTACGTCTTCGCACCCATTAAATTTAATAATGTTAGAGCTTTATCTTGGTCACGAATTTTATTGGCCTTACAATAATTTTTTGCTCTTTCAACAGATATGGCCCAATCTTCGAGGTCACTATCAAAGGTGCTAATATTCCCGTGTTTAGGCATTGTAGATTTGCAATTTCTCAGATTTTATTTTCTTTACTTGTTATCAAAGATGGCGGCTTCCCGCTCTTGCCGTCGTCCACCGCCCACAAAATGGCGGTTTTCCCGCGCTTGGCGGTCTTCACCCGTCCCCCGACGCCGTCTCCCTTCAGCCCTCGAGTGCGGCCCTTATCTTCGCCGCGATCGATAGCCCGCGCTGTGCACCGCGACTCTCGCACCTTGAGCTTCTGCAGCCGCCGCGCCTTTCAGTCCGAGTGCGGCTCTTATCTTTGGTCCCGATCGCTGGCCCGCTGCGCCCCTCACTTCAAAGCGGCCCGGCCCTTATCTGCCGATCGCTATCGCCCTACCTCTCTCTCTTCCCCAGTCCTGTCTTTACTCCGGTTCACAAGCTGATGGAGGCTTCAGGGTCCTAATGCCTGTGTCTTCCATCGCTGGAAGCTGTCAGGATTTCTGCTGCCCTTCAGTTTTGAGTGGGGTGTTGAGGATTGAAACCTCTCTTCAACGTCCTGTCTTTGGACGAAGCCGCCTGGAATAACTGCCGCAGGGTAAGAGCCTGACTCGTCGCCAGTGTTAAGTATGTGTATTGTATTGAACAATTAACACAAAGACTTAAACGTATAACTCAAACAGGCCTTTACTGGTTGGAGGTAGGGACTGCACATAGGTCTTTACTTCATGCCCACAGGCGGGAACTGAGGGGGATCAGTACCCACAGTACTATTTATACCCCTATGGCCAGGAGTGGTACTGCGTATCACTACGCCCAACAAGTAGTGCAGTCCTGTCCATAGGTTCAAAGTAGCACACATATTACATACACAACAGTTAGTAATGTCTGTATCATTGGGACAGCAAGTACAATTGACAGCAAATTAGAATGTTTGTGTCACTGCTAGCTTAGGATACCTGTCAGTAGATTGGGATGTTTGTGTCTCTGGTACAGGAAGGACACCTGCCAGAAAATTGGGATGTTGTGTCTCTGGTACTGGAAGTCCAACTCTCAGTAAATTGGGATGTTTGTGTCGGTACAGGAAGGTCACCTGTCAGTAAATTGGGATGTTTGTGCCTCTGGTATAGGAAGGTCACCTGTCAGTAAATTGGGATGTTTTTCTCTCTGGTGCAGGAAGGTCACCTCTCTGTAAATTGGGATGTTTGTGTCTCTGGTACAGGAAGGTCACCTGTCAATAGATTGGGATCTTTGTGTTTCTGGTACAGGAATGTCACCTGTCAATCAATTGGGCTGTTTGTGTTTCTGGTACAGGAATGTCACCTGTCAGTAAATTGGGGTGTTTGTGTCTCTGGTACAGGAAGGTCACCTATCAGTAAATTGGGATGTTTGTGTCTCTGGTACAGGAAGGTCACCTATCTGTAAATTGGGATGATTGTGTCCCTGGTACAGGAAGGTCACCTATCTGTAAATTTGGATGTTTGTGTCTCTGGTACAGAAAGGTCACCTGTCAGTAAATTGGGATGTTTGTCTCCCTGGTACAAGAAGATCACCTGCCAGTAAATTGGGATGTGTGTTTTTCTGCTGCAGTAAGGTCACCTGTCAGTAAATTGGGATGTTTTTGTCTCTGGCACCGGAAGATCACCTGTAAGTAAATTGGGCTTTATGTTCTCCTGCTCCATTGCACAAAAACCACACTACTCATTCCATTGTTTGAATCTTTTCTTTACATTAATATAAATGGTGATTTTTGTACGCCACCAAAAAGGGAAATGTTTCCTGTTTACATCAATCCATTCCAAGCGGTGGAAAAATATAGCTTCACCAAATTTAAAGCAGGCTAGGTCAATTCTGATAATACATATTTATTGGTGGAACTTATGTTTTTCTTTCTTTAATTAAATTACCTATTAGATTCAGCAGATATTTCACCATACTCTTGAACTCTTCCCTGAATTTGCTCTGAGTCTTGGAGTAAATAAATGTGTTTGTGCAGCAGCTCAACAACTGAAGCATATTTGCACTTTCTCGGAGAATAAATTTGGGGTCACTGAAACCATTGATTTTATAATCATTTGTAAATTGATCTTAAAAGATCTGTACAACATACACCATCCACAACAGTATAAAACTTCCCGAGATGGCGAAGAGTAAGACAATGGACTTTCTCCGGCTCTCCATCTCTGGGACATTCTGATTCTCTCCATTGCTGTGGGCCCAGAGTCTCCTGCGGGCTCTACTGGCCGCTTGAATGTGTCTGACGGTGAGAGGTTTGAGCAGAAGAATCAGGAGGAACTGGAGACCCGGGGTTAAAATACAGTCACTTCATTGAAAAGCTGCCCATAACGGAGAAGTATAACGGATTTCCTTCAGTCTACAATTCCACGGGATATTATCAATTATGATGATGGGTTCGTGTAAAGAGTACCAGGGAATATTGACTAAACAGCCCAGCGCAGAGAACGTTCCTATAACCACGGCCGCCGTTTTCTCGGTGCAATATTTTGTTTTCAGCTTCTGGCAACAGATGGCCCCAATTCGATCAAAGGTGAAAGCGACCGTTAACCAGACAGAACTGTCTCTAGATGCATAAATTAAAGGAGTGATGGCCAGGAAGTTACCTGGAAAATAAATACTAGGAATCCGGTTTAATATCACAGCACTGATAATGACCAGGAGATACGTCCCCACCATGGACACCAGTTATCGAGTGACACATCTGGAGAGACCGCACCTTCCTTGGGACAGGATCAAATTCGCCACTAAATTAACTGTAAAGAGAGACAGAGGGAGACGAAATGTTACAGAATATAGACTCCTAGCAGAAGTCATATATTGAGCGAAATTTTATGAAGTTTCTACAGATCAGACATTATCTCATTGTATGGCAGAACAGGCTCGATGGGTTTAATGGCCAAGTCCTGCTGCTATGATCCTATGTCTTAGCTTTCATAGTTGTAGTGATGAGAACTGATATAAATATCCAAGCTGGAGCTGAGACACAATAGAGACCACGGGAGAATAAAAAGTAATACTTCATTTCATTGTGAAACAACAACCATTAAAATACATGGGAATTTCAAACAAATTAATAGAATCGCATGTGTAATGTTGAATAAAATGAATGATTAAGTAATACATATAGATTTAAATAATGAATTAAAACCACTCAATAAACACAGTAACAAATAGAATAAAATGCCAAACAAATTGAAAATGAATATTACACCAATGAAACAAAGATTGTGGAGTCTTGTAATGATGTGACCCCCTAACAGGATTTAAGCAAGTACCAAGGCAGGGATGTGGGGATAGGAGGAAAGAACAAAAGGGAAGGTCTGTGATAGAATGGAATGCCGGAGAGATCTAATGACAAAAGGGATGATGGTGCAAAGCAAAAGGCGCTGGCAATGGGACAAGTAAAGAAACAAAAGATGTGTCTAGAGGAGGAGTAAAGGGCAATAGCAGAATCAGCACCTGCTGTCCGAGAAATGGGGACAGAGGTTATGCTGTGAAATTGCTGAACTCAGTGTTTAGTCCGGAACGCTGTAAAGTGCCTAATTGAAGTGCTTCCTGATATCGACAGTGAACGGCCTGGCTCTAATTTTAAGGTCATGCGCCGTCTTTTGGACTTGCCCACCAGAGGGAAAAAATGCCTAGATTTTCAGTGTGCCGTGAGGCGGGCTTTAAGGCAGGCGGGGGCAAAAATCCTGAATTCGGGGGTCCCGACACTATCCCGCCCAAAACCCGCTTCCACGTAAGTTTCAGAGGAGGCGGGTACCCGCCCCACAATGGGACCCACCCACCCGAGGTGGGAAGGGATTACTGCCAATTAACTGCCTGTTAACAGGTAGTTAACAGGCAATTTTTAGCCTAATCCCTATTTTGAGGGGTGTCCTGTGGGATTCCCGACGGCTCCAAACGACGCCAGGTTAGAGCAGATGGGCCGCCTGGTTGAAGGACTTGGAGGGGTCGTCATGTCAGTGTTCAGGAGAGTGATGGGTGCATGAGTGCAAAGGTAAATGTGTTTGGTGTGTCTAAAGTGTGTAAAGAAGTTTAAATTACCTGTACTTACCATAACAGCCTTTCTTCCTCTGGGTTTCGGGAGTCCATCACTCAGCCTGCTCTGAAAGCAAAATGGCTGCAAGCTGTCAAATGTGACAGCCTTCAGCTTTCATTGCCGGTGTGAGTTCTAACTGAGTCTGTGGAGAAGGACTCAGGTTAGAATCAGACTGCCAGTGTTTGACAGCTCCAAAAAGCTGTGAAACACTGATATTTTATCTGTCAAGACCTCTTGACAGATGAAATTTCAGTCTGTGACGTCACCTGTTGCCCCCTTAATTGGCCTGCTGAGCCCGCTGGGCGGGCTCAACAAGGTCAATCAAGGGGAAATCGCGTGGATTGGCCGGACGTCGATGTAGGCACGACTAAAACCCGAAAGTTGTAGTCCCGCCTCCTTCCCGACAGCTTAATGAAAATCGACCCCATCTACCCCAACAAATCATTTCATCATCGTAAACACGCACTACTTTTCTATACTCAGGAATACAAACCACATTTATGCTACCTGTCCTCATAATTTAACCCTCCCAGCCCGGTATCATTCTGGTGAATCTGGGCTGTGCCCCCTCCAAGGCCAATAAATCCTTCCTGAGCTGCGGTGCCCAGAACTGACCACAGTTCTTCAGATGCAGGCTAAGCAGCGATTTAGTATTCCAGCCCCCTTGAGATAAAGGCTAACATTTAATTAGATAATGAATAACTTACTGCAGTACTTTACCTGGAACAGTGATAGCTGCAAGGGCAGTGTAGTAAACGGCATATACTAGGCCTCTAGGCAGGGAGTGCATTTTCTGTGAGAAGCAGCAATGTCTGTTTGGGATCCCACACGTGCTCTGTTCGACATTCAAAGGATTCCTTATTATACCAGTTGTCAAATGCCAAGAGACAAAATTAGATGACATCACCATTAATGTTAGTTACAGTCACTGAACAAACTAGATTGGTGACATCCCCATTTATATTAGTTACATCAGCTAAATGTTACTTACAATTATTGAACAAACAAGTTAATGCAGTCGATTTTACCTTTATGTTACCTTGTGCAATAGAATGGATAAAATCGAGGTCACATGGTGTTAAAGGGAAACTTTATGTCCTTTAGGGAAGGAAACCTGCTTTCCTTACCCAGCCTGGCCTACATGTGACACTAATCCCACACCAACGTGGTTGACTCATAACTGCCCTCTGAAGGGGCCTAGCAACCCAGGCAGTTGTATCAAACAATTGGAAAGAAACAAAATAATATCACCGGATGGACCATTGGGCTGCGACCTCAGCATTGAATTCGAAGACAACAAAGGCACACCCAGCCCGGCCTACTCTGCAAATTCCTCCTCACTAACATCTGGGGACCAGTGCCAAAGTTGGGAGAGCTGCCTCACAGACTTGCTCATTCTCTCAGAAGCATACCTTTCAGCCAAGGTCCAAAACTCCTTCATCACCATCCTTGGGTATGTCCTGTCCCACCAGTAGGACCGACCCACCACAGATCTGGGTACAGTGGTATACAGTCAGGGTGTTATCGCTGCATCCCTTGACAGCGCATTCCTTCTGCTGAAACATGGGCAATGCAACCTCCTGCTAATTGCCACCCACCGCCCACCCTCAGCTGACGAATCGGTGCTCCTCCATGTTCAACATCACTGGAAGAAAAATAACAATAGAAAATGCTGGGAAAATTCAGCAGGCCGGGTAACATCCGTGGAGAGAGAAATAGAGTCAAAGTTTCGGGTCGAAACCCTTTTACAGAACTGACAGAAACGACAGGAAATGAAACAAAAGGCAGAGGGGGCTGGGAAATGGGGGAGGGGATGAAAGAAGAGACATTAAGAGATATTCAAGGTGAGACAAGATAGTAATAGGATAGGTAAATGGCTCTAAATGAAGTGTGCAATGCGCTGGCAGAGTGAAAGACAGCTGCCATGTGGGAGAGAGAGAGAAAAAAGGAAAAGTCACAAGCCAACAGTGTGGATAAAAAATATAATAGGGGCCGAGGTTATGATCTGAAGTTGTTAAACTCGATATTGGGTCTGGAAGGCTGTAAAGTGCCTAATGGGAAGATGAGGTGCTGTTCCTCGAGTTTACGGTGAGCTTCCGTGGAACAATGCAAGAGGCCACAGACGGTGAGGTCTGATTTGGAATGGAACGGTGAATTCAAATGACAGGTGACCAGATGACCGGGGTCACCCTTACAGACTGAATGGAGGTATTCCGCAAAGCAGTCACCCAAATGTGTTTGTTCTCCCCAATGTGCAGGAGACCACATCGTGAGCAATGAATAAAGTATACTAGATTGCAAGAAGCACAAGTAAATCGCTGTTTCACCTGGAAGGGGTGTTTGGGGCACTGGAGAATGGGAAGGGGGAGGTATATGGGCAGGTGCTGCATCTCCTGCACTTGCACGGGAAGGTGCCGGGCGAAGGGGAAGAGATGTTGTGGGTGATAGAAGAGTAGACTAGGGTGTCTAGGAGGGAGCAGTCGCTGTGGAATGCTGAAGGGAGAGGGGAGGCGAAGGTGCATTTGGTGGTGGGATCATATTGGAGCTGGCGGAAATGGTGGAGGATGATTCGTTGAATGTGGAGGACAAGGGGAATCCTATCGTGGTTCCAGGAGGGAGGGACAGGGTTGAGGGCTGAAGTGCGGGAGATAGAACGGACCTGATCGAGGGCCATGTCAACCACCTTAGAAGGGAATCCTCGGTTGAGGAAAAAGGAAAACATGTCAGAAGCAATGGTGTGGAAGGTGGCATCATCAGAGCAGATGCGGTGGAGATGGAGACACTGGGAGAATGGAATAGAGTCCTTACAGGAGGCGGGGTTGGAGGAAGTGTAGTCCAGGTAGCTGTGGGAGTCAGTGGGCTTGTAGTGAATGTTGGTCAATAACCTATCCCCAGAGATGGAGATGGAGAAGTCGAGGAAGGGAAGGGAAGAGTCGAAGATGGACCATGTGAAGGTGAGGGAAGGGTGGAAATTGGAGGCAAAGTGAATGAAATTGCCTATTTCAGGGCGAGAGCAGGAAACGGCAGTGATATAATCATCAATGCACCAGAAAAAGAGGTGAGGGAGGGGACCCGAGTAAGACTGGATCAAAGAGTGTTCTGCATATCCCACAAAAAGGCAGGCATAGCTAGGACCCATGCGGGTACCCATAGCAACACCTTTAATTTGGAGGAAATGAGTGGAGTCAAAGGAAAAGTTGTTCAATATGAGAACAAGTTCAGCCAGGCAGAGGAGGGAAGTGATGGATGGGGACTGGTTGGGCCTCTGTTCAAGGAAGAAGCGGAGCGCCCTCAGGCCATCCTGGTGGGGGATGGATGTGTAGAGGGATTGTACGTCCATGGTGAAAAGGACGCGGTTGGGGCCAGGAAACTGGAAACTGTTAAAGTGGCAGAGGGCGTCAGAAGAGTTGCAGATGTAGGTGGGAAGAGCCTGGACAAGGGGAACAAACATAGAGTCGAGATAGGAAGAGAAAAGATCCGTGGGGCAAGAACAGGCTCAAACGATGGGTCTACCAGGGCAGTCCTGTTTGTGGATCTTAGGAAGGAGGTAGGGGCGGGCTGTGCGGGGTTGGGGAACTATGAGTTTGGTGGCCGTGGGGTGGGGGAGGATCTCCAGAGTAGATGAGTTCAGTGACAGTCTTGCAAACGGTGGTTTGATGTTCGGTAGTGGGGTCATGGTCAAGGTGGAGGTAGGAGGAGTTGTCGGAGACAGCATCCGCCGTATTTTGCTATTGTATCACCGGAAGAAGCACTGGCGTTAGCAAGGGCACAGAATATACTGTGGGTGAGGGGATTTGAATGTCCATCATCAAGAGTGGCTCGTTTATACCACCACTGGCCAAGTTGACTGTGTCCTGAAGCTCATATCTGCCAGAGTGTGCTTGTGGTGAGAGCCAACACGGGAGAATAACCTACTCGACCTCGTCCTCACTAAGCTATCTTTCACGGATGTATCTTTCCATGACAGCATTGGTGGGAATGACCACTGCACCGTCCTCGTGGAGACAAAGTCCCGTCTTCACACTGATGACCCCCTTCATTGTTTTGCACGACAGTGCCACCGTGCTATGTGGGATAGATCAAGAACAGATGTAGAAGCTCAAAGCTCGGCATACATGAGGCGCTGTGAGCCATCAGCAGAAGCAAAATTATATTCCACCACAATCTGTAACTCAAGTCCCGGCATACCCCTCACTCCTCCTTCACCATCAAGTCAGGTAACCAACCCTGGTTCAACGGGAACTGTTGAAAAGGCTGCCGAAAAGCATCATCTAAACATAAGGCACCAAGCTGGCGAAGCTACAACACTGCACCACATGCATATCAACATAAGAACAGGAGCAGGCCATTCAGTCCCTAGACCCTGACCAGTTCTGGGCACCGCACCTCAGGAAGGATAGATTGTGCTTGGAGGTGGTGCAGCACACATTCGCCAGAATGATACGGGGTTAAAAGTGTCAAATATTGAGAACAGATTGCACAGACTTCATATAGATGAGCAAGGAGTGAAATAATTTGGGTGTTTAATATGATTAAAGGATTCAATAATCTGGTTAGCAAGAAATAATTTCCTCTGCTGAAGAATCCAGAAAAACGGGGCCGAAGCTAACAATTAGAGTGAGGCCATTAACGGTTGAATTCAGGAAACACTTCTTCACACAAAGGGTAGTGAAAATCAGGAACTCTCTCCCCAAAAATCTGTTGAAGCGCGATCAATTGAAAACTTCAAAACCGAGATTGATAGATTTTTATTAGATAATGTTATTAAGGGATACAGAAACAAGGCGGGTAAATGGAGCTTAAATACAGATCAGCCATGATCTGATTGGATGCCGGGCCTGGCTCAAGGGGCTGAATGGTTTGCTCCTGTTCCTAGTGTCCTGTATATTCCTAAATTCCGCCATTGGCAGCTACCCAACAATGTACAAAACAGCCCAGGTATATCGTGTCTACAAAATACATCCACCCCGGTCAATTACTGCTGCACAGACCTACTCCCAATCCTCAACAAAGTAATGGAAGAATCGTCAGCAGCGCTATCAAGCAGTACTTATTGACCAGTAATCTGCTCAACTAGGCACGGTTTAGGTTCCGACAGAACCACTTTGCTCCAGACCTCATTACACTGTTGGTCCAACATTAAACAAAGGTTGAACTCCAGAGGTAGAGTGAGAGAGAATACCCTTAATGTCAATGGTACATTCGACAGAATGTGGCACCAAGGAGATAAACATAGCGACCTTCACCATCTCAGGAAGTCACAAAATGCTTTAAAGCCAATGAAGCACTCAGGCAATGTAGTCACCGTTGTAATGTAGACAATAAGACAGAGGTCAATGCGGATCGTCAGGGGTGACGGGGGGAGGTGGGTGTTCTCTCTATTGGCTGGAGTCCTACCTGGCAAAAAGAAAAATGGTTGTGGTAGTTGGACTCGAATGATCTCATTTCAAGGACATCGCTGCAGGAGTTCCTCAGGGCAGTGTGCTAGGCCCAGCTATGTTCAGCTGCTTCATCAATGAACTTGCCTCCATTATTAGGTCAGCAGTGGGGATGTTCGTTGATAACCACACAGTGTTCAGCGCGATTTAGAACTCCTCAGATAATGAAGAAGTCCATGCCCGCATGCAGCAAGATCTGGACGACATTCAGGCTTGGGCTGTTAAGTGGTAGGTAACATTCGCGCCACATTTGTGGCAGGCAATGACTATCTCCAACAAGCAAGAATCTAACCACCCCCCCTTGACATTCAATGGCATACTAACGTCGAAGCTTCCACCATCACCATGCTGAGGATCATCATTGATCAGATACTCAACCGGACCAGTCACTTAAATGTCATGGCTACAAGCGCAGGTCAGAGGCTGGATGTTCTGCAGTGAGTGTCTGACCTCCAGCCCCGAAATGTATCTCCACCATCTGCAAGGCACAAGTAAGAAGTGTGATGGAATACGCTCCATTTGCCTGGATGAGTGCAGCTCCAACTCAAGAAGCTCGACACTATCCAGGACAAAGCAGCCCGCTTGATTGGCACCCCATCCACGATCTTAAACATCCACTCCCTCCACCACTGGTGTACCGTGGCTGCAGTACGTAGAATCTATAAGATGCACTGCAGCAACTCACCAAGACTTCTTCGACAGCACCTCCCAAACCCTCGACCTCTATCACCTGGAAAGGGCAAGCGCAGCAGTCGCATGGGAACACAATCACCTCAAACTTTCCTCAAGTCACTCGCCATTCTGACAGGGGAATATCTCGCCATCCCTTCGTCGCGCTGAGTCAAAGTCGTGGAACTCCACTGTGGGAGTCCCTTCAACACACGGAGCACAGGGGTGCAAGAAGAAAGCCCAGCACCACCTTCTGAAGGGCAACTAGAGAGGGACAATAAATACCGGCCTTGACAGCGACACCCACATCCTGAGAAAGAATCAAAACACCAAATATCTGCATTATTATCTGAATATTAAAATCACATTGCAGCTTTCTGGAGTTTTCCTTCAAAATTCTTCAGAACCTATATATATTTTAAACTGGAGGGCCTAGAAATTCGTCATGGGCGTTGGCGCGAAACGGGCGGTATCAGATGGGACACCCATTATCTGCAGCGCCTAATATGCATTCCATTGTGGGTCTGAGTATTAGGTGCAGCGTTTAACGGGTGGTATCAGATCGGCCGCCCGTTTTCTGCAGTGCCGGATATTCATTCCATTGTGGGACTGAGTAACAGGTGCAGCGCTTAACGGGCGGTATCGGATCGGCAGCCCGTTATATCCAGCGCCTGATATTCATTCCATTGTGGGGCTGAGTATCAGGTGCAGCGTTTAACGGGCAGCTGACCCGTTACCGCCTGTTTTGCGCCACCGCCAGAGATGAATTTGTAGGCTGATATGTAAATGCAGGAACTGGCCGTCACACGCCGGACAGTGTTGGCTTCGGCACCCATTGATGCTCAGTTAAGAGATTTGAGCTGAGGCAACATATTGGGTGTTAGTTTCAGTCCGAATCTCCCTGTTAAATTGTCAACACAAAGATTGAAATTTCCCAATCGGTATCCGGGGACCCACCTGCAGCAAAGGTCCCGTGTGTGAGTATGGGCTGGAGACGGGATCAGTCTCAGCTCAGACTCCCCGCTCTACTTGGCGAATAGTCTGTCCAGTCTTACTATCCCGAGCCAAACATGAAGAATGCCTACCATGGGGAGGTCACGGAGAGGAGGCGTGGCTTCCTCCGGTGCAGGGGAACCGGACCCAGCACGAGGCACCGGCAGCAGGAGACAAGGGAAGAAAACTGAGAGAAAAACCCACATTCACACAGCACGGGTGGGGAATCGCCACACGGGAATGGTTCATTTAAAATGTGTTCATATTGGATATGCGGTGGGCAGCCTTCTTTCAACTCACGAAATACATCCCGAGAACAGTCAACCAGCTCATGGATTTCCTTATCTCCAAGATCGGGAAATTCTTCTGAGCGGATGTCGTTGCTTTCTCCCGTTCCTTCGATCCCCAGCTAACCGTCTCCAGCCCATTCCCTCCACTCTTAACAACTGTACACTCCCAGCGCATCTTTCCGCAGTTGCCCGCACAATTCTCTCATGCCTCCTCCACATTAATTATCTCCATAACACCAACCTCTTTCCCGTTGATCCCAGCACATTGAATTCCCGACCACTCAACTCCACTCCCTCTGTGTGAGAAGGTTGTAGTTTCAGATTCAAGTCCCACTCCTGATACTTGAGTATATAATCCAGGCTGGCATTCCAGTGCCCTGAGAGAGTGCTGCACTGTCAGAGCTCACCTCTTTCAGATGAGACGTTAAACCAAGTTCGCCCCATCTGCTCGCTCAAGTGGACATAAGAAACCCCATGGCACCATTGGAAGAAGAGCAGAGGAGTTCTCCCATATCCTGGCCAATATTTATCCCTTAAACAGCATCACTAAAACAGCTGCACTGGTCATTTATCTCATTGCTATTTATAGGGTAATTGGTTGCCCAGTTTCCCGACAAAGCAACTGGACCAAGTGGCAGTGCAAACAATATTCTTATCTGGAGAGGCAAAGTAAAAGATTAATAAACACGGTAAAATACAAATAAAGTCTGATGATTTTCCTCAGTTCTTTTCTCGCACAGTGACATTCCAGCATGGCTCTTACTCGGAGCCGAGTGTAGGATTGTAAACCTCTCCCAGCGTTCACTGCTGCTCCACAGTGGCACCGTGTGGACCGATCCTGTCACTGCATGCAGAGCAGAAACCGGTCATAAAGTTCCCGGGCGTCAACGACTGTCGCGTTAATGGAGATTGAAAACTTCACACGTAAAGTGTCATCCGCATTGTAAAACCAACCAACGCTGTTGACACAGGATCAAGCGTTACTGAGACGTGAGCTGCGAGTATTTCCAGGTGTCTTTCCGGGGTCTGTGAGTACTTGGTGGAGGGTTTTCACAGAATCACAGAATCACAGAATCTACAGTGCAGATAGAGGCCATTTCGGCCCATCGAGCCTGCACCGACACATATCCCACCCTATCCCCATAACCCCACGTATTTAATCCCCTAACACTAAGGGTCAATTTATCATAGCCAAATCAACCTAACCTGCACATCTTTGGACTGTGGGAGGAAACCGGAGCACCCGGAGGAAACCCACGCAGACACAGGGAGAATGTGCAAACTCCACACAGACAGTTGCCCGAGGCCCGAGGCCAGATTTGAACCCGGGTCCCTGGTTTTCTTGATTCTTGAAGCAATGGAAAATAAGGTTCTAGGAACACCGGTGGGAGGCTGGTGATCTGCGATGGCTGGAAGTCAAACAGTGTTTGGATGGCGGTTTTGTAGCATTGAAAGTTTGTGTGTTGTGGTGGTATTGGGGCGCAGGGTCTAACAGCCCGTGGGGAGCGTGGTAAGAACATAAGAATTTGGGGCAGGAGTAGGCTATACGGTTCCTTGTGCCTGCTCTGCCATTCAATATAAGCATGGCTGATCTTCGACTGCAACTCCACTGTCCCGCCTCGTCCTCATAGCCTTTGATTCCCCTAGAGTTCAAAAATCTATCTATCTCAGCCTTGAATATACTCAACGACTCAGAATCCACAGCCCTCTGGGGCAGAGAATTCCTAAGATTCACAACCTTCTGAGGGTAAAAATTAATCATCTAAGTCTTGAATGGCCTACCCCTTATCCTGAGACTATGCCACCTAGTTCTGGACTCTCCAGCAGGGGAAACAACCTCTCAGCATCAATCTTGTCAACCACCTCAGAATCTTATATGTTTCAATGAGATCACCTCTCATACTTCTAAATTCCAGAGAGTATCGGCCAAATTCACTCAATCTCTCCTGATAGGACAACCCGCCCATGCCAGGAATCAATCTAGTGGACCTTCGTTGCGCCACCGCTAAGGCCTGTATGTCCTTTCTCAGATAAGGAGGCCGAAACTGTGCACAGTACTCCAGGTGTGGTCTCACCAAAGCCCTGTACAATTGTAGTAAGACCTCCTCACTCGTGTACTCCAACCCACTAGCAATAACGAACAACATGCCATTTGCCTTCTCAATTGTTTGCTGTACCTCCATGCTAACCTTCTGTATTTCCTGCACGAGGAGACCTATTTTGTCAGAACACAAACATTTAATAGGGTCTCAACATTTTAAAAAATATTCTGCTTTTCTAATATTCCTACCAAAGTGAATAACCTCACATTTCCCCATATTATGCACCGTCTACCACCTTATTACCCTTTCACCTAACCTGTCTATATCAGTTTGAAAGCTCTTTGTGTCCTCCTTAGAGCTTACATTCCCCCTAGCTTTGTATCCTTAGCAAACTTGGATACATTGTTCTCAACCCCTTCATCTAAGTCATTGAGATAGCTTGTGAATAGCTGAGGCCCAAACAGTGATCCTTGCGACACCCCACTAGTTAGAACCTGCCAAATGGAAAATGACCCGTTTATCCCTCCTCTCAGTTTTCTGTTGGTGAACCAATCCTCCATCCACGAAAATATGTTACCCCCAAACCCATGAACCCTTACCTTGCCTTGCAACGTTTTATGTGGCATCTTCTCGACTGCCTTTTGGAAACCCAGATACACTACATCCACTGGTTAGCAATTAACTACCCTGTTAGTTACATCCTCAAAACACTCTGATTAATTTGTTAAACACTATTTCCCTTTCATAAAACCATGTTGACTGTGCCTTTTCATATTATGACTTTCTAAGTGCCCTGTGTTCATTTACTTAATAATGTATTCCAGCATTTTATGACGACTAACTGGTTTGTAGTTCCCTGTTTTCTCTCTACTTCATTTCTTGAGTAGCGGTGTTACATTTGGTACTTTCCAATCCAATGGGACCGTTCCAAAATCTAGGGAAGTTCAGAACCAATGCATCCACTATCTCTGTGGCCACCTCTTTTAAAACCGTATGATGTGGGCCATCAGGTCCACGGGATTAGTCGTATTTCAGTCCCATTAATTTATCCAGTAATGTTTCTTTACTAATATTAATTAGTTTAAGTTCCTCACGATATTTAGACCCTTGACTCCCTACCATTTTGGTATGCTTTTTGTGCCTTTTACTCTGAAGATAGATACAAAATATTTGTTTAACGTCTCAGCCATTTCCTTGTTCCCCATTTTAATTTCAACTGTCTCAGCCTCTAACGGACCCACGATTACTTTTACTATTCTCTTCCTTTTAATATACTGTAGAAGCTCTTACCATCTGTTTTGCTATTTCTTAATAGTTTACTCCAATATTGTGTTTTCTTCCGCTTTATCAATGTATGGTCATCCTTAGCTGGTTTCTGAAACTCTCACATTCCTCCAGGTAATTTATCTGCTTGGAAACATTATAAGCCTCTTCTTTTAATCTATTACTATCCTTAACTTCATTAATGACCCACAGATGTATCACTTTTCCCGTGGAGTTTTTATTTCTCAATGGAATATAAATTTGTTGAGAATTATGATATATTTAATTAAATATTCCCATTGCTTATCTACCATCATATATTTTAATCTATTTTCTCAATTTACCTCAGTGCACTCGCCCCCATACCTTTGTAATTATCTTTATTTAAGTTTAATACTCTAGTTTCGTACTTAAGTACGTCACTCTCGAACTCAATGTGAAACTCTATCATATTATGATCATTCTTCCCCAGAGGATCCCTTACTATGGGGTTACTAATTAACCCTGTCTCATTACACAAGACAAGATCTAAAATAGTCTCTTCCCTGGTTGGTTCGACGACGTTTTCTTCCAGGAATCTGTCTCGAATTCATTCCATGAACTCCTCCTCCAAACTACATTTGCCAATTAGATTTGACCATTTTTTATGAAGATTAACGTCCACAATGATTATTTTATTACCTTTGTTACAGGCTCCTCTTATTTCTTGATAAATACTCTGTCCAGCAGTATAGGTATTGTTCGGGGGGCTACAAACTAACCCCACTTGTGTTTTCTGCCCCTTGTTATTTCGTATCTCCGCCCAGACTGATTCTACTTCTTGCTCTTCTGAGTCAAGATCTTTCCTCACTACTGGCCTTATGTCATCCTTTAAGTGGAGCCCGTCACAACGGAACTGCCCCCTCTTTCCCCAGTACAGATGCCAATTAACTGTGAATCGAAACCCCTGTGTTCCATACCACTCCTTGAGTCATGCATTCAACTCGCCGATCTGTTTGTCCCTATGCCAATTTGCGCGTGGCTCAGGTAACAATGCAGAGATTATTACCTTTGAGGTTTTGCTTTCTAACTTGAACCCTAGCTCCTCAAATTGCCTCAGAAGGAACTCATTCCTAGTTCTCCCTATGTCATTGGTTCCTACGTGGTCCATGACAACTGGATCCTCCTCTCATGCTCGAAGTTCTTCTCCAGCCATGCGGATATGTGTTTAACCCTGGCACCGGGCAGGCAACACAGCCTTTGGAACTCCCGCTTGCAGCTGCAGAGAACAGTATCTATCTCCATCACTATACTGTCCCCTAACAGTACCACATTCCTTTTCACTCCCATCCCTTGAAAGGCCACATGTACCACGGTGCCATGGTCAGTTTGTTTATCCACTCTGCAGATTTGCCCTCGTCCACACAGGCCGCAAGAACTTCGTATCTGTTGGATAAGGGCAAAGGCCGAGGCTCCTCCAGCACTGCACCTGGTGTCAACTTAACTGGCTGAGTCGCAGTCACAACCTCCTTTCTATGACCTGATCTGTACCACTTCCTAACCTAAGGTGTGTGAGTGCCTCCTGGATCAAAGTGTCGAGGTAACTCGCCCCCTCCCTGAGACCAGGCAATGTCCGAACCTCGGACTCCAGTTCAACAACTCTGAGCAGAAGTTCCTCGAGATGCAGACACTTATTGCAGATGTGGTTGTCCGGGATCGATATATTCCCACAAACTGCCACATGCTGCAGTTGTGGCACGCCACCTGCACTGCCATCCCTATCAAACCACGTTTTATTTATTTAGTTAATTAAAGTTAATGTATTTAATCAACTTAGCTTACAGTTTTTAGTTATTAACTAATTACCTGACCTAGCTTATGTTATAGACAGATTAAACTAAATAGTCACCGGTAGCACAAACCACTGCAAGTATTGGAGGTAAAACCAGCCCTTCCTTCCTGCTATGCACCGAAATCCCACTCTCAACAAATTCCCACGTTTACACTCTGGTTATGATGCACTCCGTTTATTACAACTCTGTACGACCATTACTTGTGTCAGCAGATAACTGTTTACTTTTATACAACTTTTCGAGCCATACCCAGGCTACAAATGCTCACTGAGCTTCCTGCTCGCAATCATTACCCGCGATTCAGCCAATCACTTAAAGTTGTCAACTGTTATCTGCCAGTGACATGCCATGACTCTGTTAACTCGTCATAGTCATAGAGTCATAGGGTCACAGAGTCATAACGGCAAAGAAGGAGGAGATTCGGCCCATCGAGTCCATGCGGCTCTCTGCAGAGCCATCCAGTTAGTCCCATTACCCCGCTCTATCCCCATAGCCCTGCAAATGTATTCCCACAAGTGCCTTTCCAGACACCCCTTGAAAATATCGAGTGTCTCCACTTCCACTACTTCCATTGGCAGCGAGTTCCAGGACCTCGCCACTCACAGCTTTAAAAAGTTTTTCCTCACAACCCCTCTGTATCTCTTGCCCAAAACCTTAAATTTGTGTCCCTAAGCCCCTGTAGCATAGAAACATAGAAGATAGGAGCAGGGGTAGGCCATTCGGCCTCTTGAGCATGCTTCGCCATTCAATAAGATCATGGCTGATCATCCAAATTCAGAACCCTGTTCCTGCCTTCTCTCCATATCCCTTAATCCCTTTAGCCTTAAGAAATATATCCAACTCCTTCTTGAATATATTTAATGAATTGACCTCTACTGCCTTCTTTGGCAGAGAATTCGACAGGTTCACCACTCTCTTGGGTGAAGAAATTCCTCCTCATCTCTGTCCTAAATGGCTTACCCCTTATCCTTAGACTGTGACCCCTGGTTCTGGACTCCCCGACCATCGGGAACATCCTTCCAGCAGCTAGTCTGTCTAGTCCTGTTAGAATTTTATAAGTTTGGATGAGAACCCCTCTCATTCTTCTAAACTCCAGCGAGTACAAGCCCAATCGACCCAATCTCTCCTCATAAGTCATTCCTGCCATCCCAGGTATCAGCCTGATGAATCTTCGCTGCACTCCTTCCATGGCAACAACATCCTTCCTCAGATAAGGCGACCAAAACAGCACACAATACTCAAGGTGTGCTCTCACCAAGGTCCTGTACACCTGCAGCAAGACATCCTTGTACTTAAACCCTCTCGCTACGAAGGCCAACATACCATTTGCCTTCTTAACCGCCTGCTGCACCTGCATGCTTACTTTCGGCGACTGGTGCACAAGGACGCCCAGGTCTCGTTGCAATTCCCCTTCTCCCAATCTATTGCCATTCAGATAATAATCTGCCTTCCTGTTTTTGACAGCAAAGTGGATAACCTCGCATTTATTCCACGTTATTTTGCACCTGCCATGCTTTTGCCCAATCTCCCAACCTGTCCAAATCATACTGCAGTTTCTCGGCATCTTCCTCACTGCACACACGCCCACCCAGCTTTGTGTCGTCTGCAAACTTGGAGTTATTACATCTCGTTCCCTCGTCCAGATCATTAATATATATTGTGAATAGCTGGGGTCCAAGGACCGATCCCTGTGGTATCCAACTAATCACTGCCTGCCACTCGGAAAGCGACCCGTTTTTTCCAACTCTTTGCTTTCTGTCTGCCAACCAGTTCTCTATCCAAGTCAATACCTTGCTCCCAATCCCATGTGCCTTAATTTTGCACGCAAATCTCTTATGCGGGACCTTATCGACAGCCTTTTGAAAATCCAAATACACCACATCCACTGGTTCTCCCTTATCTATTTTATCAGTTACTTCCTCAAAAAACTCCAGTAGATTAGTCAAGCACGATTTACCTTTTGTAAATCCATGTTGACTTTTTCCGATCCGGTCACTTTTTTCCAAGTGCTCGGCTATTACATCCTTTATAATGGACACTAGCATTTTCCCCACTCCCGATGTCAGGCTTACCAGTCTGTAATTCCCCATTTTCTCTCTACCATTCTTTTTGAACAGTGTGGTAACATTAGCTACACGCCAATCCATGGGCACTGTACCAGAGCCTATCGAATTTTGGAAGATGACCAGCAATGCATCTATTATTTCTAGGGCCAGTTCCTTAAGTACCCTAGGATGCAGATTATCAGGCCCTGGGAATTTATTGGCCCTCAATCCCATCAATTTCCCTAACACCATTTCCCTACAAATACTGATTCCTATCAGTTCCTCCCTTTCATTAGACCCTATGTTCCCCGACATTTTTGGGAGGTCATTTGTGTCCTCCTTTGTGAAGACAGAACCAAAGTATGTATTTAATTGGTCTGCCATTTCTTTGTTCCCCATTATAAATTCCCCTGATTCTGACTGCAAAGGACCTACGTTTGACTTCTCCAATCTTTTTCTCTTCCCATATCTATAAAAGCTTTTACAGTCAGTTTTTATGTTCCCTGCAAGCTTACTCTCATACTCTATTTCGCCCTCTTAATTAATCCCTTTGTCCTCCTTTCTTGGATCCTAAACTGCTCCCAATCCTCAGGTTTACTGCATTTTCTGACCAATTTATATGTCCCCTCCTTGGATCTTATGCTATCCCTAATTTCCCTTGTTAGCCACGGTTGAGTCACATTTTTTGTTTTATTTTTATGCCAAACTGGGATGAACAAATTCATTAGTTCATGCATGTGATCTTTGAATGGTTGCCATTGCCCATCCACCGTCAACCCTTTGAGTGACATTCCCCAATCAATCCAACCCAAGTCGCACCTCATACCATCATAGTCTCCTTTATTTGAATTCAGGACCCTTGTCTCTCAGTCAACTATTTCACTCTCCATCTTAATGAAGAATTCTATCATATTATGATCGCTCCGACCCAAGGGGCGTCGCAAAACACGATTGCTAATTAATCGTTTCCATTACATAATACCCAGGCTAGGATGGCCTGATCTCTAGTTGGTTCCTCGACATATTGGTCCAGGAAACCATCCCGTATACAATCCAGGAATTCCTCCTCTGCAATATTTTTACTAATTTGGTTAGCCCAATCTATATGTCGATTAAAGTCACCCATGATAACTGCTGTGTCCTTATTGCACGCTTCCCTAATTTCCCTTTTAATGCCATCACCGACCTCTGCATTACTGTTTGGAGGTCTATATACCACTCTCACTAACGTTTTCTGCCCTTTGGAATTTCTCAGTTCTACCCATACAGATTCCACATCGTCAGAGCTAATATCTTTCCTTTCAATTGTGTTAATCCCTTCTTTAACCAGCAATGCTACCCACCTCCTTTTCATTTTTGCCTATCTTTCCTGAATATTGAATACCCCTGGATGTTGAGTTCCCAGCCTTGGCCATCCTGGAGCCATGTTTCTGTAATCCCAATCATATCATATTCATTTACCTCTATTTTGTGCAGCTAATTCATCCACCTTATTATGAATGCTCCTCGCATTAAGACACAAAGCCATCAGGCTTGTTTTTTAACGCTATTAGAACTTTTAGAATTATTATTTAATGTGGCCATGTTTGATTTAAACCCTTGATTTCTCTGCCTGTCACTTTTGTTTTTCTCCTTCCTATCTTTTGTTTTTATCCTTGTTTCCCTTTCCTCTGTCACCCTGCTCAGGTTCCCAACCCCCTGCCATTTTAGTTTAAACCCTCCCCCAGAGCACTGGCAAACACTCCCCCTAGGACATCTGTCCCGGCCTAGCCCAGGTGCAAACCGTTCAGTTTGAACTGGTCCCACCTCCGCCAGGACCGGTTCCAATAACCCAGGAATTTAAATCCCTCCGCCTTGCACCATTCCTCTAGTCACGTATACATCTGAAATATCCTTCTACTTCTACTCTGACTAGCACGTGGCACTGTTAGCAATCCTGAGATTACTACCTTTGAGGTCCTATTTTTTAATTTACCTCCTAACTCCCTATATTCAGCTTTTATGACCTCATCCCGGTTTTTACCTATATCATTGGTATCTATATGCACCACGACAACTGGCTGTTCACCCTCCCCTTCCAAAATATTCTGCAGCCGCTCTGAGACATCCTTGACCCTTGCACCAGGGAGGCAACACACCATCCTGACATCTCGTTTGCGGCTGCAGGAACGCCTATCTATTCCCCTTACAATAGTATCCTCTATTACTATAGCTCTCCCCCTCTTTTTCCTCCCGTCCTGTGCAGCAGAGCCACCCCTGGTGCCAAGAAGTTGGCTGCTGCTGCCTTCCTCTTGTAAGCCATCCCCCCCATCAGTATCCAATGCGGTATATCTGTTTGAGAGGGGGATGGCCACAGGGGACCCCTGCACTGTACATACTATTCTGCCTGTTGGTCACCCATTCCCTTTCTGCCTGTCCAACCTTTGCCTGCGGTGTGACCAACTGATCAAACGTGCTATTCACGACGTCCTCAGCCACGCGAATGATCCAGTATCTATCCAATCGCTGCTCCAGCACCGCAATGCGGTCTGCCAGTAGCTGCAGCTGGACACACTTCCTGCACACATGGTTGTCAGGTACACAGGAAGTGTCCCTGAGTTCCCACATAGCGCAGGAGGAGCATACCACGGGGCTGGGCTGTCCTGCCATGACTTACCCTTTAATTAATTGAAATTAAATTAAACAAATCAATCCCGCCAATTACACTGCACATAAATGATATATTTAAGGGCCCTGGTTTAGCAACAGTCCCCGCGACACCACAGAGATCTTAAAAACTATAAACCACAGAGTTAAAGTTTAAAAAGGAGAGAAATACTCACCAACCAATCACTTACCTGCATTCTAGTCTGTATCAACTAGTGGGAACAGCCTTTCCCTGTCTAGCCTATCCAAACCCGTAATAATCTCGTACACATATATCAATTCACCCCTCTTCCTCCTTTGCTCTAATGAAAACAAATCCAGCTTCTCCAACCTGTCCCTGTAGCTAAGATCCCCCAACCTCGGAACCATTCTTGTAAATCTTCTCTGCATGCTCTCAAGTGCCGCCACATCCTTCCTGAAGTGTGGTGACCAGAACTGACGCAATACTCCAGTTGTGGCCTAACCAGCACTTTATAAAGGTTCAGCATAACTTCTCTACTTTTGTACTCAATACCTCTATTTATGAAGCCCAAGATCACATTTCGTATTCTAACCACTCTCTCAATATATCCCGCCACCGTCAGGGACCTATGCACATTAACTCCCAGGTCCCTCTGTCCCTGCACAAACTTTCCAACTGTGCCATTAAATGCATATTGCCTCTCCCTGCTCCTTCTGCCAAAATGCATCATCTCACACTTCCCTGTATTAAATTTCATCTGCCACTTGTCTGCCCATTCTGCTAGCCTTTCTATGTCCTGTTGCAGTCGATTGGTATCATTCTCACTGTTCACCAAACCCCCAAGTTTGGTGTCATCGGCAAATTTAGCAATTCTACCCTCTATTCCAATATACAGGTCGTTTATATATATCAAAAAAGCAGTGGCCCCAGCACTGACCCTTAGGGAGCACCACTATCTACCATACTCCAGTCTGAAAAACAGCCATTTACCACAGCATGCTGTTATCTGTCCTTAAGCCAATTCCGTATCCAAGCTGCCACTGACCCACCTCTTCCATGAGCCTCAATTTTCTTAACCAGCCTCCTATGTGGTACTTTGTCAAACGCCTTCCTAAAACCAATGTAGACAACGTCCATTGTCTTCCCTTCATCTATCCTCCCTGTTACTTCATCAAAAAATTCAATTAAATTAGTCAAACACTATCTGCCTTTTACAAATCCGTGTTGGCTCTTCTTAATAGAAACATAGAAACATAGAAGATAGGAGCAGGAGTAGGTCATTCGGCCCCTCGAGCCTGCTCTGCCATTCGATGAGATCATGGCTGATCATTCAAACTCAGTACCCCGTACTTGCTTTGCTTAAACCTCTCCAAGTGCCCGTTAATTTTTCCGTGATTATCGTTTCTAAAACTTTACCCACCACTGATGTTAAACTGACCGGCCTGTAGTTACTAGGATTGTCCTCACACCCTTTCTTGAACATTGGTGTCACATTTGCCATTTTCCAATCCACAAGCACCTCCCCCGCATCTTTCCAGTACATTCTGTCTATCAACTTTCACCCCTTCCATTGCTTCTACCTTTTCCACTTCTAACAATAATTTGTGAGCCTTCACCTCCATAGTAAACACCGATACAAAGTACTCATTGAATATTCTAGCCTTGCCCTGCACCTCTAAGCATTTGTCACCTTCTTTTTCTCTAATAGGCGCCACCCGCCTCTTACTAGTTACGTGCCGGTAGAAGATTTTAGAGTTCCCTTTTATGTTCACCACCATTCTACTCTTACATTCTCTCTTTGCCAATCTTATTTTCATCTTCACATCCTCTCTTAACCTATTGCATTTGGTCTGGTTCTCCATTGAAGAATTCACTTGACATGCATCATACGCCCTCTTTTTTGTTTCATCATCTTCTCTATCTCCCACGCCATCCAAGGGGCTCTTTCTTTGGTTCCCTTCCCCTTCCCTCTTGTTGGAATGTACCTAGCCTGTACTTGGAACACCTCCTCCTTAAAGGTCACTCATTGTTTTGCTCCAGTTTTCCTGTTAGCCTTTGGTTCAATTTTACCCTGGCTAGATCCTTTCGCATCCCATTGAAGTTCGCCCTATTCCAGTTTAGAAGTTCTACTCTAGATTGTTCCTTGCTCCTCTCCATTGCTAATCTAAACCTTATGATACGCTGAACATAGGGTCTAATGAGATGGAGGCATTGAATGAAATCATTATTTGTAGGGAAATGGTGTTAGGGAAATTGACGGGATTGAAGGCCAATAAATCCCAAGGGCCTGATAATCTACATCCTAGGGCACTTAAGGAAGTGGACATAGAAATAGTAGATGCACTGCTGGTCATCTTCCAAAAGTCTGCAGATTCTGGAACAGTTCCCATGGATTGGAGGGTAGCTAATGTTACCCCACTATTTAAAAAAGGTGGTAGAGAGAAAACGGGGAACTATAGACCGGTAAGCCTGACATCAGTAGTGGTGAAAATGCTAGAGTCCATTATAAAAGATGTAATAGCAGAGCACTTGGAAAACAGTGGCAGGATCAGACAAAGTCAATATGGATTTACAAAAGGTAAATCATGCTTGACTAATCTAGTGTAATTTTTTGAGGATGTAATTGGTAAAATAGATCAGGGAGAACCAGTGGATGTGGTTTATTGGACATTTAGAAGGCATTCAATAAGGTCCCGCATAAGAGATTAGCGCGCAAAGTTAAAGCAAAGGATTGGGGGTAAGGTACTGACTTGGATAAAGAACTGGTTGGCAGACCGGAAGCAAAGTGTTGGAATAAATGGCTCTTTTTTTGAGTGGCAGGCAGTGACTATTGGGGTAACGCAGGGATTGGTGCTAGGACCCCAGCTATTCACAATATATATTAATGAACTAGACGAGGGAACTAGATGTAATATCTCCAAGTTTGCAGACAACACAAAGCTGGGTGGGCGTGTGTGCTGTGCAGATGATGCAGAGAAACTCTAGTATGATTTGGACAGGTTGGGTGTTTGGGCAGATGCATGGCAGATGCAGTATAATGTGGATAAATGCGAGGTTATCCACTTTGGTGGCAAAAACAGGAAGAACTTTTATTATCTGAATGGCAATAGATTGGGAAAAGGGGAAGTGTAACGAGACCTGAGTGTCCTTATGCACCAGTCACTGAAGGTAAGCATGCAGGTGCAGCAGGCGGTTAAGAAGGCAAATGGTATGTTGGCCTTCATAGCGAGCGGACTCGGGTACAGGAGCAAAGATGTCTGGCTGCAGTTGTACAAGGCCTTGGTGAGACCACACCTTGAGTATTGTGTGCAGTTTTTGTCCCCTTATCTGAGGAAGGATGTCCTTGCCGTGGAGGGAGTGCAGTGAAGATTCACCACACTGATACCTGGGATGGCAAGAATGACGTGTGAAGAGAGATTGGGTCGATTATGCTTAGATTCGCTAGCGTTTAGAAGAATGCGAGGGGACCTCATTGAAACTTGTAAAATTCTAACAGGACTAGACAACTAGATGCAGGAAGAATGTTCCCGATGGCCGGGGAGTCCAGAACCAGAGATCACTGTCTAAGGATAAGGGGTAAGCCATTTAGGACAGAGATGAGGAGGAATTTCTTCACCCAGAGAGTGTTGAACCTGTGGAATTCTCTACCACAGAAGGCAGTTGAGGCCAATGCATTAAATATATTCAAGAAGGTGTTAGATATATTTCTTAAGGCTAAAGTGATCAAGGGATATGGGAAGAAAGCAGGGACAGGGTACTGAATTTCTATGATCAGCCATGATTTCCTTAAATGGCAGAACAGGCTGGAGAGGCCAAATGGCCTAATCCTGCTCCTATCTTCTATGTTTCTATGTTTCTATGATCACTCGTTCCCAAGTGTTCTCCCACAGACTCTTGGTCGACCTGGCCCACCTCATTCCCCAGCACCAGCTACAGCAATGCTCCTTTCTAGTTGGGCATAGATCATACTGGTCAAGGAAATTCTCCTGAATACATTTCAGAAATTTCTCCCCTTCCTTTCCATTTACCGTAGCATTATACCAATCGATATTTGGGTAATTAAATTCCCCCAATATCACCACTCTTTAACTCTTGCATATCTCTGCGATTTCCCTGCAGATTTGCTCCTCTACCTCCCTCTCACTGTTTGGAGGCCTGTAGAACACCCCCAATAGTGTGATCATACACTTTTTACTCCTCAACTCTAACTAAATGGATTCTGTCCTGGTCCCCTCAAGAGCATAGCCCCTTTCCAACACTACAATGTCTTCCTTTATCAGCACTGCCACCCCACCTCCCTTTTTTCCTACCCTATATCTTCTGAACACCTTGTACACTTGAATATTAAGTGCCCAGTCCTCACCGTTTTTAAGCCGCGTTTCCATTATTGCCGCAACATCATTTTGCCACAAGGAAAGTTGTGCTTGTAGCTCAACAACCTTATACACCACACTTTGTTCATTTACGTACATGCATTCTAAACCCATTTTTCATTTTTTTGTAATCTCTGTTAGGCTGCTGCTATCTAATATGGTACTACTTCCACCTCCAGCACAACCTTCTCCACCAGCACCATCCAACACACTGAATCATCCATGCACCCCATTCCTCCCTTCCATTTCTTCATGCTGGTGCCCACGCCAAGCTAGGTTAAACCCTCCACACAGCACTAGCATCCGCCCCCTCCCCCCCGCCCCACGAGAATATTGGTTCCGGCTTTGTTGAGATTCCGGCTTGTACAGGTCCCAACTTCCCCAGAAATAATCCGAATGCCTCAGGAATCTAAAGTGCTCACTCCTGCACCCTCTCTCCAGACACACATCCATCTCTTCTATCCTCCTACTCCTCTACTCACTAACATGTGCACCGGGAGTAATCCGGAAATGACTACCTTTGAGGTCCTCCTTTTTAATCTCTTTTCTAGCTTCCTGTAGTCTGCCTGCAGGACCTCTTCGCTCTTTCTGCCTATGTCATTGGTACCGATATGCACGATGACCTCTGACTGTCCACTGCCCCCCTCAGAGTGTCCTGCAGCCGCTCAGTGACATCATTGACCCTGGCACCAGGGAGGCAACATGCCATCCTGGAATCACGTCTGCGTCCACAGAAACGCCTATCTGTTCCCTTAACCAATGAATCCCCTATCACTATTGCTGTTCGACTATTCCCCCCCCCAAACCCCGTACAGATGAGCCACCCGTGGTGCTGTGGCCTTAGCTCTGGCTGCTCTCCCCAGAGGAAACATCACCCCCACCAGTTTTCAGAGCCGTGAACCGGTTAGCGAGCGAGATGCACACTGGGGATTCCTGCCCTACCTGCCTGGTCCTCCTTCTCTGTCTGGTACTCACCCATTCTCTCTGTGCCTGCACATTCTGAGACTGCGGGATGGCCACTTCCAGCCTCGTGGATGCACTGTAGTGACTCCAGCTGGCTCAGGCTCCGAAACCCGGAGCTCGAGTTGCTGCAGTTGGCGACACTTCCTGCACACGTGGTCGTCCAGGCCGTAAGAAATGTCCAGGACATCCCACATGGCACAGGATGTGCAAATCACGGGACTAAGCTGCCCTGCTATAACTCTATTTGCCAGATTATGGAGGTAATTTTGCAGAAATAAACTTAACAAGAAACACTCAACAGCGATCCACCAATCAGCACTTCCGTCTATTAGATAGGCTATGAACTACTTAGCAGAAATATACTCAAACAGAACAAAAAAAAACTGACCACAAATACTCACCCGATACTCACCTCTCAGCTCCCTTGTGCCAGCGACACCTTTGAATTCTGATGTCATTCCTTCGTTGTGTCGATTGCCGACTGTCTCACTCGCAGGTAGGCCGCTCACTCAGACTCCAAAGTATCTGCTCCACGCTGCCTTTATCCTCGGTCTCCGACTCCGTTCCTGCCGCAGGCCTGCTGGCTCAGACTCGTGACTAACTTGCAGCTTATTTTTTACAGTTTTTAAAGTTCTAAGTTAAATTCCAAATGTTGAACAAAATTTCAGATTGAGACCTACTCACCCACGACTTACTAGAGTTCCATCTTACCGAATTCCCAACTTTACACAATGTATAAGATGCACTCCGTGTATGACCAGTCTCAACTCTGTTTGGCAAACTATCCGAAACCAATGGATGTTTATAAAACATGAGCTACGGTTGCATTCAGTAGGAGTAGAACAATAAACCGAAAGGGTATAAGACATACGCCATGATTTTATTAGTTAGAAAGAAGGAAATAAGGAAAGAAAGTTGCATTCGAACTCCTGCAGTGAAACAGGCTTGGAGAAGCCATTGTCACGATGTCTTATTAAATTAGCACACAGTAAGTTTTGGGCGCAGGGTTGACGTGCTCTGTTCCCTATGGTTGGTTAATGTGCTTTAAGATAAATTCTTTGTCGGGCACACAAACCAGTCTGCTGTACACTTGACGAGCATTGGTCCCAGGGTCCTTCTCCTGCAGCGCACAACCCAGTCTGGTGTACATGTGAATAACACTGGCTCTAGACCATCCAGGGCCGTGTCTCGTTCAACAGTCTTGAGCACGCAACCGAGCCGGGTGTACACCTGACAGCTATTCTCCCCAGCATACCCAGGGCTGTGTTCCGTTCAGCAGCATTGGGCACACAACCAAGCCTGGTGTACATGTGAATAGCCCTGGCCCTGTAATACCCAGGGCCTTATCCTTCCGTACACAACCACGCCTGGTGAATACTTGACTGGCATTCGCCCTACCCACGTGATTCACGCTACATTTATCGATATTTACTTAAGTCTGCCAGATGTGGGCTGATTCCCCCGCCCCATTTACATCTGCCTGTAATATATTTCTCTCATCTAAGGTCCTAACTCCCACACAATTTCTGATATCACCTCTGAGTTTGTGGGAAGTTCCCCGATCCATTGTTGAAGATCGTTGTTAAGATAGTGAAGAGCAACCGTCCCATCACTGCTGCTTACGTAACTCCATCAGTTACAGGTCCAGACATAGAACCACTGCCATTAATAACTACCTCTGTCTTCAAGAATGCAGCCGGTTCCTTAGTAAGCCCAAAATCCACCTGCTAAACCCACAGGTCTCAAACTTATGCAGCAGCCTTACATGTGGCACCTTCTCAAGGGCATTTGAAACTCAAGATCCAGAAGGGTAACCGAGTAACCTGCATCCACCAAACTTGTAACTTCCTCAAAAGTTCAACTAAGTAGTGAGAACAAATCTTTGTCTGGAACCTTTCTGAGATCCTCTAATAACCCGTTCTCCATAAAGGTGGCCAAACAGTACTTCATTGAAGTGAAACTAACGAGCCTGCAATTTTCGGCTTTTTTAATTCTTGGAACCACATGGGCCTCGCACCAGGCCACGGAAAACAGACAGTCACGGAGGAGGGTGTTGTTTTGCGCTTGAGAAACGGAATTCAGTTTTGGGTTAAGAAACCGATGAAAAGGTTTGTAGTGCCTGACATCAGAAATGGCTAAAAAAAAAAGTAGTGCAGAAAGGAGCTGAATAAGGAATTGGCGTTTGGGCGGCCTCAGACTCGGGGTTTTATATCCTGTATGAGGATCGGAAACTGTCGTGATAAGGCATTTTTGGGTGTGCGGATCTGTGGGCAAATTGGTTCCAAAGTGAAAAGGAAATGGTAATCTACGTGTGACGTTCAAATATTTAAATAAAATAACGTCACACATTGGTAAGAAAAGGCAAACAACATGTATTCAGCTCCCTGAGCACAGGGTGAGCAAAGTCTAGATCTTTATTTCTTTCTTTCTTTCTTTATTTCTTCCTTCTTTTATTTCTTCCTCAGTAATTCTTTAATACGCACTGTGCAGCGAAAGGTTACATTCGAATGTTGCGGCCAAGCTGTATCTCGATACCTGCTGTGTTATTGTGCAGACTCTCCCTGTGACTATTACACTGTGTGTTCCTGCGTACACTGGTAAAGCACAGTGTCTCCGACTTGTACACCTGTGATTACCAGTTTCATTTGCCGCTTTACATGGTGGATTTTAATGGAGAATTTCCCTGCCCTGTATTGGGTATCAAACCCTGCGATGCCGTGCTCGCTGTACCGACCAATGCCTGTACGTGGTTGCGATCTCTTCATAGTTACACCGCATCGTTGCATTTCCTCCTTCATCAACTGCTGACGACAGAGTGGACGGTTTGAAATCAACTTCACACGCCAGCCCTGTGAGACAAATGAACAAAGTCAATGATCATTCCAACTCTACGATTGGAATTCTTTCTGAAGTTAGGACAATCTCCTACACCATGTAAAAATGAACAAGACGCCGTGCTGTCAATTTTCTATTCATATCTCAGAATAAATTGAATTCAGTAGTTAAATAAAAGCTGAAACTGTGTATCATTACTGCGCTGAGCCAGTGGTCAATCGATCACAGTGCCAATGGCCTTATGCCTCGTTTCCAACTTCAGAACGCAAATTTAAATATGCAAACATATTGCCTGCTGTTCTCACGTCACTGGTGACCTTGGGAATGACCCCTCACTGTGTGCAGGAGTCAGCGGCCCAGCATGAACGGTTTCCACCTTCCCCATGATAACAAATGTGTAAAATGGCTCTGGAAGAACTAATTGGGGATTAACTGGAAAGGCGATCCTATGAAATCCAGCAGCTGTGCTGGAAACTGTCGGCCATTTTAGGCTCCACACTATAGCAATGGTACTGTGGTTATAGAGAGGGTATGACGCAGAGTCACTGGGATGGGACGTGGTGTGTGGGAATGCAGGGAGGCACGAGTGCAACTAGGGATCGGCAATAAATGCTGGCATTGCCAGCGACGCCCTGATCCCATAAACGAATAAAAAAATACAAAAGGAACACTTGAAAATTGGGGCTGTATTTATAAGCAGGAGAAACAGTTTTACACAGAGGGTTGTGAGGCTGCGGAATGTACTACTAAAGGCAGAGATTGAAACAGAGGCCATGTCAGCACTGAAGAAGAGGGTAGATTGCTGGTGGAATGAAAGAGGATGAAGGGAGAGGGGAACAGGGCGGGGCTGTGAGATTAGGACTGCCGCTCATCTGGATGATCAACACCAGCACTGATTGGTTGGGCCCAACAGCCTCTTTCAACGCGGCAATTTCTAGGGACATTCTTGGATGTCGAAAATGCATCAGCTGGGAAATAGCACTCTGTGATATTGGGGCAAAAAGCATTAAAATTCAATAGGGAATAATTCTCTCCTTTATTGCGTTAGAATTGGACAAGCTGGAATGTCACATTAATGCGTTGAATGTTGGTGGATTAATATCGCACACGGTGATTTTCGGGTTATAATAATTTCACTATTGTACTACCGGTAGTTTGCAATGCAGATCAAGATGCATTATTGATAGTCCGCGATATTATATCAATATTGTTTTGTATGAATAATTGTTTGCAGGACACATGTGTATTGTTCAACTAACGACATTACAAGCAGCGCAGTGAAAAGACACTAATGCTCAGGATGACAATTCCTCTGATAGCCTGACATTGGGGATTGATTCTAAAAGCCCTGCATTATTTCACAATGACAGTGATTCTGAACTGGGTAAATGGCTTCTTCCCATCTGATTTTCTCAGCGCCTTGTTTACAGAGGCTGAAACATCCTAAATTTCCAAGTTCTATTTCTTCAGAAACAGAGTCCATTCAGGGACACGTGTCTCTGCCCAAGAGAGGGGCGAACATTTAATCGGATAACGAAGCTGCGAACAGACAAAAGGCGCTGGAATGATGGCGACAAGAAGTCATTGAATGGTCGGCCACTTCGCTTTTTTCAGGTAGCTCGTTTCCTCGCTAACAAGGTTAAACATTGGCCCGGATTTTCCGACCCCTACGGGTGTGTACAAGGTGTGTACACACCTGTAGGGGCCTCGCAAGTGCCGGCCATCAAGCCCTATCTATTCTAATCCCATTTTCCAGCACTTGTTCCGTAGCCTTGTGTGCTATGGCGTTTCAAGTGCTCACCTAAATGCTTCTTGAATGTTGTGAGGGTTACTACCTCTACGACCCTTTCAGGTAGTGAGTTCCAGGTTCCAACCAGCCTCTGGGTGAAAAGGTTTTTCCTCAAATGCCCTCTAAACCTCCTGCCCCTTACCTTGAAACTATGCCCCCTGAATATTGACCCCTCTAATAAGGGAAAAGTTCATTTCTATCTACCCTATCTATGCCCCTCATAATTGTGTACACCTCAATCAGATACCACTCAGCTTTATCTGCTCTAAGGAAAACAACCCCAGCCTGTCCAGTCTGTCTTCATAGTTGAAGTACTCCAGGCCAGGTAACATCCTGGTGAATCTCCTCTGCACCCACGCCAATGCAATCACATCCTTCATATAGTTTGGCGACCAGAACTGCACACAGTATTCCAGCTGTGGCCTAACTAGCGTTTTGTACAGCTCCATCATAACCTCCCTGCTCTTATATCCTATGCCTCGGCTAATGAAGGCAAGCATCCCATATGCCTTTTTAACCACATTATCTACCTGTCCTGCTACCTTCATAGATCTATGTACATGCATAGCAAGACCGCTCTGATCATCTGTCGTTCCTAGGGTGTTACCATTCATTGTGTATTCCCTTGCCTTTTTCATCCTCCCAAAATGCATCACCTCACACATTTCAGGGTTAAATTCCATTTGCCACTGTTCTGCCCATCTGCCCAACCCGTCTATATCGTCCTGTAGCCTGAGGCTTCCCTCCTCGCTATTTACCACTCCAATAATGTTTGTGTCATCTGCAAACTTACTGATCATATATTCATCTCTAAATCATTAATGTACACTACAAACAACAAAGGACCCAGCACCGATCCCTGCGTTACATCACTGGACACAGGCTTCCAGTCACACAAAAAACCTTGGAGCATTACCCTCTGCCTCCTGCCACTAAGTCAATTTTGGATCCAAAATGCCAAACTGCCCTGGAACCAATGGACTCTTACCTTCTTGACCAGTCTCCCATGCGGGACTTTGTCAAAAGCCTTACTGAAGTCCATGTAGACTACATCACTGCACTACCCTCATCCACACACCTAGTCACCCCCTCGAAAATTCAATCAAATTGGTTAGACATAATCTACCCCTGACAAAGCCATGCTGACTATCGTTGATTAATCCTTGCCCCTCCAAGTGGAGACTAATTCTGTCCCTCAGAATGTTTTACAATAATTTACCTACCACTGATGTTAGGCTCACTGGCCTGTAATACCCTGGTTTATCCCTACTACCCTTCTTGAATAATGGTACTACGTTCGCTTTCCTCCAGTCCTCTGGCACCTCCCCTGTGGTCAGAGAGGTTCTGAAAATTTGTGTCAGAGCCCCTGCAATCTCCCCCCTTGCCTCACACAGCAGCCTGGGATACATATCATCTGGGCCTGGGGATATATCCACTTTTAAGCCCACTAAAACATCTAGTACCTCCTCCCTCTCAATATTAATTTGTTCAAGTATATCACAATCCTCCTGCATGATCTCTATGCCTACATCGTCCTTCTCCATAGTGAACACAGCTGCAAAATATTCATTTACAACCTCTCCCACATCTTCCGGCTCCACACACAGATTGCCACTTTGGCCCCTAATGGGCTCCATTCTTTCCCTGGTTATCCTCTTGCCCTTAATATACTTATAAAACGCCTTGGGATTTTCCTTTATTTTGCCCACCAGTGTATTTTCATGTCCCCTCTTTGCTCTCCTAATTTGTTTTTTAAGTACCACCCTGCACTTTTTATACTCATCTAGGCTTCCACTGTTTTTAGTCCTTTGTATCTGCCAAAAGCCTCCCTTTTTTTCCGAATCCATTCTTGTATATCCCTTGACATCCAGGGTTCCCTGGGCTTGTTAGTCCCACCGTTGACCTTTACAGGAACATGTTGGCATTGTACTCTCTCTATTTCCTTTCTGAAAGACTCCCTTTGCACTGATGTGGATTTTCCTACAAGTAGCTGATAGAAAATCTACTTTGGCCAGATCCTGCCTTATCATATTACAATCAGCCTTCCCCCAATTTAGAACCTTTATTTCCGGTCCATTTTTGTCCTTTTCCATGGCTACCTTAAATCTCACCGAATTATGGTCACTGTCAACAAAATGCTCTCCTACTGACATTTCTACCACTTGCCCGGCTACATTCCCTAGAATTAGGTCCAGTACCACCCCCTCTCTTGTAGGGCTTTCTGCATGCTGGCTCAAAAAGCTCTCCTCGATGCACTTTAAGAATTTCCCGCCCTCTAAGCCTTTCACACTCTGACTATCCCAGTTAATATTGGGGAAGTTGAAATCCATGACTATTATTACACTATTATTTCGACACTGCTCTGAGATTTGCTTATCTATCTGTTCCTCTATCTCCCCCTGACTGTTTGGGGGCCTATAGTACACTGCCAGCAAAGTGCTTGACACCTTTTTGTTTTTAAGTTCTACCCATATGGCCTCATTAGAGGAACCTGCTGAACATCATCCCTCCTAAGGCAGTAATTGACTCCTTGATTAATATTGCGACATATCCTCCTCTTTTACATCCCCTCCGTCTCGCCTGAAGATTCTATACACCCAAATATTGAGCTGCCAGTCCTGCCCCTCCCTCAAACATGTCTCTGTGATAGCAACAATATCATACTCCCATGTGTTCATCAATATCGTCAATTCATTTGCCTTACTCGCAAGACTCCTTGCATTAATATAAATGCCATCCAGCTTTGCCATACTCCCTTGTGCCTTTACATATTTGCTCTGTCTTCCAGGCTGACTTGATTATCCCTGTACATTTGGCTGTGCGTTACCCCCGACTATAGCTCCACTACCTATCCCATCCCCCTGCCAAGTTAGTTTAAACGCCACCCCAGCAGCAGTAGCAAACCTCCCCGCAAGTCCCCATGTATTCCGACTAACCATTGCACTATCATTCCCCATGTAACTTTACTGAGCATTGCATTATCAGTCCACATGTATCCTTACTGACCATTGGATTGTCAGTCCCCATGTATTCTTATTGACCATTGTATAATCAGCCACCATGTATCCTTACTGACCATTGTATTATCAGTCCCCATGTATTCTTATTGACCATTGTATTATCAGTCCCCATATATTCTTACTGACCATGGTAGTATCATTCCCCATGTATCCTTATTGACCATTGTATTATCAGTCCCCATGTATCCTTACTGACTATTGTATTATCAGTTCCCATGTATCCTTACTTACCATTGTATTATCACCCCCATGTATCCTTACTGACCATTGTATTATCAGTCCCCATGTATCCATACTGACCATTGTATTATCAGTACCCATATATCCTTACTGACCTTTGTATTATCAGTACCCATATATCCTTACTGACCTTTGTATTATCAGTCCCCATGTATCCTTACTGACCATTGTATTATCAGTCCGTATGTAACCTTATTGATCATTCTATTATCAGTCCCCATGTATCCTTACTGACCATTGGAATATCAGTCCCCATGTGTCCTTACTGACCATTGCATTATATACCCCAGTTATCATTACTGACCATTGCATTATCAGTCCCCATGAATCCTTACTGAGCATTGCATTTCCAGTCCGCATGTATCCTTGCTGACCATTGCATTATCAGTCCCCATTAATCTTTACTGCCCATTGTATTATCAGCTCCCATTAATCTTTACGGACCATTGCATTATCTGTCCACGTGTTATTTACT
Source organism: Somniosus microcephalus (assembly GCF_052327205.1). Classification (NCBI taxonomy): domain Eukaryota; kingdom Metazoa; phylum Chordata; class Chondrichthyes; order Squaliformes; family Somniosidae; genus Somniosus; species Somniosus microcephalus. Next base: position 439,310 of record NW_028225263.1, read on the forward strand.
CTCCATTCAATTGTCAGTCCACATATATACTTACTGACTGTTGCATTTTCAGTACTAATATATCCTAAATGACCATTGCATTAAATGCCTTTTTGTACATTCTGACCATTGTATTATCAGCCCCATGTATTCTTACTGACCATTGTATTATCAGTCCGCATGTATCCTTGCTGTCCATCACATTAGCAGTCCCCATTTACACTTTCTCACCATTGCATTATCATTCCTCGTGTTTCCTTATTGTCCATTCATTTATTAGTCCCCATGTACACTTACTGATCAATATTTGTATCCGCACAATATATCCTTACTGACTACTGTATCAGCACCTATGGATGCTTATTGTCCACAGAATTACCAGTTCCCCTGCACCTTATCTGACAATTCATTATCAACCCCCATGTATCCTTATTCACCACTGCATTTTCAGTCCCCTTTGCATCCTTACTGACCATTACATTATCAAGCCCATGTCGCCTTGCTGACTAATGTATTATCAGTCCCCATGCATTCTTACCAACCATCGTATTATCAGTCCTCCTCTATCCTTACTAACCAGTGTATTATCAGTCACCATGTATCCTCATTACTATTGTATTATCTGGACCCATGTCTCTTTACTGAACATTGTATTATCTAGCCCCATGTCTCCTTACTGACCATTGTGTTATCTGGCCCCATGTCTCCTTACTGACCATTGTATTATCATTCCCCATATATCGTTACTCACCATTGTATTACCTGGCCTCATGTACCCTTACTGACTATTGTATTATCAGTCTCCATGTATCCATACTGACAATTGTATTATCAGTCCGCATGTATCCTTACAGACCAGCTTATTATCAGTTCCCATGTATCCTTACTGACCATTGTATTATCAGTCTCCGTGTATCCTTTCTGACCATTGTATTATTAGTGCCCATGTATCCTTACTGACCATTATCTTATCAGTCCCCATTTATCCTTTTTGACCATTGTATTATCAGTCCCCATGTATCCTCACTGACCATTATCTTATCAGTCCCCATTTATTCTTACTGACCATTGTATTATCAGTCCCCTTATATCCTTACTGACCATTTGATTATCAGCCCCCATGAATTCTTACTGACCATTGTATTATCAGCCCCATGTATCCATACTGACCATTGTGTTATCAGTCCCCATGTATCCTTACTGACCATTGTATTAGCTGTACCCATGTATCCTTACTGACCATTGTAGTATCAGCCCCATGTATCCTTACTGACCATTGCATTATCAGTCCCCATGTATCCTATCTGACCATTGTATTATCAGTCCCCTTTAATACTTACTGACTATTGTATTATCAGTCTCCATGTATCCTTACTGACCATTTTATGATCAGTCCCCATGTATCCTTACTAAACATTGTATTATCAGTCCGTGTGTATCCTTACAGACCATTTTATTATCAGTCCCCATGTAACCTTACTGACCTTTGTATTATCAATCTCCATGTATCCTTTCTGACCATTGTATTATCAGTCCCCATGTATCCTTTCTCACGATTGTATTATCAGTCTCCATGTATCCTTTCTGACCATTGTATTATCAGTCCCATGTATCCTTACTGGCCATTGTATTATCAGTCCCCATGTATCCTTACTGACCATTGTATTATCAGTCCCCATGTATCCTTACAGACCATTTTATCATCAGCCCCCATGAATTCTTACTGACCATTGTAGCATCAGCCTCCATGTATCCTTTCGAACCATTGTATTATCAGTCCCCATAAGTCCTTACTGACCGTTACTTGATCTGCCTCTCTGCATCCATTTTTTCTTTTGCACTTATGTTAAGTTCACCCTATGAAATGAATTGAAAGTCTGAAATTACATGGTTGCAGCATGTCGCAGTAATAATCGGAACTGTGTAAGTGAAGCTGCTCACTTCACAGTCATAATTTGAGATTGCAGGATGCCCTATTTCTGTTTTTAACAACAGAGTTAAAAATACATTTTTTGGTTGTGGATGAAGTCACTTGATAAGAATACCACGTTGCTTTTAATATGTTGTGCAATAGAAGGTGATGGTGTGAAAGGATTATGTCGCTGTGTTTGTTAAGTGACTATAATTAATGTCAGTTAGTGTGCAGTTTAATGATCTCACTGGAGATTTCCCTGAGGCTATAAATAGGGACAGTTTTCATTGTGTCCATCAGTGTTTGACTGAGTGTGGTCTCCAATATAAACTGCGACCATTGGATCTCACAATCAATGAGATCATGTTCTGGGAGATTCCACCTGAACTCCGGATACTGTGGGCATTTTTCGATGTACAAAGGATTTATTATCCGCTCCTCGCTGCTGTTGGTGTTCCTGGTGAGTCATTATTTCAGCAATTAATTCTGTGAACCATGTTTCGCTGTATTTACTGTCCTCGTCCTTTAGACCTGATTATTAATTGTATTAAGTTTAACGCTCTTCTTCTGTGTCTGGTAATGCATCGTATTTCTATCATGTAATGTTTGATCAGTTACCGATTCAATGCTCCCAGTTCACTGAAGTTTCTACTTTTCACAACTTGCTTCCACTGATAGTCTTTTACAGAATGTGACTGTTATTTGAATTGTTTACCAAATGTTAGTGGGCGATTCTCTTTATTGAACAACTTGCAATCTGCGCTCTGCACTGAACCCTATTATTGGACCAAAAATATGTGTTCGGGGTAACAGGAGTTTTAACACCTGCTTGATGTAGTTAATGACACTGATCTGTGGAAACCAGCGCTGACAGCTAGATCACAAATACACTGAAATATGGGACAATACCCACTAATGATTCAGCTCCAGGCAGCTGTCTTACTTTCCACCATCTCCCGCTCTGCCTTATGGTCACTGATTCCAGATGGCCAGGACAGGATTTAACTGTAATATATGTTCCAGTAAAATGTTTATTCAGTTATGTTTGAACTGCTTTATTTCCATTGTTCAGCCACAGTTCAGGAGATCTCGGTGAGGTCCGCATGGACTATCCAACATCTCCTGTAGGTGGAAATTATTTCTGCCGATTGAAAATGGAGGATTGAATCGTGAAATCTTGCAATATTTCCTTGTCTCATATTCCCTCTAACAATTTGTGATCTGTTCAGTTCTCACAGCATGTGAAAGGCAGCAGGGTAACACGGCTCCAGCTGTGTTCAGACACTTTCTGAAATTCCACCGTGACATCTTACAATGTGGGTCATATTATCAGTCTATTTAAAGTGACAGTCCCTTCTTTACAGGTTATTTGTGATGTACTCGGAAAGTCTTCCTTTAAGCCACTTACAAGTTATGTATTAAATACGTTGGTTGTGAAGGTTCTGTTTCCAACAAATAATTCAATTATTGATTACAATTTCAGAAAACAATTGAAGTCATCATCTTCGGCCCTTGCCGTTACATCCATGCCTTTGTCACAGATTCCATTCCCCTCCCTGGACACAGACTGCATTCTCCTCCCTCGCCACAGACTCCATTCCCCTCCCTGTACACAGAGTCCATTCCCCTCCCTGGACACAGACTCCATTCCCCACCCTCGCTGCAGATTCCATTCCCCTCCCTGGACACAGACTCCATTCCCCACCCTCACCACAGACTCCATTCCCCTCCCTGGACACAGACTCCATTCCCCACCCTGGACACAGACTCCATTCCCCATCCTCGCCACAGACTCCATTCCCCTCCCATGACATTGACTCCATTCCCCTCCCTGGACACAGACTTCATTCCCCTCCCTGGACACAGACTCCATTCCCTTCTCTAGACAGAGACTCCATTCCCCACCCTGGACACAGACTCCATTCTCCTCCCTGGACAGAGACTCCATTCCACTCCCTGGACACATAATCCATTCCCCTCCCTGCACACAGACACCATTCCCCTCCCTGGCAATAGACTTAATTCTCCTCCCTGGTCAGAGTCTCATGCAATTCGCAACTGCAGCTAATAATTCCACCCCCATTGAATTAATTTTTAAAGTTGGTTCTTGGAATGTAGTTGAGACCGGCAAGGCTTCAGATATTGTCGATCCTTGGTGACCTGAAATGCTGGTGGTGGGTCTTCTCTATGAGCTGAAGTAGTTCTTCTGCCGACGGTGCTCTCACGTGGTGTTAGTTGGAGAATGCCTGGATTCTGACTGAGAACCGATGAAGGGTCTGGGATATAGATAGACTAAGTTACCGGGCAGTAAGGTGGCAGATGGAATACACTGTAGGGAATTGTGAGGTTATTCGCTTTGGTAGGATGAATAGAGAAACACATTTTTTTTAAATGGTGAGAAATTTTCAAATGTTGATGTTCAGAGAGATTTAGGTGTCCTCGTGCAAGAAGCACAGAAAGCTAGCATGCAGATACAGCAAGCAATAAGGAAGGCAAATGACAGGTTGGCCTTTATTGCAAGGGGGTTGGAGTCTAAGTGTAACGAAGTCTTGCTACATTGTATAGGGCCTTGGTGAGTCTACACCTGGAGTACTGTGCACAGTTTTGTTCTCCTTATCTAAGGAAAGCTATATTTGCATTGGAGGCGATTAAACAAAGGCTCAGTAGATTGATCCCTGGGATGAGCGGGCTTTCCTATGATGAGAGATTGTGTAGAATGGGCCTATACCCTCTGGAGTTTAGAAGAATGAGAGGTGATCTCATTGAAACATAGACGATTCTTAAGGGGATTGACAGGGTAGATGCTGAGAGGTTTTTTCCCCTGGCTGGAGTGTCTAGAACTAGGGGGCTTAGTCTCAGGATAAGGGGTAGGCCATTTAAGACTGAGATGAGGAGACATTTCTTCACTCAGAGGGTTGTGAATCTTTGGAATTCTCTGCCCAGAGGGCTGTGAATGCTGAGTCTTTGAGTATATTCCAGGCTGAGATCGATAGATTTTTGGACTTTAGGGGAATCAGGAGATATGGAGACTGGGCGGGATAGTGGAGTTGAGGTCGATTATCAGCCATGATCTTATTGAATGGCGGAGCAGGCTTCTGGGGCCATGTGGCGTACTCCTGCTCTTTTTTCTAATGTTCTTATGTTCTTATATGTCCAAGTCAGGATGGTGTGCTGGAAGTGATGGTTCTCACGAAATTTCTTCTCTTCTCCTCCTGGTGTAAAGATCACAGGGGAAGCAGGTGCTGCCGAAGTAACTTTGGTGAGTTAATGCAGTGCATTCTGTAGACCGAGCTTACTGCAGCCGCAGTGCTGGAGGGGGTGGATAATGAATCTAGTGGTACACAGACACTGATCAAAAACTGTTCTGTCCTGGATGGTGTTGCGCTTGTTGGATGTTGTTGATGCCCATCCAGGTGAGTGGTCTGTATTACATCACATTTCTGACCTGAGACTTCTAGGTGTTTGGTAGGTTTTGGGGATCAAGCAGTAAGTCACTCTCAAAGGATGCCCAGCCTCTGCCCAGTCTCTACCCGCCCTCTGACCAGCCTCTGCCCAGTCTCTACCCAGCCTCTGCCTAGTCTCTGCCCCACCTCTGCCCAACCTCTGCCCTGCCTCTGCCCAGTCTCTGCCCAACCTCTGGCCAGCCTCTGCCCAGCCTCTGCCCAGCTTCCGCCCAGTATCCACCCAGCCTCCGCCCAGTCTCTGCCCAGTCTCTGCCCAGTCTCTGCCCAGTCTCTGCCCAGCCCCTGCCCAGCCTCTGCCCTGCTCTTGCAGTCACAGTATTGATATGGCTGGTGCAGTTCAGCTTCCAGTCAATAGTGATCACCAAGTGTTTGTCATTGGGGACTCTGTGAAGTTCACGGGCAGGTGGGTGTTCTTTGTTTTGATCAATACACCTGGTACTTATGAAACTGGCTTATTACCTGCCACGTATCAGCCCAATCTGGGTGTTGTGCAGACGTTGCTTTTGGAGGAGTTGTAAATGGCGTTGCAAACGGCAGAATCATCAGTGAATGGAACTAATCCTGACCTTATGACGGCGGAATGTCATTGATGAGGCAGCTGGAGTTGCTAACTCTGAGGACACGTCCCTGAGTTACGACAAGAACAACCACATTACTTGTAGCAGGTATGACCTCAACCATTGGAGAATTCCCCCCTTGGACCCCCATTGAAACGATGTCTGTATCAAGGCTGTGAGAAGTTTGCATCCGGGTGCATCTGGCAGGATCCAAACTGAGTATCGGTGAGCCGGGTATTAGTGAGTAGATGCGACTTCACAGCAATACTTAAAACTCGTCAATCACTTTACTGAGGATTAATAGAAAACTGATAGAGCGGTAATTGGCCGGGTGAGATTTGTCTCGAATTTGTTGATAGGCTATACCGAGGTAATATTTTACCTTCTCTGGTATATGTCAGTTTCATCACCAGAACAGCGAGACAAGGGGCGTGCCTAGCGATGAATTTCAAATTCCACACTGTATAGCCTTTGGCCCTCCATTCACCATGACCTTTCTGCAGCTACCGATCTGGTCAATCACACCCTCACTTCCACCTTTGATGCCCCTGACCCAATAAACCATTACATTCTCTGGTGGTTCACAATGATATGACTCTCATCTCTGCTTCCATGTCCAAGGAACATAGACTTGAACGTCTATTGCAGACAACTAGTTTAACCTTTCACCGGCAGACCTTGCTGCACCACATAAAGTACTATCGGGTCCTCACCCTCACCACAAACAACAAGTGCAAGGAACCTATGAACTTCTTTGTTACAAAGATTGAGACCATCCATTCAGCTGCCTTCGCCACTTCCCTCCCTTCCCCCAGCCACCGGGCAAAACTTCCTCATAGATTAACCCCCACCCCACCATAGCCCTGAAATGATTTATTTTTCTAGTTTCTCTCCTATTTCCCCTCATGCACTCTCCAACCACATCTGTAGGGTTCGCAAAAATCCATGAAATGCAGTATCCGGGTAGGGCCCCTGAACTGGCCACATTGTGAGAACACAGAATGGAGTTGGCTGTTCTCATGGCCCAGTTAAAAGGGCATACACACAGTACCTAACAGCAGTCTGAGTCATCATCGATTAGAAGAATCCAGAACTTTACTGTTTTTGATATTGTAATGTGGTTACAGCAGTAAACAAAACTATTAGCACCTGGAGGTGCGCTAATCGCTGGCAGAGCGGTAACCGATCTCAGAAACCGCTGAGCACACACAAACGGAGGGCACTAAACGGATTCCCATTATGGCTAAGCGGTAACCGATCTCAGAATCTGCTGAGCACACACAAACGAAGGGACACTAATCGGATTCCCATTAGTTTGATTTGCGAGCAGTTAAAATTAATGTGCTTGCTTTTGTTAAAGAAACCTTAACAAAGGAAAACGGTTGATTTGGCGCCAAGATTAGGGCCAGAAAAGAGTATAACCGTTCAGGTAAATCGTCAGCAAGTCAGTCTAAGATTCGACCAGAGTAAGGAAGACTCCTCCGGAGACGGTTCACACCATGAAGTCCAAGTCCAGTTACCATCAGGAGTTCGAGGACCGTGCGGAACAGAAAACGGCTCGAGGATTTCGGAGGACTTCCAATGTTTGTACAGGGGAGCGAGTCCAGGAGCCAGTCCCATAAGGAAGGGCGGAGGTCCCGGGCGACACCAAGTAACAGGGTCCAGGAGCCGGTCCCATAAGGAAGATCGGAAATTCCAGACGTAACAAGAAGTACCAAGGTCCAGAAGGGTTTTGAAATTCTGGTGAGCATAAAGGCCCAACTCTACCTAACTGACATAATTGAGGTATATTCAGTAACGGGAGGGTTTGTAACGTTAAGGGTATTTGTAAGTCAGGAGTGTGATTTATCCCTCGATGTGTCCGTGTGCTTCCCTCACCCCCGCTTTTAGCTTATCGCTATTTTAGAACTGTTTATATGCTTTAAAGTTATTTTTTCTCAGTGTATAATTTAGTCCTCTGCGAGAAACGTTATTTTTCGTCTGCATTTATTCTTGCCATTTTCTCTGTGTACATTCTCTTTCAAAAATAAAGATCGTTTTGATTTAAAACTCAATCTGTCTCATCTGACCATTTGTCTTCCGAGTCACGAGTTGGGCCAACACACAAAGGATGTCTGGCAATAAGCCCAGTGTCTAGAACCGTGAGGGGGGAGCGCTTCGAAACCGCTCACGAGTAGTGCAAAAATCAAAATCGATTTAGCACACCATAAGCTCGTTAAAACGACCCCTTGCAGAATGGCGACCGCGGCAGGACACTGGCTACAGAAACCTTGTGTGGTGGACAAAGACTCGGGTGAGACAGATGTGATGGAAGATTAGTTAGCTTCCTACGTGTGTGGGAAAGTCAATGTAGCGAAAAAATGGGTGTATGACATGTTAGGAGCCGAGCGTCACCTAAAGGCAGCCGCTCAGTGGACGGCTAGTAAAAAGCACCACAAGGGCATTGAGACAGCGGTATGGCTCATGTGTTACAAAAAGCAGGTTCTGGTACTGGACCACGCGGTGGCCAGTAAAGAATCTAAGATTAGACATTTGTCCCAAGAGCTGCAGGAAAAGGTTACAGCAGAAGGGAAAGTGCTAGTGGCCCTGGAGGCAATAAGCCAAGAGAGGGCAGCGATGGTCCGGGATCATCGGCGGAAGGTAGAGCACATGGAAAGCCAGGCCGCTGAAGTACAGCGTGAGCACCAAGCCAGGGTAGAAAGGCTAAAGGGCAAGATAGCTGAGTTAGAGGGGAGTGCTAGTTTTAGGGTAGAACATGTTGAGTACCAAGCAAGGGAATCTAGGGAAAGAGAAAGGAAGTTAAAGGTGGAAATTAGCCGTCTCACGGGGGAACGTAAGGCACAGGAGGAGAAAGTAGCCGAGGTAAAAGCAGCTTATAAGGTGGCTTGCGCTCAGGGGTTTGAGGAAGCAGACCACGGCCCCTGTAGGCAGGAAATTGAAAGCCTACGTATGGAGTTGGCCAAAACAAAGGGGATGATATGTCTCATTAGCCCAAAAATCGGCCAGGCCGAATTTAACGGCAACCCAGTCAGTGCAGTCCCGCAGGCAGCCCCTAGAACTAAACGGGTTAGGGAACCTGAGGTTGCACAGCCACCACCCTTCGCCCCTAGTTTTCCAGAGGTCTGGGAACAGGAGCAGGTGGGGGATGAAGAACCCCAGGTAGACCAGGCTAGCCCAAGAGAGAGTCAGGGACCGGGACCGGTGTACCCCGTTATACAGCGGAGGTACGGACCACCCGGTAATGACGGGGAAACTGGGGACATCCAGAACCAATTCCAGATTCCACACAGTACGCAACAATTGCGTTCATTGGTGAGCTACATCCCCAAGCTTAACATGAGGGGGGACCCTTCCCTGCACTTTAGGGAGATAGAGCAGGCGGCCTGTGTGAATGACTGCGATGAGGCAGAAAACGCCAAAATGATGCTGTTCTCCCTGGGTAGCGATCTCCTCCAGACGCTACCCAATGAGTGTAAGAGGGGTCAGGAGAATTATGGCAAGCTCAAGGAAGAGATCCTGGAGGCCATGGGGATGAACGAGGGGAGTCCGTTCTCCCGGGTAGAGAGAACAGTCCAGCTCCCCGGGGAATTCCCGCAGGCGTTCGCGGACAGGCTGTGGCCAGTCTACCAGGATGCGTGCCCGGGAATGCCGGCGCGAGCGCACCTGGACGGGGAACCGTTAGTTCACTGGCTAAGGTGCCTTATGAATAACTCACTGCCCCATGTTTGAATGCAGTCAATGGCTTGGTTCGACCCCCGAAACCTTCTGACCACGGAGGCGATGGTAATCCGTCAACTCACAGTCACTTTTAGAAATGGTAGAGATAGTGAAACCCCCCCAAAAAATGGGAAGGTTTGTGAGGTCAGGCCTGGTGACCAGCCCCGTAAGGAGTGGCGCCAGGAAGGGAGCCGTCCCAACCAAAGCAGGCAAACTTGCTACGGTTGCAGAAAGGAAGGGCATTGGCACAGGACTGCAAAAATCCTTGGAAGGATAACAGGGAGAAGGTCCCAACAGCCCAGCCCAAGCCCCGGCTACAACCCCGACCTCTGCCCCAGAAAAAGAAACGGAGCCAAATGCTCCTCAAGAGCTGCTGGACATGCTGCTAGCTTCAGTGAGATCATTGGTCCTCACAAAGGGTAAGATAGCAGACACCACCGGTCTAGAGGTTCCCCCAACCCTTTCCCAAGGTGGCCCGCAATGACTGGAACCAGCGCAGCCCGTCTATCTGTGTGCGCTCCGGTATGACGGATGGAAGAGACCGCTCGTGCAGATGGAGGTAGAGAAGGGTACGGGGACTTATCTGTTGGATACGGGGGCTTCCTGCATCGTGATTCATGCGGAGAATCCCACCATCTCACCTCTGTCTAGCGGGGTTCCATACGTCTTATCGGGGTTCACAGGGGCAGAGCAGGCGGGTGCGTTCTCCAGGCCGCTCTCGATCCGCTTGGGCACACTACACACAAAGTGGACATGTGTCCTGGCGAGATGGGACGTGGAGGGAGGTAAAGGGATCCTAGGGGCCGACTTCATCGTCGGCCATGGGATCCTCGTAGACCTCAGGAACCATTGCCTTTGGGGGCCAATACCGGGAAGGAAAGTGGAGTAGTAGTAATCCCGGGAAAGGATGGGAAGGGAAACCTGTGTACCATGAAGCCGAAAGGGAGTTACGAGCTCGGTGAAATGATGGAGGGTATCCCGGTAGCATTTGGGGCCGAAGTGCAGGCTCAGTTAGGTGCGTTTGCCACGCACAAACACGACTGTGGGAGAGTTGTCATCTTTGTGGTCAGGGTAGATGGGGATCCCATGGCCTGGCCCCTAAAGCAGTACAACTTCCCAAAGGAGGCAGAGGCTGATATGGAGGTGGACATATCAGCGCTGGTACAGCAGGGGGTGCTAAGGCCTATAGCCGCCCATGTGAACTCTCCGCTTTGGCCGGTTAAGAAACCGGACAATTCCTGGAGAGCCACGGTGGGCTATCGGGTGTTGAACAGCAACATCCCCGCCTGTGCCCCTACAGTGGCAGCAGTGGCCGACCTCATTGGGAGTATTCCTGCATCCGCAACTACGTTCACGGTGCTGGATATTTCTTGTGGGTTCTGGTCAATCCCTGTGCGGAGGGAGGACCAGTATAAATTTGCCTTTACTTTTAAGGGGCAGCAATATACTTGGAACTGCTTGCCACAAGGCTTCCACAATAGTCCCAGCATTTTCCACCAATGCATGGTGGACAGCCTGAAGGAGTTCAGTCAGCCCATTCAGTTAGTGCAGTGTGTGGACGACCTGCTCCTGTTTACCGACATGGTCGGAGAGCACGGACCACTGCTGGCTGAATTGTTGGAGCTGCTGACCCGAAAGTGGTTTAAGGTTAACCCAAAGAAGGCGCAGATCGGTCAGAAGGAAGTCAAGTTCCTGGGGCTGACCATCCACGCCGGAGAAAGGGCCATTGATAGGGCTAGGAGGGAGGCGGTACAGGAGTTACCGGTCCCCGTCACTATAAAGGGTGTGAGGTCGTTTCTAGGGCTAACCGGGTACTGCCGAGACTTCATGGAGGACTATGCAGCCATGGCAGCCCCGCTACTCCGACTCCTGCACAAGGGAGTGGAGTGGTCGTGGGATGAAGGATGCCAGGCCGCGTTCAAGCTCCTAAAAAGGAAGCTGCAGACCGCACCGGCCCTGGGAGCGATAGATGGGGGAAGGGAGTTCTTCCTGGAGGTGGCGGCCAGCGGGGACAGCCTCAGCACTGTGTTGCTCCAGGAGCGGCATGGTAGGCTGAGACCCGTGGTTTACTCCTCCAGGGTGCTCACCGATGTGGAGAGGAGCTACTCGGTCTGCGAGCAGCACCTCTTGGCCACACACTGGGCCATGAAGTGATCCGCAATCTTCACGGGCACCTCCCCCATCACCCTCCTCACACACCACACGCCTACCAAGATGCTGTTGGATGGGAGGATCAAGGATGGGACCGTGAGCAGTGCCCACATTGCGCACTGGACCCTACTCCTCTCCCAAATGGATCTGCGGGTAAAAGGCCTGTGGGAGCCCAGATTAGCCGCCAACCTGGCTTACCCTGGGACAGCCCATCAGTGTTCTGTAGAATGGGTATGGGAGGTCGACGTGGGTCTCCGGGCTGGGATACATCCCACCGGCCGTGAGATCTACGTGGATGGTTCCAGCATAGTATCTGCTGGAAAACGGCTCACGGGGTGCTGAGTTTATGACCCGACGGCAAACATTGCATTGGCAATTAAACTCCCCAGCACCATGAGCACCCAGCAGGCAGAACTGTCCGCTGTGGCATATGTGGTCACCCACCCCGAGGTCTTCCCTACCCCGTACAGGATTTGCTCGGATAGCATGTTCACATGCAATTCGTGTACTGAGTACCTGGCCATCTGGTCCCATCGTGGATTCACTTCTGCGGATGGGAGATCCTTGGTGGTCAAGCCCCTGCTGGAAAAGATCCTGGCAGCCGTGGGGGAGAAGGGTGAGGTCTTCATCCACAAAGTGAAGGCTCACTCCTCCACAGAACCTCGTGGTCAGGGAAACCAGCGAGCTGATGCACTGGCGAGAGAGGGTGCCATGTCCGGCATTCTCCGGGACCCCTACGGGCCTGGACCAATGGCAGCTGCAAAAGGCAGGGATGGTATTCAGAAGAGTGTAGGGGTAGCACTAGCCCCGGACCTCAAATCGGTCCAATCTCAGAACCCTGCCCTGAGAGGGGTATTTAACGCAGTTAGCGAGGGGAAGAAAATAGAAGGCCCATATGGCACAGCATCTCTTTCCATAAGAGAGGGGATGCTGTTTAGAGAAGAGCGGTGGGTGGTGCCTCAGCAGCACCGGAGGGAATTCCTTCAACTGGCCCATGAGGGGCCGGGAGCAGGGCACCCGGGCCCGAGGTCACTTGGCAGCGGGTAGAGCAGGCAGGATGGTGGCCAGGACTCCGGGAGGACGTCCAGGAGTTTTGCGCAAACTGTCTTGTGTGCACGGCAAATAACCCCGACCCTTACAGGAGGAAGGTGCCGATGGGACACGTTAGGAGGGTAGAGGGACCATTGCAGTCAATCAGGAAGGCTATAAGTATTGCCTCGTTCTGGTGGACGTGTTCTCAAAATGGGTTGAAGCCTTCCCCTGCCGAACAGCCACAGCGTTAGGAACTGCAAGAATCTTGGTGCGGGAGGTGTTCTCGAGATGGGGACTGCCCCATTTCGTGGAATGCGATCAGGGAAGCCAGTTCACCGGCCAAGTCATGCAGAATACCCTGATGCTGCTGGGCATTCAAGGGAAATGGCACGTCGCCTACAATCCCCAGTCACCTGGGATTGTGGAGCGGATGAACCGCACCTTAAAAGAGAAAATAAGGAAGGAGAGAATGGGTTCGCCCCAAAGGTGGGCAGAAGTCCTGCCTCTTATCCTCATGGGGGTCCGCGCCAGCCAATCAAAGAGTACGGGGTACTCTCCGCATGAGCTCATGACCGGCAGAATCATGAGAACCCCCACTCATGTCCTGGCCCCTGTCCTAATGGAGGGGCAGCTAAGGGAGGTGAATTGGCACAAATTTGCCCGCACACTCCTTGAACGCCTCCAAAGGATTTATCAGGGAGCCACAGGTAACATGGGGAGGCAGCATCAGGGAAATAAAATGCTGCTCGAGCCCAGTAAAACCCATCGCTGGGAGGTAGGGGACCTAGTAATGGTAAGAAACTTCGCCCGTGTGGGGAGTTTCGAGCCACTTTACATGGGTCCCTACAGTATTGTAGATCAGGCCAGCCCCATGGTGTATGCTGTGAAACTGCCCTGGCGCACTAAATGGTTTCACATTAACCAATGTAAACTGTTTAAACTGGAGGCAGGGAAACAGGCAGCGGGGGCTGAAAAGGCCAGTAAAGAATCAAACGCTGTAGGGGAGCTGCAGCCACAGGTCACACAGGCTGGACGTGCAGCCTGCGTGAGGGGAGGAGTTGTCCCATCTAAGCGGGAGACTCCCCCATTGTTCTGGGACCCAGGAGGGGAGGAGCCGGAGGTCCTAGGTCCTGTCCCTGGCCAAAGTGAAGCCGAGTCGGAGGACGAAGGTCCCGCCCCTGACAGCGGTAAAGGGGAGGAGCCAGAGGCCTTAGGTCTTGCCCCTCAGTGTAGCATTGAAAAGGTCTGGTCGTCGGTTACTGTAAAAAGATACCCCCGTAGGAAAGCTGTGGGAATTTTAAACAGTTCACAGCCAGCAGCTACAGGCTGCTAGGGACCAGCAGCTGAAACTGAGGTGGGAATGCCACAGGGGAAGGCCTGCGACAGTCCCCACTGATTTTAAGCTGGCCGTCCGGAGACGGACGGCACATGTACATACACCATAGTTTGCTAAGTAAGGTTTAGTTATTTGTAAATTTAGTATGTATGTATAAGGTTTTTCTGAGGTATGGTGGCATTTTGGAACAGTACAGAGTGGCAAGTTAAGTGAGCTAGGGTCACGGGACCCACTCACCCCACACCCAAGCCGAGGAGCCCAAGGAGCCCGGCTCGAACATTCTCTTTTATCTCTCCAACTGATATTAATCCAATGATGCTACTAAGAGGCATCATCCTCACGGCCCTGGTGGGCCTCAACATCACGTGGCGAGGGGAGACGGAGGATCACCACATCTTCAGATGTACCGGGGAAATGGCGCCCCTGGCTCACGATGGGCAGGGCCTGTGCAAGGCAGAGGAAGTCGCTGGATATAACCACGAGGGCAACTGACCGGGTTGGCTGGGATCGAACACCACTAAATACTCTAATGACATTGGTTTCAATTATGGAGAAGTTTCACTATCGTGTCCGTGGGTCACGATCAAGGCCACGTGGATCAGTGTTACTGTGGGAAAACGAATTTCTTTAACATGCAGGGGGAACGTCCCCCTAAATAAGTGGTGGTGGCTCAGGAAATTGACCAAGGACATGGGGAACCCCAGAGGACAGTGGGAAAGTTTAGGGAACAGCACTCACCGGACCATCACAGGGACCCAGGGAGGGCTGACAGTGTGCTGGGAGAAATGGTGGGAACCCGATCAAGGGATTTATGTATGTATGTGGGGTTCAGGAAAAGTCTGCCCCGCAGGTGTTTCCATCATTTTCCACAGCCAGTGGCAAGATAACAGGAGGGGGATGGACTGGGAATCGCGCTTGGATGCATGCGCGGTCCCCTACTCCCCAATCACAGTTAATGCCACTGAGTTAGTGACCCACCCCCGACAGCCCCTGCCCACGACCCAGACACCACGGACGGTAACAGAGGGGTGCCCCACCACCACCAAGGGACCGGGGAACGGTTTAGTTTTAGTTCCGACTGATCAAATGGCTTACCAGGGGGTCCATTACGTGGTGGCCTCGGTCATCCTCAACCTGACCGAGGTGCACCTGCCGGAATGGTGCCCCATAGAAACAGGAAGGCTATATCAGGCCCTGCTAAAAGAGACCCTGCAGAAGTTCTTTGAATTTGACTTCGCAAGGGTCAACAGAACCAAGCTGTATACCGAAAGCCACAAGCAATGGGAACAAGCAGGGAGACAAAACAGGGGCACCGTGAATGACTGGTTCACAGGGTTTAACACTGGGTCGTCCATCATAAATAGTATGGTCGACATCGAATTGCAACGGCAGGTTAACGGGTTAAAGACCCAGTTGAGGGGGATCCTCACAGACGAAAATCGGGTGGTGGGTTCGGAGCTCCATGAGGATCAGGCTATGACTCTCCGCTTAAAAGAGATCATAGCAGAGCTGGAGAAGCGGGCTCAGACGGTCAACGCTCTCATTAGTGAGGACAGGAACGCCTCAGATCATGCTGCACAGAATGAGGTGTGCGTGCTGTACGGGGCATGGTTGCTGGGCGAGGGCCGCAGCAATCTGGAGGATTTGAAACAGGGTTTGGTCCCCTCCTGGATCAGTAACAAACACCTCGCAGCCCTCCACTCTTTTGAGAACGTGTTGAGTCCATGCCAGCTCCGGCTTGCTTCTGAGGCCTATCCAGTCCCGGTGGACTGTGGCCGCTCCAACCATACCATCATGGAGGTCGTCGTGCGGATCCCCATAATGAGCAGGACAACCCGACCTGCGCCGGTGTATAGGGTGGTGAACATTGGAGTCATTCGGGGGGGAGCTCATGTCCGTTTTGCAGAGGTCCCACCCTACGTCATTAAGTGGGAGCATGCTATGACGTGGACTGACTTCTCGGGGTGCCGTAGCCGGGGAGCACACATAATCCTGTGCCCCCAGCTCCTGAATGCCTATTCAGTACCACAATGCGGGTTCAGGTCTGCTGATGCTAAGCCTATCAATTGCACTATGGAAGCCATGGCACAGGGCCATGTTCCCCCACAGGTGGCATACATAGGAGGTGGGACATATTGTGTCACCACCGCAGCGTCTCACTACCGGCACGGACAGCACGGCTGGTGCGCGGTCAGTGACAGCAGCTTCTGTTTTAAACCCGAGGCAATAGTTCAAGTGGCACAGCTGCAGATTATCCCGATCCCCAAACCATCCACTGTTCACCTCACCGTTGAGGAGAATTTCACTGATCTCCAAAAGTATGTAGCACATTTTGGTTTTACGATTCCCCCTCTCCCAGAACACCTAGCCACGGTGCTCAAAGTGGTCGCCATCTCGCAGAAACACTTTTTCACTTTGGAACAAAAGACCGTTGATATAGGGGCAGAAATTCAGGATATAGTGGTTCCACCGTGGTGGGACCTTTTTGATAATATAGAGGTCCCATCATGGATCCGACTGGCTTCCCACATTTTGGTGGTGTGCCAACTGGGGATAGTTTTGTACCTGGTCTGTGTACAGTGCAGAAGGAAGGGACACAGCAGGGAATTCCCTAGTCAGCCGAATTGGCGGGGCCACTATGTCAGTATAAACGGGGAGTCGCCCGTGTAATTACTGTTGTTTTAATATTTTGGATTGTTCTGTACCTTGTTTGATTTCGCATTATATTGTATTATGATTATTCTGTTATGACTCTAGCTGAGTCTGTATATTGTTTAAAGGTTTGTCTCCAATAGGAAATGTTTTCTCAAACTTCGTTGTTCGGAATGAGGAAAGTGCGGGCGAGGTACACTCCTTAGCAAGGTAAATTATGGGGAAGGTCAGTTGGGGAGGGAACGGATTTGTGCTCACCCAAAGACATTTTATGATACAAAGACGATTGAAGATGCTCATTGTATCACAGGGTGGACTGTAGGATTCGCAAAAATCCCTGAAATACAGTATACGGGTAGGGCCCCTGAAGTGGCCACATTGTGAGAACATAGAATGGAGTTGGCAGTTCTCATGGCCCAGTTCAAAAGGGCACACACACAGTACCTAACAGCAGTCTGAGTCATAATCGATTAGAAGAATCCAGAACCTTACTGTTTTTGATCGCATTACGGCAAAGCGCTAACCGATCTCAGAAACTGCTGAGCACACACAAATGAAGGGACACTAATTGGATTCCCATTAGTTTGATTTGCGAGCAGTTAAAATTAATGTGCTTGCTTTTGTTAAAGCAACCTTAACAAAGGAAAACGGTTGATTTGGCGCCAAGATTAAGGCCAGAAAAGAATATAACCGTTCAGGTAAATCGTCAGCAAGTCAGTCTAAGATTCGGCCAGAGTAAGGAAGACTCCTCCGGAGATGGTTCACACCATGAAGTCCAAGTCCAGTTACCATCAGGAGTTCGAGGACCGTGCGGAACAGAAAATGGCTCGAGGATTTCGGAGGGCTTCCAAAGTTTGTACAGGAGAGCGAGTCCAGGAGCCGGTCCCATAAGGAAGGTCAGAGGTCCCGGACGACACCAAGTAACAGGGTCCAGGAGCCGGTCCCATAAGGAAGATCAGAAATTCCAGACGTAACAAGAAGTACCAAGGTCCAGAAGGGTTTTGAAATTCTGGTGAGCATAAAGGCCCAACTCTACCTAACTGACATAATTGAGGTATATTCAGTAACGGGAGGGTTTGTAACATTAAGGGTATTTGTAAGTCAGGAGTGTGATTTATCCCTCGATGTGTCCGTGTGCTTCCCTCACCCCCGCTTTTAGCTTATCGCTATTTTAGAACTGTTTATATGCTTTAAAGTTATTTTTTCTCAGTGTATAATTTAGTCCTCTGTGAGAAACGTTATTTTTCGTCTGCATTTATTCTTGCCATTTTCTCTGTGTACATTGTCTTTCAAAAATAAAGATCGTTTTGATTTAAAACTCAATATGTCTCATCTGAACATTTGTCTTCTGAGTCACGAGTTGGGCCAACACACAAAGGTTGTCTGGCAATAAGCCCAGTGTCTAGAACCGTGAGGGGGGAGTGCTTCGAAACCGCTCACGAGTAGTGCGAAAATCAAACCCGATTTAGCACACCATAAGCTCGTTAAAACGACCCCTTACACATCTAGTCCACGAGACCCACTCCTTCTCCCTTGACCCTATTCCTAACAAACTGCTGAACACCCAACTTCCCTACCTGCCCCCGTGTTATCCAGTATTATTAATTTTCTCTCTCCTCAGTACTGCCCACCTCCCCTTCAATTATGTCGTCATCACCGCTTTTTTCATTTTGACCCCTCTGTCCTTGCAAACTACTGCCTCATCTCAAACACCCTTTCTTCTCCAAAAAAGTTGAACATGCTGTCGCCACCCAACTCCATGCTCATCTTTCCCACAACTTCATGTGTGAATCCCTCCAATCAGGTTTTCATCCCGAAACGGCAGAGATCAAAGTCACAACTGATATCCATTGTGATTGCGACTGTGGTAAACTATCCCTCCACATTCGTTCTGCAGCTCTTGACATGGTTAACGACACAATCCTCCACAAAGTCTCTCCACCGTCGTCCAGCTGGGTGGGTCTGCAATCACTTGGTTCCATTCTTATCTATCCAATTATAGCCAGGAATATCCTGCAATATCTTCTCTTCCTGCTACCACGCCCTTTCGTTTGGAGTCCCTCAAGGACCTATCTCTGATTTGTCAGACTGCTTGTCCGACATTCAGTAGTAGCTGAGCAGAAACTTCCTCCAATGAAATACCGGGAAGACCAAAGCCATTGTCTCCGGTCCTCACCACGCAATCCGTTGCCGAGCAACCAACTCATCCCTCTGCCTGGCAAAATTCTGAGGCTGACCAGACTATTCCAAACTTTGTGCCATATTTGACTCCGAGCTTAAATTCCGGCCACATGTCTGTTCCACCACCAACACAGATACCTCCATCTCCATAACATCGCCCAACTCCTCCCCATGCCTCTGCGTCTCTGCTGCTGAAACCCTCATCCATGTCTTTGTTACCTGAACATTTGACTATTACAATGTACTGCAGGCGGGCCTGTATTCTTCCACCCTAAATAAACTTGAGCTCATCATAAACTCTGCAGCCTATATCAAAAATCGCAATAAATCCCATCCACTGGGTTATTCAGTCCTAACCCAATACACACACGTCCCAACCTCTGGTTCATTCAGTCCTGACCCAACACACACACGTCCCATCCAGTGGTTCATTCAGTCCTGAGTCAACACCCACACGTCCCATCCACTGGTTCATTCAGTCCTGACCCAACACCCACACGTCCCATCCACTGGTCCATTCAGTCCTGACACAGCATCAACATGTCCGCCCACTGATTCATTCAGTCCCTGACCCAACACCCACACGTCCTATCCACTGGTTCATTCAGTCCTGACCCAACACCCACACGTCCCATACACTAGTTCATTCAGACCTGACCCTACACTCACATGCCCCATCCACGGGTTCATTCAGTCCTGAACCAGCACCCACACGTCCCATCCACTGGTTCATTCAGTCCTGACCCAACACCTAAGCGTTCCATCCACTGTTTCATTCAGTCCTGACCCAACACCCACACGTCCCATCCACTGGTTCATTCAGTCCAGACCCAACACCCACGCATCCCATCACTGGTTATTTCAGTCATGACCCTACACCCACACCTCCCATCCACTGGTTCATTCAATCCTGACCCAACACCCACACTTCCCATCACTGGTTATTTCAGTCCTGAACCACCACTCACAATTTCAATCCACTGGTTATTTCTGTCCTGACCCAGCACCCACACGTCCCATCCATTGGTTCATTCAGTCCTGACCCAATAGCCTCACGTCCCATCCACTGGTTCATTCAGTCCCGACCCAACAACCACACGTCCCATCCACCAGTTCCTTCAGGCCTGACCCAACACCCACACGTCCCATCCACTTGTTCATTCAGTCCCGACCCAACAACCACACGTCCCATCCACCAGTTCCTTCAGTCCTGACCCAACACCCACACCTCCCATCCACTGGTTCCTTCAGTCCTGACCCAACACCCACACGTCCCATCCACCGGTTCCTTCAGTCCTGACCCAACACCCACACATCCCATCCACTTGTTCATTCAGTCCTGACCCAACACCCACACGTCCCATCCACTGGTTCCTTCGGTCCTGATCCAACACCTACACGTCCCATCCACTTGTACATTCAATCATCACCCAACACCCACATGTCCCATCCACTGGTACATTCAATCCTCACCCAACACTCACACGTTCCATCAACTGATTCATTCATTCCTGACCCAACAACCACACATCCCATCCACTGGATCATTCAGTCCTGACCCAACACCCACACGTCCCATCCACTGGTTCATTCAGTCCTGACCCAACACCCACACGTCCCATTCACTAGTTCATTCAGTCCTGACCCAACACCCACACGTCCCATCCACTTGATCATTCAGTCTTGTCCCAACAGCCACATGTCCCATCACTGATTCATTAAGTCCTGACCCAACACCCACATGCCGCATCCCCTGCTACATTCAATCCTGACCGAAAACCCACACGTCCCATCCACTGGTTCATTCCACCACCTCTTTTCCAAACTGGCAATGGGAAGCTGCTCCCACTCTGCTGCTGACTCCATCCTCTAATATCATGCTCGCATAAAGATATTTATGTTTTCCAATTCAATATTCAATTATCCAACCCCTATCCTGCCTTCTCTAATAAATATACTGCCTATTACTGCTTTACAGTTAAAGGGCTTTGCTGTATTGCAACAGTGCCACACTTCAAAACGAATGCATTAGTTGTGATTAGCGAGAGCCAACATGAATTTGTAAATGGTAGGTGAGGTCTGACAAATCTAATTGATCTTTTTGAGGAAGTAACAGGGGAATGTCTATGATGTAGTTTATATGGACTTTAAAAGGCATTCAATAAGGTTTCACAAAAGAGATTTTTGGCTATAATTAAATCTCATGGAGCTGAAGTAAAATTATTGACCAGAATAGTGGATTGGTTAGGTGGTAGCAAACAGAGTGTAGGGATAATGGGTATGCACTCGAATTGAAAGGAATTGACCAGTGGTGTCCCACAAGCTTCTGTGTTGGGGCCTCAACTATTCATTCTATGTATTAATGACTTAGAATACACAATAGTTAGCCATATATCCAAGATTGCCGATGAGAGAACGATTGGTTGTACAGTAAGTAGTGTAGACAGGAGCACAGCATTACAAAGAGACGTTGATAGATTACGTGATGGACAAAACTGTGTCACATGGATTGCAAAGCAGCTAGGTGTATTGGACTAAATACTATAGATAGCAATATTATTTAACTGGTGAAACGTTAGAAACAGTGGGGATCCAAAGGAATTTATGGGTCCATGTACACAGATCTCTAAAATGTTCTAGTTAGGTACACAAAGTAATAGAAAGGGCAAATGTCATATTATCCTTTATAACACGAGGTCTAGAATATAGAGGGGAGGACGTTTTGCTGCAGCTATACAAAGCCCTGGTTAGACCACATCTGGAGCACTGTGCACGGTTCTGGGCACCGCACCTAGAAAGGATATATTGACCTTAAACGAGTACAGTGCAGATTCAGCAGAATGTAATCAGGGCACCAAGGGTTAGATTATTAGGAGAGATTACACAAACTATGCTTGTATTCGTAGGTTACAGGTGATTTGCTTAAGGATTTTAGGATGTTGAAAGGAATTGACAGGGTAGTTATAGAGAAAAAACCAGCTGGTGGGGGAGTCCAGGGATTAAAATCAGAGGCAGAGCATTCAGGATAAAATTTGATAAACACTTCTTCATGCAAAGAGTGTTATAAGTGTGGAACTCCCACAAAATGGGAGCTCAATTACTCCTTTTACATCTGAAATCGATAGATGTTTGCTAGCCAAGGGTATAAAAGGGTGTGGAGGCAAGGTGGTTGGATGAAGTTAACATACAGATCAGACATGATTTCATTGAATGGCGAACAGGCTGGCGGGGCTGAATGGTGCACTTCTTTTCTTATGTTCCTAAGTGCTTTGGGACGTCCTGTGGTCATGGGAGATACTATATAAATGCAAATTCTTCAAGATTATGAAAGGGTTTGATAGGGTACACGTGGACAAGATGTTTCCCCTTGAGGATGAGACCAGCACTGGGCGGCATAAATATAACGTAGTCTCTAATAAAGCCAATAGATAATTCGGGAGGAGATTATTTACACAGCAAGTGGTTAGAATGTGGAGCAGGCTCCCACAGGGGGTAGTTCAGGCCTGTAGTAGTTCAGGGGAAGCTAGATAAGCACATGTGGGAGAAAGGAATAGAAGAATATGCCGATGGGATTCGATGAAGTAAAGTGGGAGGAGGCTCGTGTGGAGCAGAAACAACAGCTTGTGCCTGCTGGGCCGATTGGACTGTTTCTGTTTATTAAATCCTTTGTAATACAGGGTAAATACTTCAATAAAAACAAAAAATGCTGGAAATACTCAGCAAGTCAGGCAGCATCTGTACAGAGAGAAAGAGAGTTAACGTTTCAGGTCGATGACCCTTCGTCAGAACTGGAAAAAGTTGGACATGTAACAGGCTTTTAAGCAGGTTTAGGGGCAGGGAGAGGGGGGAGGGAGGAATAAACAAAAGGGAAGGTCTGTGATAGGATGGAAGGCAGGAGAGATTAAGAGACAAAGGGGATGATGGTGCAACGCAAAAGGAGATGTTAATGGGACAAGTTAAGAAACACAAGGCGACTCTAGCTGAAGTGTAAATGCCAATGGCAGGATGATCAACAGCTGCCGTGTGAGAGAGAGAAAAAAATGATAGGGGCAGAGGTTACGGTCTGAAAAATATTTTCTTGCTTTCTGGAAACGGCTTATGAAATTGTACCCAGGTTAACCGTTCAAAAACGGAACCATTCTTCTGCTGAGCCCAGACGAAATATAGTTATCAAGGTCCACACATGCG
Organism: Somniosus microcephalus; assembly: GCF_052327205.1. NCBI lineage: Eukaryota > Metazoa > Chordata > Chondrichthyes > Squaliformes > Somniosidae > Somniosus > Somniosus microcephalus. Next base: position 462,479 of record NW_028225263.1, read on the forward strand.
CAGTTTCCAGCAGGGTCACAGGAGAATGATCCGGACTAGAATCCCTGGGTTATTGTCGCTCGTAACACAAGGTCATTGAGGCCATTGTAGATTCCAATTGCCAGCCCCATCCAGGCGGGGAATTGGAGCTGGTTTCCTGCTACGCCAGGGCGGTGTTTTACTATAAACCCTTTCTCCAGCAGAAAGTACTGTTACTGGTAAAGTCATTAGAGTCCGTCTCTGGATTCAGTAATAACGCTGCACATTTCACCCTGAATTCGATCATTGCTGCTGTTGCTCTCAGTCTGAACAATAAGTTCCCTGTTTTTCTCTTCCTTACAGTGAACTTAGTGACGATTGTGATCCTGTCTCGGGGAAGCTGCGGTCTCTCCAAATGTGTCACCCGTTACCTGGAGTCCATGGCAGTGGCGGATCTACTGGTCGTCATCACTGATCTCATATTCAGGCAGATTCCTATTCTTTATCAGGATCACTTTCAGTTCAGGTGGAAGATTAAAGTGTGTAATATCCACGCCATCCTGCTTTACGCAGCCACAGACTGTTCTGTCTGGTTCACAGTCACTTTCACCTTTGATCGATTTGTGGCCATTTGTTGCCAGAAATAAAATATTGCACCGAGAAAACGGCGGCTGTGGTTCTAGGAACAGTGAGTGTGCTGTTCTGTGTAAAGAACACTTTCTGGTACTTTATGTATGGAGATAAATATAAGTTTTCCAATATTCCCTGGTTTTGTATTTTAAGATGGGAGGTTGCCGAATCTCCAATATGGGGTGTAATTGAATTCCTTCATTATATTTTAACTCCATTGGTTCCATTTGTTTTGATTCTGCTGCTCAATGCTTTAACCGTCAGACACGTTTTATTGTCGAGCAGAGTCCGCAGGAGACTCCGGGCCCACAGCAGTGGGGAGAGTCCCAGTGACCCAGAGATGGAGAAGCGAAGGAAATCCATCATTTTACTGTTTGTTATATCGGGGAATTTTATCCTGTTATGGTCCGTATTTCTGTTTTATTCTGTGTGTAGCCGATTGAATCAGTTGAGATATATTTATGTAAAGCTACCTCAATATTTATTGGAACTGGGATTTATGCTTCAGCTCCTGATTCGCTGCACCAACACTTGTATTTATGCCATGACCCAGACTAAATTCAGAGAGGGGTTGAAGAATGTGGTGCAATATCCCTTTACTGTAATTGTTAAGTTCATTAAATAATGAGAAGACTTTGCACCATCACAACGTGTTGCTCTGGTGTTCTGCCCAATCCCCTCATCTCTGTGAGACACACACATTGAGGCCGGTTTTTATCTTTCACCGTCCGGATTCAGCGACTAACAGGAATGCGAGAGGTGGGGAGTCCGCAGAAATCAGTCCCGCTGGATTCCTGCTGGTTTTTTATCCCCGCCAAGTCCTCTGGTGCGGTCTGGGGCGGGTATATCAAGCTCCCGCCCGCCATGCTCGAGTTTCATGTCTTTACCAAAGGGGGCGGTGCACGGAAGGTCGCTCTGTCAGTTTACAGTCCACGGACGGACGGGCCGCTCCGTCCCCAGCACCCCCAGGGAAACCTCAGTGGACATAACCTGGGGCCAACCTGCAGCCGGAGAGGGACGTTTTAAATGTCTCAAAGGTCAGCCTTTAAAACACCTCGGTGTAGTTGTCCCAAGGCCTTTTATGCTGAGCAGCCCCCGGGCCAGGTGATGGGGAAATGTCCCTGTTTCTTTACATACATCGTTGGGATTAAAAGTTCTTCTGTAGCGGGAGATTTCCCAGTGAAATTCACTAAACAAAATGTCCCTTTGAAGTCTGCATTTGGGGAGGAGTAACCAAGACGTCTGCCCAGCTCACCCTGGGCAAATGCAGCACGTGGTTTGTGGCGCAGAGAGTCAAATTCTTATAGTCATTGAACATCTCTCAATGTTATACTGCCTGAGCAATGTGATGATGTCCAGGTTAAAGTGATCCCCGGACACATTCCACAAACATTGAATCCAGCTCCTCTTCACTGTCTAGGAAAGCTGCGAATAAACGCAGTCATTAATAAGCAGTTTTGAGAGAGGTTGGTCACGAGGTTGGTTGCTAGGTACTGCAGTATCTGTGATGTCATAAAGCGGCGAAACTTTCATGATGCTGTTTCTGTGTATTGTGACATTACAGACCTGCCCTGCAGACCACGCCCTCGTCTGTGGTTGACCGAGAATCAGCCTTTCAAGCAATCATTCTCCTGCACACATCACCTTATATAGAGTTACAGAGATTCTGCAGCAGTGAAACAGACCATTCGGCGCTCTGCGGCTGCAGGTTGGTCTAATGCCGTTTTGCCGAGGTTTCCCTGGGGGTGCTGGGACTCAGCGGATCATCCGCCCTGGACTGTAAACTGAAAGGGCGACCTTCTCCGCCATGCCATCTTACGGCCCAACAGGGCATGCCAGCGTTCACTCGATCAGCATATGCTACTCTTCTATTTCTCCCCATGCTCTTATCTAGCTCTATCTTAAATGCATCTGGGCTATTCGCCTCACCTAGACAAATATAGACCAGTCAGGTTAACATTGGTGGTGGTAAAGATAATGGAATCCCTACTAAAGGAGAAATTTTAAAAAAATCAGAAACCAAAAATATAATAACGTATAGTCAGCATGTATTTCAAAAGAAAAAATTGATTGGTCAACCTCATTGGTATTTTTAAGGAGGTAACAGAGGGAGTAGAAAAGGGTAATGTAGTAGATGTAATTTATCTAGATTTACAAAAATCCTTCGATAAGGTGCCTCATAATAGATTAATGAATAAGATCTGAGAATGGGAATTTAGGGGACCAGAAGCAGAATGGATAGCTAGCTGACTTCAAGAAAGAAACAGAGCTTAGGGGTAAAGGGTAGCTATTCAACGTTGCAGAAGGTGGAAAGTGGGGTCCCAAAAGGATCAGTGCTAGGATTGCCAACAATATATATAAACGATTTAGATTTTGAAATGAAAAGCACAATTTCTAAATTTGCGGATGAAACCAAACTGGATGGGAAGGGGGGTGGGGGGAAGGGGCTGGAGATCATCAATACTGTGGAGGACTGCAACAAATTACAAGAAGACATTAATAAGCTTTCAGAATGGGCATATCATCAACAAATGAATTTCAACACAAATCAGTGTGAGTTATTAAATTTTGTAAAGGAAAATAAGAAGGTCACATATTACATGGAAAATACGTTTCTAGATGGGGTAGAGGAACAAAGGATCTCGGTGTATAATTACACAAATCACTAAAAGTTGCGAAGTCTAAATCGTTAATAAGGCCATAAAAAGCAAAACAAGCATTGGTTTTATTTCTAGCGAGATGGAATTGAAAAGTAGAGGTTATGCTAAAGACATATTGAAACTCGATTAGATCACACTTGAGTACTCCTCCTTATATTGGCCCAAAATTTGCGATCCTGGACTCCGACCTATAAAAAATCTACACATTTACCTGGTGACCCGGGAGATATGGAGGCTTGCAATCCTGGGCTTCTCCACGTGCGCACGGGCAGAGGCCCACATATCCCAGGGGTGCATGTGGTTTGCAAGCACCCCTGGGATCACGTGGGCCGGCCCAACCAATGAAAGAAGGGAATCCCCATTCATACTTATTGGATTTCCTAACGTACGGAATTCCCATAGTATAAATGGGGATCACTTAATAAATAAATGAAAACATTAAATAAATATTTTTAAAATTACATATTTAAAATTAATTAAAATGCCATTTAATTAAATATTTTTAACATTTTTTTTGTTTTAACGGGGCTAAAAATAAACTTACCTGATTGGACGTAGTTTTTAATGTATGAATCATAGAATCATAGAATCATAGAAAGTTACAGCATGGAAGGAGGTCATTTCGGCCCATGGTGTCTGCGCCAGGTAACAAAGAGCTATCCAACCTAATCCCACTTCCCAGCTCTTAGTCCGTAGCATGGCAAGTTAGAGCATACCAAGTGCACATCCAAGTACTTTTCAAATGTGGTTAGGGTTCCTGCCTCTACCACCCTTTCAGGCAGTGGGTACCAGACAACCACAACCCTGTGGGTGAAGAAATTTCCTCTCAAATCCCCTCTAAACCTTCCAATAATACTTTAAATCTGTGCCCCCTTGTTTTTGACCCATCTGCGAAGGGAAATAGGTCCTTTCTATCCACTTTATCTATGCCCCTCATAAATTTATGCACCTCAATAAGGTCTCCCCTCATCCTCCTCTGTTCCAAGGAAAACAGACCCAGCCTATCCAGTCTTTCCTCATTGCTCAGATTCTCTACTCCTGGCAACATCCTTGTAAATCTCCTCTGTACCCTCTCTAATGCAATCACATCTTTTCTGTAATGTGTTGACCAGAATTGCACGCAGTACTCTAGCTGAGGCCTAACTAGTGTTTTATACAGTTGAAGCATAACCCCCTGCTCTTGTTTTCTATGCCACAGCTAATAAATGCAAGCATTCCGTATGCCTTCATAATGACGTTATCTACCTGGCCTGCTACCTTCAGGGATCTTTCAACATGCACTCCAAGGTCCCTTTGTTCCTCTACACTACTCTGTGTCCTACCATTTAATGTGTATTCCCTTTCCTTGTTAGCCCTCCCCAAATGCATTAACTCACACTTCTCCAGATTGAATTCCATTTCCCACTGTTCTGCCCACCTGAACAATTTATTGATATCTTCCTGCAGTCTACAGCTTCCTTCTTCAGTATCAACCAAACAGCCGATTTTAGTATCGTCTGCAAACTTCATAATCATACCCCCTATATTCATGTCTAGATCATTGATATATGCCACAAAAAGCAAGGGACCCAGTACTGAGCCCTGTGGAACCCCACTGGAAACAGCCTTCCAGTCACAAAAACACCCCTCAACCATTACCCTCTGGTTCCTGTCGTTCTGTCGGATTACAGTGCACGGGCGGGCCGCTCAGTCCCCAGCGACCCCCGGGGAAACCTCAGGGGAACTTTCCAGGGACCAACCTGCAGCCGGGGAGGGAGGCTTTAAAAGACTCAAATGTCAGCACAGCGAGAGCGGGCCAGCGACTGAGAGAAGCGGGGAAAGAGGGAGGTGGAAGTTTGAAGTGGTTCCACGTAAACTGGACTGGGATCATTGTCCTGGTGAATCAAATAACTAGGACTGTAAAAAGAGCTTTAAACTAAAAAGGGGATGAGGGTTCATGTGAGGGGAAATGTATGAATCACAAGATATATTCAAAGCCATAAAGTAGTCTTACGATTTGGTTAAAGATAGACAGAAGCAGATGGGAAGCGACAGAAAGGCTAACTGTAATAGTGCAAATCAGGGGAAATGGTAAAAAGTTAAAATTAAAGGCTCTTTATCTGAGTGCATGAAGTATTCGCATAAAGATACCTCCTGCTACCTCTGCCTGGACCATTCACTCAAATCCAACCCCGACATTGTCATTAAACCCGCTGACAAGGGTGGTGCTGTTGTTGTTTTGTGAACCGACCACTACCAAGTGGAAGCTGAACGCCAACTCTCTGACACCTCCTCGTACCTCCACCTGGACCATGACCCCACGACCGAACATCAAACCACCGTTTCCGAGACTGTCACTGACCTCATCTCCTCTGGAGAACTTCCCCCCACGGCCACCAACCTCATAGTCCCGCACAGCCCGCTTCTACCTCCTTCCCAAGATCCAAAAACAGGACTGCCCTGGTAGACCCATCGTTTCAGTCTGTTCTTGCCCCACGGAACTTATCTCTTCCTATCTCGACTCTATCTTTATCTCCCCTTGTCCAGTCTCTTCACACTTACATTTGCGACTCTTGCGATGTCCTCCACCATTTTAACAGGTTGCAGTTTCCTGGCCCCACCCTTCTCCTTTTCACTATGGATGTCCAATCCCTCCACACCTCCATCCCCCACCAGGATGGCCTGAGGGCGCTCCGCTTCTTCCTAGAACAGAGGCCCAACCAGTCCCCATCCACCACCACCCTCCTCCACCTGGCTGAACTTGTTCTCACATTGAACAACTTCTCCTCTGACTCCACTCACTTCCTCCAAATTAAAGGTGTTGCTATGGGAACCCGCATGGGTACTAGCTATGCCTGACTTTTCGTGGGATATGTGGAACACTCTTTGTTCCAGTCCTACTCAGATCCCCTCCCTCACCTCTTTTTCTGGTACATTGATGACTGCATCGGTGCCGTTTCCTGCTCTCAACCTGAACTGGAAAATTTTATTCACTTTGCTTCCAATTTCCACCCTTCCCTCACCTTCACATGGTCCATCTCCTGCTCTTCCCATCCCTTCCTCGACTTCTCTGTCTGCATGTCTGGGATAGGCTTTTGACAAACATTCACTACAAGCCCACTGACTCCCACAGCTACCTGGACTACACTTCCTCCCACCCCGCTTTCTGTAAGGACTCTATTCCATTCTCCCAGTTTCTCCATCTCCGCCGCATCTGTTCTGACGATGCCACCTTCCACACCAGTGCTTCCGACATGTCTTCCTTTTTCCTCAACCGGGGATTCCCCTCTACCATGGTTGACACGGCCCTTGATCATGTCCATTCAATTTCCCATACTTCTGCTCTCCCCCTTCCCCTCCCTCCCGGAACTATGATACTTGTCCTCACCTTACACCCCACTAGCCACCACATTCAACGGTCATCCTCTGCCATTTCTGCCACCTCCAGCGTGATCCCACCACCAAACACATCTTCCCCTCACCTCCACTTTCAGCATTCCAAAGCAGCCACTCCCTCGAAGACACCCTGGCCACTCCTCTATCACCGCCAACACCCCTTCCCCTTCGCCCAGCACCTTCGCGTGCAAGCGCAGGAGATGCAACACATGCCCCTATACCTCCCCCCTTCCCACTGTCCAGGGCCCCAAACACACCTTCCAGGTGAAACAGCGATTTACTTGCACTTCATGCAATTTAGTATACTGTATTCGCTGCTCACAATGCGGTGTCCTCTACATTATGTAGACCAAATGCTGATTGGATGACCACTTTGCAGAACACCTCCATTGAGTCCATAAGGGTGACCCCGAGCTTCTGGTCGCCTGTCACTTTAATTCTCCACTCCATTCCCACTCAGACCTCACCGTCCTCGGCCTCTTACACTTTTCCAATGAAGCTCAACGTAAGTTCGAGGAACAGCACATCATCTTTCGATTAGGCACTTTACAGCCTTCTGGACTCAACATAGAGTTCAACAATTTCAGAAAATAACCTCTGCCCCTATCATTCTTTTACCATTTAGTTAATTTATTTTTATTTACTTTTTTTATTTTGTTCTCTCTCCCACAGGGCAGCTTTCTTTCATACTGCTCGTGCCATTTACATTTCTCTAGAACCATCATTTGTTTCTTAACTTGTCCCATTACCATCTCCTTTTTCCTTGCACAATCTCTTAATATCTCTTAATGTCTCTTAATTTCTCCTGCCTTCCATCCTATTACAGACCTTCCCTTTTGTTCTTTCCGCCCCTCCCTCATTTCCCTGCCCCTACACTTGCTTAAAATCTGTTACATCTCTGGCTTTTTCCTGTTCTGACGATGGGTCATTGAGCAGAAACGTCAACTCTGTTTCTCTCTCCACAGATGCTGCCAGACATGCTGTATATTTCCAGCATTGTCTGTTTTTATTACAGATTTCCGGCATCCGCAGTATTTTGCTTTTGTAAGATAGAGGCAGTCATGGCACAAATAGAGATAAATGCGTTTGATCTAATAGCAATTACATAGATGTGATTGCAAGGTGACCAATGAGGTATCCAAATATTCCAGCGTATTGAACATTGCGTATAAATAAGCAGAATGGAAAAGGAGGGTGTTTAGCCCTGATAATAATGGATGACATAAGGACTGTCGCGAGGAAGGCTCTTGGCTCAGAAGATCCGGAATTTGAATCAGTATGGGTGATGATCAAAAATAACAATGGGCTGAAAACACTGGTAGAAGTAGTTTATATGCCCCCAAGGATGAGTTAATGGAATCCATTCGAGGCTGTTTCCTAGAAAAATACATCGTCGAACCTAACAGGGAAGAAGTTATTTCAAATCTTTTCTTGTGTCATGAGAGAGGGGTAATCAGTATTCTCATAGTAAGGGATCCTCTGGGGAAGAGCGATCACAATATTATAGGATTTCAAATTCAGTTTCACAGTGACGAACTTAAGTCCGAAACTAGAACGTTAAACTTAAATAAAACCAGTTACATAGGTTTGAGGGGGGTGTTGGCTAAGGTAGACTGGACAATTAAATAAAGCCAATTACATAGATATGAGAGGTGTGTTGGCTAAAGTAGAGTGGACAATTAAATAAAACCAGTTACATAGGTATGAGGGGTGTGTTGGCTGAAGTAGAGTGGACAATTAGATTAAAATTTATGAAGGTGGATGATCAATGGCTAACATTTAAAGAAATATTTCATAATTCTCAACGAATACACATTCCATTGAGAAATAAAAACCCCACGGGAGAAATGATCCCTCTGTGGCTAACTAAAGAGGTTAAGGATAGTCGTGGGTTAAAGGAAGAGGCTGATAATATTGCTAAGAAGAATAGTAGGCCTGAGGCTTGGGAGAGTTTTATAAACCATCAAATGATGACTAAAAATTGATAAAGAGGGAGAAAATCGAACATGAGAGCAAACTAACAAATCATATAAAAACAGATTGAAAGAGCTTCACCATGGTGTGCGCACCAGAGAGTCACCATTTAATAATAAATTAACGTCTCCATATTTGAAAACTGTCTGAACAATGTTGTGATGTCCAAGGTAAAGTGACCCCCGCACACAATGAACCCAGGTCTTCTTCACTGTCTGGAAAAGTTCTGAGCAAAATATAGCCCATAATAAGCATTGTTCAGGGAGGTTGGTCACGAGGTTGGTTGCTAGGTACTGCAGCATCAGTGATGTCATAAAGCGGTGACACTCCCATTACGCTCTGCCTGAGTATTGTGACATCATAGACCTTCCCTGCAGGCCATGACCTGGTCTGTGGTTGACAGTGATTCAAACAGCCCTCCTCCTGTACACATCACCTCTAGTATGAATGATTCCTGAAGGAAGCTGTGTGGGGCTCTGAATACTCAATCTTTCCAATGAAGACCTTGGTCTCCATATAGGGAGGGACTTTAAAGTGGTGCAGAGACAGATACATCTCACAGGAGGAACCCCCTCTTGTCTCCTTGCACTTCCCTTTCCCTGCCCTCCGGGGAAGGCAGTTACTGGCCCTCCAACAGGGTGAAAGCGCCTCAGAACGGCTGCTCACAGACACTTGGTCTCACTCCCAGCCACACCACTCTGTTCACAGACAAGTACACTCTGAGGGTCAGGGTGTGGGGATTACTGGGCTGATGTTAACAGTTCCCGTGTGTGCCCCACTGTATCCCACCTGACTACATGTAGCAATCTGTGGGTTCCATACAGGCATTGGGACACCAGTCAAACACTGCCCGCAGCTGGCACCTTATGAACTGTGAGATTGTGATTAGACGGAGACACACAGGTGGTTATATTTCGGCTATTATGGGTTTAGTCCTGGATAATGCAGTCGGGATCAGGGGGCCGGACTTGTTTACAGGTATGGGGCAGCTTAATCTGAAGACTGAAATATTTATTGACTGCCTGTGTGCAATATCATGGGAGATTGGCTAGTTTATACACATATACACAGAGACTACTCTGGCGTTCCAAAAAGGGAGTCAAGGTTAAATGTATTCCACAGATGAGGCAGGTCTGGAGGCCAGGGGGAAAATGGACAAACGCACATAGGCATAAATGAGTCCCATTTAAAAGTCATGCACTCTGTCCTTATCTCTATATTTCAATGTTGCATTAATATGTCCACATTTATCATGGGAACTGCCTATGTAAAATTCCAACGTTGTGATTCAACCCTCCTGTCTCGGATCTGCGGGTGGGATTCTGGGGATGCAGGGCTGCCAGAGAAGCTGAAGCAGATTGAGAGATCAAACGGTGAGGTGAGTCGAAGAGGAGCGGAATGGGAGGAGAGGAGGGGAGAGGAGGCAGGGAAAGAGGCAGAGGAGAGAGAAGGAGGAGCAGTGTGTAATATCAGATTGGTGAGAGAGGGGGAGAATAATGAACGAGGAAAGGGAAGAGCAGTATGGATATGGCTGAGGTAAGGTGAGGATAGGTGAGCAGAAGTGGCAGAGAAACAGAGAAAAGGTGGAGATTAGGGAGGGGGATGGGTGACGGCGTGGTGCTTAAGGGAAATGAGGAGAGTGGGACAACAAGGATAAGGGACGAGGAGAAATGGGAAGTGGAGAGTGGAAGAGCAGCGAGGCAGAAGGGAGGAAAGGAGGAGGAGGAAGAGGAGGAGGATTAGGGAGGGGTTAGAGGAGTGGGGATGAGATTGGAAGAGGAGAGAAGTGGAGGAAAGAGGAGAAGAGGTAGCAGGCATGGTTTGTCCAGGGACACTCAAAATCTTTTATTTCATTCAGTTCACAGGAATTTGATTGAATTCTGGAGTTAGTTCAATCCAGCTGACGGTATGTTCAAACCAGCTGATGGTGAGTTCAAACCAGCTGATGGTGTGTTCAAACCAGCTGACGGTGTGTTCAATCCAGCTGATGGTGTGTTCAAACCAGCTGACGGTGTGTTCAAACCAGCTGACGCTGTGCTCAATCCCGCTGACGGTGTGTTCAAACCAGCTGACGCTATGTTCAAACCAGCTGACGGTGAGTTCAAACCAGCTGACGGTGTGTTTAAACCAGCTGATGCTGTGTTCAAACCAGCTGATGGTGTGTTCAAACTAGCTGATGGTGTGTTCAAATCAGCTGACGGTGTGTTCAAACCAGCTGACGGTGTGTTCAAACCAGCTGACGGTGTGTTCAAACCAGCTGATGGTGTGTTCAAACCAGCTGAGGGTGTGTTCAAACCATCTGATGGTGTGTTCAAACTAGCTGACGGTGAGTTCAAACCAGCTGAGGGTGTGTTCAAACCAGCTGACGGTGTGTTCAAACCAGCTGACGGTGTGTTCAAACCAGCTGATGGTGTGTTCAAACTAGTTGACAGTGTGTTCAAACCAGCTGATGGTGTGCAAACATTCCTGGGAGGGTTTATGCTCAGTGTAATTGAACGTATTTCTATTTTACAACGTGTTTGTAAAGTACACCTACATCTGCCCCCAATACCGAGAGTGCGGGAAGGAGCCAATGGAATGAGACCTTCACTCGCTGATTTAGATCACGTTCTGTGGGGAGATTTGTGCTACAAATTCTCCTTCACCCAGGAGCTAAATTCACAACACGAATGAAGAAAGGGTGCACTTTCATCAAGATGAAACAAAAGAAGTTTGTCCAATAAATGGCCAATTTAGACATTGTGCTTGGAGCTTGTATTTTATTAACCTCAGATAAATTGGAAAATTTACAAGCTCAGCGTCCCAAACAGCTTAAAGTAGCTTGAAGATACAATACCAGTCCATTCGGCAGAAGCATTGCAGAATAAGGTGAAACACGGGAGAAGAAACTAAAAGCTAATAATTGATAATCAAGGGGCTATTGGGTTTGGGTGGAACTTAAAAACATAAGAACAAAAGAAATAAGAGCAGGAATAGGCCACTTGGCCCCTCGAGCCTGCTCCGCCATTCAATAAGATCATGGCTGATCTTGAGCTCAAAGCCACTTCCCAGCCCGCTCCCCATAACCCTTCACTCCCTTATCTTGCAAAAACCTATCTATCACCACCTTAGATGTATTTAATAAACCAGCCTCCACAGCTCTCTGGGGCAGAGAATTCCGCAGATTTACGACCCTCTGAGAGAAGAAATTCCTCGTCATCTCAGTTCCAAAAGGGTGGCCCTTTATTCTGAGACTATGCCCCGAGTTCTAGATTTCCCCACAAGGGAAACATCCTCTCTGCATCTACCCTGTCGTGCCCCCTCAGTATTTTATATGTTTCAATAAGATCACCTCTCATCCTTCTAAATTCCAATGAGCATAGGCTCAGCTTGCTCAACCTTTCTTCATAAGTCAACCCCCTCATCGCTGGAATTAACCGAGTGAATCGCCCCTGAACTGCCTCCAATGCAAGTATATCCTTCCTTAAATAAGGAGACCAAAACTGTACACAGTACTCAAGGTGTGGTCTCACCAATACCTTGTATAGTTGTAGCAGGACTTCCCTGCTTTTATACTCCAACCCCCTTGAAATAAAGGCCAACATTCCATTTGCCTTTTTGATTACTTGCTGTACCTGCATGTTAACTTTTTGTGATTCCTGCACAAGGACCCCCATGTCCCTCTGAACTGTAGCATTTTGTAATCCAGCTCCCTTTAAATAATAGTTTGCTTTTTTATATTTCCTGCCAAAGTGAATAACCACGCACTTTCCCACATTATACTCCATCTGCCAAATGTTTTCCCACTCACTTAGCCTGTCTATATTCCTTTGCAGATTATTTGAGCCCTCTGCACAACTTGTTTTCACACTGATCTTTGTATCATCTGCAAACTTGGCTACATTAGCCTCGGTCCCTTCATCCAAGTCATTAATGTAGATTGTAAATAGTTGAGGCCCCAGTACTGATCTCTGTGGCACCCCACTGGTTACCGTTTGCCAAATGGAAAATGACCCACTTAATACAATTACTTTCACTAGAGAGAAAGTGATACACTATCAATTCCTCATAAAAGACAGAGAGTTAATTAATAGGCTTTTATTAGCAAAGAACAGAGCATGCCTCTCGTGGTTGCCTGGTATCCAAAAGGGCAGGGGGCTGCCGAGCAGTCACCGTTATACCCGGGCATGTGGGTGGAGCCAGGGGTGGAGTCAGCTGAGGCATGCATAGGCACAACAGTGTGCAACAACAACAAAAACAACAACAATAACAAACAGTGGTTTACCACATTCACCCCTTGTTTAAAATTGAGTCCGGTGGGGTGAGATGTACTAAAAGTTCGTGTAAACTAAAAGTTCGTGTAGTTAAGTCTATCAGGTGGCCTTGTATGCCGTCCAGATCGTCGTAGCAGTGGCGGTGATGATGCAGCATCCAACGCCGAACCTGGCGTCTCGTTGATGAGAGGTTGCGTAGTCAATGGCGGGTCCTGGGGCTGCAGCATGCCGTCTACAGGGGTCGGGGTGTGGGTAGTGTTGGGTGGCGATGGTGGTGTCTCAGGGGCACCCGAAGGTGCGAGGTCTCGTGTGGAGACAGTATCCTCCCGCCCGTCCGGGTACGCTACGTAAGCATACTGGGGGTAGGCGTTGGTAGTGGTGGGTGGCGAAGGAAGTGTTTCGGGAGCACCCGAAGGTGCGAGGTCTCGTATGGAGACTGTGTCCTCCCGCCCGTTCCGGTACACCACGTAAGCATACTGAGGGTTGGCGTGGAGGAGGCCCACCCTCTCGACCAGGGGGTCCGTCTTATGGGACCTCACGTGCTTCCGCAGTAGGACGGGTCCTGGAGAAGTCAGCCATGTCAGTAACGAGATCCCCGATGTGGACTTCCTGGAGAAGGAGAACATTCTCTCATGAGGGGTGGCATTGGTGGCTGTACAAAACAGTGACCGAATGGAATGGAGCACCGCAGGGAGGGCCTCCTGCCAGCGAGAGGTCGGAAGGCCCTTAGATTTCAAGTTTAAAAGGACTGCCTTCCAGACCGTCGCATTCTCTCTTTCCACCTGGCCATTCCCCCGGGGGTTGTAGCTGGTGGTGCTGCTTGTAGCAATACCTCTCGCGAGCAGGTACTGACGAAGTTCGTCGCTCATAAAGGATGAGCCCCTGTCGCTATGAATATAGCTAGGGAAACCGAACAAGGCGAAGAGGTCTTTCAGACATTTAATGACCGTGGTACTGGTCATGTCTGAGCAAAGGATGGCAAATGGGAAACGGGAGTACTCGTCAATTATATTGAGGAAGCACACATTGCGGTCAGAGGAGGGGAGGGGCCCTTTGAAATCGCCGCTCAGCCGCTCGAAGGGGTGCGTGGCTTTGATCAGGCTCGCTCTGTCTGGCCTATAAAAATGCGGTTTGCACTCGGCACAGATTTGGCAGTTCCTGGTCAAGGTCCTGACCTCCTCGATGGAGTAGGGCAGGTTACGGGATTTGATGAAATGGAAGAACCTGGTGACCCCCGGGTGGCAGAGGTCATTGTGGAGGGTCTTCAGTCTATCAACCTGCGCGTTGGCGCATGTACCACGTGATAGGGCATCTGGGGGCTCATTGAGTTTCCCGGGCCGGTACAAGATATCGTAATTGTAGGTGGAGAGTTCGATTCTCCACCTCAAGATCTTGTCATTCTTGATTTTGCCCCTCTGCTTATTATTAAACATAAAAGCTACTGAACGCTGGTCAGTGAGCAGGGTAAATAGTTTTCCGGCCAGGTAATGCCTCCAATGTCGCACAGCTTCCACAATGGCCTGAGCCTCCTTTTGGACAGAAGAGTGTCGAATCTCGGGGCCCTGGAGGGTCCTTGAGAAAAAGGCCACGGGCCTCCCCGCCTGGTTAAGGGTTGCAGCTAGGGCAAAGTCGGATGCGTTGCTCTCCACTTGGAAAGGGATGGACTCATCCACTGCGTGCATTGTGGCCTTCGCAATGTCTCTTTTTATGAGAGTGAAGGCTGCACATGCCTCTGCTGTCAGGGGGAAGGAGGCGGACTTGATGAGGGGTCTGGCTTTGTCCACATAGTTGGGCACCCACTGAGCATAGCACGAGAAAATCCCTAGGCATCTCTTCAGTGCTTTTTGGCAGTGGGGGAGGGGGAGCTCCATAAGGGGGCGCATTCTGCCGTGGTACGAAACATACATTTGTCCTTGTTGTATTTTAGGTTCAGCCTCTGGGCCGTACGGAGGAATTTCTCTAGGTTAACATCATGGTCCTGCTGGTCGTGGCCGCAGATGGTATCGTTGTCTAGATAGGGGAAAGTGGCCTGGAGCGCGTTCTGGTCAACCATCCAGTCCATCTCCCGTTGGAAGACTGAAACCCCGTTGGTGACGCCGAAGGGAACTCTGAGGAAGTGGTAGAGACGACCGGCAGCTTCAAAAGCTGTGTACTGGCGGTCCTCAGCCCTGATGGGGAGCTGGTGGTGTGCCGGCTTCAGATCAATCGTCGAGAACACCCGGTATTGTGCTATCTGATTGACCATGTCAGATATCCGGGGGAGTGGGTGTGCATCCAACTGGGTGTAGCGATTGATCGTCTGGCTGTAGTCGATAACTAGGCGCTGTTTTCCGCCAGTCATCACCACCACCACTTGTGCTCGCCATGGGCTGGTGCTACTCTCAATAATCCCTTCCTTCAGGAGTCTCGCTACCTCAGATTTAATGAAACTCCTATCCCCGGCACTGTAACACCTGCTTTTAGTAGCGATGGGCTTACAGTCACGGGTGAGGTTAGCAAACAAGGAGGGGGGGACTTTAAGGGTAGAGAGGCTGCAGGTGGTGCGCGGCGGGCGATTTAAAAGCTGCTGGCTGCAGACTGTGAGTGGGGGGAGGGGTCCGCCATATGCCAATGTGACACATTTAAGGTGGCACTGAAAATCCAACCCCAGTAGAACGGCAGCGCAGAGATGGGCAGGACCAGAAGTTTAAAATTTTTGTATTCTGTGCCCCGTACCGAAAGGGTCACCACACAGTAGCCACCGACGTCTGCTGACTGGGCTTTGGAAGCCATAGAGATCCAATGGTGCGTCGGCCGGACCTGGAGAGAGTAACTGCGCACCGTGTCGAGGTGGATAAAACTCTCCGTGCTCCCGCTGTCAGATAGGCAGGTAGTGGCACGGCCGTTTACCGTAATGTCCATCATGGACCTGGACAGTTGATGAGGGAGAGATTGGTCCAGTGTCACGGAGGCCAGCGTATGGCCAAGCGAGTCGATGTGGGCGTCAGATGAGGCGGTGGTTGAGTCCGGGTCCCCCGTGATTGAAGTTGGAGGCGTCCAAGATGGTGGACAAAATGGCGGCGCCCATGATCCCGATCCCCACGCAGCTGGGGGTGCCCAAGATGGTGGGCAAGATGGCTGCCCCCACGGTTCACACGTGGCGCTGCTGGCGTTAGCAGTTTTGCCTTTGCAGGCGCTGACATAGTGTCCTTTCTTCCCGCAGCCGGAGCAGGAGGCATTTTTCTCCGGGCTGCGTGCTCTGGGGTGTTTTGCCTGGCCAAAAAAATAACATTTCTGTGCCTTGGACATCGCTGCAGCAGCTGGAGGTGGCGGTCCCATGACCCAAGCTTGCGGCGTCCACGGTGCGGAGCGGTTAGGGGAGAAAGCGTCCATATTCCTATGGGCCGCATCGAGTGAGAGCGCGAGGGACACTGCCTTTTTCAGGTCTATTTCTCCCTTCACCAACAGTCTCTGCCGGGAGTAGTCGGACCTTAGGCCCGCAACGAAAGCATCTCGGATCAGTCCCTCCGTGTGTGCTGTGGCTGATACTTCTTTACAATCGCAGCCTCGGCCGAGTATCCACAGTGCCCGTAGGAAAGCCTCCACCGATTCCCTGGGCTGCTGTCTGCGGGATCTTAAAAGGTGCCTGGCATAGACCGTATTTACCGGGCGTGCGTATTGCCCTTTTAGCAGATCGATAGCCGCCGCGTAGGTCGTCGCGTCCTTGATTAGAGTATAGACTTGGTGGCTCACTTTTGAGGCCAGGATTTTCAGCTTGTTTTCATCTAGGGTCACAGTTGAGGCTTCCAGGTATGCCTCAAAGCAACGCAGACATTGTGCGAATTTGGTAGCCTAACCCGCTTCTTGGGGGTCTAGGTCCAGGCATGTTGGTCTGAGGGCTTGCAGCAGCGCCTGCTGCTCAGCATTTGGCGCCGTCGGTTGATGCAGCTCCTGCTGTTCAACATTTGGACCCGACATTTTGCTTTGCTAATAAAATTGATACACTATCAATTCCTCATAAAAGACTGAGAGTTAATTAATAGGCTTTTATTAGCAAAGAACAGAGCATGCCTCTCGTGGTTGCCTGGTATCCAAAAGGGCAGGGGGCTGCAGAGCAGTCACCTTTATACCCGGGCATGTGGGTGGAGCCAGGGGCGGAGTCAGCGGAGGCATGCATAGGCACAACAGTGTGCAACAACAACAACAACAACAACAATAACAAACAGTGGTTTACCACAGAAAGTACTAGGTAAACTAATGGGAATAAAGTCTGACAAGTCCACTGGACCTGATGGCCTGCATCCTAGGTTCTGAAAGGAGGTGGCTGCAGGGATAGTGGATGCATTGTTTGTAATTTAACAAAATTCCCTGGATTCTGGAGAGGTCCCAGCAGACTGGAAAACCGAAAATGTAACGCCCCTATTTAAGAAAGGAGGGAGAAAGAAAGCAGGCAACGATAGAACAGTTAGCCTAACATGAAGAAAGGTTGAGCAGGTTGAACCTATACTCATTGGAGTTTAGAAGAATGAGAGGGGATCTTATTGAAACATATAAGTTTCTGATGGGGCTTGACAGGGTAGATGCAGAGAGAGGATGTTTCCCCTCGTGGGGGAATCTAGTACTAGGTTCATAATTTCAGAATGAGGGGGGCACCCATTTAAAACGGAAATGAGGAAGAATTTCATCTCTGAGGGTCGTGAATCTTTGGCATTCTCTTCCCCAGAGAGCTGTGGAAGCTGGGTCACTGAATATATTTATGGTGGAGATAGGCAGATTTTTGAATGATAAGGGAGTCAAGGGTTATGGGGAACGGGCAGGGAAGTGAAGTTGAAGTCAAGATCAGATCAACCAAGATCTTATTGAATGGCAGAGCAGGCTCGAGGGGCCAAATGACCGACTCCTGCTCCTACGTCTTATGTTCTTATGTTCTTATGTAACATATACTAACACCTCATCCTGTTAGAGCTCTAACATGTGCCGCTGTTTCTGGGGTAACTGTGGTCGTGGGTGCTCTATATCTCATGAGCCGAGTATTGTCAGACACGCTGGAGTATTTTGAGCCCCGATCGTAATTGAAACACAGTTTCTGAGATTGTACCTGAAATAAATCCATAACCTGATGATTTGTGCGGTTATCATGTGTCGAACATATTGGAAATGGCATTTACATTCTTGAAATGCATATTTTGGGCACATTAATATATTTGAAAATCACAATGTTTATCAGGACTTGGTGGTATGTTACAGAATGTCACAAGAATAAATGCTTTATCTCCCGCTGAAACAGGTCCCAAACTGGGCATTTATCTACCCATTGGTAGCCGGTTTATGAGAGGGCTTGTTGAGGAACCCAAATCAGCACAAATTAAACTGCCCAGTGCGCGGCTGCTAATCAGTAATAAGGGAGCCTTTAGTTTAAATCAGGCGCAGAAGTCTGAGAATATTCAAGGAAGTGCAGCGGGTTCAAGGCAATTCCACCTCTATTTTATTTACTTTGTGATTCCCACTCATCTCATTAGAGTGTGGGTATGGAGTCATTAAAATCTCTCTCCAGCACTTTATGCTGTGCTGAATAAATGGACTGAATTATCTAGAATTGTATTTATTTGACAATAATTTAATTAAATGGTATGTGGACCAATTTAATACTCTCTGATCCTATTATATAATATCGTGAGAAACTCTTCCCATCACTTAACAAAGAAACTTTAACCAACATCTCGGATACCCTGCTAGTCGCAACAGTCAGTTGGAGGATCTGTCCAACACATCACAACCCTGTAATAGACAGAGAGACAGACAGACAGATAGATAGATAGATAGATAGATAGATAGATAGATAGACATACAGACAGACAGACAGAGAGATAGATAGATAGATAGAGAGAGAGATAGAGAGATAGGTAGATATAGTTGGATGAACGGAGTGCTGGATGGATGATTGGAAGGATGGATAGATGGGCATGTATACTGCCGTGCAACTTTCTCATCTTTTTGATGGTCTACTATCTGACATGAAGCAGCCCATTTACATTTGTATCAGTATGGTGCCTTCAGTCCTTCCTGATTTTCTGCATCATTTCAATCCCTGTGGCATCCATAACCAGAGAGATGAATTTCAACAGGAGAAGCCTGAAGTAATCCATACGGTACTGATGCTCCTTCTCTGGTGATGGGGAATATTCATCTCAAAGATATAAAGCAAACACGTGACTGGGATGAGAAGAGGCAAGTATAATATTTGGAGCATGTGGTCCTTCATATACAACAAAGAACTCAACATATCCTCACCCGAATTTCTTCAACCACATCGGGAACATAGCAGATCAATGGGTACCTCATCATCGCACTTCCCCACCTAAATACTTGCTCCTCTGTGAGACTGTTGCGGTCAGAATATTCTGAACAGCGTGGATAAAAAGAGCATGAACTGTGACTTTATTTCCCGCCATATATTCATTGTAATCATTGCCACAGTGAAATATGTCCTGTGGATTTCGCACATTGTGGTCGCAAATTAAAATGGCCATAACCCCTTTAACCGCTCTCCCCAGAGTCTTTCCATTGAGTCCATTCATCCACGGAATAAATTGTTCACGAGTTGGGCAGGTGAGATCAGTGCTTCACTGAGATGTGCTCAGGTTGGTGGTAAGGGTTCACCGCGATGGAGCTATATGGTTTGAGTGGGCATGGTACATCATACTGACAGCGCTGAGTCAGTGAAGTTGCTGTACATGGTGATTTGAATCATAATTTTTGACAAGATTATAGAGTCAGTGCTCTATGACATGAGATGAAAAGAATCCTATTTCTCAGAAGGTTGTATTTTTGCTGTGCGATTCTTTAGGGTCATGGAGAACTGGTATAGGGATATAAAGACTGAAATAAGATGCCATTTTCTAGGCTTCAAAGCTTCAAATCATTTCTTAATGTCCCAAAGTGCTTCACAAATAGTAATTAATATTGAAGTGTTGTTGGCGATGTGCTTTCCAGTGAGTGGCTCCGATTTGATTGATTCCTGATTGGACCCCTCCCCTTGTATAAGAGGCTCTCTTCCATAATCTAGAGATTACTAATGTGGATTCTGTGCAGTTCCCATTCCCGCTGTCAGGAGTAATAAACTGTTTCTGCACCAACTGACAGAAATTGCGACAGATGAAGAGAGAGAGATTTCCAGGCACACTGATATTTTCAAGGTCGCCATATTATGAACAAGTGTTATTTCTCAATACTTTCGTCCTTCGTTGTGTTTTCCAGACAATAGATGTTTCTGAATGCAGTGATGTTTTCGATCTATTGATTGTTCCCCACCACTCAATTTTCTGAAACAATGGACAGCTTGCAATCGATTAATGTTTCTCGACCTTTCAAATATTCCAAACATTGTTATCACTCCGAATCGATTGACGTTTCTTGATCTAGCAATGATTCCCCAGACTTTCATCACTCCCAATCAAATCAAGTATTGGCACCGGACATGTGGGCCCTTAATTATGGGGCTCAAGTCTCTGGAGTGCGGGGCTCGAACTCACAACCTTCCGACTCAAGGGGCAAGAGTGCCTATACTTCAAAAGTACTTCATTGGCAGTGAAGCGCTTTGGAATGACTGAGGTTAATAAAGGTCCCGTATCAATACAGTCCTTTCTTACTGATTGGAGCAGAGAGTGTGCCAACATTGAAGAATTGGTTGGATATGTGGTTGAAGAAAGGGGGATAAAGGGATATGGACACAGGGCTGGAAAGCGGGATTAGGAATAGTGCAGTTGTAGAGGGCTAACACCGACAACAAGGGCCGAAGGGCCTGTTCTATGTGCTGTAATTTCCGTGTTGTTCAGTGACAGGGAGCCTTGTCAGCTTGTCACTAATCTCACAGTCTGGGGTTCTGATCGCAGCCCTCCCCAAATTAAAGTTATGCCACCCATGTAATTCTCGATTGTTATTATTCAGCCTCCCACTAAAGCAACATTTCGACACCTATAAACAGAAAAACAGCGGCTTTGAGATGTAGACTAAACCTCGTTTCAGCTGAAATGATGGTTGCTTCATATCTCACGCGAAGGGGTTGGTGAAGCCTAGGTAAAACAATTGATAAACTTTAAATTGCATTCATTAGCAATAACTTTGATTCATGAACCACTTTTAACTGAGTAAAGCCTTCCAAGGCGCTTCACAGGAACATAAATAAAACAAGATTTGACACAAAGCCACGTAAGGATATATTAGAAGAGGTGATTAAAAAGCTTGGTCAAAGAGGAGCATCTTAAAGGAGGAGAGCGGGACAGAGACGGAGAGATAAGGGAATTCCAAAGCTTAGCGCCTTGGCATCTCAAGGCACAGCCACCAATGGTGAAGTGATGAAAATCGTGGATGCACAAGAGGGCAGAATTGGGGCAGTGCAGAGATCATGGAGAGTTGTAGGGCTGGAGGAGATAACAGAGATAGGGAGGGGTGCGGCCATTCAGGGATTTGAAATCAAGGGGGAGAATTTGAAAATCAAGGTGTTGATGGATTGGGAGCCAATGTACATCAGCAAGCACAGGATGATGGGTGAATGGGGCTTGGTGTGAGTTAGGATGATGGGATAAAGGGCTTGGTTTGGGTTAGGATGATGGGTGAATGGGCCTTGGTGTGAGTTAGGATGATGGGTGCATGGGAATTTGAGCGAGATAGGATGATGGGTGAATGTGGTTTGGTGTGAGTTAGGATGATGGGTGAATGGGCTTGGTGTGAGTTAGGATGATGGGTGAATCGGCTTAGTGTGATTTAGGATGATGGGTGAATGGCGCTTTTAGTGAGTTAGGGTGATGGGTGAATTGGGTCTTGGTGTGAGTTAGGATGATGGGTGAATGGGTCTTGGTGTGAGTTAGGATGATGGGTGAATGGGTCTTGGTGTGAGTTAGGATGTTGGGTGAATGGGGCATGGTGTGATTTAGTAGGTTTGGTGAATGGGGCCTTGTGTGAGTTAGGATGATGGGTGAATTGGGTCTTGGTGTGAATTAGGATGGTGAGTGAATGGGTCTTGGTGTGAGTTAGGATGATGGGTGAATGGGTCTTGGTGTGAGTTAGGATGTTGGGTGAATGGGGATTGGTGTGTGTTAGGATGTTGTGTGAATGGGGCTTGGTGTGAGTTAGGATGATGGGTGAATGGGCTTGGCGTGAGTTAGGATGATGGGAGAAAGGAGCTTGGTGTGAGTTAGGATGAAGGATGAATGGGTCTTGGTGTGAGTCAGGATTATGGGTAAATGTGGTTTGGTGTGTGTTAGGATGATGGGTGAATGGGGTTTGGTGTGAGTTAGGATGCTGGGTGAATGGGGCTTAGTGCAAGTTAGGATGATGGGTGAATGGGTCTGGGTGTGAGTTAGGATAATGGGTGAATGCATCTGGGTGTGAGTTCGGACGATGGGTGAATTGGGTCTTGGTGTGAGTTCGGATGACGGGTCAATGTGGTTTGGTGTGAGTTAGCATGATGGGTGAACGGGTCTTGGTGTGAGTTAGGATGATGGGTGAATGGGTCTGGGTGTGAGTAACGATGATGGGTGAATGCATCTGGGTGTGAGTTCGGACGATGGGTGAATTGGGTGTTGGTGTGAGTTAGGATGTTGGGTGAATGGGGCTTGGTGTGAGTTAGGATGTTGGGTGAATGGGGTTTGGTGTGAGTTAGGATGATGGGTGAATGGGCGTGGTGTGAGTTAGGATGATGGGAGAATGGAGCTTGGTGTGAGTCAGGATTATGGGTAAATGTGGTTTGCTGTGTGTTAGTATGATGGGTGAATGGGGTTTGGTGTGGGTCAGGATGCTGGGTGAATGTGTCTTGGTGTGAGTTAGAATGATGAGTGAATTGGGTCTTGATGTGAGTTAGGATGATGGGTGAATGGGGCTTGGTGTGAGTTAGGATGATGAGTGACTGGGGCTTAGTGCAAGTTAGGATGATGGGTGAATGGTTCTGGGTGTGAGTTAGGATGATGGGTGAATGCGTCTGGGTGTGAGTTCGGACGATGGGTGAATTGGGTTTTTGTGTGAGTTCGGATGACGGGTCAATGTGGTTTGGTGTGAGTTAGCATGATGGCTGAACGGGTCTTGGTGTGAGTTAGGATAATGGGTGAATTGGTCTGGGTGTGAGTAATGATGATGGGTAACTGGGCCTTGGTGTGAGTTAGGATGATGGGTGAATGGGTTTTGGTGTGAGTAAGGATGATCGTTGAATGGGCCTTGGTGTGAGTTAGGATGATGTGTGAATGGGACTTGGTGTGAGTTAGTATGATGGGCGACTGGGGCTTGGTGTGTGTTAGGATGATGGTTGAATGGGTCTTGGTGTGAGTTAGGATGATTGCTGAATGTGGCTTAGTGCGTGTTAGGTTGATGAGTGAATGGGGCTTGGTCTGAGTTAGGATGATGGGTGAATGGGTCTTGGTGTGAGTTATGATGATGGGTGAATGGGTCTTGTGTGTAAGTTAGGATGATGGGTGAATGGGTCTGGGTGTAAGTTAGGATGATGGGCGACTGGGGCCTGGTGTGAGTTAGGTTGATGGGTGAATGGGTCTTATGGAGTGAGTTAGGATGATGGGTGAATGGGTCTGGGTGTGAGTTAGGATGATGGGCGACTGGGGCCTGGTGTGAGTTAGGATGATGGGCGACTGGGGCCTGGTGTGAGTTAGGATGATGGGTGAGTTGGGTTTTGTTTGAGTAAGGATGATGGGTGAATGGGGCTTAGTGTGAGTTAGGATGATGGGTGAATTGGTCTTGGTGTGAGTTTGGATGACGGGTGAATGGGGCTTTATGTGAGTTTTCATGCTGCGTGGTTGGGGCTTTGTGTGAATTAGGATGATGTGTGAATCGGTCTTGGTGTGAGTTAGCATGATGGGTGAATGGCTCCTGGTGTGCGTTCGGATGATGGGTGAAGGTGTCTTGGTGTGAGCTAGAATGATGGGTGAATGGGTTTAGTGTTAGGATGACGGGTGAATGGAGGTTAGTGTGAGTTAGGATGATGGGTGAATGGGTGTTAGTGTGAGTTAGGATGATGGGTGAATGGGGGTTAGTGTGAGTTAGGATGATGGGTGAATGGTGGATAGTGTGAGTTAGGATGGTGGGTGAATGGGTCTTGGTGTGAGTTAGGATGTGAACTCTCGCGTTTTGGATGAGTTCAAGCTCTTAAAAATGCAAGCTATGAGGCCGGATCAGAAGACCAATAGGTTGTCAAGTCTTGAGGCAGCAAAGGCCAGTGTGAGGGTTTCAGCAGCAGATGAGCTGAGACAGCGGCGGAGATGGGTGATGTTCCAGAGGTGGAAATAGGCGATCTTGGTGAAGGACCAGATAAGTGATCGGTAACTCATCTCAGGGTCAAATAGAAGGCCAAGCTTTTCAACATTCTAATTTAATCCTCAGACAGAAGCCAGGGAGAGAGATGCATTCGGTAAGCAGGGAACGGAGTTTGTGGGGGGAGAGGACATTGGCTGAAAAATGGCGGTTGGGCAGCGTAGACACGGACTATGCCACTGATCTACAAAAAGAAAACGAACGTAGCCAGTGTGAGGTCTAGAATGGAGACTGGTTTCTCGGCGTTGCAGAGTTCTGAGCAGTGTATGCCCTCAGGAGGGCCAGGAGGGCAGCGTACCGCCTCTTCACGTGGAGGACACGCCCACAAAAGCTGTCAAAATGAAGCCACAGCCACAGAAATTTCTCTCAGTATCTTCCAATGCAATTACATCTATTTTAAAATTCTGAAACTTTTCCATTAAAGTTATACTTGGACATATTTCATATATCAGCATTTTGATTTTATTACATGTCTCCTACAAGTCATTATGCTGAACTTCGAAGGACCATGTGACATTATCTAATGTAATGTAAACAGATGCAGGGTCTAGTGTAATACAACAAGAGGCAGGGTCCAGTGTACTATAACCAGAGAGCATGTCTAGTGTATTATAAACATAGAGCCTGTCATGAGTGATATAAACAGAGACCCTGTCTAGTGTAATATTTATATAGAAAGTGTCTAGTGTAATATAAACAGAGACAGGGTCTAGTGTAATCTAAACAGAGACAGGGTCGAGTGTAATATAAACTGAGACAGGTTCTAGTGTAATAGAAACAGAGACAGAGACAGAGTCGAGTGTAATATAAACAGAGACAGGGTCTAGTGTAATATAAACAGAGAGGGCCTAGGATAATATAAGCTGAGAAAGGGCCTAGTGTAATATAACCAGAGACAGGGTCTAGTGTAATATAAACAGAGACAGGCTCTAGTTTAATATAAACTGAGACAGGGTCTAGTGTAATATAAACAGAGACAGGCTTTATTGTAATATAAACAGAGACAGTGTCTAGTGTAATATAAACAGAGACAGCGTCCAGTTTAATATAAGCAGAGACAGGGTCTAGTGCAAAATAAACAGAGACAGGGACGAGTGTAATATAAACAGAGACAGGGTCTAGTGAAATATAAACAGAGACAGGGCCTAGTGTAATATAAACAGAGACAGGGTTTAGTGAAATATAAACAGAGACAGTGTCTAGTGTAATATTAACAGAGAGGGTCTAGTGTAATATAAATGGAGAAAGAGCCTAGTGTAATAGAAACAGAGACAGTGTCTAGTGTAATATAAACAGAGACAGGCTCTAGTGTAGTATAAACTGAAATTGGGTCTAGTGTAATATAAACAAAGACAGGGTCTCGTGCATTATAAACAGAGATAGCGTCCAGTGTAATAGAAACAGAGACAGGGTCTAGAGCAAAATAAACAGAGACAGGGACTAGTGCAATATAAACAGACAGGGTCGAGTGTAATATAAAAAGAGAGAGGGACTAGTGTACTTAAAACTGAGAAAGGGACTAGTGAAATATAAACAGATACATTGTCTAGTGTAATTTTAAGAGATACACTGTCTCGTGTAATATAAACTGAGACAGAGTCCAGTGTACTATATCAGAGACAATGTCTAGTGTAATATAAACAGAGACCCTGCCTCGTGTAATATAAACAGAGACCCTGTGTAGTGTAATATAATCATAGACAGTGTCTAGTGCATTGCGGCGTGGGAGCTGCGATTGGATGCATACTGGAGCATTCACGATGCTCGGGACGTCGTGAATAGCATGTTTACAGAGTTGGACACACCGCAGGTAGAGGTTGGACAGGAAGAAACGGAATGGGTTACCAACAGGCAGAGTACAAGGCGCAGGCAGGTAGTGCAGGATTCCCCTGATGACATCCCCCTCTCAAACAGATACACCACTTTGAGTGCTGTTGGGGGGGTTGATTTATCAGAGGAAAGCAGCAGCAGCCAACTTCCTGGCACCAGGGGTGGCTCTGCTGCACAGCACGGGAAGAAAACGAGGGGTAGAGCTATAGTAATTGGGGATTCTATTGCAAGGGGAATAGATAGGCGTTTCTGCGGTCGCAAACGAGACTCCAGGGTGGTGTGTTGCCTCCCTGGTGCAAGGGTCAAGGATGTCTCAGAGCGGCTGCAGAACATCTTGGATGGGGAGGGTGAACAGCCAGTTGTCGTGGTGCACATAGGCACCAACGACATAGGTAAAAAGCGGGATGAGGTCCTAAAAGCGGAATATAGGGAGTTAGGAGGTAAATTAAAAAATAGGACCTCAAAGGTAGTAATCTCAGGATTGCTACCAGTGCCACATGCTAGTCAGTGTAGAAATAGAAGGATATTTCAGATGAATACGTGGCTAGGGGAATGTTGCAATGGGGAGGGATTCAAGTTCCTGGGACATTGGAACTGGTTCTAGGGGAGGTGGGAACAGTTCAAACCGGACGGTTTGCACGTGGGCAGGGCTGGAACTGATGTCCTAGGGGGAGCGTTTCCTAGTGCTCTGGGGGAGGGTTTAAACTAAAATGGCAGGGGGTTGGGAACCTGAGCAGGGAGACAGAGGAAAGGGAAACAAGCATAAAAGCAAAAGATAGGAAGGAGAAAAACAAAAGTGGCAGTCAGAGAAATCAACGCTTTAAATCAAGCGTGGCCACAGTAAGTAATAATTCTAAAAG
Organism: Somniosus microcephalus; assembly: GCF_052327205.1. Lineage (NCBI taxonomy): Eukaryota > Metazoa > Chordata > Chondrichthyes > Squaliformes > Somniosidae > Somniosus > Somniosus microcephalus. The sequence goes on from NW_028225263.1 coordinate 489,311, forward strand.
GTCTAAGAGCATTTAAAAAAACAAGCCTGAAGGCATTGTGTCTTAATGCGAGGAGCATTCGTAATAAGGTGGATGAATTGGCTGCGCAAATAGAGGTAAATGAATATGATTTGGTTGGGATTACGGAAACGTTGCACAAGGATGGCCAAGGCTGGGAATTCAACATCCAGGGGTATTTGATATTCAGGAAAGATATGCAAAAAGGAAATGGAGGTGGGGTAGCATAATTGGTTAAAGAAGGGATTAACACAATTGTAAGGAAGGATATTAGCTCTGATGACGTGGAATCTGTATGGGTTGAATTGAGAAATACTAAAGGGCATAAAACGTTAGTGGGAGTGGTATTTAGACGTCCAAACAGTAAGGCGGAGGTTGGGGATGGCATTAAACGAGAAATTAAAGAAGCGTGCAATATGGGCACAGCAGTCATCATGGGTGACTGTAATCTACATATAGGTTGGGCTAACCAAATTAGTAACAATACTGTGGAGGAGGAATTCCTGGAGTGTTTACGGGATGGTTTCCTGGACCAATATGTTGAGGAACCAACCAGGCATCAGGCCATCTTAGACTGGGTATTATGTAACGAGAAAGGATTAATTAGCAATCTTGTTGTACGAGGCCCCTTGGGTCGGAGCGACCATAATATGATCGAATTCTTCATTAAGATGGAGAATGCAGTAGTTGACTCAGAGATTAAATAAAGGAAACTATGATGGTCTGAGGAGCGAGTTGGGTAGGATTGATTGGGGAATGTCACTCAAAGGGTTGACGGTGGATAGGCAATGGCAAACATTCAAAGACTGAATGGATGAACTACAGAATTTGTTCATCCCAGTTTGGCATAAAAATAAAACAAAAAAGGAGACTCAACCGTGGCTAATAAGGGAAATTAGGGATAGCATAAAAGCCAAGGAGAGGACATATAAATTGGCCAGAGAAAGCTGTTGTATATGTAACCTGTTCCACCTTAAGAGAGCTTAAGCCTGTTCCACCTTAAGAGATGTACTACTTTCTCAGGCTGCTGTAGACGTAATACCGGGAGTGAACACACCGGTATATAAGCACTGTGCAGTAATCTTGTATTCAGTATAGTCCCTACCTCCAACCAGTAAAGACCTGTTTGAGTTATACGTTTAAGTCTTTGTGTTAATTGTTCAATACAATACACATACTTAACACTGGCGACGAGTCAGGTTCTTACCCTGCGGCAGTTATTCCACGGCGGTTGAAGAGAGGTATCAAACCACACCACCCCACTGGAAACGACAGGCATTAGGACCCTGAAGCCTCCATCAGCTTGTGAACTGGAGTCGATGACAGGGCTGGGGAAGACAGGTACAGGGCGATAGCGATCGGCAGATAAGGGCCGGGCCGCTTTGAAGTGAGGGGCGCAGCCGGGCCATCGATCGCAACCACCGATAAGGGCCGCACTCGGGCTGAAAGGGCAGCGGCTGCAGAAATTGAAGGCGCGAGAGCCGCGGTGCACAGCGCGGGCCATCGATCGCGATCGGGAGATAAGGGCTTTGGAGTGCGAGGCGCAGCCGGGCCATCGATCGCAAGCACTGATAAGGGCCGGGCCGCTTTCAAGTGCGAGGCGCAGCCGGGCCATCGATCGCATCCGCTGATAAGGGCCGCACTCGGGCGATCGCGGCGAAGATAAGGGCCGCACTCGGGGGCTGAAGGGAGACGGCGTCGGGGGACGGGTGAAGACCGCCAAGCGCGGGAAAACCGCCATTTTGTGGGCGGAGGACGACGGCAAGAGCGGGAAGCCGCCATCTTTGATAATAAGTAAAGAAAAGAAAATCTGAGAAATTGCAAATCTACAATGCCTAAACACGGGAATATTAGCACCTTTGATAGTGACCTCGAAGATTGGGCCATATATGTTGAAAGAGTAAAAAAATTATTGTAAGGCCAATAAAATTCGTGACCAAGATAAAGCCCTAACATTATTAAATTTAATGGGTGCGAAGACATACGGGCAATTGAAACACCTGTTATCACCAGATGAACCGGTGGATAAGACGTTCGATGAGATTGTTACTGTCCTGAAAGATCATCTAAACCCCACGCCGCTGATGCTAGCGGAACGATTTAAATTTTATGACAGAAGGCAGCTACAGCATGAAAGCAATGCTGAATATTTGCTAGAATTGCGTAAATTAGCGAAATATTGCCAGTTTGGAACGGGACTGACAGATGCACTACGAGACAAATTTCTGTGTGGTTTATTTAAACAGGATACACAAAAGCGACTGCTCAAGGAGAATGAGCTGATGCTTGAGAAGGCGGTCACTATGGCAGCAGCACACGAAGCCGCAGCGAGAGGCACGGCAGTAATGCAGCTACGGTCACCGGAGCTCAGTGCACACAAATTGGGTGTGAGTTCTGGCAAATGTTATCGTTGTGGAAAGACAACGCATGATCAGAACCAGTGTTGTTTTAAAAACCAAGAATGTAGAACTTGTGGTAGGCTTGGACATATAGCTAGAGTATGCAGGTCAGGGAAGAAGACCAGCAACAAGAAGTCACCGCAAGGAAAATACGCAAAGGTACACAAGGTGACTGAACAGGAGTCCGATTCAGACGCTAGCAGTAATGAACTGGCTAGCTTAAGCTGTAATGAACTGGCTAGCTTAGGAGTACTCAACGCTGGTAAGGGTGCAGACCTCCAGACAATTTGGGTCACTCTTCAGATAGAAGGAGTCCAAGTAAAACTGGAATTGGACACTGGATCGGCATTGACGGTCATAAATAAGAAAGATTACGGAAAGTTATTCCAACATATTCCCCTACAGGATACGGGGATTATATTGAAAACATACACGGGGCAAAGAGTGTACCCCATCGGGAAAATAGAGGTTGCAGTGGTCCACAAGGGCGAAGACAGTCAAATAATGGACTTATATGTGATATCTGAAGGAGGTCCTCCACTACTAGGACGGGAGTGGATTAGGAAAATGAATATGGACTGGCATTTCCTACAAACAATAACGAGTGAGAACTCGGTGAAGATAGTCGGCCCAGACGCTGGAACGGATGATGGTAAGCCCAACTCAGGTGCAAAAGACAAAGTTTCAGCACAGAATTCCACTGAGCAACAACAACATAGTTTAACTGTGGATTCTGAGTCTGGCAAGTCTACTGATTTGCCCATTTCTGAGGGATACCGGGCTCGAACTCAACTCCATTTCAAACTACAACAGCAATTAGAACAAATGCTTCGCCGTTTTGAGCAAGAGTTGAATGCAACGAAAGAGTTCTTTGATATCGAGTTGGAGAATCTGGAAAGACAACAGAAGCAGCTGATGGAGAAAATGGAGCAGGAGCACACAAAACGTCTGATGTCAGAGGAGTTAACGGTCAGCCAACTCCTGCATATGCTGAAGGACAGGACTCTGAAATGGGAAAAACTTGAACACGAACTTCAATATTCAAACGAAAGGGGTTCGGAGCTCTCAAAGGTTATTGGAAGAGCTGAGGTGGCAACACAGACTGAGATGACTGCAACAGAGCAGCCCTTGGATGCCAAAAGTACGCTGACTCACGTCAACGTAGAACAACAGACCGCTGAAACAGCTGCTCCGGTAGAGGGATTGCATAGTCCGATCAATCAATCTCCAAAGGAAGTTGAAGTATTAAAATCACAAATGAGGTCACTAGTAAACGACTTGCTGAAAGCCCAGAAAAAGCTGGAGGCAGAGGTACACATGAAGAAGTCTCTTCAGGAAAGATGTCTGGATTTGGAACAAGAGCTGGCTAACGTCCAGCTGGGTATGGAGGAAATAGACGACCCTCTCGCTGACCTGTCGGACGACTCCGAATATTACTATGTCCTGTTCTGCCCAACTTGTAACTTCGACTCCCACCATACAGAAATCATGGAGGAGCACCGAAAGTCTACGGAACATCGGGAGAAGGTGGCTCTACTACAAAAAAAGGAGGAAGAGAAGGAGGAACTGCGCATGCAGCTGGCAGCTGTGGCAGCTGACAATGGAGCCCAGAGAGTCTCCAAGAAGCAGAAAAGGAAAAGTAAAAACAGAAGATGACCCATCTGAACCATTATCACCTCTACCAGATCACACACGTGGTCCCTCCGAACGGAGCCAAATCAGTTCGGAAGTTCAAGCTGTTAAATCCATGAAAGGACTATTGAATGAGTAACGTGAACCGACTACACCACAGAGATTGAATCTGTGAACTGTTTTCCGCAGAGACTGAATCTGTGATATGTTACGTTAAACATGAAGTTATATATGTATATTTGTTATTACGTTATGTTAAATGGGGGGGGATGACTATAAAGCTAAGAAGGGAGGAGTGTTGTGTATGTAACCTGTTCCACCTTAAGAGAGCTTAAGCCTGTTCCACCTTAAGAGATGTACTACTTTCTCAGGCTGCTGCAGACGTAATACCGGGGGTGAACACACCGGTATATAAGCACTGTGCAGCAATCTTGTATTCAGTATAGTCCCTACCTCCAACCAGTAAAGACCTGTTTGAGTTATACGTTTAAGTCTTTGTGTTAATTGTTCAATACAATACACATACTTAACAAAAGCAATAATCCTGAGGATTGGGTGCAGTTTAGGATTCAACAAAGGAGGACAAAGGGATTAATTAAGAAGTGGAAAATAGAATATGAGAGTAAGCTCACAGGGAACATAAAAACTGATTGTAAAAGCTTTTATAGATATGTGAAGAGACAAAGATTGGTGAAGTCAAGCGTAGGTCCCTTGCAGTCAGAATCAGGGGAATTCACAATGGGGAACAAAGAAATGGCATTCCAACTAAATACATATTTTGGTTCTGTCTTCACAAAGGAGGACACGAATAATCTCCCAGAGAGGCCGGGGAACATAGGATCTGATGAAAGAGTAGAACTGAAAGTATTCAGTGTTTGTAGGGAAATGGTGTTAGGAAAATTGATGGGACTGAAGGCTGATAAATCCCCAGGGCCTGATAATCTACATCCTAGGGTAATTAAGGAAGTGGCCCTCGAAATAATAGATGCATTGCTGGTCATCTTCCAGAACTCAATAGACTCTGGAAGAGCACCCATGGTTTGGAGGGTAGCTAATGTTACGCCACTATTCAAAAAAGGTGGTAGAGAAAAAGTGGGGAATTATAGACCAGTATGCCTGAAATCGGTAGTGGGGAAAATGCTAGAGTCCATTATAAAAGATGTAATAGCAGGGCACTTGGAAAGCAGTGATGGATCGGACAAATTGAACATGGATTTACAAAAGGTAAATCGTGCTTGACTAAACCACTGGAATTTTTTTAGGATGTAACTGGTAAATAGATAAGGGAGAACCAGTGGATGTGGTGTATTTGGACTTTCAGAAGACTTTCGATAAGGTCCCGCATAAGAGATTTGCGTGCAAAATTAAGGCACGTGGGATTGGGGGTAAGGTATTGACTTGGATAGAGAACTGGTTGGTGGATAGAAAGCAAAGTGTTGGAATAAACGTGTCATTTTCTGAGTGGCAGGCAGTGACTAGTGGGGCACTGCAAGGATCGGTCCTAGGACCCCAGCTGTTCACACTATATATTAATGATCTGGTCGAGGGAATTGGATGTAATACCTCCAAATTTGCAGAAGACACAAAGCTCGGTGGGAGGGTATGCTGTGAGGAGGATGTCGTGAAACTCCAGTATGATTTGGACAGGTTGGGTGATTGGGCAGAAACATGGCAAATGCACGATAATGTGGATAAATGCGAGGTTATCCACTTTGGTGGCAAAAACAGGAAGACAGACTATTATATGAATGGCAACAGATTAGGAGAAGGGGAAGTGCAAAGAGATCTGGGTGTTCTTGTGCACCAGTCGCTGAAGGTAAGCATGCAGGTGCAGCAGGCTGTTAAGAAGGTAAATGGTATGTTGGCCTTCATAGCAAGAGGGTTCGAGTACAGGAACAAGGATGTCTTGCTGCAGTTGTACAGCGCCTTGGTGATACCGCACCTTGAGTATTGTGTGCAGTTTCAGTCACCTTATCTGAGGAAGGACGTTCTTGCCATGGAAGGAGTGCAGTGAAGATTCACCAGGCTGATACCTGGGATGGCAGGAATGACGTATGAGGAGAGATTGTGTCGATTGGGCTTGTACTCACTGGAGTTGAAAAGATTGAGAAGGGATCTCCTCGAAACCTATACAATTCTGTAAGGCCGGGACAGACTAGATGCAGGAAGGATGTTTCTGATGGCCGGTGAGTCCAGAACCAGGGGTCATAGTCTAAAGAAAAGGGGTAAGCCATTTACGACTGAAATGAGGAGGAATTTCTTCACCCAGAGAGTGGTGAACCTGTGGAATTCTCTGCCACAGAGGGCGGTGGAGGCCAGTTCATTAAAAATATTCAAGAAGGATTTGGATATATTTCTTAAGGCTAAAGGGATCAAGGGATATGGGGAGAAGGCAGGGAGAGGGTACTGAATTTGGATGATCAGCCATGATCTCATTGAATGGCGGAGCAGGCTCGAGGGGCTGAATGGCCTACTCGTGCTCCTATCCTCTATGTTTCTATGTTGCTATAAACAGAGACAAGGTCTAGTGTAATATAAACAGAGACAGGGTCTAGTGTAACATACAATGGGACAGGTTCTGGTGGAATATAAACAGAGACAGGGTCTATTGTATTTAATGCAGAGACAGGATCTAGTGAAATATTTACTCAAACAGGGTCCAGTGTAACATAAACAGAGACACGGTCGAGTGTAATATAAGCAGAATCAGGGTCTAGTGTAATATAAACAGAGACAGGCTCTAGTGTAATATAAATATAGACAGGTTCTAGTGTAATATAAACAGAGACAGCGTTCAGTGTAATATAAACAGAAACAGGGTCTAGTGCAAAATAAACAGAGACAGGGACTAGTGAACTATAAACAGAGACAGGGTCTAGTGTAATATAAACAGAGAGAGGGTCCAGTGTAATATATACAGAGACAGGGTCGCGTGTAATATAAACAGAAACAGGGTCTAGTGTATTATAAACAGAGACAGGGTCGAGTGTAATATAAACACAGACAGGGTCTAGTGTACTATAAACAGAGACCCCGTCGAGTGTAATATATAAATAGACAGTGTCTAGTGTAATATAAACAGAGACAGTGTCTAGTGTAATATAAGCAGAGACAGGATCTAGTGTAATATAAACTGAGACAGGTTCTAGTGTAATATAAACAGAGACAGAGTCGAGTATAATATAAACAGAGACAGGGTCTACTGTAATATAAACAGAGACAAGGCCTAGTGTAATATAAACAGAGAGGGTCTAGTGTAATATAAGCTGAGAAAGGGCATAGTGCAATATAAACAGAGACAGGGTCTAGTGTAATATAAATATAGAAGATCGGAGCAGGAGTAGGCCAGTCGGCCCCTCGAGCCTGTTCCGCCATTCAATGCAATCATGGCTGATCATCCAATTTCAGTACCCAGTCCCTGCTATCTCCCCATACCCCTGGATCCCTTTAGCCTTAAGAAATATATCCAACTCTTTCTTGAATATATTTAATGAATTGGCTTCTACTGCCTTCTGTGGTAGATAATTCCACAGTTTCACCACCCTCTGGGTGAAGAAATTCCTCTTCATTTCTGTCCTAAATGGCCTACCCCTTATCCTTAGACTGTGACCCCTGGTTCTGGACTCCCCGACCATCGGGAACATATTTCCTGCATCTAGTCTGTCCAGTCCTGTCAGAATTTTATAAGTTTCAATGAGGACCCCTCTCATTCTTCTAAACGCCAGCGAGTACAAGCCCAATCCTCCTAATCTCTCCTCATACGTCATTCCTGCCATCCCAGTTATCAGCCTGGTGAATCTTCGCTGAACTCCTTCCATGGCAAGAACATCCTTCCTCAGGTAAGGCGACCAATACTGCACACAGTTCTCAAGATGTGGTCTCACCAAGGCCCTGCACAACTGCAGCAAGACATCCTTGTTCCTGTACTCCAACGCTCTCACTACAAAGGCCAACATACCATTAGCCTTCTTAACCGCCTGCTGCACCTGCATGCTTACCTTCAGCGACTGGTGCACAAGGACACCCAGGTCTCTTTGCACTTCTCCTTCTCCCAATCTATTGCCATTCAAATAATAATCTGCCTTCCTGTTTTTGCCACCAAAGTGGATAACCTAACATTTATCCACGTTATATTGCATCTGCCATGCCTTTACCCAATCACCCAACCTGTCGAAATCATCCTGGAGTTTCTCGGCATTCTCCTCACAGCACACACGCCCACCCAGCTTTGTGTCTTCTGCAAATTTGGAGATATTACATCAAGTTCCCTTGTCTAGATCATTAATATATATTGTGAATAGCTGGGGTCAAAGGATCGATCCCTGCAGTACCCCACTAGTCACTGCCTGCCACTCAGAAAAAGAACGGTGGCATATTGGTTAGCACTGTTGCCTCACAGCGCCAGGGACCTGGGTTCGAATCCGGCCTCGGGTGACTGTCTGTGTGGAGTTTGCACATTCTCCCCGTGTTTGCGTGGGTTTTCTCCGGGTGCTCCGGTTTCCTCCCACAGTCCAAAGATGTGCGGGTTAGGTTGATTGGCTATGATAAATTGACCCTTAGTGTTAGGGAGACTAATTACGTGGGGTTACGGAGATAGGGTGGGATATGTGTTGGTGTAGGGGTTACGGGGATCGGGTGGGATATGTGTCGGTGCAGGCTCGATGGGCCGAAATGGCCTCTATCTGCACTGTGGGGTATCTGTGATCTGTGATTTCTGTGAACTCTTTGCTTTCTGTCTGCCAACCAGTTCTCTATCCAAGTCAATACCTTGCGCCCAATCCCATGTGCCTTAACTTTACACGCTAATCTCTTATGCGGGACCTTATCAAAAGCTTTCTGAAAGTCCAAATACACCACATTCATGGTTCTCCCTTATCTATTTTACCAGTTACATCCTCAAAAAATTCCAGTGGATTAATCAAGCACTATTTGCCTTTTGTAAATCCATGTTGACTTTGTCCGATCCTGTCACTCTTTTCCAAGTGCTCTGCAATTACATCTTTTATAATGGACTCCAGCATTTTCCCCACTACCAATGTCAGGCTTACCGGTCTGTGATTCCCCATTTTCTCTCTACCACCTTTTTGAATAGTGGGGTAACATTAGCTACCCTCCAATCCATGGTTACTGTTTTAGATTCCATCGAATGTTGGAAGATGACCAGCAATGCATCTACTATTTCTAGGGCCACTTCCTTAAGTACCCTAGGATGTAGATTATCAGGCCCTGGGGATTTATCGGCCTTCAGTCCCATCAATTTCCCTAACACCATTTCCCTAAAAATACTGATTTATTTCAGTTCCTCCTTTTCATCAGACCCTATGTTTCCCGGCATCTCTGGGAGGTTATTTGTGTCCTCCTTTTTGAAGACAGAACCAAAATACGAAATTAATTGGTCTGCCATTTCTTTGTTCCCCATTATAAAATCTCCTGATTCTGTCTGCAAGGGAGCTACGCTTGACTTCACCAATCTTTTTCTCTTCACACATCTATTTAAGCTTTTACAGTCAGTTTTATGTTCCCTGCAAGCTTACTCTCATATTCCCTCCCTACAGCTTTGGTTAATATATTTAGAGACTAGAGGATTCAGAGTTAGGTTCGCAGGCCGATTTTTGCAATCCAACAGTCCCCCCTTCCAACCCCCCAAAAGCGAACGTGGAGGCGTGTTGGAAAGTGTGCACACCCACAAACAGCTGATATAGCATGCTGGGAAACCAAGAGCATGAATGATTGAGGTTTCTTCCGGTTACTGGACCTACTTTGTTATACACCTCTTCCCAAAAACCTCTAGTTACTCCAGGAAGGCCACGCATTTGTTGCATATGGCCTGGTGTGTATCCTGTCGAGGTGGATACCAGGTATGCATCAGATGAGTATGGTTGATATTTAAATGTAAATTAAAGTGTTTCCCGATTCATTATACTACTATCTCAACATTCATACACTTGATCTCTCCAGAAAATAAACGAAGCCGTCAGAAACACATGTAGGAGGGGCAGTGCATGCACTAACTGTCTTAACAACTTGTTTCGCAAAGTGTTTCACTTGAGCCCGTTTACATTACTTACATGCCATACATAGCAAAATCAAGACCAGTATTAACTGCACCGTGACTAATATGTGCGAAATCAGTCTGATCCTTGGGTGTTCCGGTGTTCTGACTCTGCCCCGCCTGGGGTATCCTCTGTTTCTTGTATCTTTCCTGATGTTACCCCGCCTCGGGTTTCCCTTACTTTGCTTCAGATCTTCTCTTTCGGTGTGCTCAATTAATTTGTTCGTCATGGGCATGAGTACCTAATTGGCTGATGTATCAAAGTATGCTAACTACCAGAGCATGTGAAATAATACAAGCCGAAGGGTGTGCTGATATGTGTTAAGCCGAATATCACACCAGAGTGAGTTGTCCACTATGGTGTCAATTTCAATATCAATTCTCGAGTTGTCTTACCCCAAAAACGTAACAATGCTTGGGGGGGGGGTGTAATTCAGTCGCATCATGAGCTCACTGAAACCCTCAAACAACAGGGGAAAGTCGCATCTGTGTATCCGAATTGTGCCACACAATTGTGAGGCTCTTACTTAAAAACGTGTTGGTTGATCACCTCATATTGGATTCGTACTGGTTTTTCCCACACTCTGTTACCTACAAAACACAATTATTACAGTCACAGTTAAATTCAGTCTTACAATCATATCAAATGGCATTACATTTTTACATCTAATAAGCAAATCATGGATTTGAAAGATTCGTCAGATCTCTCTTTTACTCTTATCCATCTTCTGGATAATTCTTACTAAATATGATTACCCTTAGCCCTCAATTCTCCCAATCCAGATGCTTTAACTTCTAACAGGTACCAGTGTCTTTAACTCTATTCTGATTGTTTCATTAATTGGATAGTTTCTTGATGGAGTATGTGTTAATGCTTTAAAGGTTGTCTCGCTCTCCTGAGCCACATTAACTACTTCATGTCTGTCTTGCTGTTGTCCAGTAACTGAGCATGTCTAAGACCAGTTCTTCAGTGCAAACTCGCCATACATTCCCGGATGGTAATTACCTCATACGTTACAAATCACATTAGCACACTCATACCGATATCTACATATTATGCCACACTTGCCATCCGATGAAAGCTTTTCTCGTGCTTTCAGGTATCTTATCGAAAGATTGTAGTTGTCTGGAGATCTTTGCTCATCTTCCTCTGCGTGGTCCCGATGTCTTGGTAGTGGCGAGGCTATGAAATTCTGTTTCTTACAAGGTTCATTAAAGGCAGTGTCACAAATGTCTCCAAGAGAAACCTATCAATTTGCTATTCTTAACGACAATTTCCCGACTTTCACTAGAAAATTTTGAAAAATTCTCAATTGCTGGTGTAATTCTCCAGTTTCTATCTCACACCGTTAATTACTATTCATATCTCATTCATGAGTCTTGGAGGAACGTTACTGTCCAGTACAATATTTAAAATTGAAAACATAGATCAAACGTTCTCACTTGATCAAGTTATTAACACTTTTGTTTATCATTATTTTAGAGTATCTTTTATTTTCCAAAAAGTAACCAAATATATAGTGCCTGAGTCCATTTTGTTAAGACAAAATTATTCCAAAATCCAAAAAGCAGTATTATTGTACAGGTTTAGGAATGTCTAGTTCCTATCCAAAAGACTGAGGTCCACTCAGGCGATCAAATAAACGAGGTTTAATGAAAACTAACAGTTTTTAACGGATAACTACAGGAGAATATCGACTATAGGTCTAGTCAGTTTGGAGGCTCCATGAGGACTGCTTGGCGGTCCCGTGGCTGACGTCATGACGTCAGCATGTTTTTCCCGCCGGTGGGGGAATCACGTGATGCACGGTGTGAAGTCATCGCGTTGGCCCGCACTATTAAATTGATCGCGCTCTGTACATGTAAACAGTGAAAACAAAGATACAGACTGAGCCTATAGCTAACATATTATTAAAGGGAATTATCTGCAATTGATTGGAGCCCTTAGTGGCTCCGGCACATGTGCCCCCCCCAGAATTGTCTTTAATAGCAAAAGTAAAACGGCGAGAAATCCTGACAAGCCTGTAAAATCGACTTCTGTAGCCTTGAGGTGGGAGCTGATGGACGGCGGGTGAGCTGGCGGGCAGTTGTGTTTGATCTGGCATGGCGACTGTGGGTGGTCGGCCATGTTATGGCCGTTGTGCGATCTCGACTGGGCGTTCAAGGTCCAAGTGAGCTGGCTTCAACCGGTCAACCGAAATGTGGTCAGGTTTACCTCCGACATCGATCAAAAAAGATTTGTCTCCCGGCTCTATAACATGGATAGGACCAGTGTAAGGGGATTTGAGCGGGTCCCGATGAGCGTCGTGGCGGATAAACACATAGTCAGCATTCTTCAGCTCAGCTGGGATGTGGGAGCTCTGCAAGCCGTGATGCGACGTAGGCACTGGAGCGAAACTTCTGGCTTACTCCTGGTGGCTGATGAGCTGCTGGGACGCAGACCATGGCTCCGTTGGAGTCGGAAGGAAGTCCCCTGGTATGCGTAGCGGCTGGCCATGTATGAGCTCCGCCGAGGATGATTGAAGATCTTCTTAAGGTGCCGTATGAAGACACAAAAGGACCCATGGAAGCCTGTCCACCAGGCCCACGCCTTGAAGGCTGGCTTGCCGTGTGGCTTTGAGCGACCTGTGGAATCGCTCACACAGGCCATTCGCCTGTGGATGGTAGGCAGTGGTGCAATGTACTTTGACGCCGAGCCACTGAGCCACAGCATTCCAGAGCTCCGCAGAAAACTGCAGCCCACGATCAGACGAGATGTCCGCCGGTACCCCGAAACGGGCGACCCAAGAGGAGATGAATGCCCTGGCGACGTCTGCGGAAGTGATGGATGACAAAGGAACCGCCTCCGGCCATTGAATTGTGCAGTCCACCATTGTAAGAAGATGAGTAAACCCGTGTGAAGGCGGAAGTGGGCCCACCAGCTCCACATGCACATGATCAAACCTACGTTCCGGAACAGCGAAAGTGCCCAATGGAGCCTTGACGTGATGCTGCACTTTGGCCTTTTGGCAGACCACGCAGGTGTTGGCCCTATTCGCGGCCATCCATGTGCATGCCCTGCCACATGTATTTGGACGACATCAGCTGTTGCGAAGCCTTCATGCCAGGGTGCAACAACACGTGTATGGCGTCAAAAACTTTTTGGTGCCAGGCGACCGGGACGATAGGGCGAAGATCTCCTACGGAGACATTGCAGAGTAGCGTAGTGCCCTTGGCATGGAATTTGACGCCAGCCGCTTGGAGGTTAGAGGGGTTGGTTCTGTAAGATTGGATTTCCAGATCTGAGGCTTGATCCGCAGCCATGAGCGCATAGTCGAAGCCGAGTTGGACTGCATGAATGGTCACACGGGAGAGGCAATTCGCCACCAGGTTGACTTTACCGGACTCATGCTGAATGTCAGTGGTGAATTCTGAGATAAATGTCAATTGACGTTGTTGCCGAGCTGACCACGGTTCGGCGCTCTTGGCCATAGTGAACGATAGTGGCTTATGGTGCACAAAAGCCATGAACAGACGTCCCTCTAGCAAGAACCAGAAATGGAGGATGGCCAGAAAAAGGGCCAGCAACTCCCGGTCGAACATGCTGTACTTCTGTTCGTTTTGCCGTAGTTGATGGCTGAAAAATGCCAGCGGTTGCCACGTCCCATGCACCCACTGTTCCTGCACTGCGCTGATGGCATAGTCTGATGCGTCAGTGGTAGGGGCCATTGTGGCACATGGCAGTGGGTATGCCAGCATGGTTGCATTGGCTAACGTGTCATTTGTGTCGACAAATGCCCAGTCCAATTCGAGCATCCAGCTAATCAGATCTTTGCCAGACTTGCCCTTGAGGGCCTCGTACAGGGGCTGCATGAGCAGAGCTGCATTAAGGACAATCCGGTAATAAAAATTTACCATCCTGAGGAACTCCTGTAGGGCCTTGACGGTCTGCGGGCGCGGGAATGAAGTAACTGTCTCCACATTTGTTTGCAGGGGAATTGCGCCATCCGATGTGATGCGTTGGCCAAAGAAATCAATCTGCTGCAGGCCGTACTGGCACTTGACCGGGTTGATGATCAAGCCGTGTTGACTGAGGCATCTAAAAAGGGTGCGCAAATGGCAGATGTGCTCTGCTTTATTAGTGCTATGATGAGGATGTCGTCGAGGTAGGCGAATAGAAACTTCAGGTCCTGAAGCAAGGAGTCCATTAAGCAGTGGAAAGTCTGTGCAGCGTTCTTCAATCCAAACGGAAACGCAGAAATTCAAACAGGCCGAATGGGGTGAAGACTGCAGTTTACGGGACATTTGCGGGTGTACGGGGACCTGGTGCTAGCCACGGGCAATGTCGACTTCTGAAAAAATGGTATTTCCCGCCAAATGGGCTGAAAAATCCTGAATATGAGGGATTGGGTAACAATCAGGAGTAGTGGCGTTGTTAAGGCGTCGATAGTGGCTGCAAGGCCGCCATCCACCACCAGCTTTTGGAACAATGTGGAGAGGTGAAGACCAGGGACTATTCGACTAGTGAATAATCCCTAGCAGCTCCATCATGTCCAACTCCGCTTTCGCAGCCGCGAGCTTGCCAGGTTTAAGCCGTCGGGCCCGTGCATAGACCAGGGAGCCAGTAGTGGTGATGTGATGTTCGACACCATGTTTCGTGGCTGTGGAAGAGAAAGTGGGTCTGGTCAGGCCTGGGAAATCTCCAAGGAGGTGAGTGAAATCATCTGGAGGTGGGAACACGCAGGAGACAGTGCGTGCCATGGTGTTACATCGGTCGCACTGAATGGAGTGAAAAGTGGCCGCATTGATCAACTGGCGGTGTTGTACATCCACCAGGAGGCCGTTGCTGCACAAAAAATCTGCCCTGAGGATGGCTTGAGAGGCTTTGGGCATGAAGAAATCCCATTAAAACAGCTGGCCACCGAAGCACACCTAGACCCACCAGCTTCCAAAGGTCCGAATGGCTCCACCTTTAGTCGCCTGGAGGGAGGGGCCGTGCTCCCCGGCTTGTAGATCAAGATTTGATGCGGGTAGGATGCTACACTGTGCCACGGTGTTGCAGAGGAATCGTCGACCAGATAGGTAGTCGTTGATGAAGAGGAGTTTCCCGAATAACTGATTGACATTGCAGCCGCGGGGCACTCGTTATAACTGATCCTCTTTCGACAGGGTGGCTGCTGTTTCTTTTTTTTGAGCGTAAAGCTGCAGGGAGGGCGGCAGCATCTTGCTTTCACGTCAAAGTGGGCGTGGCAGAAGCACAACCCCGCAGGTTTAGGGGCTGGAGTGGCGTCTGTGGAGGATGGGCGTCTCATGGCAGTGCAGCGCAGCACTGCTGTGACACCGTGAAGATTTTGTCTGCATCAGCAGCCAGCAGTGCGCAGTCCGTGACTTCTGACCTGGCTAGGGCAGCCTGAACTTGCTCCAGTAGCTGACTGAGGAATAGCTGCCTGAAGAGGAAGCATTCCGGTTCGGAGTCCAGGAGCATGAGCATTTGTCTCATGAGCTCGAACGGCTTGGAGTCCTCGAGGCCGGGCATATTGAGCAGCCGGCGTGTGCACTCCGACATCGTGAGCCCAAAGACCTGTAACAACTGTGCCACTATCGTTTCATACTTGCGATCTCCTGGTGGATTACCAAGCAGGCTGACAATCCGTGAGGTTGTGGTGCTGTCGAGGGTGGAGACCACGTGATAGTAACGGGTCTGATCCACAACGATGTTACTGATTGTGAACTGGGCTTCAGCCTGGATGAACCAAGTGGCTGGCTGTTGCTCCCAGAACTGTGGTAGCTTCAAAGCAACGGCGTTCGATTCCATGTTCAGTAACTTCTGCGAAAACCATTCGCAAAAGTCGGGGTCACCAATGTAGGAATGTGTAGTTCCTATCCAAAAGACTGAGGTCCACTCAGGAAATTAAATAAATGAGGTTTAATGAAAAGTAACAGAGTTTAACAGATAACTACAGGAGAACACCGAAAATAGGTCAAGTCAGTTCGGTGTCTCCACGACGACTGCTTGGGCGGGCCCGTGGCTGACGTCATGACGTCATCACCTTTCCCCCGTCGGTGGGGGACCACGTGATGAACGGCGTGACGTCATCGCGTTTACCTGCGCTATTAAAGTGACCGCGCTCTGTACATGTAAACAGTGAAAACAAAGATACAGACTCAGGCTGTAGCTAACATATTATTAAATGGAATTATCTACAATTGATTGGAGTCCCTTAGTGGCTCCGCCGCACTGGCAGGTTTTGTCAATCTTCACTTTCATTTCTATCAATTTGTCTTCCATTTCCAATTTTTGAAAAAAATGATTTTCAGGCTAGGTGGCTTATAGTGTTTTAACATTTCCTTCTCTCACTGTGGGGAAATATTAATTTAAAATTAAGGAACTTAAATTTTATAATATCCAATATTTTTAAACTGCAGACTAAAGTTGTTGCTGGGTGAACTTAAACAGGTGTCAGTGGAAAGGGTTATTTCCTCTGCAGGCATTAAGAAGTTGGAGCAAAACATTATCAAATGCACGCAGTTGCGTCACTTTACATAAATTAATAAAAACTCTCCCGATCAAAATACAGTTGTGTTTTCACACTTTAACTAAACACGAACATGGAATTAATATGGACAGTGAAGAAAGACGGGATTGCGCAATGTTCACAAGCTAAGTATGTCTTTGTAATGGACTCTGCAACTATCATGGAGTGGAGTTATCTTATTCAATGTGGTCTACACAAATTTACACCAACCAGAATTTCACCGTGACCACAATGAATGTTTGGTTTTAATAGGGTAATTAACGTCATATGTCCAATTTAATCCAGATCTTGTAAACATTCAAGTTAATTTTCTTCCAAGCACATTGTTAACTGTAACTTTAAGGCAGAAGCTTATCTTTTGTAAAGCTGTGAACGACTAAAACAAAACAAATCGCACATTCTTGCAGAAAAAAGTTAATTACGTCATATTCCTTATTGTCCTTTCTTCAGATGTCTTTCCAAAATACTGTAAAAACATTGAATATACCTGGTGAAAAGTTAGTTTTCTTTTCACATTTAAGCAGATCAAATCAAAGTGCTTTGGAAGATTTCATCATAGCAACCACGAAAGGGAGATAATCAGAACTCAAGAGTCAAGGGGTATGTACTGGGACAGGTCAGGGTCACATAACCGTCAGGGTGAGCAGGATCACTGATTAAATTGAAAAACTGAGCTGTTGAAAGGTCGATCTGTAAGGAAGAGGAAGGTAAATAACAACCCGAAGAATTGATTAAACCTCTGAACTTGGTCCTAACCTAATATTGGGAAGGAAAGAAAGTTAATTTGCATTATTCTTAATCGTTTTCATTTCATAATTCATCACAAATTGCAAATGAGTTACCACACACACACACTCCTCACAACTTAAATCACAAATTCGAGCAGCAGTCACAATCTACAGAGAGAGAGAGACAGAGAGAGAGAATGCACGCAGCCTGTGACCTTGAAGAGGGAAGCACAGGCTTTTAAAGAGACAATACACTGATGATGAATGAACACATTTGGCAGGTTATTTTTATCCTCAGCCCTAGGGGTCCTGAGGGTTAGGGGAAATGTCATCCCTGGGTGTCACCACGGGCTTAGTCTGGCTCCAGTGTCTCCAACTTATGTCAATTTTTTCGTGCAAGCAGACGGAGGTTCCTGTACTATGCAGGATCTGGAAGGGTCCAACCCAACGTGGCTCAAAAATACCTCGCACCGGTCGCTGAATCATCACCCATTGTCCCACACAAGGGGGTGTTTTCCAAACCTCCCCCCCCAATCTTTTGCAATCCTGTTCCTCCTGCAGGTATTGAACCTGGAAGTGATTGGCCTGATTAGTCTCACTGAGCATACGTAGGTATGTCAGGAGGGTTGCTTGAATTTGAGATGTGTCCCCCGTACCTTGCAGGGGTGCTTCTTGGGGTAAAACCATTGCTCATCCGGCCGTTAGCTCAAACGGGGTTAAACCAGTGCTTTTGGCTGGCGTAGCTCATATACCCCCAAAATCGCGGGAGTGCAATCCCCTCCCGTTCTGTGAAATAGCTTTAGTGATGGACTGTTTTAGTGTGCAGCTCGTTATCCCGGAATTGTCCAACCACCGCACTATATGCCCGATTGCCCACCCAGTTCCACAGGTGGAAGGGTTTTGCAGAGTCTGGGAGACCCAAGGCAGGTTCATTGGTAAAGGTGATTTTGACCATATCAAAGGCTTCGACTGCCTCAGGTGTCCAATCCAGTCTTGCCTCTCCCGTGGGCCCTCCCTTTAGAAGGTGATTTAAGAGACTTGCCAACACAGTGAACTCGGCTACGTATGTGCGGCATTAATTGAACAATCCCCATCATGCTCCGCAGGCCAGAAACAGTGACAGCTCGTGGCATTTGTAAAAGTTTTTGACACCTCTCGGGAAAAGGACAATCCTAGATCTTTCTTGGGGCGTGAAAGGCTGGGACTCGCTCATCGCCGCTACCACCTATTTCTCTATTGTTGACATTAACTTCTGGGTTCATCCGGATGGGGGCCAGCCATGGGTTTGGATTTCCTGGCCCCAGATTAAGGCGGTGCTGAAGGGCAGATATTCGGGGGGGCACGTAGGTTGTGGAGTCTTGTTTTGTTGGGCTTCCATGGCCTTAACAATTTGATCAACTAACGGACTTGTTTCTTTCCACCCATTCTTAATCATTTCGCTTTGATATTTCAAATTTGCCTCTTGGACCTGGTTTTACAACAGTGACACTGGTGGCCATAGCCAGAACGTCCGATGAAATTGATTTGTCCTCGTCACTCATTTCTTTATGCTTTATCTTATGCTTTAACTTATTTTACTCCAATCTTATACTTTAATCCGCACAAACGATTCACCTTACACTCCATATCAGCTTATACTCTAAATTCGAAACACACATGCAGGTCCAGTCAATTCTGTCACTCCGTGGTCTCCATGAGGATTCATTTAACCAAGTGGATAATTTTAATAATGCAGCAGGTGCTTAAAAATAGCGAGCGCAACTCGCTTTTGAGGGACTTATAAAGGGCCCTGTAACAACCACTGTTTCGAGCTCAGGACTGATCCTGACTCCCCATTCACTTCCTCGGGCCTCCGAGTCTCTTATCGAGACTCCTACACCCACTTCGAGTTTCCCTCCCACAATGCAGACAATTTACGTCCTACCTGCACCCTGCAACACAGTATCCCACTTCTGGCATCAACTGTTAGATTCGAATTTCGGAGTAAAAGCAGACGGAGAGACGGAACTGCTGACAAAGTTAAAGTTTCTTAGAAGACGACCGGAAGGCCTTGTGCACAAGGGACAGGAGGCAGCCTCCTCAGACTCGTACCTGGCTCTCTAAGGAAAAACAGCATACAAGCATTTTATATACCTATCAATCAGCAACGACCTATGGTTTACAAAAGTGGGTGTCTGCATACAGACAACGTCAATACAGTTACTCTCTTATTGGTTGGGTGATTAGTCACGCAATGTCGGGAGCTGCCCTGAAGTGTTCTTGGACATTAAGCATAACACCTAATTCTTAGACATCTAGCTTCTGTGAGCGAGGTCGTTTAATTCTTGAGATAATAAACAATGTCAGCTTTTGGTTGCGAGCAGGCATTACAAAGGGAGATACAGTGTATGAGGCAAAGATAGAAATAGACGACTCCCTATGAAGTTCAGTTTCCCTTACCTCTCAGAAAGCCAGCTGCATTAAACACTCCTTCTGTAACACTGATAACAAAATTTTAGATTAAGTAAAGAGGGAGACCAAGTGTCTAGTAAATATGCTGTGGTCCGCTATTTCTACAGTACTTAGTTAAAAAGTGTTAATGATGATCAATTGTCCCATCATGCTTTGCAGCTACCTAAATACTGCATGTACATTCTTAACATATATGTTTCTTAATAAGTGAAGCTAATCATCCTTTAATTATGATTTCTAGTACTAAAGCCCTCCATACAGCTCTGGTTAAAGTATTTAAAGACAAGAGGATTGAGGCTTTGGTTCACAGGACTATTTTTGCAATCCAACACTATGCTGAACTGGACCTGTCTAAACAGAATGTAACTTTGCTAAACTTGTCCCGTCCACACTGAATGTTACTGTGGTGAACTGGGCCTGTCCACACTGAAAGTAAACGTGCTGAACTGGACCTGTCCACACTGAATGTAATTGTGCTGAACTGGACCTGTCCACAATGAAAGTAACTGTGCTGAACTGGAGTTGTCCACATTGAAAGTAACTGTGCTGAACTGGACCTGTCCACACTGAATGTAAATGTGCTGACCAGGAACTGTCCACTCAGAATTTAACTCTGCTGAACTGGATCTGTCCATATTAATGTAATAGGGCTGGACTGGACCTGTCCATAATGAATGTAATTGTTTTCAACAGGAGCTGTGAAACTGCATATAACCCTGCTGAACAGGAGCTCTCCACAGTGAATGTGACCTTGCGGAACTGGACAATTCCACAATGAATGTAACCGTGCAGAAATTGAACTGCCCGCACTGATTGTAAGAGTGTTGAGCTGGACCTGTCCTCACTGAATGTATCCGTGCTGAACTGGATCTGTCTAAACTGAATGTCACAGTGCTGAACTGGACGTGTCCACACTGAATGTAACAGTGCTGAAATTGACCAGCCAAGTCTCAATGTATACGTGCTGAAATGGACCTGTCCATACTGAATGTAAACGTGCTGATTTGTAGCTGTCCACACTGAATGTAACTATGTTGAAATGGACCAGTTCACACTGAATGTAAATGTGATGAACTGCACCTGACAATCTGTAGGGAACTGAACTGGATTTGTCCATATGAATGTAAAATGCTGAACTGGCTGTGTATGCACTGACAGTAACTGTGCAGAACTGGACATATGCACACTGAATGTAACTGTACTGAACTGGAGCTGTACACACTGATTCTAACTGTCCTGAACTGGACATGTCCACACTGATGCTAATTGTGCAGAACTGGACATAAGCACACTGTATGTAACTGTGCTGCACAAGACCTGTCGACATTGAATGTAGCTTTGCTTAACTGGACCTGTCCACACTGAATGTAACTGATGAACTGGAGCTGTCCACACTGAATGGAACCGTTCCGAACTGGAGATGTCCACACTGAATGAAACCCTGCTGAACTGAACTTTTCCACACTGAATGTAACTGTGCTGAAATGGATCTGTCCATACTGAATGTATCTGTGCTGAGCAGGACAAGCCCAAACTGAGTGTAACTGTACTGAACAGGACCCATCCACACTGAATGTAACCATGCTGAACTGCACCTATTCACACTGAATGTAAGTGTGCTGAACTGGATCTGTCCACACTGTTTGTAACTGTGATGAACTGGGTTTGTCCATACTGCTTGTAACTCTGCTGATCTAGACTGTTCACACTGAAACTAGCCATGCTGAACTGCAACTGCCCACACTAGATGTAACTGTGCTAAGCTGCACCTATCCACACTGAATTTAACTGTGCTGAACTTTACCTCTGCACACAGAATATAATTGTGCTGAATTGGGCCTGTCCACACGGTATGTAACTGTGCAAAACTGGCATGTCTGCAATGAGAGTAACCATGTTGATTTGGACATGTCCCCACTTAATGGAACTGCGCTGAAGTGGAACTGTCCAACCAGAATGTAAATGCTGAACTGATCTGTCAACACTGAATGTAACTTCTCTGAAATGGACTTGTCCAAACTGAATGTAACTGTGCAGGTCTGGGCCTGTCCACTCTGAATGTAACTGTGCTGACCCGGAGCAGTCCACATTGAATGTAACTGTGCTGAATTGGACCTGTCCACACTGGATGTAACCCTGCTGAACTGGACCTGTCCACACTGAATGTAAATGTGCTGAACTGGATCTGAACACACTGAATGTAACCGTGCTGAACAGGACCTCACAACACTGAATGTAACTATGCTGAATTGGACCTGGCCACACTGAATGTAACCGTGCTGAACTGGACCTGTCCAAACTGAATGTAACGGTGCTGAATTGGACCTGTCCACACTGCTTGTAACCGTGCTGAAGCTGGAACTGTCCACATTGATTGATACTGTGCTGAACTGGACATGTGCACGCTCAATGTAACTGTGCCGAACTGCACCTGTCCAAACAGAATGTAATGGTGCTGAACAGGAACTGTCCACACTGAATGTAAATGTGCTGAACTGGACCTGTAAACACTATACGTAACGATGCTGAACTTGTCTAGTACAGTCTGAATGTGTCTGTGCTTAACTGGACCTCACATCACTGAATGTAACTATGTTGAACTGGAGCCGCTCTCACTGAATGTAACTGTGCTGAACTAGATCTGCCCACATGAATGTAACTGTGCTGAACTGGACCTGTCCACACTGAATGTAACCTAGTTGAACTAGACATGTTCACACTGAATTTAGCCGCGCTGAACTGAAACTGCCGACACTGGATGTAACTGCACTAAGCTTAACCAATCCACACTGGATTTAACTGTGCTGAACTGGATCAGTCCACACTGAAAGTAATTGTGCTGAAATGCAGCTGTCCACACTGAATGTAACGGTGCTGAACTGGACCTCTCCACATAGAATTTAACTGTGCAGAATTGGACCTCTCCAAACTGAATGTAAATGTGCTGAACTGGACCTGTCCACACCGACTTTTACTGCGCTGAACTGCACCTGTCCACACTGAAAGGAACTGTGCTGAACTGGACCTGTCCACATTGATTGATACTGTGCTGAACTGGACATGTCCACACTGAATGTATCTGTGCTGAAATGTACCTGTCCACAATGAGAGCAACTGTGTTGATTTGAACCTGTCCCCATTGAATTGAACTGCGCTGAACTGGACTTGTCCAACCGGAATGTATCTGTGCTGAACTAGATCTGTCAACACTGACTTTAGCTCTGCTGAAATGGACTGGTCCATACTGAATGTAACTGTGCTAAACAGGGCCTGTCCACACTGAATGTAACTGCGCCGAACTTGGCCTGTCGATGCTGAATGTAACCGTGCTGATCTGGACCTGTGCACACTGAATGTAACCTTGCTGAACTGGACATGTCCACACTGAATGTAACTGTGCTGAACTGGACCTGTCCATACAGAATTTAACTCTGCTGAACTGGACCTCTCCACACTGAATGTAACCGTGCTGAACTGCACCTGTCCACACTGAATGTAAATGTGCTGACCTGGACCTGTCCACACTGGATGTAACCCTGCTGAACTGGACCTGTCCACACTGAATGTAAATGTGCTGAACTGGATCTGAACACACTGAATGTAACCGTGCTGAACAGGACCTCACAACACTGAATGTAACTATGCTGAATTGGACCTGGCCACACTGAATGTAACCGTGCTGAACTGGACCTGTCCAAACTGAATGTAACGGTGCTGAATTGGACCTGTCCACACTGCTTGTAACCGTGCTGAAGCTGGAACTGTCCACATTGATTGATACTGTGCTGAACTGGACATGTGCACGCTCAATGTAACTGTGCCGAACTGCACCTGTCCAAACAGAATGTAATGGTGCTGAACAGGAACTGTCCACACTGAATGTAAATGTGCTGAACTGGACCTGTAAACACTATACGTAACGATGCTGAACTTGTCTAGTACAGTCTGAATGTGTCTGTGCTTAACTGGACCTCACATCACTGAATGTAACTATGTTGAACTGGAGCCGCTCTCACTGAATGTAACTGTGCTGAACTGGATCTGCCCACATGAATGTAACTGTGCTGAACTGGACCGGTCCACACTGAATGTAACCTAGTTGAACTAGACATGTTCACACTGAATTTAGCCGCGCTGAACTGAAACTGCCGACACTGGATGTAACTGCACTAAGCTTAACCAATCCACACTGGATTTAACTGTGCTGAACTGGATCAGTCCACACTGAAAGTAATTGTGCTGAAATGCAGCTGTCCACACTGAATGTAACGGTGCTGAACTGGACCTCTCCACATAGAATTCAACTGTGCAGAATTGGACCTCTCCAAACTGAATGTAAATGTGCTGAACTGGACCTGTCCACACCGACTTTTACTGCGCTGAACTGCACCTGTCCACACTGAAAGGAACTGTGCTGAACTGGACCTGTCCACATTGATTGATACTGTGCTGAACTGGACATGTCCACACTGAATGTATCTGTGCTGAAATGTACCTGTCCACAATGAGAGCAACTGTGTTGATTTGAACCTGTCCCCACTGAATTGAACTGCGCTGAACTGGACTTGTCCAACCGGAATGTATCTGTGCTGAACTAGATCTGTCAACACTGACTTTAGCTCTGCTGAAATGGACTGGTCCATACTGAATGTAACTGTGCTAAACAGGGCCTGTCCACACTGAATGTAACTGCGCTGAACTTGGCCTGTCGATGCTGAATGTAACCGTGCTGATCTGGACCTGTGCACACTGAATGTAACCTTGCTGAACTGGACATGTCCACACTGAATGTAACTGTGCTGAACTGGACCTGTCCATACAGAATTTAACTCTGCTGAACTGGACCTCTCCACACTGAATGTAACCGTGCTGAACTGCACCTGTCCACACTGAATGTAAATGTGCTGACCTGGACCTGTCCACACTGAATGTAACTGTGCTGAACTGGACCTCTCCACACTGAGTGTAACTGTGCTGAACAGGGCCTGTCCACACTGAATGTAAATGTGCTGACCTGAATCTGTCCACACTGAATGTAACCGTGCTGAACAGGACATCTCAACACTGAAGGTAACAGTGCTTACCTGGACCTGTCGACAATGAATGTAAATGTGCTGAATTGGACCTGTCCACACTGAATGTAACCGTGCTGAACTTAACCTGTCCAAATTGAATGATACTGCGCTGAATTGCACCTGTTTACACTGAATGTAACGGTGATGAACTGGAACTGTCCACACTGAATGTAAATGTTCTGAACTGGAATTGTCCATACTGAAGGTAGCTGTGCTGAACTGGACCTGTCAACACTGAATGTAACCGTGCTGAACTTGTCTAGTCCAGTCTGAATGTATCTGTGCTGAACTGGACCTCTCCAAACTGAATGTAACTATGTTGATCTGGACCAGCTCACACTGAATGTAACTGTGTTGAACTGGACATGTCCAGAATGAATGTAACTGTGCTGAGCTGCTCCTGTCCACACTGAATGTAACCGTGCTGAACTTGTCTAGTCTAGTCTGAATGTATCCGTGCTGAACTGGACCTGTCCACACTGAAAGTAAACGTACTGAACTGGACCTGTCCACACTGAATGTATGTAGGTTGAAGTGGACCAGCTCAAACTGAATGAAACTGAGCTGAACTTGATCTGGCCACACTGAATGGTACCATGCTGAAATAGACCTGTCCACACTGAATGTAACTGTGTCCACGCTGAATGTAACTGTGCTGAAATAGATATGTCCACACTGTATGTAACAGTGCTGAAATGGACCTGTACACTCTGATTGTAACTGTGTTGAACTGGTCCTTTCGATACTAAATGTAACTGTGTTGAACTGGAGCTGTCCACACTGCATGTAACTGTACTGTACTGGACCTGTCCAATCTGAATGCAACTGTGCTGAACTGGACTGGTCCACAATGAATGTAATTATACTGAACTGGACCTTTTCACACTGAATATAACTGTGCTGAACTGGAACTGTCCACACTGAGTTTAACGGTTCAGAACTAGACCTGTTCACACTAAATTTAACCGTGCTGAACTGGATCTGTCCACACTGAATGTAACCGTGCTGTACTGCACCTGTCCACAGCTAATGTAACTGTGCTGAACTGGTCCTGACAACAGTGAATGTAACTGTGCTGGAATTGTCTAGACCAGGCTGAGTATGTCCGTGCTGAACTGGCCCTGTCCACACTAAATGTAACTGTGCTGAAATGGATCAGTGCGCATGAATAGAACTGTGCTGAACTGGACCTGTCCACTTGAATTGAATTGTGCTGAGCTAGACCCGTCCACACTGAATGTAAATGTGCTGAACGGGACTTGTCCAAAATGAATGTAACCTTGCTTAACAGCAACTCTCAACAATGAATGTAACCGTGCTGATCTGAACAACTTCTCAATGGATGTAACCGTGCTGAACAAGACCTGACCAGACTGAAAGTAACAGTGCAGAACAGGAAATGTTGGCACTGAATGTAACTATGCTAAACGTGAACGGTCCACACTAAATGTAACCATGCTGAACTGGACCTGTCCACACTGAAGGTAACTGTGCTGAACTGGACCTGTACTCACTGAATGTAATTATATTGAGCTTGAACTGTCCACACTGGATGTAAAATGCTAATCTGGACCTGTCCACATGAATGTAACTCTGTTGAACAGGAGCTGTCAACACTGAATATAACCCTGCTGAATAGGAGCTCTCCACAATGAATGTCACTCTGTTGAACAGGAGCTGTCAACACTGAATATAACCCTGCTGAACTAGACCTCTCCACAATGAATGTAACCGTGCTGAAATTGGACTGTCCACACTGAATGAAGGCGTGCTGAGCTGGATCTGTCCTCACTGAATGTATTCGTGCTGAACTGGATACGTCCAAACTGAATGTAACCGTGCTGAACTTGACCAGTTTAGTCCGAATAAATCCGTGCTGTATTGGCCCCATCCATACTGAATGTAAACGTGCCGAACTGGGCCTCTCCACACTGAATGTACCTATGTTGATCTGGTCCCGTTCACGCTGAATGTAACCGTGCTGAACTACACCTGGCAAACTGAAGGTTACTGTGCTGAACTTCATCTGTCCACATGAATGTAACTGTGCTGAACTGGACTTGTACGCACTTAAACTAACTGTGCAGAACTGGACCTATGCACACTCAATGAAGCTGTACTGACCTGTACACACTGAATCTAACTGTCCTGAACTGGGCATGTCCACACTGAATATATTTGTGCTGAACTTGACCTGACCACACTAAATGTAACTGTGCTGCATTAGACCTGTCCACATGGAATGTAACTTTGCTGAACCAGACCTGTCCACATTGAATGTAACTTTTGCAATTTAATATACTGTATTCGCTGCTCACAATGCGGTCTCCTCTACATTGGGGAGACCAAATGCAGATTGGGCGACTTCGTTTCTGAACACCTCCATTCATTCCGTAACGGTGACCCTGAGCTTCTGGTCGCCTGTCACTTTAATTTACCACTTCTCTCCCACTCTCATCTCTCTGTTCTCGGCCTATTACATTGTTCTAATGAAGCTCAACGTAAGCTCGAGGAACAGCAACTAATCTTTCGATTAAGCAATTTACAGCCTGCTGGACTGAATATAGAGTTCAACAATTTCAGATAATAATCCCTGCACCTTTTTTCATGCAGTATGGCTTTGCCATTCCCATTTGCAACATTTTCACAGCACATTCTTTCAATTCCTTCCTCCCCTCCTAAACCCCCACCTCTGTCTCTGCACCTGCTTCAAATCTGTTAATTTTCCATCTTTTCCCAGTTCTGATGAAGGGTCCCAGACATGAAACGTTAACCCTGTTTCTCTCTCCACGGCTGCTGTCTGGCCTGCTGAGTATTTCCAGCATTTTCTGTTGTTATTTGCTGAACTGGACCTGTTCACAGTGAATGTCACAGAGATGAGCTGGACCTGTCCAAGCAGAAAGCAACCGTGCTGACCTGGATCTGTCGAAACTGATAGTAACTATGATGAGCCCGGCCTGTCCACAATGAAAGTAACTGTTCCGAACTGAACATGTCCAAACTGAATGTAGCCTTGCTGAACTGAACATGTCCACACTGAATGTAACAGTGCTGACCCGGCCCTTTCCACACTGAATATAACTGTGCTGAACTGCACATTTCCAAACTGATTGCAACTGTGCTGAACTGGACCTGTCCAGACAGAATGTAACTGTGCTCAACTGGACCAGCGCTCACTGAATGTAACCGTGATGAACTGCACCTGGCAAACTGAAGATAAATGTGCTGAACTGGCTCTGTCCACATGAATGTAACTGTGCTGAACTGGACTTGTATGCACTGAAAGTATCTGTGCTGAACTGAACCTATACACGTTGAATGAAACTGTACTGAACTGGACATGTACACACTGAATCTAACTGTCCTGGACTGAACAGGTCCACACTGAAGATAATTGTGCTGAACTGTTCCTGACCACACTGAATCTAACTGTGCTGACCTGGAGCTGTCCACTCACAATGTAACTCTGCTGAACTGTACCTTTCCACACCGAATGTAACTATGTTGAGTTTGACCTGTCCACACTGAATGTAAAAGTGCAGAACTGGACCTGTCCACATGAATGAAACTGTGCTAAACTGGGCCTGTCCAAAATGAATGTAACTGCGTTGAACAGGAGCTGTCAACACTGAATCTAACCCTGCTGAACCGGACCTCTCCACAATGAATGTAACCTTGCTAACTGGACCTGTCCTCACTGAATGTAACTGTGCTGAACTGGATCTGCCCAAACTGAATGTAACTGTGCTTAACTGGATCTGTCCACACTGAATGTAACCGTGCTGAGCTTGACCAGCCTAGTCTGAATATATCCGTGCTGAACTGGACCCGTCCATACTGAATGTAAACTTGCTGATTTGGACATCTCCACACTGAATGTAACTATGTTGAACTGGACCAGTTCACACTGAATGTAACTGTGCTGGACTGCACATGACAAACTGAAGGCAACTGTGCTGAACTAGATATGTTCACATGAATGTAACTGTGCTGAACTGGACTTGTATGCATTAAAAGTAACTGTGCAGAACTACACCTATGCACACTGAATGAAGCTGTACTGAACTGGACATGTGCACATTGAATATTACTGTCCTGAACTGGACATTTCCACACTGAAGATAATTGTGCTGAACTTGACCTCACCACACTGAATGTAGCGGCTCTGCACTTAAACTGTCCACCATGAATTTAACTTTGCTGAGCTGGAACTGTCTGCACAGAAAGCAACCGTGTGGACCAGGATCTGTCTATACTGAATGTAACTCTGATGAGCCGGACCTGTCCACACTGAAAGTAACTGTTCCAAACTGAACATGTCCAAACTGAATGTAGTCCTACTGAACTGAACTTGTCCACACTGAATGTAACAGTACTGATCTGGACCTTTCCTCACTGAATGTAAATGTGCTGAACTGGACGTTTCCACACTGATTGTAGATCTGCTGATCTAAACATGTGCACACTGAATGAAACCGTGCTGACTGGACCTGTTCACACTGAATGTAACAGTGCTGAACTGAACCTGCCAGCATTAAATGCAACTATATTGGACTGGTCCTCTCCACACTGAATGTAAATGGGTTTTACTGGACCTGTCCACACTGAAAGTAACTGTTCCGAACTGAACATGTCCAAACTGAATGTAGTCCTACTGAACTGAACTTGTCCACACTGAATGTAACAGTACTCATCTGGACCTTTCCTCATTGAATGTAAATGTGCTGAACTGGACGTTTCCACACTGATTGTAGATCTGCTGATCTAAACATGTGCACATTGAATGAAACCGTGCTGACTGGACCTGTTCACACTGAATGTAACAGTGCTGAACTGAACCTGCCAGAACTAAATGCAACTATGTTGGACTGGCCCTCTCCACACTGAATGTAAATGGGTTTTACTGGACCTGTCCACACTGCATATAACTTTATTGAACCGGACATTTCCACACTGAATGTAACTGTTTTGAACTGGATCTGACCCCAGTGAATGTAACCGTGCTGATCAGACCCTGTCCATCTGAATGTAACTGTGTTGAACAGGGCCTCTCTTCAATGAATGTAACCCTGCTGATCGGGAACTGTCCACTGAATGTAACTGTGCTGACCTGGAGCTGTCCACTCACAATGTAACTGTGCTGAACTGTGCCTTTCCACACTGAATGTATCTATGTTGAGCTTGACCTGTCCACACTGAATGTAAAAGTGCGGAACTGGAATTGTCCACGTGAATGTAACTGTGCTGAACTGGACCTGTCCTCACTGAATGTAACTGTGCTGAATTGGATCTGCCGAAACTGAATGTAACTCTGATTAACAGGATCTGTCCACACTGAATGTAACCGTGCTGAACTTGACCTGTCTAGTCTGAATGCATCCGTGCTGAACTGGACCCGTCCATACTGAATGTAACTATGTTGAACTGGACTAGTTCACACTGAAGGTAACTGTGCTGAACTGCACCTGACTAACTGAAGGTAACTTTGCTGACCAGGGTCTGTTCACATGAATGTAACTGTGCTGAACTGGACTTGTACGCGTTAAAGGTAACTGTGCAGAACTAGACCTATGCACACTGAATGAAGCTGTACTGAACTGGACCTTTTACATTGAATATAACTGTCCTGAACTGAACATGTCAACACTGAAGATAATTGTGCTGAACTTGACCTCAACACACTGAATGTAACTGTTCTGCACTAGAATTGTCCGCCATGAATGTAACTTTGCTGAGCTGGAACTGTCCAGAAAGAAAGCAACCGTTGGGCCTGGATCTGTCTACACTGAATGCAAATCTGATGAGCTGGACCTGTCCACACTGAAAGTAATTGTTCCGAACTGAACATGACCAAACTGAATGTAGTTCTGCTGAACTGAACTTGTCCACACTGAATCTAACAGTACTGATCTGGACCGTTCCTAACTGAATGTAACTGTGCTGAACTGGACTTTTCCAAACTGGGTGCAACTGTGCTGAAGTGGACCTGTCCACTCTAAATGTAACTGCGCTGAACTGGACTTGTCCATACTGTTTGTAACTGTGATGAGTTGGTCTTGTTCACACTGATTGTAGCTCTGCTGATCTAGACCTTTGCACACTGAATATAACCGTGCTGATTCGACCTATTCACACTGAATGTAACAGTGCTGAACTGAATCTGCCAGCACTGAATGCAACTATGTTGGACTGGTCCTCTCCACACTGAATGTAAATGGGTTACACTGGACGTGTCCACACTGCATATAACTTTATTGAAGTGGAAATTTCCACACTGAATGTAACTGTTTTGAACTGGACCTGACCCCAGTGAATGTAACCGTGCTGAACAGAGCCTGTCCATCTGAATGTAACTGTGTTGAACAGGACCTCTCTTCAATGAAAGTAACCCTGCTGATCGGGAACTGTCCACTGAATGTAACTGTGCTGATCAGGACAAACAACACTAACATTCACTGTGCTTTAGTTAAGTTGTCCACACTGAATGCAACTGTGCTGATCTGGACCTGTCCACACGGAATGTAACCGTGCTGAATTGGACACGACCACACTGAATGTGTCAGTGCTGAACTGGACGACTCCACATCGAATTTACCTGTGCTGAAGTAGACATGTGCACACGAAATGCTATGATGCTGAACTGGAGCTGTCCACACTGAATGTAATTGTGCTAAATTGGAGATGTCCAGACTGACAGAAGCTCTGCTGAGCTGGAATTGTCCACACTGTATATAACCGTGCTGAACTGGACCTGTCTACATTGAATGTAATTTTGCTGAAATGGACCTGTCCAATCTGAATGTAACCGTGCTGAACTGGACCTGTCCACACTTACTGTAACTGAGCTGAACTGCACGTTTGCACATTGAATGTAACCGTGCTGAAATGGACCTTTCCACACTGAATGTAGCCGTGCTAAACAGGACCTGTGCACACGAAATGAATTGTGCTGAACTGGACATGTGCACATTGAATGCAACTGTGCTGAAGTGGACCTGCCCACAGTGAAATTTACTGTGCTGAACTGGACATATCCGCGCTGGATGTAACCATGCAGAACTGGGCATCACCACACTGAATGTAACTTTGTTGAACTGGCCATATCCACACTGAATGTAACTGTGCTAAACTGGACCAGCCCGCATTGAATATAACTGTGCTGCAGTGGACCTGTCCACACTGAAGTTATCTATGCTGATTTGGAACTGTCCACACTGCAAGGAGCCATGCTGAAACGGACATGTCCACACTGAATGTAACCGTGTTGAACTGGATCTGTCCACATTGAATGGAATTGTGCTGAACTGGACATGTCCACACTGAATGTAACCGTGCTGAGCTGGACCTGTCCACAATGAATGTAATTGTATTGAACTGGACCTGTCCACACTGAATGTATTTATACTAAATTGGAACTGCCCACACTGCAATTAGCCGTGCTGAACTGGGCTTGTCCACACTGAATGTAACCGTGCTGAACTGGACCTGTTCAAATTGAATGGAATTGTCCTGAACTGGATCTGTCCACACTGAATGAAAATGTACTGAACCGGACCTGTCCACACTGAATTTAACGTTGCTGAACTGCACCTGTCAACACTGAATTTAACTGTGCTGAACTGCACCTGTCCACACTGAATGTAGATGCTGAACTGGACCTTCCACACTGAATGCAACTGTGCTGAAATGGTCCTGTCCACACTGAATGTTGCCGTGCTGAACTGGAACTGTCCACACTGAATGTAACTCTGCTGAACTGGACCTATCCACACTGAGTGTAACCGTGCCGAACTGTTCCTTTCCTCACTGAAGGTAACTCTGCTGAACTGGTTCTGTCCACACTGAAAGAAACTTTGCTGAATTGGATGTGCTGATCTGGACCTGTGCACAGTGAGTATAACTGTGTTCAACTGGACCTGTCCGCATTGAAAATAACTGTGCTGCAGTAGACCTGTCCACACTGAATGTAACTGGGCTGAACTGGACCTTTGCACACTGATTGTAACCGTGCTGAAATGGACCTATTCACACTGGTTCTACCTGTGCTGAACTTGACCTGTCCACACTAAATTTCATGGTGCTGAACTAGGCCTGTCCACATTGTATCGAATTGTGCTGAAGTGGATCTGTGCATATTGAATGTAACCGTGCTGACCTGGAACTGTCCAGACTGAATGTAACTGTATTGAATTGGAGCTGTCCGCACTGAATGTAACAGTTCTGAACCGGACCTGTCTAAACAAAATGTAACTGTGCTGAACTGGACCAGTCCACACTGAATATAACTGTACTGAACTGGACCAGATCACACTGTATATAGCTGCTGAACTCGACTTGTTCACACTGAGTGGAATTGTGCTGAGATGGAACTGTACACACTGAATGTAACTGAGTTGAACAGGACCAGTCCACATTGAAAGTAATTGTGCTGAACTGTTTCTGAGCACAACTGATTGTAACTGTGCTGAAATGAACCTATTCACACTGAATGTAAACGTGCTGATCAGGTCTTTTCCTCATTGAATGTAAATCTGATGAACTGGTTCTGTCCACACTGAATGAAATTTTGCAGAACTGGACGTCTCCAAACTGCATGTAACCTTGCTGAGCTGGACCTGTCCACACTGAATGTAACTGTACTGGACTAGGCCTGTCCACATTGAATGTAACTTTGCTGAAGTGGACATGTACCGACTGAATGCTACTGTGCTGAACTGGACCTGTCCATACTGAATGTATCTATGCTGATTTGGAACTGTCCACACTGCAAGAAGCCGTGCTGAACTGGACCTGTCCACATTGAATGTAACCGTGCTGAAGTTGACCTGTCCACATTGAATGGAATTGAACTGAACTGGACATGTCCACACTGAATATAACCGTGCTGAGCTAGACCTGTCCACTCAGAAAGTAACTGTATTGAACTGGATATATCTGCACTGAATGTAACCGTGCTGAACTGGTCCTGTCTACACCGAATATAACTGTGCTGAACTGGGCCAGTCCACACTGAATGTAACTGCTGAAATCGACCTGTTCACACTGAGTGCATTTGAGCTAAGCTGGAACTGCACACACTCAATCTAACTGTGTTGAACTGGACCTTTCTGCATTGAATGTAAATGTGCTGAACTGTTCCTGAGCACGCAGATTGTAGCTGTGCTGAACTGAACCTATCAACACTGAATGTAACCATGCTGAACTGGCCCTTTCCTCACTGAATGTAACTCGGAAGAACTGGTTCTGTCCACACTGACTCTAATGTGCTGCACTGGGCCTGTCCGCACTGAATGTAGCCATGCTGAACTGGGCCTGTCTGCACTGAATGTAACCGTGCTGAACTGGACCTGTCCACATTGAATGAAATTGTGCTGAACTGGACATGTCCGTACTGAATTTAACCGTGCTAAGCTTGACCTGTCCACACTGAATGTGATTGTATTGAACTGCATATGTCCGCACTGAATGTAACTGTGCTGAACTGTTCCTGAGCACGCATATTGTAACTGTGCTGAACTGAATCTATTAACACTGAATATAACCGTGCTGAACTGGCCCTTTCTTCACTGAATGTAACTCTGAAGAACTGGTTCTGTCCACACTGACTGTAATGTGCTCCACTGGGCCTGTCCGCAGTGAATGTAGCCATGCTGAACTGGGCCTGTCCGCACTGAATTTAACCGTGCTGAACTGGACCTGTCCACATTGAATGAAATTCTGCTGAACTGGACATGTCCGTACTGAATGTAACCGTGATAAGCTGGACCTGTCCACACTGAATGTGATTGTATTGAACTGCATATGTCCGCACTGAATGTAACCGTGCTGAACTGGACCTGTCTACACAGAATGTAACTGTGCTGACCTGGAGCTGTCCACACTGAATTTAACTGTGCTGAGCTGGACCAGTCCACACTGAATGTAACTGCTGAAATCGACCTGTTCACACTGAGTGGAATTGTGCTGAGCTGGAACTGTACACACTGAATTTCATGTTGCTGAACTAGGCCTGTCCACATTGAGTGTATCTTTGCTGAACTGCTCCTGTCCACACTGATTGTAGCTGTGCTGAACTGAACCTATCCACACTGAATGTAACCGTGCTGAACTGGTCCTTTCCTCACTGAATGAAAATCTGATGAACTGGTTAAATCCACACTGAATGTAACTTTGGTGAACTGGATCTGTCCACACTGAATGTAACAGTGCTGAACTGGATCAGTCTGCAATTATTGTAACTATGCTGAACCAGAACAGCCCGCACTGACTGTAACCGTGCTGAACTGGACCAGTCCACACTGATGTAATGTGCTGAACTGGGCCTGTCCGCACTGAATGTAGCCATGCTGAACTAGATCTGTGCACACTGAATGTAACGTTACGGAACTTCAACTTTCCACACTGAATGTAGCCGTGCTGAACTGGGCCTGTCCACACTGAAAGTAACCGTTCTGAACTGGACCTGTGCACAATGAACTGTGTTGAAATGAATCTGTCCACACTGAAAGAAATTATGCCGACCTGGACCTGGCCGCACTGAATGTATGTATGTTGAACTGAATCTGTCCACACTGAAAGTAATTGTGCTGAACTGGACCTGTCCACACTGAAAGTAATTGTGCTGAACTGGACCTGTCCAAACTGAAAGTAACTGTGCTGAACTTGACCTGACCACAATGAATGTAACTTTGCTGAACTGGATCTGTCCATACTGAATTTTCATGTGCTGTTCTGGTTTGTCCACACTGAATGTAACTATGAGGAACTGGTCATGTCCACACTGAATCTAACTATGTTGATTTGGAACTGTCCACACTGAAAGTAAATATGCTGAACTGGTCCTGTCGTCACTGAATGTAATTGTGCTGAACTGGCCCTGTGCACACTGAATGTAACTGTGCTGAATTGGCTCTGTCCACACTGAATGTAACTGTACTTAACTGGATCTGTCCACACTGAATGTAAATGTGCTGAACTGGCCCTGTGCACACTGAATGTAAATGTGCTGAACTGGCCCTGTGCACACTGAATGTAAATGTGCTGAACTGGGCCTGCCCACACTGAATGTATATGTGCTGAACTGGGCCTGTCCACACTGAAAGTATCTGTGCTGAACTGGACCTTTGCACACTTAATGTAGATGTGCTGAACTGGACCTGTCCACACTGAGTGCAAATTTACTGACCCGGACCTGTCCACACTGAATTTAACTGTGCTGAACTGGACCTATCCACACAGAATTTAACTGTGCTGAACGGCACCTCTCCACACTGAATGTAACTGCTAAACTGGACCTGTCCACACTGAATATAATTGTGCTGAAATGTACCTTTGCACACTGAATGTAACTGTAATGAATTAGACCTGTCCACACTGAATGGCATTTAGCTGAACATTAAGATGTAAATACTGAATGTAACTGTGTTGAATTGGACCTGTCCACACAGAAAGTAACTGTGCTGAACTGCACCTTCCACACTGAATGAAACTTTGCTGAACTGGACCAGTCCACACTGAATGTAACCGTGCTGAACGGGACCTGTGCACACATAATGTAACTGTGCTGGTCTGGACCCGTTCACAATGAGTATAACTGTGTTGAACTGGACCTGTCCACATTGAATAAAACTGTGCTGCAGTGGACCTGTCCACACTGAATGTAACTGGGGTTAACTGGACCTCTGCACAATGATTGTAACTGTGCTGAACTGGACCTAACCACACTGAATGTACATCCGCTGAACTGGACCTGCCCACACTGAATTAAACGGTGCTGAACTAGGCCTGTCCACATTGAATGGAACTTTGCTGAAGTGGACATGTGCACACTGAATGCTACTCTGCTGAACTGGACCTGTCCAAACTGAATGTATCTATGATTAATTTGAACTGTCCACACTGAAAGTAACCGTGCTGAACTGGACCTGTCCACACTGAAATTAACCGTACTGAACTGGACGTGTCCACATTGAATGGAATTATGCTGAACTGGACCTGTCCACACTGAATATAACTGTGATGAGCTGGACCTGTCCACACTGAATGTAACTGTGTTGAACTGGATATATCCGCACTGAATATAACCATTCTGATTTGGAGTTGTCTACACATAATATAGCTGTACTGAACTGGAGCTGTCCACAGTGTATGTAAATGTGCTGAGCTGGTCCATTCCACAATGAATGTAACTGCTGAACTGGACCTGTTCAGATTGAGTGGAGTTGTGCTGAGCTGGAACTGTACACAGTGAATGTAACTGTGCTGAACTGTTCCTGAGCACACTGCTTGTAACTGTGCTGAACTTAACCTATCCACACTGAATGTAACCGTGCTGAACTGGTCCTTTCCTCACTGAATGTAACTCTGTCTAACTGGTTCTGTCCACACTGAATGAAAATTTGCAGTACTGGACGTGTCCAAACTGCATGTAAACGTGCTGAGCTGGTCCTGTGCACACTGAATGTAACTGTAGTGAACTGGATAGCTCCGCACTAAATGTAACCATGCTGAACTGGATCAGTGCACATGGAATATAACTGTGCTGATCTGGACATGTTCGCACTGAATGTAACTGTGCTGAACAGGATCTGTCTACACTGAAATAATTGTGCTGAACTGGACCTGTCCACACTGTATGTAAATTTGCTGAACTGGACCTGTCCACACTGAATGTAACAGTGCTGAACTGGATCTGTCCGGAATTAATGTAATTGTGCTGAACTAGACCTTTCTGCACTGATTGTAACCGTGCTGAACTGGACCAGTGCATACCGAATATAACTTAGCTGAACTGGACATGTTCGCACTGAATGTAACTGTGCTGAACTGGATCTGTCCACAATGAAATAATGGTGCTGAACTGAGTCTGTCCACACTGAATGTAACAGTGCTGATCTGGATCAGTCTGCAATTGTTGTAACAATGCTAAACTGGATCAGTCTGCAATTATTGTAACTATGCTGAACTAGAAATGTCCGCTTTGAATATAACTGTGCTGCAGTGGACCTGTCCACACTGAATGTAACTGGGGTTAACTGGACCTCTGCACAATGATTGTAACTGTGCTGAACTGGACCTAACCACACTGAATGTACATCCGCTGAACTGGACCTGCCCACACTGAATTAAACGGTGCTGAACTAGGCCTGTCCACATTGAATGGAACTTTGCTGAAGTGGACATGTGCACACTGAATGCTACTCTGCTGAACTGGACCTGTCCAAACTGAATGTATCTATGATTAATTTGAACTGTCCACACTGAAAGTAACCGTGCTGAACTGGACCTGTCCACACTGAAATTAACCGTACTGAAATGGACGTGTCCACATTGAATGGAATTATGCTGAACTGGACCTGTCCACACTGAATATAACTGTGATGAGCTGGACCTGTCCACACTGAATGTAACTGTGTTGAACTGGATATATCCGCACTGAATATAACCATTCTGATTTGGAGTTGTCTACACATAATATAGCTGTACTGAACTGGAGCTGTCCACAGTGTATGTAAATGTGCTGAGCTGGTCCATTCCACAATGAATGTAACTGCTGAACTGGACCTGTTCAGATTGAGTGGAGTTGTGCTGAGCTGGAACTGTACACAGTGAATGTAACTGTGCTGAACTGTTCCTGAGCACACTGCTTGTAACTGTGCTGAACTTAACCTATCCACACTGAATGTAACCGTGCTGAACTGGTCCTTTCCTCACTGAATGTAACTCTGTCTAACTGGTTCTGTCCACACTGAATGAAAATTTGCAGTACTGGACGTGTCCAAACTGCATGTAAACGTGCTGAGCTGGTCCTGTGCACACTGAATGTAACTGTAGTGAACTGGATAGCTCCGCACTAAATGTAACCATGCTGAACTGGACCAGTGCACATGGAATATAACTGTGCTGATCTGGACATGTTCGCACTGAATGTAACTGTGCTGAACAGGATCTGTCTACACTGAAATAATTGTGCTGAACTGGACCTGTCCACACTGTATGTAAATTTGCTGAACTGGACCTGTCCACACTGAATGTAACAGTGCTGAACTGGATCTGTCCGGAATTAATGTAACTGTGCTGAACTAGACCTTTCTGCACTGATTGTAACCGTGCTGAACTGGACCAGTGCATACCGAATATAACTTAGCTGAACTGGACATGTTCGCACTGAATGTAACTGTGCTGAACTGGATCTGTCCACAATGAAATAATGGTGCTGAACTGAGTCTGTCCACACTGAATGTAACAGTGCTGATCAGGATCAGTCTGCAATTGTTGTAACAATGCTAAACTGGATCAGTCTGCAATTATTGTAACTATGCTGAACTAGAAATGTCCGCTTTGAATATAACTGTGCTGCAGTGGACCTGTCCACACTGAATGTAACTGGGGTGAACTGGACCTGAGCTCACTGATTGTAACCTGCTGCACTGGACCTGTCCACACTGAAGTTATCTATGCTGAATTGGTACTGATCACACTGCAAGGAGCCATGCTGAAACGGACATGTCCACACTGAATGTAACCGTGTTGAAATGGATCTCTCCACATTGAATGGAATTTTGCTGACCTGGACATGTCCAAACTGAATGTAACCGTGCTGAGCTGGACCTGTCCACAATGAATGTAATTGTATTGAACTGGACCTGTCCACACTGAAAGTATCTATGCTAAATTGGAACTGTCCACTCTGCAATTAGCCGTGCTGAACTGAGCTTGTCCACACTGAATGTAACCGTGCTGAACTGGACCTGTTCAAATTGAATGGAATTGTCCTGAACTGGACCTGTCCACAGCGAAAGAAAATGTACTGAACCGGACCTGTCCACACTGAATTTAACTCTGCTGAACTAGAAATGTCGACACTGAATTTAACTGTGCTGAACTGCACCTGTCGACACTGAATTTAACTGTGCTGCACTGCACCTGTCCACAATGAATGTAGATGCTGAACTGGACCTTCCACACTGAATGTAACTGTGCTGAAATGGTCCTGTCCACACTCAATGTTGCCGTGCTGAACTGTCCACACTGAATGTAACTCTGCTGAACTGGACCTATCCACACTGAGTGTAACCGTGCCGAACTATTCCTTTCCTCACTGAATGTAACTGTGCTGAACTGGTTCTGTCCACACTGAAAGAAAATTTGCTGAATTGGATGTGTCCACACTAAATGTAACTGTGCTGTACTGGACCTGTAAACACTGAATGTTACCGTGCTGAACGGGACCTGTGCACACATAATGAAACTGTGCTGATCTGGACCTGTGCACAGTGAGTATAACTGTGTTCAACTGGACCTGTCTGCATTGAAAACAACTGTGCTGCAGTAGACCTGTCCACACTGAATGTAACTGGGTTGAACTGGTCCTTTGCACACTGATTGTAACCGTGCTGAACTGGACCTATCCACACTGGTTGAACCTGTGCTGAACTGGACCTGTCCACACTAAATTTCACGGTGCTGAAGTAGGCCTGTCCACATTGTATGGAATTGTGCTGAACTGGTTATGTCCACACTGACTGTAATGTGCTGCACTGGGCCTGTCCGCACTGAATGTAGCCATGCTGAACTGGGCCTGTCCGCACTGAATGTAACCGTGCTGAACTGGACCTGTCCACATTGAATGAAATTGTGCAGAACTGGACATGTCCGTACTGAATGTAACCGTGCTAAGCTGGACATGTCCACATGGAATGTGACTGTATTGAACTGCATATGTCCGCAATGAATGTAACGGTGCTGAACTGGACCTGTATACACAGAATATAACTGTGCTGAGCTGGACCAGTCCACACTGAATGTAACTGTTGAAATCGACCTGTTCACACTGACAGGAATTGTGCTGAGCTGGAACTGCACACACTGAATATCACGTTGCTGAACTAGGCCTGTCCACATTGAGTGTGACTTTGCTGAACTGGTCCTGTCCACACTGATTGTAACTGTGCTGAACTGAACCGATCCACACTGAATGTAACCTTGCTGAACTGGATCTGTCCACACTGAATGTAACAGTGCTGAACTGGATCAGTCTGCAATTATTGTATCTATGCTGAACCAGAACATCCCGCACTGACTGTAACCGTGCTGAACTGGACCAGTCCACACTGATGTAATGTGCTGAACTGGGCCTGACCGCACTGAATATAGCCATGCTGAACTGGATCTGTGCACACTGAATGTAAGGTTACTGAACTTGAACTGTCCACACTGAATGTAGCCGTGCTGAACTGGACCTGTCCACACTGAATGTAACCGTTCTGAACTGGACCTTTGCACAATGAACTGTGTTGAAATGAATCTGCCCACACTGAAAGAAATTATGCCGACCCGTACCTGCCCATACTGAATGTAAGTATGTTGAACTGAATCTGTCCACACTGAAAGTAATTATGCTGAACTGGACCTGTCCACACTGAAAGTAATTGTGCTGAACTGGACCTGTCCAAATTGAAAGTAACTGTGCTGAACTTGACCTGACCACAATGAATGTAACTGTGCTGAACTGGCTCTGTCCATACTGAATTTACATGTGCTGTTCTGGACTTGTCGACACTGAATGTAACTATGAGGAACTGGTCATGTCCACACTGAAACTTACTATGTTGATTTGGAGCTGTCCACACTGAAAGTAAATGTGCTGAACTGGCCCTGTCCACACTGAATGTAACTGTGCTTAACTGGATCTGTCCACACTGAATGTAAATGTGCTGAACTGGCCCTGTGAACACTGAATGTAACTGTGCTGAACTGGCCCTGTGCACACAGAATGTAAATGTGCTGAACAGGGCCTGCCCACACTGAGTTTAACCGTTCTGCACTGGACGTGTCCACATTGAATGGAATTATGCTGAACTGGACCTGTCCACACTGAATATAACTGTGATGAGCTGGACCTGTCCACACTGAATGTAACTGTGTTGAACTGGATATATCCGCACTGAATGTAACCGTTCTGATTTGGACTTGTCTACACATAATATAGCTGTGCTGAACTGGAGCTGTGCACAGAGAATGTAGCTGTGCTGAGCTGGACCAGTCCACAATGAATGTAACTGCTGAACTGGACCTGTTCAGATTGAGTGGAGTGGTGCTGAGCTGGAACTGTACACACTGAATGTAACTGTGCTGAACTGTTCCTGAGCACACTGATTGTAACTGTGATGAACTTAACCTATCCACACTGAATGTAACCGTGCTGAACTGGTCCTTTCCTCACTGAATGTAACTCTGATGAACTGGTTCTGTCCACACTGAATGAAAATTTGCAGTACTGGACGTGTCCAGACTGCATGCAAACGTGCTGAGCAGGACCTGTGCACACTGAATGTAACTGTAGTGAATTGGATATCTCCACACTAAATGTAACTGTGTTGAACTGGACCAGTGCTCATGGAATGTAACTGTGCTGATCTGGACATGTTCGCACTGAATTTAACTGTGCTGAACAGGATCT
This sequence comes from Somniosus microcephalus, assembly GCF_052327205.1. Taxonomy (NCBI): domain Eukaryota; kingdom Metazoa; phylum Chordata; class Chondrichthyes; order Squaliformes; family Somniosidae; genus Somniosus; species Somniosus microcephalus. The sequence continues at coordinate 531,621 of NW_028225263.1, forward strand.
GTCTACACTGAAATAATTGTGCTGAACGGGACCTGTCCACACTGTATGTAAATTTGCTGAACTGGATCTGTCCACACTGAATATAACAGTGCTGAACTGGATCTGTCCGCAATTAATGTAATTGTGCTGAACTAGACGTCTCCGCACTGATTGTTACCGGGCTGAACTGGACCAGTCCATACTAAATATAATTAACTGAACTGGACATGTTCGCACTGAATGTAACTGTGCAGAACTGGATCTGTCCACAATGAAATAATTGTGCTGAACTGGGTCTGTCCACACTGTATGTAACAGTGCTGAACTGGATCAATCTGCAATTATTGTAACAAAGCTGAACAGGATCAGTCTGCAATTATTGTAACTATGCTTAACTAGAAATGTCCGCACTGAATGTAACTGAGCTGAACTGGACCTGTCCACACTGAATGTAACCGTTCTGAACTGGACCTGTGTACAATGAATGTAACTGTGTTGAATGGAACTGTCCACAGAGAATGTAACTGTGTTGAAGTGAATCTGTCCACACTGAAATAAATTATGCCGAACTGGACCTGCCCACACTGAATGTAAACTGTTGAACTGAATCTGCCCACACTGAAAGTAATTGTGCTGGATGGACCTGTCCAAACTGAAAGGAACGGTGCTGAACTGGACCTGTCCATACTGAATTTAGCTGCGCTGTTCTGGACTTATCCACACTGATTGTAACAGTGATGAACTGGTCCTGTCCACACTGAATCTAACGGTGTTGATCTGGACCTGTCAACTCTAAATATAACTGTGATGAACTGCTCCTGTCTTCACTGAATGTAATTGTGCTAAATTGGACCGGTCCACACTGAATGTAAATGTACTGACCCGGACCTGTCCACACTGAATTTAACTGTGCTGAATTGGACCTGTCCGCACTGAATTTAGCTGTGCTGAACGGCACCTGTCCACACTGAATGTAACTGCTAAACTGGACCTGTCCACACTGAATATAATTTTACTGAAATCTATCGTTGCACACTGAATGTAACTGTGATGATTTGGAACTGTCCACACTGAATGGCATTTAGCTGAACTACAACTGTACATACTGAATGTATCTGTGTTGAACTGGACCTGTCCACACTGAATGTTGCCGTGCTGAACTGGACCTGTCCACAATTAATGTAACTCTGCTGAACTGGACTTGTCCACATTGAGTGTAACCCTACGGAACTGGTACTTTCCTCACTGAATGTAACTGTGCTGAACAGGTTCTGTCCACACTGAATGAAACTTTGCTGAATTGGACGTGTCCACACTGAATGTAACTGTGCTGAACATGACCTGTGCACAAATAATGTAACTCTACTGATCTGAACCTGTGCACACTGAGTATAACTGTGTTGAACTGGACCTGTCCACAATGAATGTAATTGTGCTGAACTGGACTTGTGCACACTGAAGGTAACTGTGCTCAACTGGACCTGTGCACACTGAATGTAACTGTGCTGAACTGGACCTGTCCACACTGAAAGTAAATGTGCTGAACTGGCCCTGTCCACACTGAATGTAACTGTGCTTAACTGGATCTGTCCACACTGAATGTAAATGTGCTGAACTGGCCCTGTGAACACTGAATGTAAATGTGCTGAACTGGCCCTGTGCACACAGAATGTAAATGTGCTGAACTGGGCCTGCCCACACTGAGTTTAACTGTGATGAGCTGGACCTGTCCACACTGAATGTAACTGTGTTGAACTGGATATATCCGCACTGAATGTAACCGTTCTGATTTGGACTTGTCTACACATAATATAGCTGTGCTGAACTGGAGCTGTCCACAGAGAATGTAGCTGTGCTGAGCTGGACCAGTCCACAATGAATGTAGCTGCTGAACTGGACCTGTTCAGATTGAGTGGAGTGGTGCTGAGCTGGAACTGTACACACTGAATGTAACTGTGCTGAACTGTTCCTGAGCACACTGATTGTAACTGTGATGAACTTAACCTATCCACACTGAAGGTAACCGTGCTGAACTGGTCCTTTCCTCACTGAATGTAACTCTGATGAACTGGTTCTGTCCACACTGAATGAAAATTTGCAGTACTTGACGTGTCCAGACTGCATGCAAACGTGCTGAGCAGGACCTGTGCACACTGAATGTAACTGTAGTGAATTGGATATCTCCACACTAAATGTAACTGTGTTGAACTGGACCAGTGCTCATGGAATGTAACTGTGCTGATCTGGACATGTTCGCACTGAATTTAACTGTGCTGAATAGGATCTGTCTACACTGAAATTATTGTGCTGAACGGGACCTGTCCACACTGTATGTAAATTTGCTGAACTGGATCTGTCCAAACTGAATATAACAGTGCTGAACTGGATCTGTCCGCAATTAATGTAATTGTGCTGAACTAGACGTCTCCGCACTGATTGTTACCGGGCTGAACTGGACCAGTCCATACTAAATATAACTTAACTGAACTGGACATGTTCGCACTGAATGTAACTGTGCAGAACTGGATCTGTCCACAATGAAATAATTGTGCTGAACTGGGTCTGTCCACACAGTATGTAACAGTGCTGAACTGGATCAATCTGCAATTATTGTAACAAAGCTGAACAGGATCAGTCTGCAATTATTGTAACTATGCTGAACTAGAAATGTCCGCACTGAATGTAACTGAGCTGAACTGGACCTGTCCACACTGAATGTAACCGTTCTGAACTGGACCTGTGTACAATGAATGTAACTGTGTTGAATGGAACTGTCCACAGAGAATGTAACTGTGTTGAAGTGAATCTGTCCACACTGAAATAAATTATGCCGAACTGGACCTGCCCACACTGAATGTAAACTGTTGAACTGAATCTGCCCACACTGAAAGTAATTGTGCTGGATGGACCTGTCCAAACTGAAAGGAACGGTGCTGAACTGGACCTATCCATACTGAATTTAGCTGCGCTGTTCTGGACTTATCCACACTGATTGTAACAGTGATGAACTGGTCCTGTCCACACTGAATCTAACGGTGTTGATCTGGACCTGTCAACTCTAAATATAACTGTGATGAACTGCTCCTGTCTTCACTGAATGTAATTGTGCTAAATTGGAAAAGTCCACACTGAATGTAAATGTACTGACCCGGACCTGTCCACACTGAATTTAACTGTGCTGAATTGGACCTGTCCGCACTGAATTTAGCTGTGCTGAACGGCACCTGTCCACACTGAATGTAACTGCTAAACTGGACCTGTCCACACTGAATATAATTTTACTGAAATCTATCGTTGCACACTGAATGTAACTGTGATGATTTGGAACTGTCCACACTGAATGGCATTTAGCTGAACTACAACTGTACATACTGAATGTATCTGTGTTGAACTGGAACTGTCCACACTGAATGTTGCCGTGCTGAACTGGACCTGTCCACAATTAATGTAACTCTGCTGAACTGGACTTGTCCACATTGAGTGTAACCCTACGGAACTGGTCCTTTCCTCACTGAATGTAACTGTGCTGAACAGGTTCTGTCCACACTGAATGAAACTTTGCTGAATTGGACGTGTCCACACTGAATGTAACAGTGCTGAACATGACCTGTGAACAAATAATGTAACTCTACTGATCTGAACCTGTGCACACTGAGTATAACTGTGTTGAACTGGACCTGTCCACAATGAATGTAACTGTGCTGAACTGGACCTGTGCACACTGAAGGTAACTGTGCTCAACTGGACCTGTGCACACTGAATGTAACTGTGCTGAACTGGACCTGTCCACACTGAATGTAACCGTGCTGAACTGCAACTGTCCACACTGAAAGTAACTGTGCTAAAATGGATCTGTGCACGCTGAATGTTACTGTGCTGAACTTGATCTGTTTGCACGGAATATAATTGTGCTGAAAGTGACCTGGCCACACTGAATGTAACTGTAGTGAACTGAACCTGTCCACACGGAAATTAACTCTGCTGAACTGGACCTCTCCACACTGAATTTAACCAAGCCGAACTGGAACTGTCCACACTGAATGTAACTGTGCTAAAATGGATCTGTGCACGTTGAATGTTACTGTGCTGAACTGGACCTGTTTGCACGGAATATAATTGAGCTGAAAGTAACCTGTCCACACTGAATGTAACTGTGTTGAACTGAATCTGTCCACACGGAAAGTAATTGTGCTGAACTGGACCCGTCCACACTGCATCTAATTTTGCGGAACTGAACATGTCCACACGGATTTAAGCCGTGCTGAACTGGCCCTCTGCAAACTGAATGTAACTGTGCTGCACTGTACCAGTCTACACCTGAAGGTAACGGTTGAACTGAATCTGTGAACAATTAACTGTGCTGAGCTGGACCTGTCCAGACTGCAACAAATTTTGCTTTCCTGGACCTGTCCTAGCTGAATATAACTACTGAAATGAACGTGTTCACTCTGAGTTTAACTGTGCTCTTCATGACCTGTACACACTGAATGTAACTGTGATGAACTGGTCTTCTCCACACTGAATGTAACTGTGCTGAACAGGACCTGTCAACATTTACTGTAAATGTGATTATCTGATCCTGTCTTCACTGAATGTATCTGTGCTGAACGGGATATGTGCACACTTAATAAAACCCTGCAGAACTGAACTTTTCCACATAGAATGTATCTGTGCTGAACTGGACCTGTCCACATTGAAAGTAACTGTGCTGAACCGAACCTCTCCACACTGAATGTAGCCTTGCTGAACAGGACCTCTCCACTCTGAATGTAACTGTGCTGAACTGGACCTGCCGATACTGAAAGTAACTGCTGAACTTGACCTGTCAACACTGAATGTAACTGGAGTGAACTGAAACTGTCCATACTGAATGTAACTGTGCTGAAATGGACCTGTGCACACTGAATGTAACTGTGCTAATCTGGAACTGTCCACACTGAATGTAACTGTGCTGCACTGGACCTGTCCACACTGAATGTAACTGTGTTGAACTGAATCTATCCACAGTGTAAATAATTGTGCTGAACTGGACCGGTCTACACTGAATGTAACTGTGCTGAACTGAACATGTGCACACTTAATATAACCCTGCTGAACTGGACTTGCTCACATATGATATATCTGTGCTGAACTAGACCTGTCCACACTGAATGTAACTGTGCTGAACAGGACCTGTCCACACTGAATGCAACTGCTGAACTGGACCAGTGAACACTAATTGTATCCGTGCTGACCTGGGCCTTTGCAAACTGAATGTAACTGTGTTGAACTGGACCTGTCCACACTGAATGTAACTGTGCTGAACTGGTCCTAAGTACACTGATTGTACATTTGCTGAACTGGACATGTGCACACTGAATGTAACTGTACTGAACTGGACCTGTCCACACTGAATGTAAATGTGCTGAAATGGACCTGTCCACATTGAATGTAACCTTGCTGCACTTTACCTGTCCACACTGTATGTAACTATGCTGAACTGAATCTGTCAACACTGAAAATAGTTGTGCTGGACTGGACCTGTGCGCACTGTATGTAACTCTTTTGAACTGAATCTGTCCACATTGAAAGTAATTGTGCTGAACTGGACCTGCCCACACTGAATGTAACTATGTTGAGCAGAATCTGTCCACACTGAAATTAATTGTGCTTTACTGGACCTGTCCACATTGAAAGTAATTTTGCTGAACTGGACCTGTCCAAACTGAATGTAACTGTGCTGAATCTGACCTGTCCACACTGAATGTAATTGTGCTGAACATGGACATGTCCAAAATGAATGTAACTGTGATGAATTGGTCCTGTCCACACCGAATGCAACTGTGCTGAACTGGACGTGTCAACACTAAATGTAACTGTGCTGAACTGGTCCTGTCATCACTAACTGTAACTGTGCTGAACTGGACCTGTCCACGCTGAATGTAAATGTGCTGGAGCAGACCTGTTCATACTGAATGTAGCCGTGCTGAACTGGACCTTTGCACACTGAATGTAACTGTGCTGAACTGGACCTGTCCACACTGTATGGAATTGTGCTGAACTGAAATTGTTAACATTGAATGTAACTATTTTGAACTGGATCTGTCCACATCAGAAAGTAACTGTGCTGAACTGGACCTTTCCACACTGAATGTAACTGAGCTGAAATGGACCTCTCCACGTTGAATATAATCTTGCTGAACTGGACCTGTCCACACTGAATGTAAATGCAGAACTGAACATGTCCACACTGATTTTAACCGTGCTGAACTGGACCTGTGCAAACTTGTGTAACTGTGCTGCACTGTACCTGTCTACACTGAACGTAATGGTTGAACTGAATCTCTGAACAATTAACCGTTTTGAACTGGACCTGTCCGGACTGCAACTAGTTTTGCTGTATGGGACCTGTCCAAACTGAATGTAACTGTACTGATATGAACCTGTTCTATCTGAGTTTAACTGTGCTGTTCATGACCTGTACACACTGAATGTAACTGTGATGAACTGGTCCTCTCCACACTGTATGTAACTGTGCTGAACAGGACCTGTCAAATCTGAATTTAAATGTGATTAACTGATCCTCTCATCACTGAATGTAACTGTGCTGAACTGGACATGTGCACCCTTAATTTAACCCTGCTGAACTAGACTTTTCCACATAGAATGTATCTTTGCTGAACTGGACCTGTCCACATTGAAAGTAACTGTGCTGAACCGGACCTGCCCACACTGACTGTAGCCTTGCTGAACAGGACCTCTCCACTCTGAATGTAACTGTGCTGAACTGGACCTGTCCACACTGAAAGTAACTGCTGAACTGGACCTGTCCACACTGACTGTATCTGCTGAACTGGACCTGCGCCCACTAATTGTAACCATGCTGAACGGGACCTGTGCACACTGAATAGAACTGTATTGAACTGGACCTGTCCTCTCTGAATTGAATTGTGCTGATCTGGAACTGTGCACACTGAATGTAACTGTGGTGAACTGGACCTGTCCACACTGAATGGCACTGTGCTGAACTTGACTCTCCACACTGAATGTAACTGCACTGAACGGGTCCTGAACACACTAATTGTAACAGTGCCGAACTGGACCTGTCCACACTGAATGTAAATGCGGAACTGAACCTGTCCACGGTGAATGTAACTTTGCTGAACTGCACCTGCCCACACTGAATGTAACTGTGCTGCACTGTACACTGTACCTGTTCAAACTGAATGTAACTATGTTGAATTGATTCTTTCCACACTTAAAGTAATTGTGCTGAACTGGGCCTGTCCATATTAAATGCGTTGGGAGCGGTGAGAGCGGAGTTAAAGTGAGTATTTAAACTCACTTTCGCTGACTGGTATTCACAGGCCAGTGTCGGGAGCAGTGAGAGCGGAGTTTCAGTGAGTATTTAAACTCACTTCCGTGGGCTTTTTTTCACAGGCCAGTGTTGGAAGCAGTCAGAGCGGAGTTTCATTGAGTTTTTAAACTCACTTTCGCGGGTTTTTTTCACAGGCCAGTGGTGGGAGCAGTGAGAGCGGAGTTTCAGTGAATATTGAAACTCACTTTCGCGGGCTTTTTTTCACATTCAAGTGTCGGGAGCGGTGAGAGCAGAGTTTCATTGAGTATTTAAACACACCTTCGGGGGCTTTTTCACAGAGGCCAGTGCCGGGAGCGGTGAGAGTTGAGTGTCCGTGAGTATTTATACTCACTTTCGTGGGATTTTTTGCACAGGCCAGTGTCGGGAGTGGTGAGAGCGGAGTTTCAGTCTGCATTTAAACTCACTTTCGTGGGCTTTTTCCAGAGGCTTATCAATCTCACAGATCAGGCTGCATTCTAGAGCCATGTTATGATTCAAAATGTGATGTGGGCAGGAGGAAGCAGCTGATTGGGTGAGTAAGGCCAGGTGAGTATTTATAATACTCTAGAGTTTGACAGTTAATGTTCATAGTTTTTAATGTTTAGAAGGTCTTAAATTTGTGGTTATACTTTATAAGATCTCTGTTGTGTACTGGGGAGTGCTAGGAAACAAGGGCCCTTGAGTATATCATTTAACTGTAGTATAATTGGTGGTATTGAATTAATTTAAATTAATTAGAGGGTACGTCATGGCAGCAAAGCTCGGCTGGCCCCTTGGCATGCTCCTCCTGCCCTATGTGGGAAATCAGGGACACTTCCTGTGTCCCTGATGTCAATTTGCATGGGAAGCGTATCCAGCTGCAGCTATTGGCAGACCACATTACGGCACTGGAGCTGTGAATGGATACATACTGGAGCATTTGCGATGCTGAGGACGTCCAGGAAATCCCGTTTAATGTGTTGGTCACACCGCATGTAAAGGCTGCACAGGCAGGAAGGGAATGGGTGACTGCCACGCAGAGTAGTAGTTGCAGGCAGGAAGTATAGAGGTCCCCTGTGGATATCCCCCTCTCAAACAGATACCACTTTGGATAATGTTGGGGAGGATGGCTTATCGGTGGAAGGCAGCAGCAACCAACTTCCTGGCAACATGGGTGGTTCTGCTGCACGGGGTGGGAGGAAAAAGAGCTGGAGAGCTATAGCGATAGGGAATTCTATTGTAAGGGGAATAGATAGGCATTTCTGCGGCCGCAAACGAGACTCCAGGATGGTAGGTTGCCGCCCTGGTGCAAGGGTCAAGGATGTATTGGAGCAGCTGCAGGGCATTATGGAGGGGGAGGGTGAACAGCCAGTTGTCGTGGTGCATCTATGTACCAAGGATATAGGTAAAAAACGGGATGAGGTCCTAAAATCTGAATATAGGGAGTAGGATGAAAATTAAAAAATAGGAGCTCAAATGTAGTAACCTCAGGATTGCTACCAGTGATGCGTGCTAGTCAGAGTAGAAATAGAAGGATATTTCAGATGAATACATGGCTAGAAGAATGGTGCAAGGGGGAGGGATTCAAATTCCTGGGACATTGGAACTGGTTCTGGAGGAGGTGGGACCCACACAACATGAACGGTTTGCACCTGGGCAGGACCGGGACTGATGTCCTCGGGGGAGTGTTTGCTAGTGCTGTTGGGTAGGGGTTAAACTAAAATGGCAGGGGTTTGGGAACCTGTGGAGGGAAACATAGAAAAAAGAAACAAGGATAGAAGTAAAAGAGAGAAAGAGAAGCAAAAATGGAAGTCAGAGAAATCAAGGGTGTAATTCAAACATGGCCACAGTAAACTAAAATTCTAAATGGTCTAAGAGTTTTAAAAAAACAAGCCTGAAGGCTTTTTGTCTTAATGCCAGAAGCATTCCTAAAAAGGTGGATGAATTAGCTGCATAAATAGATGTAAACAGAGATGAAATAATTGGAATTATGGAGACATGGCTCCAGGATGACCAAGTTGGGATTTCAACATCCAGGGGTATTCAATATTCAGGAAGGACAGGCAAAAGGAAAATGCGGTGGGGTGGCATTGCTGGGTAAAGAGGAGATTAACACAATAGTAAGGAAGGATATTAGCTCTGCTGATGTGGAATCTGTATGGGTAGAGCTGTGAAATAACAAGGGGCAGACAACGTTAGTGGGAGTTGTATACAGACCCCCAAACAGTAATGTTGAGTTTCGGGAAGGCTTTAAACGGGAAGTTAGAGATGAGTGCAATAAGGGCACAGTAGTTATCATGGGTGACTTTAATCTACATATAGATTGGTCTAACTAAATTGGTAGCACTACTGTGGAAGAGGAATTCCTAGAGTGTATACGGGATGGTTTCCTGGAGCTGTATGTAGAGGAACCAACTAGAGTTCAGGCCATTTTAGACTGGGTATTAAGTAATGAGAAAGGATTAATTAGCAATCTTGTTATGCGAGGCCCCTTGTGGATGAGCGATCATAATATGATAGAATTCTTCATTAAGATGGAGAGTGAAGTAGTTGATTCAGAGAATTGGTTACTGAATTTAAATAAAGGAAGCTACGATGATATGTGGCACGATTTGTCTAGGATGGATTGGGGAACGTTACTTAAAGGGTTGATGGTGAATAGGCAATGGCAAACATTTAAAGGTCGCATGGATGAACTGCAGATTTTGTTCATCCCTGTTCGGCATAAAAATAAAACAAAAAAGGTGACTCAACCCTGGCTAACAAGGGAAATAAGGAAAAGCATAAGATCCAAGGAGAGGGCATGTAAATTGGCCAGAAAAAGCTGCAAACCTGATGATTGGAAGCAGTTTACAATTCAGCAAAGGAGGACAAAGGGATTACTTATGAGGGGGAATATAGAGTATGAGAGAAAGTTTTCAGGGAACATAAAAACTGACTGTAAAACGTCTATAGATATGTGAAGAGAAAAATATTGGTAAAGACAAGCGTAGTTCATTTGCAGTCAGAATCAGTGGAATTAATAATGGGTAACAAAGACATGGCTGACCAAATAAATGTTCAGTCTTCACAAAGGAGGAGAGAAATAAACTTCCAGAGTTGTCGGGGAACATAGGGTCCAATGAGAGGGAGGAACTGAATGAAATCAGTATTTGTAGGGAAATGGTGTTAGGGATATTGACGGGATTGAATGCTGAAAACCCCCCAGGGCCTGATAACCTACATCCTAGGGTACTTCAGAAAGCGGCCCTAGAAATAGTAAATGCATTGCTGGTCATGTTCCAAAATTCTATAGACTCTGGAACAGTTCCCATGGATTGGAGGGTAACTAATGTAACCACACAATTTAAAAAGGTGGTGCATAAAAAAGGGGGAATTATAGACCGGTAAGCCTGACATCGGTAGTGGGGAAAATGCTGGATTCCATTATAAAAGATGTAATAGCAGAGCACTTGGAAAACAGTGACAGGATCGGACAAAGTTAACATGGATTTACAAAAGGTAAATCATGCTTGTCTAATCTACTGGAATTATTTGAGGATGTAACTGGTAGAATACATAAGGGATAACTAGTGGATGTGGTGTATTTGGACTTTCAGAAGGCATTCGATAAGTTCCCGCATAGGAAACTAGCGTGCAAAGTTCAAGCACATGGAATTGGGGGTAAGGTACTGACTTGGATAGAAAACTGGTTGTCAGACAGGAAGCATAGAGTTGGAATAAACGGTTCTTTTTCCGAGTGGAAAGCAGTAACCAGTGGGGCACCACGGGGATCGGTGCTACGAATCCAGTTATTCACAATATACATTAATGATCAAGACGAGGGAACTAGATGTACTATCTCCAAGTTTGCAGACAACACAAAGCTGGGTGGACGTGTGTGCTTTGAGGAGGAGGCAGAGAAACTCCAGTGCGATTTGCACTGGTTGGGCGATTGGGCAGATGCAGTATAATGTGGATAAATGCGAAGTTATCCACTTTGGTGGCAAAAACAGGAAGGCAGATTATTAGCTGAACGGCAATAGAAGGTAAAAGGGGAGGTGCAACAAGACGTGGGTATTCTTGTGCATCAGTCACTTGCAGGTGCAGCATGCGGTTAAGACGACCCTCATGCTGGCCCTCATAGCGAGAGGATTCGAGTACAGGGGCAAGGATGTCTTGCTGCTGTGGTACAGGGCCTTGGTGAGACCACACCTTGAGTATTGTGTGCCAATCTGGTCGCCTTATCTGAGGAAGGATGTTCTTGCCATGGAGGAAGTGCAGCGAATATTCACCATACTGATACCTGGCAGGGCAGGAATGAATTATGAAAAGACATTGGGTCGATTAGGCTTATATTCGCTAGAGTTTAGAAGAATGAGGGGATCTCATTGAAACTTATAATTTCTAATTGGACTAGACAGACTAGATGCAGGAAGGCTGTTCCCGATCAATCAAATCAATCAATTCACTTTTATTGTCATTGTTAGTGCACAAGTGCAGTACAACAAAATGTAGACTTGCGGCTCCTGAGAGTGTACATTTAGATTAAGACATTTAAACATTCAACATACATTTGGCTTGTAATAGATTAACATAAACATAACCATAATAAAGTGCATTGGCAGATGTGCAGGCTTTAGAGTTTATTTGTGGAGTTCAGTAGGATGACAGCCCTGGGAAAGAAGCTGTTCCTAAATCTGGTCGTACGGGTGTGAATGCATCTGTAGCGTCTCCCAGATGGCAGGAGGGTGAACAGACTGTGGCTGGGGTGGGTAGGGTCTTTGATGATGGACCGTGACCTCCATAAACAGCGTTTCTGATATATGTGCTCTATGGTCGGTAGCCGGATGTCGGTAATACGTTGGGCAGTTTTGACTACCCGCTGCAGGGCGTTCCGGTCATAGTAGCTACAGCTGCCATACCATACTGTGATACAGTTCGTCAGGATGCTCTCTATTATGCAGCGGTAAAAGGTAGAGAGGATCAGGGGTGACAGGTTACATCGCTTCAGCCTCCTTATGAAATATAGGCGCTGCTGGGCCTTCTTCACCAGAAGAGGAGGTATTGAGGGACCAGGAGAGGTATTCCATGATGTGGACTCCGAGCTACTTAAAGCTGTCCACCCTTTTCACCACAGCCCCATTGATGTGGATGGGGGTGATACTTCCTCCTTTAGACTTCCTGAAGTCCACAATCATTTCTTTGGTTTTCTTGATGTTAACGGCCAGGTTGTTATCGGCATACCACTTCACGAGATGCTGGACCTCCTCCCTATAGGCTGACTCATCGTTGTTGGTGATCTGGCCTACTACCGTGGTATCATCCGCAAACTTGATGATGGTGTTGGAACCATGAACAGCCACACAGTCGTGGGTGAAGAGGGAGTAGAGGAGGGAGCTCAGCACACATCCTTGTGGGGCACCCGTATTCAGGGTCAGGGGGGTAGGTGTGGTTACCTAATTTGACAGACTGGGGTCTGTTTGTTAGGAAGTCCAGGGTCCAGTTGCAGAGGGAAGTGTTCTGGCCAAGAGTTTGGAGTTTGGTGGCCAGCTTGTTGGGGACGATAGTGTTGAATGTTAAGCTGCAGTCTATGAACAGCGTTCTGATGTAGGTCTCTTTACCATCTAAGTGATTCGGTGCCGAATGTAGAGCAGTTGTGATTGCATCCTCCATTGATCTGTTTGCACGATAGGCAAACTGGTGTTTGTCAAGAGAGGCGGTTACACTGGCTTTGATGTGAGCCAGGACCAGTCTCTCGAAACACTTCATTATGATGGGTGTGAGTGCGACAGGTCGATAGTCGTTCAGGCACTTCACAGCCGTTTGTTTTGGCACAGGAATAATGATAGCGGTCTTGAAGCATGTAGGGAATACTGCCTGGGCCAATGACAGATTGAAGGTTGCGGTGAAGGCATCAGCCAGCTGATCAGCACATTGCTTGAGTGCCCGTCCAGGGATGCTCTCCGGTCCAGCAGCCTTTCGTGTGTTCACTCCGCGTAGAACACCCCTTACGTCGGAGGTCGGCAGAGTGAGCACCTGGTCTTCTGGGGGTGGCAAGGCTTTGGTAGCCGGCTCCCTGTTGTCCCTGTCGAAGCAAGCATAGAAGTTGTTAAGCTCCTCCGGAAGGGAGGCATCGCTAACCGGGGGGCTTGTGTTTTTGCCCTTGTAGTCAGTGATGGATTGGATGCCTTGCCACATGCGCCGGGGGTCCGAGTTGTTGTGGAAATAATCCTCTATCCGCAGTGTCTGTTTTCTTTTGGCAGTCCTGATACCCTTTTTTAGGTTGGTCCTAGCTGCAGTGTAAGCCGCCACGTCGCCAGATTTAAATGCTGCATCACGTGCTTTCAACAGTGAGCGGATCTCTCCGTTCATCCAGGGTTTCTGGTTGGGGTATGTCCTGATATTTTTATGGGTCGTGACGACCTCGACGCAGCTGTTAATGTAGAATAGCACTGTGGATGCGTATTCCACGATGTCATTATGGGCAAACATGCCCCAATCAATGCGTTCGAAGCAATCCTGAAGCTCCGAGACTGCCCCCTCTGGCCATACTTTCACTGATCTCACTGATGTTCGCACTCTTTTGATGAGCAGTTTGTATGCCGGGGCTAGAAACAGGGAGAGGAGGTCAGAATTCCCAAGGTGGGGGCAGGGAATGGCCTTATAAGCGTCTACAATGCTCATGTAGACTTGATCCAGTGTGTTCTCCCCTCTTGTGGGGCAGGAAACATTCTGGTGGAATTTCGGTCGTACAGTTTTTAGGTTTGTGTGATTGAAGGCCCCTGCGATGATAAAAGCTCCGTCTGGGTGCGCAGTTTGTTGTTCGCTGATGGCCCTTTCGAGGTCCTTCAGTGTTAGTTTGGCATTAGCGTGTGGCGGGGGAGTCCAGAATCAGGGGTCACAGCCTAAGCATAAGAGGTAAGCCATGTAGGATTGAGATGAGGAGGAATTTCATCACCCAGAGAGTGGTGAAGCTATGGAATTCTCTACCACAGAAGACGATTGGGGCCAAATCATTAAATATTCTCAAGAAGGAGTTAGAGATATTTCTTAAGGCTAAGCTGATCAAGGGATATGGGGAGAAAGCAGGGACAGGGTACTGAATTTGGTGATTGGCATGATCGCATTGAATGGCAGAGTAGGCTCAAGGGTCCGAATGGCCTACTCTTGCTCCTATCTTCTATGTATCTATGTTTCTATGTTACTGTGCTGAACTTGACCTGTCCAGACAGAAAGTAACAGTACTGAAATGAACCTCTTCACACAGAATTTAAATGTGCTGTTCTGGAACTGTACACAATGAATGTAACTGTGATGAACTGGTCCTCTTCACACTGAATGTAACAGTGCTGAACTGGACCTGTCCACACTGAATGTAACTGTGCTGAAACGGACCTGTCCACACTGAATGTAGCCTTCCTGAACAGGGCCTTTCCACTCTGAATGTAACTCTTCTGAACTGGACCTGTACACACTGAATGTAACTGCTGAACTGCACCTCCGCACACTGATCGTAACCGTGCTGTACTGGACCTATGCACACTGAATGTAAACATACAGAACTGGACATTTGCTCACTGCATATAACTGTGTTGAACTGGACCTGTCCACACTGAATGGAATTGTGCTGATCTAGAACATTCTACACTGAATGTAAATGTGCAGAACTGGACGTGTTCACACTGAATGGAACTGTGCTGAACTGGACCTGTCCACACTGACTGTAACTGTGCTGAACTGGTCCTGAGCACACTGATGATAACCATGCTGAACTGGACCTTTCCTCACTGAAGGTAACTGTGCTCAACTGGTTCTGATCTCACTGAATGAATATTTGCGGAATTGGACTTGTCCACACTGAATGTAATTGTGCTGATCTGGGCCTGTCCACACTGAACGTAACCGTGCTGAACTGGGCGTGTCCACACTGAATATAACTGTGCTGAAAAGGACATGTGTACATTGAATGTAGCTGTGCTGAACTGGAAGTGACCACACTGAATGTAACTGTGCTGCACTGGACCTGTTCACACTGAATGTAAACATATAGAACTGGACATTTGCACACTGCATATAACTGTGCTGAACTGGACCTGTCCACACTGAATGGAATTGTGCTGATCTAGAACATTCTACATTGAATGTAAATGTGCAGAACTGGACCTGTTCACACTGAATGGAACTGTGCTGAACTGGACCTGTCCACACTGAATGTAACTGTGCTGAACTGGTCCTGAGCACACTGATGATAACCGTGCTGAACTGGACCTTTCCTCACTGAATGTAACTGTGCTCAACTGATTCTGATCTCACTGAATGAAAATTTGCGGAATTGGGCTTGTCCACACTGATTGTAACTGTGCTGATCTGGGCCTGTCCACACTGAACGTAACCGTGCTGAACTGGACCTGTGCACAATGAATACAGCTATCCTGATTTGGACCAGTGCACACTGAATGTAACTGGGCTGAACTGGACGTGTCCACACTGAATATAACTGTGCTGAACTGGACATGTGTACACTGAATGTAGCTGTGCTGAACTGGAAGTGACCACACTGAATGTAACTGTGCTGCACTGGACCTGTTCACACTGAATGTTACTCTGTCGAACAGAAACTGTCCACACTGCAACTAATTGTGCTGAACTGGTCATGTGCACACTGAAAGTAATTGTGCAGAACTGGAGCTGTCGAAACTGAATGTAACTCTGCTGAACTGGACCTTTCCACACTGAATGGAATTGTGCTGAACTGGACCTGATCTCAATGAATGTCACTGTGTTGAAATATACCTGTCCACATTGAATGTAACTGTGCTGACCTGGACCTGTCCACACTGAATTTAACTGTGGTGAACTGGAACAGTCTACACTGAATGTAACTGCTGAAGTGGGTCTGTCCACACTTAATTTAACTGTGCTGAACTACACCTGTTAACACTGCTTGTAACTGTGCTGAGCTGGACTTCTCCACACTGGATGTATCCGTGCTGAACCGGACCTGTCAAAACTTAGGCCTAGAAATTCACTAGCCTTAGCGCCGCTTTTGAGGCGCTAGAGGGACTAGCGCCAGAGTTATGGCCAGTTTAAAAATTCCCTGGGGCCCTAAATCGGCGTTGCACCGGTAGCGCTGCGCCGGCACCGATGACGTCATCGGTGTGCGCAGCGTCCCGGTTGCCGTGGTAACCCGCCCGAACTCCGAAATTGAGTTGCGGCCGCCTCGCCCGTGGCAGCCGCAAGCAACGTTCTGGCAGAGGTGCCTTACTCCAGTTTGCGCCGGCGCATTAAAGGCCCCGCGGCGGCCGGCCACTTTCCCGCCGGCCGCCTGCCCGCAGCTCCCTCCCTGGACTTCTCAACCCCCCCCCCGGAACAGATGCAAGCCCGGCACTTGTCCGAGGTGCCGGGCTCATTTTTAAGCTGATTTGCGCGGGCCGCGGCCGGGTGCAGGCAGCTCCTCCTTAATGGGAGGAGGAGGCCTGCACGTCCCCAGCCTGCCGCACCGCATCGGGTGCCGCAGCACCGGAATTGCGGCGCGAAACGGCAGTTAGCGCCGATGTACCGCCGCAAAGACCCTTCAGTAGCGCCGGCAGCCGTTTGGGCGTGGCGCCACTGAATTTTTGGCGCGCGCAGGGGAATTAGCGCCGGCACTAACTTCCGGCGCTAAAGCCCTGGCTAAGCCAAAACCCAATTTCTAGGCCTAAATATAGGCGTTTTGAACTGGACATCTCCACACAGAATGTAGCCAAGCTGTAATTGACCTTTCCACACTGAATTTAACCGTGCTGAACTGGACCGAACCACATTGAATGTAACTGTGCTGAACTGGACCTGTCCTCACTGAATGTAACTGTGTTGAACTTGACCTTTCCACACTGAATGTAACTGTGTTGAACTGGACCTGTCCACACTGAATGTAAGTGTGCTGAGCTGGACCTGTGCACACTGAATGCAACTGCGTTGAACTGGACCTGCCTACTCTGAATGTACCTTTGCTGAAATGAACCTGTCCACACTG
This sequence comes from Somniosus microcephalus, assembly GCF_052327205.1. NCBI lineage: Eukaryota > Metazoa > Chordata > Chondrichthyes > Squaliformes > Somniosidae > Somniosus > Somniosus microcephalus. The sequence continues at coordinate 548,912 of NW_028225263.1, forward strand.
AATGTAACAGTGGTGAACTGGACCTGTCCACACTGAATGTAGCCGTGATAAACTTGACCATTCCACACTGAATGTAACTGTGCTGAACTGAACCTATTCACACTGAATGTAACTGTGCTGAACTGAGCCTGCCCTCATTGAAAGTAAGTGTGCTGTACTGCACCTGTAAACACTGAATGTAACTGTGCTGAACTGGACCTGTGCACACAGACTGTAACTGTGCTGAACTAAACCTGCCCACACTGAATGTAACGGTGCTGAACTGGATTTGTCCACACTAAATGTAATTGTGCTGAACTGGATCTGTCCGCACTGAATATAATCATGCTGAACTGGACCTGTCCACATTGATTGTAACTGTGCTGAACTGGAACTTTCCACACTGAATGTAGCCGTGCTGAATGTATCCTGTCCACAATTAATACACGGACATTTGGTTAAAGTGGCTGTACACGTTCAGAGGATTTTGGATACAGCTGCACGTGACCCCTGCTGACCCGGACTGGAGCTGGATACTGCGCAGCAGCGAGATATTGGCCGCGTTTTTCGGCTTCAGGACCAGAGTTTCGCTGGTCAGTTATAGATTCTGCTGAGGCCTGTTCGCTCAGCATTTATGGGATTTGACCATGAATTCCTCCTGCATAATGCTCACTTTAAACTTGGCAACAATATTTTTTTTAGCGTTTTATTATATTTCATGAAGAAATCTAACCGGGTTCCTAATGTGATCTCTGAGTATTTCACTTCAGTGGCTGGTCAGAGTTATTTAAATACATTCCATTCCATCAAAACATAAACACCATCCTGTCAGCGGCTGCACTAATCTGTTTGTTTCAATTAGTGTAATTAATATGAAAGATCATGTCATCTGATTATGTCCCTGAAGCCTGACATCAGGTATAAATGTGACAATCTGTGATTGTAGAGCAGAGCGCGCTCAGGCCTTCTGAGAGAAATGCACGGGATACCAAAAGGTCTGGTGTTTGCCCTTTACTATCCCGTCATTGCAGCTATCGGGGTCCCAGGTAAAATATTGGAGTTAGTTGCTAGTTATGGGAATCATTGCTTAACTGTATCACTGCCCCTATTTACCGGGACGGCTTCTCCCCTTTAATTGTATCATTTCCGATGTTTTACGGTATATTTTATCCCCTTTAATGGAATAATTTCTCCTCTTTGACGGTATAATTCCTCCCCCTTTACCGCGATAATTTCTCCCCTTTCACGGAATCACTATTTATTTTGAGTACCTGGTTCTCCATTATTTGTTTTAAGTTTTTTCCACAGAGCTGCCTTTTCAGCGGCACCTGTGCATTTGCTCCGAGTGGCGTTTTATTGATATTTAACAGTAGATGCCGCTGCACTGTGAATGGTATTATCACAGTATTATAACTGTGCACATATTTGTTATTGTGTTATTGGTATTTCAGTGTGAGTGGTGTTATCACACTATTATAACTGTGTACATATATTTATTATTGTGTTACTGCTATTTCACTGAGTTGTATTAACATTATTATAACGATGTACAGATATTTCTTATTGTGTTATTGGTATTTCTCTGTGAGTGGTATTATCATAGAAACATAGAAGATAGGAGCAGGAGTATGTTTTGCGGCCCCTCGAGCCCGCTCCGCCATTTAATGAATCATGGCTGATCATCCAAATTCAGTACTCTGTCCCTGCTTTCTCCCCATATCCCTTGATCACTTTCGTCTCAAGAAATATATCCAACACCTTCTTGAATATATTTAATGAATTGGCCTCAACTGCCCTGTGTGGCAGAGAATTCCATATGTTCACCACTCTCTGGGTGAAGAAATTCCTCCTCATCTGAGTCCTAAATGGCTTACCCCTTATCCTTCGTCTGTGACCCCTGGTTATGGACTCCCCTGCCATCGGGAAGATCCTTCCTGCAACTAGTCTGTCTAGTCCTGTTAATATATTATAAGTTTCAATGAGATCCCCTCTCATTCTTCTAAACACTAGCGAATATAAGCCTAATCGACCCAATCTCTCCTCATATGTCATCCCTGCCATCCCAGGTATCAGTATGGTGAATCTTCGCTGCACTCTCTCCATGGCAAGAACATCCTTCCTTAGATAAGGTGACCAAAACGGCACACAATACTCAAGGCGTGGCCTCACCAAGGCCTTGCACAACTGCAGCAAGACTTCCTTGCTCCTGTACTCACATTCTTTCGCTATTAAGGCCAACTTACAATTTGCCTTCTTAACCGACTGCTGCAGCTTACCTTTAGCGACTGGTGCACAAGTACACCCAGGTCTCGTTGCACTTCCCCTTTTCCCAATCTGTTGCCGTTCAGATAATAATCTGTCATCCTGTTTTTGCCACCGAAGTAGACAACCTCGCATTTACCCACATTATACTGCATTTGCCATGCATCTGCCCAATCACCCAATCTGACCAAATCGTACGAGAGTTTCTCTGCATCCTCCTCACAGCACATCCGCCCACCCAGCTTTGAGTCGTCTGCAAACTTTGAGATGTTACATCTAGTTCCCTTGTCTAGATCATTCATATATATATTGTGAACAGCTGGGGTCCCTGGACCGATCCATGCGGAACCCCACTAGTCACTGCCTGCCACTCGGAAAAATGCTAGTTTATTCCATCTCTTTGCTTCCTGTCTGCCAAACAGTTCTCTATCCAAGACAGTACCTTACCCCCAATCCCATGTGCTTTAACTTTACACGCTATTCACAATATTATAACTGTGTCCATATATTTCCTATTGTGTTACTGGTATTTCATTGTGAGTGGTATTATCACACTATTACAATTAATTCCATATATTTCCTATTGTGTTTTTGGTATTTCACTGTGAGTCGTATTATCACACTGTTTATCCTGTGTGCATATATTTCCTATTGTTTTATTGGTATGTCATTGTGAGTGGTATTATCACACTTTTATAACTGTGTACATATATTTCCTATTGTGTTATTGGTATTTCATTGTTATTCGTATTAACAAACTGTTATACCTGTGTGCATATATTTCCAAATGCGTTATTGGTATTTTACTGTGAGTGGTGTTATCACACTATTATAGCTGTGTATATATATTTCCTATTTTGTTCTTGGTATTTCACTGTGAGTGGTATTATCACACTATTATAACTGTGTACATATACTTACTATTCGATTAGGCACTTTACAGCCTTCCAGACTAAACACTGAGTTCGAAAATTTCAGATCATAACCACTACTCCCATTTATTCAGGCAGCATGTGTTGGTCATGACTCTGTTGTTGCCATTTACATCTCTGCTCGATCCATCTTGGTATTCTTTATTTGTTCCATTACCACCCCCTTTTGCCTTGCCCATCATCCCTTTTGTCAATTAATCAGTCATTCCCTCCGCCCATTCACAGACCTTCCCTTTGGGTATTACCTCGCCTCCCCCTTTCCCAGCACCTATACTTGCTAAAAAAAACAGTTAAATCTCTAACGTTATCCAGTGCTAATGAAATGTCCATCGACCTGAAAAGTTATATCTGTTTCTCTCTCCACTGATGCTGCCTGACCTGCTGTGTATTTACAGAATTTTCTCATTTTATTTCAGATTTTAAGCATTCGCCATATTACGTTTTTGCGCATATAGTTCCTATTGTGTTATGGGTATTTCACTGTGATTGATATTATCACACTATTATAACTGTATACCTATATTTCCTATTGTGTTATTGGTATTTTACTGTGAGTGTTTTTATCTCACTATTATAACTGTGTGCATATATTTCCTATTGTGTTATTGGTATTTCACTGTGAGTGTTATTATCTCACTATTATAACTGTGTACATATATTACATATAGGTCCAGTAATTCGGCTCGGGTAATTGCCGCGCGTGCAAGGCCCCAAGGTGGACTTACCCGGCGCGCCGACATCTGAAATCTGGCCCGCAATGACATTCCTGTGACTGGCCAGCTTGAGGTCCTGCCGCGCTGTGCGTGCGTGACCCAGCGGCGTACTTCGTGCGATGAGCCGGCTGGGATAACGTGGGCACTGGGCAACCAATGGGAGGTTGCAAAAGTTCATTCATAAGTTTGACAGTGAGAGCTGTCAAACTCATGAAAACTGCTGGCCCCAAAACACTACTTAAACCTGAAAGAAAATTTAAAAAAACATTGCAATACTTAAATGAACCATAAATAACTATGAAAAACTATTTTAAACAATAATTTTAAAATTTAAAAAAAAAAATTTATAAAAAATCGGGGCTAAAACTAAACTTACCTTACTGTAAATTCTTTAAAAATAACAAACCTGTGGAAAAAAAAAATCTAAATTGTATTAATAGACCACTTACCTGAAAAACTAATTACTTACGTGTGCTTTTTCTGTGTGTAAATATCGGAGGCATTTACACACGCGCAACTCTGAAAAAAAACGGGAAATTCACTGCGCACGCGCTGCCTGTGCAGTCGCGCGCGCTGTGCCTCTGAACCCCTTCGTTCAGAGGACTGGAAATGCCGGCGTTCCCCGCATGCGCGGTGCTTCCTGAACGCCGGCATTTCCACCGGCCAGATGCGTGAGTACCCAGACCGTACTCACGCATTTGGACCCGAATTACTGGGCCATTGTGTTATTGGTATTTCACTCGGAATGGTATCACTATTATAACTGCGTACATATATTTTCTATTGAGTTACTGGTATTTCACTGTGAGTGGTATCGCACTGTTTTAACTGTTGTACATATATATCCTATTGTGTTATTGGTGCTCTACTGTGACTGCTATTATCATACCATTATATCGTGATACATATATTACAGATGGTTTTATTGGTATTGTACTGAGTAGTATTTTCACACTATTAGAACTGTGTACATATATTTCCTATGGTGTTACTGGTGCTGTACTGTGAGCCGTATTTTTAACAACAATAACCTTCATTTGCATAGCACCTTTAAATTAGTGAAATCTTCACAGGAGCGTTATAAAACAAAATTTCACACCGAGCCGCATGAGGAGATATTACCACAGCAATATCTTGGTTAAATACGTAGGTTTTAAGGAGTATCTTAAAGGTTGAAATGGAGCCAAAGCTCTCGCAATGATGTAGTGTTGGGGAGGTTACAGAGACAGGGAGGAGCGAAGCTATGGAGGGATTTGAAATCAAGGATGATAATTTTAAAATGGAGGCTTTAGTTATCCGGGAGCCAATGTAGGTCAGCGAGCACAGGGGTGATGGGCGAACGGGGCTTGTGCGAGGTAGGATACGGGAGGCTGAGTTTTCGATGAGCTCAAGTTTATGGAGGGTGGAAGGTGGGCGTCCAGCCAGGGGAGCAATGGAATGTTCACGTCAAAAGGAAAGAAGGGCATGGGTAAAGGTTTCAACAGACGATGAGCTGAGGAAGCGGCGGAGACGGGCGATGTTACAGAGGCGGAATTAGGTGGTCATGGTGATGGAGCCAATATGTGGTTAGAAGCTCATTTCAGGGTCAAATAGAATGTCAAATTTGCGAACTGTCTGGTTAAGCCTCAGAGAGTTGCCAGACATAGGGCAGAAGGTGCTGACTAGGGAATATAATTTGTGGCGGGGACCGAAGTTATTGAGTTGGAGCAAAGTTCTGCTTATCTGCTACAAGACGTCAGACAAGCAGCGTGACCAATCGGAGACAGTGCAGTCGAGAGAGGTCAAGGTGAGCTAGAGATGATTGTCATCAGCGTAGATGTGAAACCTAATGCTGTGTTTTTGGATGATTTTGCCGAGGGGTAGAATGTGATTGAGAAATAGGAGGGGGGCAAAGGTAGATCCATCAGGGATTCCAGAGATAACAGTGGGCAGCAGGAAGAGAAGGCAATGCAGGTGATTCTCTGGCTATGAGGCCCGTCCCACGGAGCTGGGCGATGGAGGAGCGGCGTTGGAGGAGGATGGAGTGGTCAACCTTGTCAAAGGCTGCAGACATTTCGGGAAGGATGCGGAAGGATAGTTTACCACAGTCACAAAAACATAGGGTGCCATTTGTGAAATTGATCAGAGCTGTTTCAGCGCCATTATATTTGTATGCATATATTTTCTGTTGTATTATTAATATTTTACTGTGAGTGAATTATCACACTGTTATCACTGTGTACATGGAGTTCTATTGTGTTACTGTCACTGTTGCTATGGATGAATTATCAGACTGTTATCACTGTTTACATGGAGTTCTATTCTATTATTGAAACTGTTGCTGTGGGTGAATGATCACACTGTTATTACTGTGTACATGGTGTTCTATTGAGTATTGGCACTGTCAATGTGGTTGAATTATCACATTGCTATCACTGTGTCCATGGACTTCTATTGTGTTATTGACACTTTTACTGTGGGTGAATTATCACGATGTTATCACTCTGTACATGTAGTTCTATTATGTTACTGACACTGTCACTCTGGGTGAATTATCACACTGCTATCACTGTGTACATGTAGTTCTATTTAGTTATTAACACTGTCACTGTGGGTGTAATGTCACAATGTTATCACTGTGTACATGTTGTTCTATTGTGTTACTTACTCTGTCATTATGGGTGAATTATCACACTGTTATCACTGTGCACATTGTGTTCTATTGTGTTATTGACACTGCCACTGTGGGTGAATTATCACACTGCTATCACTGTGTGCATGGATTTCTATTGTGTTATTTACACTGTCACAGTGGGTGAATTACCACACTGTTATCACTGTGTACATCGAGTTCATTTGTGTTACTGATACTGTCACTGTGGGCGAATTATCACACTGCTATCACTGTGTACATGGATTTATATTGTGATATTGGCACTGTCGCTCTGGGTGAATTATTACTCTGTTATCACTTTGTACAATGGGTTCTATTGTGTTACTGACACTGCCACTGTGGGTGAATTATCACACTGTTATCACTGTTTACATGGAGTTATATTATGTCATTGACACTGTCACTGTGGGGGAATTATCACACTATTATCACTGTGTACAATGGGTTCTATTGTGCTACTGACACTGTCAATGTGGGTCAATTATCACACTGTTATCACAGTGTACATGGTGTTCTATTGAGTTATTGGCACTGTCACTGTGGGTGATTTATCACGCTGTTATCACTGTGTACATGGAGTTCTATTGTGCTATTGACACTGTCACTGTGGGTGAATTATGTCACTGCTATCACTGTGTACATGGTGTTCTATTGTGTTACTTACACTGGCACTGTGGGTGTATTCTCACACCGTTATCACAGTGTACATGATGTTCTATTGTGTTATTGAAACTGTCACTGTGGGTGAATTAACACTGTTATCATTGTGTAGATGGGTTCCTACTGTGTTATTGACACTGTAACTGTGGGTGAATTATCACACACTTATCACTGTGTGCAGGTAGTTTGTTGACCTGTATTATCCAATGCCGGCGGGTGTGTAATAGCTGTTTACGCAACCGTAGGCAAATCGGTAATGCTGCTTTCAGTCATGCGAAGAGCATGTGCTAAATACTGGTATTGCTGTTCTGTCAAGAATCCTCTTGACAGATCGGACGCCTGACCTGGAGAAGATCCTCAGCAGGTGGGGAGTTCCGCTTTCTGCAGAACCTCTGTCTTCTGTAAACCTTTAGAAATCATACGCCTAGTACAAGCAGGCTTAAGGCCTGTTTTTTCCAGCATAAGTTTTTCAAATAGTAAAAAAGATATTTTTAAAATGAATTTATAATTTAAAAATACCTTTAAAACAGGAAAAACATTTTTAGCCCCGTTAAAAACCTTTTTTTTTCTTAAATTTAATTTTTGTTTAAAATATTGCATTTAATGTAATTTTATCTCCTTTTAAAATCATGGTGGTTTTTTAAAATGTATTTAATGTTTTAGTGTCTTTTTTCAGTGATCCCCATTCATAATTTTGACGGAACTCTCTGTCAAAAGTATGAAGGGGAATTATTTCCTTTCATTGTCTCGCTGACCCACGTGGTCCCAGGGGCGCTTGCCAACCACATGCACCACTTGGATACGTGGACCCTGCGCATTTCGACTGTGGAGCCGCCCAGCATCGGAAGTGTCCAGACCTCGGGAGCCCTCAGGTAAGTTCGTAGATTTTTTGCCGATAGGGGGCATCCGCAAGCAGGAAGCCTCCTATCAGAAATTAGGGGCCATTGTGTTATTTACAGTGTCTGACTAAATTCCACAAATGATTTGTTGATTGAGATTATTCGCCTGATTTTAATGAATTAATTTAGTGTAATAACATTATTAGGTGGTCAGTTGTCAGAAATATAAGCATGGTAACAAGTTGCTGTTTTATGAAAGAGCCTGAATTTTCCCCAAATTCACACAGCACAGTATTTCTGCTCTCAGACTCTGACTCTCACTGGTTCAGCCCGGCTCCCTCTTCCACATTCGCTGCTGCTGACAGTTCTGCAGTGACCGCCACTGAGCCCCGGATTTCCTTCTTCTCTTGACTCCTGACTATGTCCCAGATTGTCCCCGTCCTCACTCTTTCCTCCACATTGAGCGAGGCTGCAAAACTGGTGGCATGTCTCGTATCTGAGTCGCAAAGTTTTAAGTTCAATATCGACTCTAAGACTAAGCCGATCATTTGTCCCAGCAGCGCTGTGCAGTGCTGAGCAAGTGCTGCATTGTAGGAGTAGCCTTTCACCGACTGAGGGCTCATCCTCTGCCAACTACAGTGGTTCCAATCGGCACCGAAGATTCCAGGTGATTATCAGAAGAAGAGCTCGGATTTTTCAGTTTTCTCGCAACATCCCCTCCGCAAAGTCTGAAACGACAATTGTTCCTCCGCCCTTCACTGTTTGTGAATCTTCCGGCGCATGTTGACTGCAGAATTCTCCAAAACTGAATAATTTTACAGTGATTCATCCGATGAGGGCTTTTTGGGTCCTCCACAGGACCTAATCCATTTAAAATGCATGTTTTCCTATTTTCTTGCTATTTTCCAATTTCATTGTCGGGTTTATTATTTACCCACTTAAATATCTTCTCTGCTGCCTTACTGATATGTTATTTTTTTTTCTATTTGATGTTCCCGCGTTGATTTGGAGGTGCTTCCGATGCTCTCTTGTTCTCCATTAGGATTCATTATATTAACTCTCTCTCCCTCTCTCTCACACACATTCACTCTCTCTCCCTCTCTCTTGCACACATTCACTCTCTCCCCCTCTCTCTCACAAAAATTCACTCTCTCCCTCTCTCACACATTCATTCTCTCTCCCTCTCTCTCACATACATTCACTCATCTCCCTCTCTCTCACACACATTCACTCTCTCCCACTCTCTCACACACATTCACTCTCTCTCACTCTCTATCACAGACATTCACTCTCTCTCCCTCTCTCTCACACACATTCGCTTTATCTCTGTCCCTCTCACACTCATTCCCTCTCTCCCTCTCTCTCACACACATTCACTATCTCCCTCTCTCTTACATATTCACTCTCTCCCCCTCTCTCACAAACTCATTCACTCACTCTCCCTCTTCACTCTCTCTCTCTCCCTGTTTTACAGCTAACTTGGCAGTGATTGTGATCCTGTCCCGAGGAAGGTGCGGTCTCTCCAGATGTGTCAATCGATATCTGGTGTCCATGGCGGTGCCGGATCTCCTGGTCATTATCACCGCTGTAATATTAAACCGGATTGCTGGTATTTATTTCCCGTTTAGTTTCCTGTCCATCACTCCGGTCTGCAGTCTTAAACTTGTACTACTTTATGGAGTTGTGGACAGTTCTGTCTGGTTAACGGTCGCTTTCACCTTCGATCGATTTGTGGCCATTTGTTGCCAGAAGCTGAAAACAAAATATTGCACCGAGAAAACGGCGGCATTGGTTATAGGAACGGTCTGTGCAGTGAGCTGTTTAAAAAATACCTTATTTTATTTTATATATGAACCTTTGTACACAATTAATAACATACCCTGGTTCTGCAGCGTAAAATTAATATTTTATACCTCAGCAGCATGGGCTGCGTATGACTGGATTAGTCGGATTTTAACCCCGTGTCTCCCATTCATTCTGATTTTGCTGCTCAATGCTCTGACCGTCAAACACATTGTAGCGGCAAATAGAGCCCGCAGGAGACTCCGGGCCCACAGCAATGAAGAGAATCAGAGTGACCCAGAGATGGAGAAGCGGAGAAATTCCATCGTTTTACTCTTCTGTATCTCGGGCAGTTTCATCCTGTTATATTTGTTGCATCTATTATCTTTCCTCTATGTCCGGATTGCGAATGTTACTTACTTCTCCGGTTCAAATTTAAAAAAATCAAATTTTATTCTGCAGGAAAGTGGATTTATGCTTCAGCTTTTGAGTTCCTGCATCAACCCATTTATTTATGCAGGCACGCAGAGTAAATTCAGAGAGGAGTTAAAGAATGGAGTGAATTATCCATTGAGTCTAATTGTTAAATTATTTAAATGATGAAAATAGTAAAGTATATCATGAATTGTACCTTATATTCCATGCTGTGCTCTTCTTGTCCGTGTCAGACACGACCTCCACTCTCGCATACACAGTCACTCACTCTAAGATCCTTACCCAATGTGAATTTAATAATGCTTGAGGAAAACTGCAGCAGCGCACAATTCATTGATGTAACCGGTTCTCAGTTAGTTTCCAGTTCTCTTGTCGGTGCTGACTCAGGCCTGGTACATTTCCACCAGCCCCGAGGGCCCTGGAGTATATCTACATTTATGTGGAGTCCTACCTCTGATCTGTGATTGGATATCAAGTTTTACTTTTTAGTGAAGGGACACAATATCCCTCCTGGGAATGGTTTTGATCTTGAGGGTCGGATACGCACTGAAATGGGAGAACGCGCTGACCCCACGCATTGTGCTCCGCTCACTTGGCACCGCCTCACAACTGCACTCCTGTGTCCATAAACCGAGGAACAGAGGAATTGCTGGAGGATAAAGACAAAGGACCATCCAGATCACTTTCTACTCTTTCCAGTGGCCAATTGCGACGGCACCCCAGGTGTCATTAAACAAACTAAAATTAATCTAACGAATGTGCCCGCTTTGTAAAGGGGCACAAACAATAAACACCAAAATCATACAAATATGAAGCTTGTCAACTAAATGATCATATTACCTTCATATTCGTTTATACACTCCAGTCTAGTTCGCTTTCTAACATCCTGCTAGTCTCCCGATACAACGACAATGGAGTTGTTGACTAACCCCAGCGATCAATCTATATCGATTTGCCTACAACAGACCCAGACATAAGGTGAGAAAAACCCCAGTGGTGGTGAGCTTTAGGAACCGTAGGACCGCGGTCACCTTATCCTCCCGAGCACGCTGCACTTACCACATGTCATGTATCTAATTACTCACACACTCTGTCCCCAATTGTTATTCTACGAGTGAAATCTGTCTAATTTGGATTTGAATGAGCGATACTAACTGCTTCCACCGTCTCCATAGGCAGCCTGGCCATATATTGGCCACTCACTCACTGAAGTACTGTTTCAGCAGATTGAGTTTGAATTGACCCTCTTCAAGCACAGGCCGTTTCCTCCGGCTCTACGGCTCTGGACAAGGTGAAATAACTTGTCGTGCTCGACATTATCTGGTCCCAATAGAGTCGTAAAAACAGTAATCATATCACCTCTCGACATTCTCTTTTCCACTGAGAACTTGCTCAATTTAAGGACTCGCTCCTCACAATCCAATTCCTCTATCCTCCAGTAATTCTGGTCACTTTCTTCCGTGTCCGTTCAATAGCTGCAATACCCTGTGTTGTCCAGAGCAATGCACAGTAGTCTGAGCCCGGATGCACCAATGATTTATAAAGTGGGATAGGATTGCCTCGCTAACTCGGCTCAATATTGACCTTTTAATACAGCCCAATATCTGATTTGCTTTACTCATTGTTGCGATCGCTTCAATTTATTGTCAATAAAACCCCCAGATCACTTTCACTTTCCATGGAGATTCATTTATTTTCATATAAGTGATAGACCCTTCCTGGATTTCTTGTGACGCACTTTGCCTTTCTCTACATTGAATTACATCAGTCGCCTGTCTGCCCAATTCCCAGGTATTTAAATCTTCCTGTAGCTTATCCTCTTCTGCTTTGCAATCTGCCACCTTCACCAGCTTTTTTTCGTCTGCAGATGTTGCCATTGTTCTTGTGACTCCTAGTTCCAGAGATTTATAAAGATGTTAAACAAAAGAGGTCCAAACAGATCTCTGTGGGACCCCACTGGTGAAACTCACCAAGGCTGATGACAATCCCTGTATCACCGCTCTCTGGGTCTATTGGTGAACTAAGTAAACATCCCTTGTAAAATATTTCCACTGATACTCACGATCTTTCTTTTCAGTACTAGCCTTTACAGAGAAACTGTTTCTAAGGCCTGACTGAAGCCAAGTACACCACATCCACTGCCTTACCCTTGTCCAGCTCCTTTGTCACACCCTCAAAGAGAACTAGTGAACTTTATTGAAAAGGCCTCCCCTTCAGGAACAGATACTAGTTATATTTTAAGGTAATATTTCTATCCAGATGCTCCATGATCTTATCTTTAGCCAGGCTGTCAATGGCTTTACCCACAATGGACCTCTAACTCACTCGTGTGTAGTTTCCTGCATCACTTTTGCCACCTACTTTTTAGAATATAGGCTTAGCACCTGCCTTTTTCTAGTCCCTGGCACCTCTGCAGAATTTAACAATTTCTCCAGATTAATGCGCGGATTTCTGCAACTTTCTCTCTTATCTCCACAAGGATCCTCGGATGAATCTTTCCCGGACACAGAGATTGATTCATTTTAAGTTTGTACAGCTGTTCGGCCACCATGTCGGTGGTAATGTGAACAGTGTCACAACGTACCTCTAACATACCCTCTAGTTCCCATTTACGGATCAAATAACTTACCTGACTCATCTATTGTAAAAATTGAGGCAAAAATATATTTAGCTCCTTTGCAGTCTATGTAGAATCAATAATCCTGTGTATGGAGTATCCATACACGAAAGGAAAAGCTTCCCAACCATGGTTAACAAAAGAAATTGAGGATACTATTAGATCCAAAGAGGAGTCATATAAAGTTGCCAGAACAATTAGCAAGCCTGAGGGTTGGGAGCAAGCTATAGTTCAGCAAAAAAGGACCAGAGATTGATTAAGAGGGAAAAATAGAGTATGAGAGTAAACTTTCAAGGAGCATAAAAGCGGACTGTAAAAGCTTCTACAAGTATGTAAAAAGTAAACAATTAGTGAGGACAAATGTAGCACCCTTACAGTCAGAAACGGGAGAATTTATAATGGGGAACAAAGAAATGAGAGCGCAATAAAACACATACTTTTGTTCTGTCTTCACGGAAGAGAACACCAATAAATTCCCAGAAATGCTAGGGAACGAAGGGTCGAGGGAGAAGTAGGAATTAAAGGAAATAAGTATTAGTAAAAGAATAGCGCTGCAGGAATTAATGGGGCTGAAAGCTGCTAATTCCCAAGGGCCTGATAATCTGCATCCCAGAGTACTAAAAGAGGTAGCCAGAGAAATACTGGCTGCATTGTTTGTCATCTTCGAAAATTCTATAGATTATGGAACAGTTCCTGCAGTTTGGAGGGGGAAAAGTAACCCCACTATTTAAAAAATGAGGGAGAGTGAAAAGAGGGAACTACAGACCTGTTAGCCGAACATCAGTAGTAGGGAAATTGTAGTCTATTATAAAGGATGTGATAAAAGGACATTTAGAATATATCAACGGGATTAGACAAGATCAGCGTGGATTTATGAAAAGGATATCGTTTTTGACAAACCTACAGGAGTTTTTTGTGGATATAACTGGTAGAATAGATAAGGGAGAACCAGTGGGTCTGGTGTATTTGGATTTTCAGAAGGCCTTTGAAAAAGTCCCACATAAGAGGTTAGTGTGCAAAATTAAATCACATGTGATTGGTGGTAATATACTGGCATGGATTGAAAACTGGTTAACAGACAAGAAACAGAGAGTAGGAATAAGTAGGTCTTTATCAGGGTGACAGGCGGTGACTAGTAGGGTAGCGCAGGGATCAGTGCTTGGGCCCCAGCTATTCACAATACATATCAATGATTTGGATGAGGGAACCAAATGTAATATTTCCAAGTTTGCTGACGACACGAAACTAAGTGGGATTGTGAGTTGTGAGGAGGATGAAAAGAGGCTTCAAGGCGATTTAGACAAGTTGAGTGAGTGGGCAAATACATGGCAGATGCAGTATAACCTGGATAAATGTAAAGTTATCCACTTCAGTAGGAAAAACAGGAAGGTAGAGTATAATTTATATGGTGATAGATTGGGAAATGCTGATATACAAAGGGACCTGGGTGTCCTTGTACATCAGTCACTGAAAGCGAACATGCAGATCCAGCAAGCAGTTAGGAAGGCAAATGGTATGTTGGCCTTCATTGCAAGAGGATTTGAGTACAGGAGCAAGGATGTCTTACTACAGTTGTACAGGGCCTTGGTGAGACCACACCTGGAGTACTGTGTACAGTTTTGGTCGCCTTGCCAACGAAAGGGTTTACTTGCCATAGAGGGAGTGCAGTGATGGTTCACCAGAATGATTTCTGGGATGGCAGGACTGTCGTATGAGGAGCGATTGGGTCGACTAGGCCTATATTCATTAGAGTTTAGAAGAATGAGAGGGGATCTCATTGGAACGTATAAAATTATGACAGGGCTAGACAGACTGGATGCAGGGAGGATGTTTCCCCTGGCTGGGGGTCTAGAACGAGGGGTCACAGTCTCAGGATACGGGGTAGGACATTTAGGACAGAGATTAGTAGAAATGTCTTTACTCAGAGTAGTGTGATCCTGTGGAATTCTCTACCACAGAAGGCTGTGGAGGCCAAGTCACTGAATATACTTAAGAAGGAGATAGATAGATTTCTAGACACACAAGGCATCAAGGTGTATGGGGAGAGAGCGGGAATATGGTATTGAGATAGAGGATCAGCCATGATCACATTGAATGGTGGAGCATGAACGAAAGGCCGAAAGGCCTACTCCTGCTCCTATATTTCTTTATATCAGTTATCAGGCCCTCACCAGATCACACTTCCAGTGCCCCACTTCGTCCATCATTTCAATTTTTCTCTTAATTCAAGGGTGGTGTGTATATTTGTTGGTGGAAACACAAATTCATTAATAATACCAGACAATTATATAATTGATTAAAATGGTTTGTCAACCACCATTAACTTATAATGTAAATTAATTGAATGCTTACATAAAATGCAGACAATTTCTGATTGATGTAAATCTGTCTTCACAAAAGAGGACAAATCTGCCAATGTCATGGTAAAGGAGGAGAATGGAGCAATTGTAAAGGATAAAATTAGATGAATAGGTTGGCAGAGATCAAAGTAGAAAAGCTAGCTGGTCCAGATGGGATGCGTCCAAAGTTGTTGGGAGGAAGGGTGGAAATAGCGAATGCGCTGGACACAATTTTTCATCCTTCCTGTGATGCAGAATTGGTGCTAGAACACCGGAGGCTTGAAAATGTTATAGCGCTGTTCAACACAGGGGATTGGAATCATCCATTAACTGCAGGCCTGTCAGCCTAACATCGGTGGCAGGAAAAGTTCTAGTGAGCAAAATCCAGGACAACATTAATTGTCACTTGGAAGACCGTGGGTAATGTATGGACTTGTTAATGGCAAATCGTGTCAAACACACTTGAGTGAGCAGTTGAAAGATAAACGGAGAGGGTTAAAGAATCAGAGTCATGGATTAATAACGGCACAGAAGGAGGTCATTCGGCCCATCGAGTCCGTGCCGGCTCTGTAGAGCAATCCAGTCAGTCCCATTCCCCCACTCTATCCCCGTAGCCCTGCAAGTTTATTTCGCTCAAGTGCCTATCCAGTCTCCCCTTGTAAACATTGAGCATCTCCGCTACCACACATTCCATTGGCAGCGAATTTCAGGTCATTACCACTCGCTGCGTAAAAAAAGGTTTTCCTCACATCGCTCCTGTAGCTCTTGTGCAAAATCTTAAATCTGTGTCCCCTAGCCCTGGTAATATCAATTAGTGGGAACAGCCTTTCCCCGTCTGCCCTATCCAAACCCGTCATACTCTTGTACTCCTCTATCAAATCACCCCTCAACCTCTAATTAAAACAAATCCAGCTTCTCCAGCTTTCCTTTTAGCTAAGATCTCCCACCCCCAGAACCATTCTGGTGAATCTCCTCTGCACCCTCTCAAGGACCTTCTCATCCTTCCTAAAGTGCGGTGACCACAACTGGATGCAATACTCCAGTTGTGGCCTAACCAGCACTTTATAAAGCTTCAGCATACCTTCTCTACTATTGTACTCAATACTTCTATTTATGAAGCCCATGATCCCATATGCTTTGCTAACCACTCTCGCAATATGTCCTGCCATCTTCAGGGAGCTAAGCACATTAACTCCCATCTCTCTCTCTCCCTGCACACACTTTAAAACTGTGCCATTAATTGTATATTGCTACTCCCCGTTCCTTCTGATAAAGTGCATCACCTCACAATTATCTGTGTTAAATTCCACCTGCCACATTTTTCTCCATTCTGCTAGCCTTTCTATGTCCAGTTGCAGTCGATTGGTATTATCAGCGCTGTTTGCCACACCCCCAAGTTTGGTGCCATCGGCAAATTTAGAAATTCTACTCTGTATTCCAAAATCCATGTCATTTATATATATATCAAAAAGAGCAGTGGCTCCAGCACTGACCCTTGGGGAACACCACTGTCTACCATCCTCCAGTCTGAAAAACAGCCATTTACCACAACTCGTTGTTTTCTGTGCTTAAGCCAATTTCTTATCCAAGCTGCCACTGACCCACCTATTCAATGAGCCTCAATGTTGTTAACCAGCCTTCTACATCGTACTTGGTCAAATGCCTTCCGAAAATGGATTTAGACAACGTCAATTGCATGCCCTTCACCAATCCTTTATGTTACTTCATCAAAAAATCAATTAGATTTGTCAAACACGATCTGCCTTTTACAATTCCGTGTTGGCTTTCCTTGATTAGCTTGACCCTCTCCGAGTGCCCGTTAATTCTTCCTTGATTATTGTTTCTAAAACTTTAACCACCACCGATGTTAAGCTGACCGGCCTGCAGTTATTTTGAGTGTCCTTACACCCTTTCTTGGAAAATGGTGTCACATTTGCCACTTTCCAATCCTCAGGCACTTCCCCCGCATCTGGGGAATATTGGAAAATTATGGAAAGCCTTTCAGCTATCTTTTCCCCTAATTCCCTTAGCAAGCTGGGATGCAAGCCATCTGGACCAGGCGACTTGTCCACTCTAAGCATACCCAGCCTTTCTAGCACATCCTGTCTATCAATTTCCACTCCTTCCATTGCATCAATCTTTTCCACTTCTACCGATATTTTGTCAGCATCCACTTCCTTAGTAAACATCGACGCAAAGTACTCATTGCGTATTCTAGCCTTGCCCTGCACCTCAATGCATATATTACCTTCTTTGTCTCTAATAGGCCCCACTCGCCTCTTATTACCTGCTTCCTGTCTACTTGCCAGTAGAAGGTTTTTGGTTTCACTTTTATGTTCACCAACATTTTACTCTCATATTCTCTCTCTGCCAATCTTATTTTCATCTTCACTGCCCCTCTCAACTTATTGTATTTGATCTGGATCTCCCCTGAAGAATTCGTAGCAGACTTCAGGAAGACATAGACAGACTAGTAAAATGACCAGACACATGGCAAATGAAATTTAATGCAGAGCAGCGTGAAGTGATGCATCCTGGCAGAAAGAATTAGGAGAGACAATATCATCTAATTTGTACCATTTAAAAGTACTGTAGGTACACAGAGCCCTGAGGGTGTACGGACACACATCATTGAAGGAGGCAGGACAAGTTGATAAGCAGACATAAATCTGGGCTTTATATAGAGAGGCATAGAGTACAAAAACAAGGAAGTTATGAAAACTTTATCAATTATTGGTCAGTCCTTTCAATGCCAAGGGTAAACCTGACCCATTATCACTTGGTTTATTTGAAGATTTTACAGAATATTAAGCAGTCCTGGATACGATTAATATTTGTGGAATCCAACTCCAGCAGTCACATGTAAACTCGCTGTTATGTCACAGATTGGCATGATGACAACATTCCTCTCCACCCACTTAAAATTTCAATGGTTTCTGTCCCTTGTGAAGATACTGGTGTGTGAGCGATGGGAGGACTGGTTCAATCCTCGCCCAGACACGCAGAACGTGAACGGCCTCATCCCGTTGTAAGTTTGAAGCTAGGACGGGTAATTGAATCTCACCCCACAGTCCGCACATTTCCGCGGTTTCTCCGTGGTGTGGGTGTCCTTGTGCCTCTCCAGGTTGGACGATCGGTTGAATCCTCATCCACATGCGGAATACGTGTACAGCTTCTCCCCGCTGCGAATGGTGCAATGATTTGTTTCAGCCTGTGTAACTGGTTAAAGCTCTTTCCATAATCAGTACACTGGATCACTCACTCGGGTGTGCGTGTCTCGGTGATTTTTCCAGTCACACTGATGTTCCCCTCCCTCCCCTCCCCTGAAGTTGCTGACTCTGGTTGGGTGCAGTTCCACACTCATTTGTTCCCCTCCCTCTCCTCCCCGGAAAGTGCTGACTCTGAATGGGTGCAGTTCTACACTCACTGGTTCCCCTCTAGCTCCTCCCCTGAAGGTGCTGAATCGGGCTGGGTTCAGTTCTACACTCACTGGTATCCCTCCCTCTCCTCCCCTGAAGGTGCTGACTCTGGCGGCGTTCAGTTCCACACTCACTGGTTCCCCTTCCTCTCCACCGCTGAAGGTGCTGATTCTGGCTGGGTTCAGTTAAATCACTGGTTCCCCTTCCTCTCCTCCCCTGAAGCTGCTGACTCTGCCTTGGTTCAATTCTTCACTCAGTGGTTCCCCTCCCTCTCCTCCCCTGAAAGTGCTGACTCTGGCTGGGTTCAATTCCACACTCACTGGTTCCCCTCCCTCTCCTCCCCTGAAAGTGCTGACTCTGGCTGGTTTCAGTTCTACGCTCAGTGGTTCCCCTCCCTCTCCTCCCCTGAAGTTGCTGACCCTGGCTGGGTCCAGTTCTACATTCAGAAAATAGAACTCCATGTACAGAGTGCTAACGGTGTGATAATTCGCACAAGAACGACATTACAAGCCGGTAGAATGCGTTTGGAGCAAGGATAATAACATAGACTGAAACTCCAGCACTTGGTGTTATTAAAAACCTTCAGCCTTGTCTTTCACACTCACGTGCTGGGCACTGCCATCATTGAGGATGGGGATATTCACGGAGCCTCCTCTTCCCGTTAGTTGCTTAGTAGTCCAATACCATTTACGACTGAATGTGCCAGGATTGCAGAGATTTGATCTGACCCTTTGATCGTGGGATCGCTTAGCCCTGCTCATTGCATGCTGCTTCCGCTTTTTAGCATGCATGCCTTTTCAGCCCCCCTCCCTCCGGGAGAGAGGCAGTTGGGTAAAGCTCTGAATAAAATAACACACTGTGACATATGTACATTGTTGATTTCATCAAGTACTGGACCAGTTACTAATTCTTCTTGGATCCACCTTATCTGTAGTAAACTCTGATAATTCAGTGTGTAAATATCTGGTAAGTCTGCAACATCATGTGATCTGACAGGAGAGTCTCGAGTCTATTTGCAGCGGGACTGTGGATGTTACAGCAATCCCCAGCGAGCCCTGCAGTGGAAATATAGAGAAATGATCTGGGCTTGGGTATGTGGGGCACAAGATGAAAATCTGCAGCTGAGACCAAAATATGGAGCGCGGGAACTGTGAAGCCGACTGTAAGTGACATCAGAATGAATACAGAGGTTATTAAATGGGGCAGATAGATGATAGATGAAAATTTGTCACAGAGAAATGTGAGGAGATAGATTTTAGGATGAAGCAAAGGGAAAAGTAATGTACACTAAATGCTAAACCTTTGAAAGTAGTAGAGAAGCAAAGGGACTTAGGTGTTTAAGGTTCTAGTTAAAGCCCTGTCTTATTAATTGGCACGATCGAGAGTTTAGAGTCAGCAACTTTACTACTATATTCATAAATATAAGATGAGCAAATTCTCTGTCCTCTACCATACTGATCCATCAATCAGAGTAAGCTTGCAAGTCCCGTGTGTCCACAGTAACTTACACCAGGTCAGCCCACTGGATGGAACCTCGGGCGCCCTGAGCTTAATCTCCGGTGTCTCCAGTCCCGACTGCCCCCTTACATCAGGATCCCCTCACTTTCATACCCGATACTGATCCATCTCTGGCACCTGATTCTTCTTTGTCTTCTCTGCTGGGTTTTGGCAGGAAGTGAGGAAAAGACAGCTGGAACTTCTCCAATCTGTGATTTACAGGGACAATTTCCCTGGTTCCCAGCAGTTACTTTTCTTCAGTAATTTTCATATTATGCCTACAATTAATTATATTATTTCTGATAGTTTAATCATTATATGTATAAAGGTGACATATTCTAATCTAATCTAATGGCCCAGAAATTCGGGTCCCAACGCATGAGTACGGATGGAGTACTCACACGTGGACCCGATGGAAGTGCCAGAATCTTGCATGAACTACGCATGCGTGGGAAAATGGCACTCCCGATCCTCTGAACCAAGGGGTTCAGGTGTCGAACGCGTGTGCGTGGGAGTCTGCACGTGCACGTTGAACTTCCTTTTTTTTCAGGTTTTAACGTGCGGGTAAGCCTGTACATTTTAGAAATGTAAAAAGCAGCCATAAGGACTGCATTTTCAAAGGTAAGTGGTCAATTATTTATTTTAAAACATTTTTTCCGCAGATTTATTACTTTTAAATACTTTAAAGCAAGGTAAGTTTATTTTTAGCCCCGTTTTTTTTAAAAATTATTTTTTTCAAAAATGTATTTGAAGTTTATTTACAAAGTGTGATTTTAAATTTTTTTTATTTGATGGTAAAGTACAGTTTTACAGTCTCAGCATTTACACGTTTGGACAGGTCTATCTGTCAAGACTTATGAATGGAGCATTCCCTGCTCCGATTGGCTGCCTGTTGCTCAGGTGATCCCAGGGGACGCTTTGCACTAACTACGCCCCTGAGACACGCAAGCATAGCGCGCCGGCCTCTGGGACAGGCCTCGGAGAGGAATTCCACGCAGGACTAGAGGTCAACTCCCGGCGCACTAGGTAAGTGTAGGTCGGGGGCTTGCACCTGGCATCTGTGACCTAGTGACTGCAGGCCCTCGCCTGATCAGGAGGAACTACAACCCACCCCAGAGTGTGCACAGGGAGAGACAGTAATTTGACATGCAGTCAGAGGAGTTTTATGTGAGGAGGCTGCGCTTCAGTAAATGGGCAATCGGCCGACTATGTGGCATTTCCTTCAAACAGACTCGAAGACCCGCACTGCCTTGTCAGTGAACATGAAGGTAACCACAGCATTGAACTTCTTTGCAAGTGGGTCATTTCAAGCAAGAAACGGTGACCTTACCAACATCTCCCAGATTGCTGCGAGGGCCTGCAGTCACTAGGTCACAGCTGCCATTTTCTGTAGGGCTTCAGAGTTCTTAAACATTGATTGCCCACTCGCCATCAAAAGGAGATGGCCCTTGCATTTTATAGCATTGCTGGATTCCCCAAAGTGATGGGGCCGTCGATGGAACCCATGTTGCATTGAAGGCACCAGTGGATGCAACTGTGACAGTTATTGAATGTCATGATAGTCTGTGATGTGCACCTCAGGATCCTAAACGTGAATGCAGAGCACCGGGGAAGTAATCATGACTCCTTCATCCTCCGTAACTCGCACTTATATGGCACCCTCAGCACATTGCCTCCAGGATCCATATGGATATTGGGCGACAAGGGCTACCGCTAAGACCATGGCTGATGATTCCTTGCTGCAAGACCAATAATGAGGCTCAGGTGAGATGCAACCAGGCACAAGTGTCCACAGAGTAAGTGGTGGAGAGGACAATCGGGGTTCTGAAATCACGCTTCTGGTGCCTGGACAGGCCAGGGGGGAAATTGTACTATTCTCCTCTGAAAGTGCCAAGGATTGTGGCGGCCTGTTGCTCTTTGCATAACTTTGCCCTGCAGGAAGGACTGACCCTTAACCCTGCAGAGTAGCTCCCTGCTGAAATGGAGGACATAAGCGCTGCCAATGTTCCTGTGGCGAGGTCTGATGGGGAGGGGTCAAGTGCTGCCAAAAGTAAGGCTGCTCGGGAACTGCTTGTAGCCAACACCTTCACGAGGTACCTCCCCCTCCCCCAGCAAGGTAAAGAAAGGAGCAGACACATTTTAAAGTGAAACAGTGAACTTTTATTGCAGCATCAAAGACGTTTCAGGTTCAGTTTTGACGTACATAGTTTTTAACTTTAAATGTTAACTAGCTATTTTGTACTTTTCAAACATTCACAAATGTTTGAATAAAATTTGTAAACAGTTTAAAGTGACTTTTTTGCTTTCTTAGTGCAATATAGACAGTAAAGATGGAAACTAGCTATTTTCTCATTTTCAAACAGTTGTAATTTTAAATATTTTTGCAAATAACAAACTTTACATTAATTTCAAAGTGATTAGAGGCTCTACTTTTTAAACGAAAAGGTTACATACACTGGTGTGAGGATGGATGATGGGTGAATGGCGCTCGGTGTGAGTTAGCACGTTGGTGAATGGGTCTTGGTGTGATTTAGGATGATGGGTGAATGGGTCTTGGTTTGAGTTAGGATGATCGGTGAATGGGTCTTGGTGTGAGTTAGGATGATGTGTGAATTGGGCTTGGTGTGAGTTACGATGATGGGTAAATGCGTCTTGGCGTGTATTAGGATTATCGTTTGAGTTAGGATGATGGGTGAATGGTTATTGGTGTGAGTTAGGGCGATGGGTGAATGGGTCTTTGCGTGAGTTAGGAAGAAGTGTGAATGGGCTTGGTGTGAGTTAGGATGATGGGTGAATGGTGCTCGGTGTGTGTTATGATGATGAGTAAATGGGTCCTGGTGTGAGTTAGGATGATGGCTGAATGATCTTGGCGTGAATTAGGATGATGGATCAATGGAGCTTGGTGCGAGTTTGAATGATGGGTGAATGGGTTGGTGTGAGTTAGGATGATGGGTCAATCGGACTTGGTGTGAGTTAAGATGATGCATCAATGGATCTTGGTGTGAGTTAGAATGATCGGTGAATAGGTCTTGCTGTGGGTTAGGATGATGGGTGAATGCGTCTTGTTGTTTGTTAGAATGACAGGTGACTGTGGCTCTTTGTGATTCAGCATGATGGGTGAATGGGTCTTGGTGTGAATGAGGTTGGTTGCTGAATGGGGCTTGATCTGAGTTAAGATGATGAGTGAATTTTGCTTGGTTGAGTTCGGTTGATGGATGAATTGTGCTTCGTGTGTGTTAGGATGATGGGTGAATGGTGCTTGGTGTGAGTTAGAATGATGAGTGAATGTGTCCTTGTGTGAGTTAGGATGTTGGGTGAATGGGTCTTCGTGTAAGTTAGGATGATCGGTAAAGCATTTCTCTGTGAGTTATGATGATAGTTGAATGGGGATTGTGGTGAGTTAGGATGACGGGTGAATGGTGCTCGGTTTGAGTTACAATGATCAGTGAATGTGTCTTGGTGTATGTTAGGATGATGGGTGAATGGACTTGTTGTGAGTTAGGATGATGTGTGAATGGTCCTGGTGTGAGTTAGGCTGATGGGTGAATGGAGTTCTGTGTAAGTTTGGATGATGAGTGTAAGTGTGCTGGTGTGAGTGATGGTAATTGTTGAATGAGTCTTGGTGTGAGTTGGGATGGTGTTTGAATGGGACTTGGTGTGAGTTAGATTAATATGTGAATGCGGTTCGGTGTGAATTTGGTTGACGTTTGAATTGTCTTGTTGTGAGTCTGGATGATGGGTGAATTGTTCTTGGTGTGTGTTAGGATGAATGGTGAATGGGGCTCGCTGTGAGTTTGGATGATGGGTGAACATCCCTCGATGTGAGTTAGGATGATGTGTGAAATGGTCTTGGAGTGAGTAAGGATGATGTTTGAATGGTTCTTGTTGTGAGTTAGAATAATGTATAAATTCATCTTGGTGTGAGTTAAGATGATGGGTGAATGGGTTTTGGCTTGAGTTACCATGATATGTGAAAGGCTCTTGGTGTGAGTTAGGATGATGGGTGAACGTGTCTTGGTGTGATTTTGGATGATGAGTAAATGGGTCTTGTTGTGATTTAAGATGATGGGTGAATAGATCTTGGTGTGAGTTAGGATGAAGGGTGAATGGGTCTTGGTGTGTGTTAGGATGATTTATGAATGGGTCTTGGTGTGAGTTAGAATAATGTGTGAATGGATCACCGTGAGTGTTTGGATAATGTGTGAATGGGTCTTGGTGTGAGTTATGATGTTGTGTGAATGGAGCTCGGTATGACCACGGACGGTGAGAGAATGGGTGTTAATGTGAGTTAGGATGATGGGTGAATGGGTCTTGGTGTGAGTTAGGATGTTGAATGATTGAGTCTTGGTGTGAGTTAGGATGCTGAGTGAATGCGACTATGTGCGCTTTAGGCTGATGTGTGAATGGGTCTTGGTGTGAGTTAGAATGATGTGTGAATGGCTCTTGCTGTGTGTTAGGATGATGCATGATGGACCATTGTGTGAGTTAGGATGATTGTAAATGGCACTTGGTGTGAATTAGGATGATGGCTGATTGGAGCTCAATATGAGTTAGTATGATGTGTGAGTGGGTCTTGTTTTGTGTTAGGGTGATGGGTGAAGAGGTCTTGGTGTGATTTAGGCTTATAGTTGAATGGGGCTTGGTGTGAGTTGGGATAATGAGAGAATGGTCTCGATCTGAGTTATGATGTTGGGTGAATGGGCCTTGGGGTGAGTTAGGATAACGGGTGCATCGGGCTTGGTGTGAGTTAGGATGATGGGTGAATGGGGCTTGGGTTGAGTTAGGATGATTGGTGAAGGCGCCTTGGTCTAAGTTAAGAACCTCGGTGAATGGGGCTTGGTGTGAGACGGGATGATGGAGTAATTGTGCTACTTGTGAGTTAGGATGATGAATCGGGTTTGGCGTGTGTTAGGATGGAGAGTGAATGTGTCTTGGTGTGAGTTAGGATGACCTGTGAATGGGTCTTGGTGTGTGTTAGGATGATGGGTGAATGTGACTTGGTGTGACTTGTGGTGCTGGGTGAATTTTGCTTCGTGTGAGTAAGGATGTTGAGTGATTGGATATTGGTGTGCTTAAGGATCCTGGGTGAATGGGGCTGGGTATGAGTTCGGATGATGTGTGAATGGTTCCTGGTGTGAGTTAAGATTCTGAATATGGGATATTGGTGTGATTTAGGATCCGGGTGAATGGGTCATGGTGTGAATTAGGATGATGGACGAATGGGTCTTGGTGGGTGATAGTATTATGGGAGAACGTTTCTTGGTGTGAGTTAGGATTATGGTGAATGGGGCTTGGTGTGAGGTAGGATGATGATTGAATTATTCTTCGTGTGAGTCAGAATGATGGGTGAATGTGCTCGCTGTGAGTTATGATGATGGGTGAATGGTGCTTGGTGTGAGTTAGGGTGATGGGTGAATGGTGCTCCGTGTGACTTAGGATGTTGGGTGAATGGGGCTTGTTGTGAGTTTTGATGAATTGTGAATGGTTCTGTGTGTGAGTTAGGATAATGTGTGAATTGGTCTTGGTGTGATTTTGGATGATGTGTGAATGTGTCCTGGCGTGAGTTAGGATGCTAGGTGAATGGGTCTTCGTGTGGGTTTGGCTAGTGGGAGATTGCGTCTATGTGTGAGTTAAAGTAATGGGTGAATGGATCTTGATGTGATTTAGGATGCTGTGTAAATGGGTCTAGGTGAGTTAGGATGATGTGTGAATGGAGCTTGTTGCGGGCTAGAATGTTAGGTCAATGGGTCTTGCTGTGTATTAGGATGTGGGTGATTGTTTCTTGTGAGTTAGGATGATTGGTGAATGGGTCTTGCTCTGAGTTAAGCTGATGTGTGAATGGGGCTTGGTTTGATTCCAAACGATGGATGAATTGTGCTTCGTGTTAGTTAGGATGATGGGTGAATGATGTAGGTGTGAGTTAGGATGATGGGTGAATGGGTCTTCATGTGAGTTTGGATGATTGTTGAATGGTTTTTGGTGTGAGGTTCGATGACGGGTGAATGTGGCTCGGTGTGAATTCGAATGATAGGTGAATGGGGCATGGTGTGATTAGGCTGCTCCGTAAATTGTGCTTGGAGTGAGTTAGGATGATGGTGAATTGGTCTTGATATGTTTTAGGATGATGGGAGAATGGGTCTTGGTGTGAGTTAGGAGGATTTTTGAATTGTTCTTGGTGTGTTAGGATAATGGGTGAATGGGGCTCGGTGTGAGTTAGGATGATGTGTCAATCGGACTTGGTGTGAATAAGGATGATGGATGAATGGATCTTGGTGTGGGATAGGACGATGGTTGAATGGGGCTGGGTGTGTGTTTGGATGATGAGTGAATGAGGCTTGGTGTGAGTTAGGATGATGGATCAATCGGATTTGGTGTGAGTTAGGATGATGGATGAATGGATCTTGTTGTGAGTTAGGATGATCAGTGAATGGATCTTGATGTGGGTTAGGATGATGGGTGAATGTGTCTTGGTGTGTGTTAGAATGATGTGGGAATGGTCTTGGTGTGCGTTAGGATGATGGGAGAATGGGTTTTGGTTTGTGTTAGGATGATAGGTGAATGGGCCTTTTTGTGAGTTAGAATGATATGTGAATGTGTCCTGGTGTGAGATAGGATGATGGGAGAATGGGACATGGTGTCCGTTAGGATGATGTGTGAATGGGTCTTGTTGTTAGTTATGATGATGGGTGAATGGGTCTTGGTGTGAGTTAGGATAATTGGTGAATGGGTCTTCGTCAGGGTAAAGATGATGTGTGACTGCGCATTGGTTTGCTTTCGGATAATGGATGAATTGTGCTTCGTGTGAGTTAGGATGATGGCTGAATGGGTCTTGGTATGCTTTCGGGTGATGTGTGAATGGGTCTTGGTGTGGGAATGGTTGATGGGTCAATGTGTCTTGCTTTGTGTTAGAATGATGGGTGAATGTGTCTTCATGTGAGTTAGGATGATGATTGAATGCGTTTCACTCTGTGTTATGATGATGGGTGAATTGAAGTTTGGGGTGCGTTAGGATGATGGGTGAATGGTGCTCAGTTTGAGTTACAAAGATGAGTGATTGGATCCTCGTGTGAGTTAGGATGATGGGTGAATGGTCTTGCTGTGAGTTAGGCTGATGTGTGAATGGGGTTTGGTGTAAGTTAGGATGATGAGTGAATGTGTCCTGCTGTGAGTAATGATGATTGGTGAATGGGTCTTGGTGTGAGTTACGATTGTGGGTGAATGTGTCTTGGTGTGAGTTAGAATAATATGTGAATGGGGCTCGGTGTGAATTTGATTGACGTGTGAATTGCCTTTCTGTGAGTTCGGATGATGGGTGAACTGTTCTTGGTGTGTGTTAGGAAGTTGGGTGAATGGGGCTCGGTGTGAGTTAGGATGATGTATGAATATCCCTTGCTGTTTGTTAGAATGGGCCTTGTTGTGAGTTACGATGGTGTATGAATGGAGCTCGGTGTGAGTTAGGATGATATGTGAGTGGATTTTGGTGTGAGTTAGGATTAGGTGTAAATGGTTTTGGGGTGAGTTAGGATGATGCGTGAATTGGTCTTGGATTGTATTACGATGATGGGTGAATAGGTCTTGTTGTGATTTAGGATGAGGTATGAATGGGGCTTGGTGTGAGTTAAGCAGATATGTGAATGGATCTCGGTGTGAGTTAAGATGATGCGTGAATGGATTTTGTCGTGAGTTAGGATGATATGTGAATCGCTGTTGGTGTGAGTTAGGATGATGGGTGAACGTGTCTTGGTGTGATATAGGATGATGAGTAAATGGATCTTGGTGTGTTTTCGGATCGTGGGTGAATGGGTCTTGGTGTGAGTTAGGATGATGGGTAAATGTGTCTTGGTGTTACTTAAGATGATGGGTGATTTTGTCTTAGTGTGAGTTAGGACGAAGAATGAAGGGATCTTGGTGGGAGTGAAGTATGATGGGTGAATGGAGCTCAATTTGAGTTAGGAAGATGGTTAAATGGGCCTTGGTGTGAGTTTTGATGATGGGTGAATGTGTCTTCGTGTGAGTTAGAACGATGGATGAATTTGTCTTGGTGAGAGTTTGGATGATGTGTGAATGGGTCTTGGTGTGATTTAGGTTGATGTGTGAATTTGGCTCGGTGTGACTAGGGGTGATGAGTGAATGCGTCTTGTTGTGAGTTAGGAGGATGGCTGAATGGATCTTAGTGTGAGTTAGGATGATGTGTGAATGTGTCTTGGTGTGAGTTATGATGACGTGTAAATGGGGTTTGCTGTGAGTTATGATGATGTTTGAATGGGTCTTTATATGATATAGGATGATGTGTGAATGGGTCTTGGTTTGACTTTGGTTGATGGGTCAAAGTGTCTTACTTTCTGTTAGGATGATGGGTGAATGGTTCTTGGTGGGAGTTTGGATGATGGGTGTATGTTGCTTGGTGAGTGTTAGGATGACGGGTGAATGGGTCTTGGTGTGAGTTAGGATTATGTGTGAATGGAGGTTGGTGGGAGTTAGGACGATTGGTGAATTGGTCTTGGTCAGAGTTAAGATGATGTGTGAGTGGGGCTTGGTTTGATTTCGGATGATGGATGAATTGTGCTTCGCTTAAATTAGGACGATGGGTGAATGGTTCCTGGTATGATTTAGGATGATGTGTGGATGGGTCTTGGTGTGACTTTGGATGATGTGTCAATGTGTCTTGCTTTGTGTTAGGATGATGGCTGAATGCAACTTGGTGTGAGTTAAGATGATGGGTCAATGTAGCCATGAGTTAGGACGATGGTTGAATGAGTTTCTCTATGAGTTAGGATGATGAGTTCATGGGGTTCGGTGTAAGTTAGGATGATGAGTCAATGTTTGCTTGTGAGGCTGATGATGATTGGCGAATGGGTTTTGGTGTGAGTTAGTATGGTGTGTAAATTGGTCTTGGTGTGAGTTAGAATAATATATGAATGGGGTTCGGTGTGAATTTGGTTGACGTATGGATTGTCTTGCTGAGGTTTCGAATGATGGGTTAATTTATCTTGGTGTGTGCTAGGATGTTGGATGAATGGGGCTCGGTGAGAGTTAGGATGATGGGTGAATATCCCTTGATGTGCGTTAGCATCATGGGTGAATGGGACTTGGTGGGAGTTAGGATGATGGTTGAATGGGCCTTCGTGTGAGTTAGGTTGATGGTTGAATGGGAAATGTCGTGAGTTAGGATGATGTATGAATGTGGCTTGTTGTGAGTTTGGATGACGGGTCAAAGTGTTTTGCTTTGTGTTAGGATGATGGGTGAATGGGTCTATGTGTGAGTTTGGATGATATGTGTATGGTGCTTGGTGTGAGGTCAGTGTTTACGTGAATGGGTCTTGGTGTGAGTTAGGATTATGTGTGAATGCGGCTTGGTGGGAGATAAGATGAATGGTGAATGGGTCCTGGTCAGAGTTATGATGATGTGTGAATGGGGCTTGGTTTGAGTTCAGAAGATGGATGTATTTTGCTTCGTGTGAGTTAGGATGATGGGCGAATGAGCCTTGTAGGATTTGGGATGTTGTGTGAATGGGTCTTGGTGTGAGTTTGGATGATGGGTCAAAGTGTCTTGCTTTGTGTTAGGATGATGGGTGAATGGATATTTGTGTGTGTTAGGATGATGGATGAACGGATTGTGCTGTGTGTTACGTTGATATGTGAATATGTCTTGGTATGATTTAGGGCGATGAGTTAATGGGTCTTGGTGTGAGTTAGGATGATCGGTGAATGGGGCATGTTGGAATTAGGATAATGTGTAATTTTATTTTGGCATGAGTTAGGGTGATGGGTGAATGGTACTTGTTTTGTGTTAGGATGATGGGTGTATGGTGCTTGGTGTGAGTTAGGATGATGGGTGAATGGAGCTGGTGGGAGTTAGGTTAATGTATAAATTTATTTTGGCATGAGTTAGGGTGATGGGTGAATGGTACTTGTTTGTGTTAGAATGATTGGTGAATGGGGCTTGAGGTGAGTTAAGACGACGGTTGAATGCGTTTCTCTGTGAGTTAGGATGATGGGTGAATGGAATTGGTGTGAGTTAGGATTATGTGTGACTGGTCTTGGTGTGAGTTAGGCTGTTGAGTGACTGGGGGTCGGAGTAAGTTAGGATGATGAGTGAATATTTGCTGGTGAGTGTTATGATGGTTGGCGAATGGGTCTTGGTGTGAGTTAGGATGTTGGGTGAATCGGACTTGGTGTGAGTTAGAACAGTATGTGAATGGGGTTCGGTGTGAATTTGGTTGACGTGTGCGTTGTCTTGCTGTGAGTTCGGATGATGGGTGTATTTTTCTTGGTGTGCGTTAGGGTGATGGCTGAATGGGTCTTGATGTGAGTTAGGATGATGAGTGAATGGGAAATGTTGTGAGTTAGGATGATGTATGAATGGGGCTTGCTGTGACTTAGGATGATGTGTATGTGGATTTTGGAGTCTTTTAGGATTATGTGTGAATGGTTCTTGGTGTGAGTTAGGATCTTGGATGAATGGGGCTCGGTGTGAGTTAGGAGGATGGGTGAATATCCCTTGGTGTGAGTTATGATGATGGATGAATGGGTTTTGCTGTGAGTTAAGATGATGGGTGACATTTTTTTGGTGTGAATTATGGTGATGTGTGAATGGGTCTTAGTCAGAGTTAAGATGATGTGTGACTGGGGATTGGTTTGAGTTCAGTTGATGGATGAATTGTGCTTCTTGTGAGTTTGGATGGTGTGTGAATGGGTTTTGGTGTGAGTTTGGATGATGGATGAACGGGTCGTGTTGTGTGTTAGGTTGATATGTGAATATGTCTTGGTATGATTTAGGATGATGTCTGAATGGGTCTTCGTGTGAGTTTGGATGACGGGTGTTTGGTGCTTGGTGTTAGTTTGGATGCTGTGTGAACGGGGCTTGGTTGGAGATAGGATAATGGGTGAATGGTGTGAGTTAGGCGGTTGGGTGAATGGCATTCATGTAAGTTAGGATGATGATTGAATGTTTGCTGGAGAGGTTTGGCGAATGGGTCTTGGTGTGAGTTTAATGGTGAGTGAATGTGTATTGGTGTGAGTCAGCATAATATATGATTGAGGTTTGGTGTGAATTTGGTTGACGTGCGGATTATCTTGCTGTGATTTCGGATGATGGTGAATTGTTCTTGGTGTGTGTTAGGATGTTGGATGAATGGGGCTTGGTGTGAATTACGATGATGGTTGAATCGGAAATGTTGTGAGTTAGGTTGCTGTATGAATGGTGCTTGTTGTGAGTTAGGTTGATGAGTGAATGATTCTAGGTGTGAGTTAGGATGATGCGTGAATGGGATTTGGTGTGAGGTAAGAAAATGGGTGAATGTGGTTTTGTATGAGTTAAGATGATATGTGAATGGCTGTTGGTGTGAGTTAGGACGAATAATGAAGGGATCTTGGTGTGAGTGTGGAAGATGGGTGAATGGGTTTTGGTGCTAGTTATGATGATGTGTGAATGGGCCTTGGTGTGATTTAAGATGATGCGTGGATCGGTTTTGGTGTCAGTTAGGATTATATGTGATTGGATGTTGGTGTGCCTTAGGATAATGGGTGAATTTGTCTTGGTGTGATATAGGATGATGAGTGAATGGATGATGTTGTGTGTTTCGATCGTGGGTAAATGGGTCTTGGTGTGACTTAGGATGATGGGTGAATGGGTCTTGGTGTGAGTTAAGATGATGGCTGAATGGGGCTTGGTGTGAATTAGGATGATGGATGAATGGAACTCAGTGTGAGATGGATGATGTTTGAATGGTCCTTGGTGTGAGTAATGATGATGGGTGAATGTGTCTTGGTGAGTGTTTGGATAATGGGTGAATGGGTCTTGGTGTGAGCTATGATGCTGTGTTAATAGTCCTCAGTGTGCCTAGGGAGGATGAGTTAATGGGTCTTGTTTTGAGTTAGCATGATGTTTGAATGGGTCTTAGTTTGAGTTAGGATGATTTATGAATGTGTCTTGCGTGAGTTAGGATGACGGGTGCATGGTTCTTGGTGTGAGTTATGATGATGGTTGAATGGCGCCTGGTGTGATTTAGGATGACAGGAGAATTGGTCTTGGTGTGAGATAGGATGATGTGTGAATGGGGTCTTGGTGTGTGTTAGGATAATGGGTGGATGGGGCTTGGTGTGAGTTAGGATGATGGGTGAGTGGATCATGGTGTGAGTTAGGGTGATAGGTGAATGGTTCTTGTTATGATTTAGGATGATGTGTGGATGGGTCTTGGTGTGAGATAGGATGATGGGTGAATGGGGCTTGATGGGAGTTAGGATGATGTGTGAATTGATATTGTCGTGATTTAGGATGATGGGTGAAAGGTACTTGGTTTGTGTTTGGATGATAGTTGAATGGGGCATGGTGTGAGTTAGGACGATGTTTGAACGCCTTCCTCTGTGAGTTATGATGATGGGTGATTGGGGCTTGGGTTGTGTTATGAAGACGGCTGAGTGGGTCTTGGTGTGAGTTAGAATGATGGATGAATGTGTCCTGCTGAGTGTATGGATGATGGGTGAATGGATCTTGCTTTGAGTTAGGATGATGTGTTAATGGGTCTTGTTGTGAGTTAGGATGATGTGTGAATGTGTCTTAGTGTGAGTAAGGATGACGGGTGAATGGGGCTTCGTGTGAGTTATGATGTCGATTGAATAGGTCTTGGTATGATTTAGGATGATGTGTGAATTGGTCTTGGTTTGAGTTTGGATGTGTGGTGTATGTGCCTTTAAGAGCCCCTGTGTACTGTATTGCCATTAATGGCCACTCGGGCTATATAAGCCTGTATAGTGTCTTGTATCTGTTAGTTCACCTCCAGACTTTGTTCAGTAAACACCTGTGAAACCAACTCCTGCATTCCGTGTCTCCATTAACACAGGGATACAACAGTGGCGACGAATTGGAAACAGATTTACCTGCAATTCGGCAGCACCTCAAGGAGATCGATTCCTCAGACGAAAGTCGAAGAAAAACAAGAAAGAAAGAAAAAAAAAAAAACTGTGGTTTCACCAGCTAGCCGAGCTGGTGGCAGGTACTGCAATAATCCATCCTGGGCGTCGGGCTGGGGCTCCATCGGCTGGCTCTGCAGTGGGGCCGAGCAGCGAAGGCGGAGGCTAATGGAGACAGATGGTGGAGCACTAGGGAGACGGCCGGCGCTGCAAAGGAGGTCGGCGTTCGGACCAAGCAGAGGGAGCGAAAAGTCCCAGAGAGTCCGGCGGGAACGAGTCTCCACCTATTAAACATACCTATGTAAATAAAAACCGCGGAAAACAGCGTTGTCAGAAACGGCAGCGGCGGAAAAGCGCGGGAGGCGCCATTTTTTTTCTGCGGGGAAGAAAGGAAAGCGCGGGAGGCGACATTTTTTTTTCAGAATGCCTAAGACTGGCAATATTATTGATTTCGATAGCGATATAGAGGATTGGACCACATATGTGGAAAGAGTGGAGGTATATTGCACAGCAAATGAAATAGAGGATGATGAAAAGGCATCAGTACTTCTAAATCTAATGGGCGCAAGGACATACGGGCTGTTACGAAACTTAATCACTCCAGCCAAACCGAATGACAAGAATTTTAAGGAGATTGTTGATACCGTACAGGAGCACTTAAACCCAACACCGCTGCTGATAGCAGAACGATTCAAATTCTTCAGGAGGAATCAGCACAAAAATGAAAGTAACTCTGATTACCTCAGCGAATTAAGGAAGCTCTCAAAGCACTGCCAATTCGGGGCAGGACTGGCAGATTCTCTTCGAGACAAATTCGTCTGCGGTCTCCTAAGTGAAGGAACACAGAAAAGGCTACTTTCTGAGTAAGATTTTACACTGGACAAGGCTTTCAGTGTGGCTGTATCATACGAAGCAGCCACAAGAGGAGCTGCAGAGACACAGCAAAAGCCACAGGACTCCGGCACCCATGAAATGACACAGGGTTTCGAGAGATGTTATCGCTGCGGCAGTCCACCCATGACCAGAGAGACTGCTGGTTCAAGGACAAAGCATGCAGGCAATGCGGAAAGATTGGACACATTGCACGAGTATGCCGATCTGGAAACAAAAAATCCACGGACAGGAAAAAAATCAATAAGGAAAAGTACAGAAAGGTACAAATGATGACGGACAGTAGCTCCGAAGACCAGAAGAGCGATAGCGACTCCGGAAACAAGAGACTAAGCTGTCTCAAATTACATAATGTAATTGCCAAAGAAGATTACCAGACCATTTGGGTTATCCTCACGATAGCGAGGTCCCCAGTTAAAATGGAGCTAGATAGAGGATCGGCTCTGACCGTCATATATCGACGGGATTACGAGCGGCTATTTCTGCATATACCTTTGAAAGACACATTCTTTATCTTGAAAACATATACGGGGCAGAAAGTATACCACAAAGGGAAAATAAGGGTGCCTGTTGTATGCAACGGCAAGGAAATACAGAAGTTGTATTTATACGTTCTGCAAGATGGTGGTCCCCCGCTGTTGGGACGTGAATGGATCAGGAAGATACGCTTAGACTGGCACTCCATTCAGGCACTGACGGTGACCAGTAAGAAAAAAAATGATGATGACGTCATACCTGAACGATTAAAAGACATCTTGGCCAACGCCAAAGAAGTGTTTCAGCAGGAACTAGGGACCTTGAAAGGCGTCACCGCCTCAATAAAAGTAGAAGATGTGGCAATTCCCAAGTTTTTAAGGCAAGGCCGGTGCCATACGCAATTCGTCCAGCAGTCGAGGCAGAGCTGGAGAATTTGGAAAAGGCAGGCGTATTATCCAAGATAGATTGGAGCGAGTGGGCAACACCCATCGTCCCGGTGATGAAGAAAACGTTGAATAATGATAAATCTGAAGAACAGAGAAAAATTCGCATCTGTGGGGACTTCAAGGTGACTAAACCCGATCCTTCACACGGTACAGTATCCTCTTCCGAGGATAGAAGATATTTTCGCCTCACTATACGGAGGGAAACATTTCACCAAAATTGACTTGGCACAAGCATATCTACAGATGGAGGCTGAGGAGGCCTCTAAAAAGTATCTCACGATAAATACACACAAAGGCCTGTACCAGTACAATCGACTAGTCTTCGGAGTAGCATCAGCTCCAGCTATCTGGCAAAGAGCTATGGAACAAGTCCTCCAAGGGATTCCGGGGACTCAATGCTACATAGAGTCATAGAGTTATGCAGCACAGAAAGAGGCCCTTCGGCCCATCGTGTCTGTGCCGTCCATCCATCCCTGTCCAGTCTTATCCCATTTTCCAGCATTTGGTGCATAGCCTTGTATGCAATGGCATTTCAAGTGCTCATCCAAATGCTTCTTGAATGTTGTGAGGGTTCCTGCCTCTACCATCCTTTCAGGCAGTGAGTTCCAGATTCCAACCACCCTCTGGGTGAAAAAGGTCCTCCTCAAATCCCCTCTAAATCTCCTGCCCCTTACCCTGAATCTATGCCCTCTTGTTATTGCCCCCCCTACTAAGGGGAAAAGTTCCTCTTTATCTACCCTATCTATGCCCCTCATCATTTTGTACACCTCAATCAGGTCCCCCCTCAGCCTTCTTTGCTCCAAGGAAAACAACCCCAGCCTGTTTAGACTTTCTTCATAGCTGAGGCGCTCCATCCCAGGTAACATCCTGGTGAATCTTCTCTGCACCCTCTCCAAAGCAATCACATCCTTCCTATAGTGAGGCGACCAGAACTGCACACAGTACTCCAGCCGTGGCCTCACCAGCGTTTTGTACAGCTCCATCATAACTTCCCTGCTCTTATATTCTATGCCTCGGCTAATGAAGGCAAGTATCCCATATGCCTTTTTAACCACCTTATCTACCTGTTCCGCTGCCTTCAGGGATCTATGTACATGCACACCAAGGTCCCTCTGACCCTCTGTACTTCCTAGGGTCCTACCACTCATTGTGTATTCCCTTGCCTTATTTGTCCGTCCAAAATGCATCACCTCGCACTTTTCAGGGTTAAATTCCATTTGCCACTTTTCCGCCCATCTGACCAACCCATTTATATCGTCCTGTAGCTTGAGGCTTTCCTCCTCGCAATTTACCACCCCACCAATTTTCGTGTCTTCCGCGAACTTACTGATCATACCTTTTACATTCTCATCCAAATCATTTATGTAGATCACAAACAGCAAGGGACCCAGCACCGATCCCTGAGGTACCCCACTGGACACAGGCTTCCAGTCACAAAAGCAACCTTCGACCATCACCCTCTGCCTCCTGCCACTCAGCCAGTTTAGAATCCAACGCGCTAAGGCACCCTGGATCCCATGGGCTCTTACCTTCTTGACCAGTCTCCTATGCGGGACTTTGTCAAAAGCTTTGCTGAAGTCCATGTAAACCACATCCACAGCATTTCCCTCATCCACACACCTAGTCACCCCCTCGAAAAATTCAATCAGATTTGTCAGACATGATTTACCCTTGACAAAGCCATGCTGAAGATCCCCGATTAATCCTTGCCTCACCAAGTGGAGACTAATTTTGTCCCTCAGAATTTTTTCCAATAATTTCCCTACCACAGATGTTAGGCTCACTGGCCTGTAATTCCCTGGTTTATCCCTGCTACCCTTGTATAATGGTACTACGTTAGCTGTTCTCCAGTCCTCTGGTACATCACCTGTGGCCAGAGAGGTTATGAAAATTTGTGTCAGAGCCCCTGCAATCTCCTCCTTTCCCTCATACAACAGCCTGGGATACATCTCGTCCGGGCCTGGGGATTTATCCACTTTTTGGCCTGCTAAAACCGCTAGTACCTCCTCCCTCTTGATGCTAATATGTTCAAGTATGTCACAGTCCCCTTGCCCGATTTCTATGTCTACATCGTCTTTGTCCATAGTGAACACAGATGCAAAAAATTCATTTAAAACCCCACCTACATCATCTGGCTCTACACACAGATTGCCACTTTGGTCCCTAATGGGCCCTACCCTTTCCCTGGTTATCCTCTTCCCTTAATATACTTATAAATCATCTTAGGATTTTCCTTTATTTTGCTCGCCAGTGTTATTTCATGGCCCCTCCTCGCCCTCCTAATTTCTTTTTTAATTATGCCCCTGCACTTTTTATATTCCTCTAGGGCTTCCTCTGTCTTTAGTCTTTTGTAACTGCCAAAAGCCCCCCTTTTTTTCCTAATGCATTTTTTTATATCCCTTGTCATCCAAGGTTCCCTTTGCTTGTTGGTCCCACCCTTGGCCTTTGCAGGAACATGTTGGCGTTGTACTATCTCTATTTCCCTTCTGAAAGTCTCCCACTGTTTTGATGTGGATTTTCCTATAAGTAGCTGCTCCCAGTCCACTTTGGCCAGATCCTGCCTTATCATATTAAAATCGGCCTTCCCCCAATTTAGAACCCTTATTTCTGGGCCGTCTTTGTCTTTTTCCATGACCGCCTTAAATCTCACCGAATTATGGTCACTGTCGCCAAAATGCTCTCCTACTGACACTTCCACAACTTGCCCGGCTACATTCCCTAGAATAAGGTCCAGTACCGCCCCCTCTCTTGTAGGACTTTCTACACGTTGGCTCAAAAAGCTCTCCTGGGTGCACTTTAAGAATTCTGCACCCTCTAAGCCTTTCACACTCTGACTATCCCACTTAATATTGGGGAAGTTGAAATCCCCCACTATTATTACCCTATTATTTTCGCACTTCTCTGAGATTTGCCTACATATCTGTTCCTCTATCTCCCCCTGACTGTTTGGGGGCCTATAGTACACTCCCAGCAAAGTGCTTGCCCCCTTTTTGTTAATAAGTTCTACCCATATGGCCTCATTAGAGGAACCCGCTAATATATCATCCCACCTTACAGCAGTAATTGACTCCTTAATTAATATTGCAACACCCCCTCCCCTTTTACACCCCCCTCTGTCTCGCCTGAAGATTCTATACCCCGGAATATTGAGCTGCCAGTCCTGACCCTCCCTCAAACATGTCTCCGTGATAGCAACAATATCGTACTCCCATGTGTTCAACAACAACTTCAGTTCATCCACCTTATTTGCAAGACTCCTTGCATTAAAATAAATGCCTTCCAGCCTTGCCATATTCCCTTTTGCCTTCACATATTTGCTCTGCCTTCCCAGCTGACTTGTTTTTTCCTCCGTATTTGGCTGTAAATCACCCCCTACTATAGCTCCACTCTGTATCCCAACCCCCTGCCAAGTTAGTTTAAACCCCCCCCAGCAGTGCTAGCAAACCTCCCCGCAAGGATATTGGTCCCCCTCTGGTTCAGGTGTAAACCGTCTGACTTGTACAAGTCCCACCTTTCCCAGAAGCAGACCCAGTGATCCAGGAAACTAAAGCCCTCCCTCCTGCACCATCCCTTTTACCACGCATTCATCTGTTCTATCTTCCTATTCCTATACTCACTAGCACGTGGCACCGGGAGTAATCCAGAGATTACAACCTTTGAGGTCCTGCTCTTTAATCTTCCACCTAGCTCCCTAAATTCTTGCTGCAGGACCTCATCCCTCTTTTTTAGCTATGTCGTTGGTACCAATGTGGACCACAACCTCTGGCTGTTCACCCTCCCCCTCCAGAATTCCCTGCAGCCGCTCCGTGACATCCTTGACCCTGGCACCAGGGAGGCAACAAACCATCCTGGATTCACGTCTACGGCCACAGAAATGCCTACCTGTTCCCCTTACTATAGAATCCCCGACCACTATTGCTCTCCCACTCTTTTTCCTCCCTTCCTGGGAAGCAGGAGCACCCCCAGTGCCAGGAAGTTGGCTGCTGCTGCCTCCCCCTGGTGAGTCATCCCCCTCAACAGTATCCAATCGGTATACCTGTTTGAGAGGGGAATGGTCACAGGGGTCTCCTGCACTACCTGCCTTCTTCTATTGCTCCGCCTGGTGGTCACCCAT
This sequence comes from Somniosus microcephalus, assembly GCF_052327205.1. Classification (NCBI taxonomy): domain Eukaryota; kingdom Metazoa; phylum Chordata; class Chondrichthyes; order Squaliformes; family Somniosidae; genus Somniosus; species Somniosus microcephalus. The sequence continues at coordinate 587,879 of NW_028225263.1, forward strand.
TTCCTTTCTTCCTGTGCAGCCCTTACCTGCGGTGTGACCAACTCACTAAACGTGTTATCCACGTCCCCCTCAGCATCGTGAATGCTCCACAACCCATCCACCCGCAGCTCCAGCGCCTCAATGCGGTCTGCTAGTAGCTGCAGCTGGATGCATTTCCGGCACACGTGGTCATCAGGGGCACCGGCAGTGTCCCTGAATTCCCACATAGAGCAAGAGGAGCATAACACGGGGCTGGGCTCTCCTGGCATGACTTACCCTTTAATTAATTTAAATTTATTCACTATCACCAATTAAAGATATTTCTAAGGCGCTTGTATAGTCTACCTACAGTCCCTGCTACACCAGAAAAGACCCTAGTAACTGTAAACTACAGAGTTAATGTTTAAAAAAGAGAAATACTCACCAACCAATCACTTACCTGCTCCCTGGTGACGTCACACTCTGATTAATTTTTACCTCTCTCCCCGCTGCTGAGTTGGTGTGCCTCGCTGCTTGCGCCGGTTTTTATGCCGGGCTCCACCTCACCTCGCTCCCTGGTCCGAACTGGTCGGCCCTCGCTGCTTGCACCGGTTTTTATGCCGGGCTCCGCCTCACCTCGCTCCCTGGTCCGAACTGGTCGGGCCTCGCTGCTTGTGCCGGTTTTTATGCCAGGCTCCGCCTCACCTCGCATCCTGGTCCGAACTGCTCTAGCCTCGCTGCTTGCGCTGGTTTTTATGCCGGGCTCTGCCTCACCTCGCTCCCTGGTCCGAATCTGGTCTGGCCTCGCTGCTTGTGCCGGTTTTTATGCCGGGCTCCACCTCACCTCGCTCCCTGGTCCGATCTGGTCGGGCCTCGCTGCTTGCGCCAGTTTTTATGCCGGGCTCTGCCTCACCTCACTCCCTGGTCCGAACTGGTCGGGCCTCGCTGCTTGTGCCGGTTTTTATGCCGGGCTCCACCTCACCTCGCTCCCTGGTCCGAACTGGTCGGGCCTCGCTGCTTGCGCTGGTTTTTATGCCGGGCTCCATCTCACCTTGCTCCCTGGTCCGCTACCTAGACGACATCCTTGTAACAGGAGAAAAGGAAAACGAGTACCTTCCAATTTGTAGCAGGTGCTCACTAGGCTGAAAGAACGGGTCCTACGAGCAAATCACCTCAAGTGCGAATTTTTCCAGAAACAAATATCATATTGTGGCCACATAATTAACGAGGAAGGGTTGCATAAGTCACCTGAAAAAATTTAAGCGGTCATAAAAGCCCCAGCACCTGAAAATGTCTCACAATTAAGGTCGTTCCTGGGATTGATAAATTACTATCATAAATTTTTACCGAACTTGTCAACTCTTCTGCACCCTCTTAACGAATAGCTACAAACGGGAGTAATTTGGAAATGGAGCGAAGACTGTAAATGTGCCTTCCATAAATGCAAAATCTTGATCACGTCCAAGAAAGTTTTGGCTCATAACAACCCATCACTGCCAATCAGACTGGCGTGTGATGCATCCCCTTACGGCGTGGGAGCGGTATTATTGCATAGATTCCCTGATGGCTCGGAGCGGCCGATAGCTTTTGCATCACGCTCATTGAACTCAGCTGAGCGTAACTATGCCCAGATCGACAGGAAAGCACTCAGCCTGGTATGGGGAGTGAAGAAATTCAACCATTACCTACACGGACAAAAATTTACCTTGCTGACTGACCATCAACCCCTCGTCTCCATATTCAACCCTAAAAAGTGTGTTCCCATTATGACAGCGCAAAGGCTACAGAGGTGGCCCCTTTTCCTAGGGGCACACCAATATGACATAGAATACAAAGGATCAAAACAGCATGGGAATGCTGACGGTTTATCGCGCCTACCTTTGCCAACGGTAGAAGAGGCACCTACAGTGGACCCAGTGGAGATGTTCCACTCAACCATAGTGGAATGTCTACCAGTAACAAATTCTGCCATTGAAAAGGAAACGAGAAATGACCCAGCTCTCTCACGAGCCTACGATTTAATGGTGAAGGGATGGCCAGCACATGGCGAACCACTGTTGCCAGCATTCTCGCAAAGAAGAGAACAGCTGTCAGTGTGCCGAGGAACCTTGATGTGTGGATCCAGAGTGGTGATTCCACCCAAACTCCAGGATAAAGTGCTAAAGGAGCTTCACGAGGGGCATCTGGGTGGAGTGAAAATGAAGAACATACCCAGAGCGTTTGTGTGGTGGCCAGGTATCGATGGACACATCGAAGAAATGATCAAGAGCTGCCTAGGATGCCAGAAGGTCCAAAACGCCCCACCACAAGCCCCTCTACATCCATGGGAGTGGCCCTCATCTCCATGGCAAAGGGTACACATCGACTTTGCTGGTCCATTTCTGGACTAAATGTTCTTAATCGCGGTTGATGCACACTCCAAGTGGCCGGAGGTAATAAAGATGTGCTCCACCACTACGGAAAAAATCATCACAGTGTTAAGGGCCATATTTGCCAGGAATGGGTTGCCTGAACAGATCGGTTCTGATAATGGACCGCAATTTGTGTCCGAAGAATTCAGGAAGTTCTTAAGAAACAATGGGGTTAAGCACTACACGTCCGGCCCATCCCATCCCGCCACCAATGGATTTGCTGAAAGGTTTGTCCAGACCTTCAAGCAGGCCATAAAGGCCATGGGTAATGAAGACATAAATCTACAGCATCAGGTAGATAAATTCTTTTTTGCATACAGGAATGCAACACATGTGGTTGCAAACCATACTCCCGCCATGATGTTCTTCAATAGAAGCCTAAGATGCCGGCAGGATTTGATCAAGCCAAACATCAGAAGGGACGAGGAGAGCCGGCATTTTCAAGGCATGAATGAAAGGCCAACTAGAACCTTCCAGATAGGTCAACAAGTTTTGGCCCGGGACTACCGTACCGAGAAATGGAAGCCTGGAACTATTTGCACACGACTAGGACCACTGATGTATACCGTGGACATTGGAGAAAGCATAATGAGGCGCCATGCTGACCAGATCATAGAGTCATCCGAAAAGGGACAACCTACACCAGAACTCCATACGCCTAATGATGAAGCAGAGATACCCATAGTATCTACCTCCAATCCGGTGATACTGGAACCAGATGAACCCGACACTGGCATTCAAGCCGAATTGACCTTGCCAAAAGAACCTACTACACCACCAAAAACTACTGCACCACCGAGTCATTATCCGGACCGAGTCAGGAAGCCTCCAGAGAGACTGACTTATAATTGATTAACTGCAGCAAATGTGTAGATTATTGTTCTTGTAACAGGTTAATTAATGATTAGTTATAATGTTATGTACTGGTTGTCTAAAAGGGGAGGAATTGTGGTGTATGAGCCTTTAAGAGCCCCTGTGTTCTGTAATGCCGGTAATGGCCACTAGGGCTATATAAGCCTGTATAGTGTCTTGTATCTGTTAGTTCACCTCCAGACATTGTTCAATAAACACCTGTGAAACCAACTCCTGCATTCCGTGTCTCCATTAACACACGGATACAACAGGATGATGGGTCAATGTTTCTTGCTTTGTGTTAGGATGATGGGTGAATGTGTCATGGTGTGAGTTTGGATAATTGAGTTATGGTGCTTTGTGTGAGTTAGGATGATGGGTGAATGGGTCTTGGTGTGAGGTAGGATGATGGGTGAAAGTGTCTTGGTGTGAGTTAGGATTATGTGTGAATGGGGCTTGATGGGTGATAGGATGACGTGTGAATAGTTTTGCTGTGAGTTCGGCTGATGTGTGATTTCTTCTTGGTATAAGTTAGGATGTTGGGTGAATGGCTCTTGGTGTGAGTTAGATTGAAGTATGAATGGGGATCGGTGTGAATTTGTATGATGGGTGAATGGGGCTTGATGTGAGTTAAGGTGTTGGGTGAATGGGTCTCGTGTGAGTTAAGATGATGCGTGAAGGTTTTTTTTTGTGTTAGGATGATATGTGAATGGCTGTTCGTGTGAGTAAGTAAGATGGGTGAACGTGTCTTTGTGTGATATAGCATGATGAGTGAATGGATCTTGGTGTGTGTTCGGATCGTGGGTGATTATTTCTTGGTGTGAGTTAGGATAATAGGTGAATGGGGCTTGGTGCGAATTAGGATGATGGGTGAATGGAGCTCAGTGAGTATTAGGAGGATGGTTGAAAGGGCCTTGTTGTGAGTTATGATGACGGGTCTTGGTGTGAGTTAAAATGATGGATGATTGTGTATTGGTGAGTGTTTGGATGATGGGTGAATGGGTCTTGGTGTGAGTTAGGATGATGTGTGAATGGGTCTTGTTGTGAGTTAGGTTGATGGGTGAATGTGTCTCAGTGTGAGTTAAGATGGTGTGTGAATGTGTCTTGGTGTGAGTTAGGATGACGTGTGAATGGGGTTTAGTGTGAGTTATGTTGTTGGTTGAATGGGTCTTGGTATGATTTAGGATGATGTGTGAAAGGGTCTTGGTTTGAGTTGGAATGATGGGTCAATGTGTCTTGCTTTGTGTTAGGATGATGGGTGAATGGGTCATGGTGTGAGTTTGGATAATTGGTGTATGGTGCTTTGTGTGAGTTAGGATGATGGGTGAATGTGTCTTGGTGTGAGTTAGGATTATGTGTGAATGGGGCTTGGTGGGAGATAGGATGATTGGTGAATGGGTCTTGGTCAGAGTGAAGATGATTTTTGAATGGGGCTTGTTTTGAGTTCGGATGATGGACGTATTGATCGTCGTGTGAGTTAGGATGATGGGTGAATGGGAATTGGTATGATTTAGGATTTTGTGTGAATGGGTCTTGGTGTGAGCTTGGATGATGAGTCAATGTGACTTGCTTTGTGTTAGGATGATGGGAGTATCGTGCTTGCTGTGAGTTAGGATGATGGGTGAATAGGGCTTGGTGGGAGTTAGGATGATATGTGAATGGATTTTGGCGTGAATTTGGGTGATCGGCGAAAGATCCTTGGTTTGTGTTGGGATTATGGCTGAATGGGGCTTGGGTTGATTTAGTACGATGGTTGAATGCGTTTCACTGTGAGTTAGGATGATGGGTGAATGAACTTGGTGTGATTTAGGATGATGCTTGAAAGGCCTTGGTGTGAGTTGTGCTGATAGGTGAATGGGGTTCGCTGTAATTTAGGATGATGAGTGAATGTTTGTGGCGAGTCTTATGATGATTGCCAAAAGGGTTTTGGTGTGACTTAGGATGGTGGGTGAATGTGTCTTGTTGTGAGTTAGGAACATTTGTGAATGGGGCTTGGTAGGAGTTAGGGTGATGTGGGATTTGATTTTGGTGTGAGTTATGATGATGGGTGTATGATACTTGGTTTGTGTTAGCCTGATAAGTGAATGGGGCTTGGTGTGAGTTAGGACGATGGTTGAATGCGTTTATCTGTGAGTTATGATGATGAGTGAATGGGGCTTGGGGTGAGTTAGGAAAATGGGTGAATGCTGCTCGCTTTGAGTTACAATGATGAGTGAATGAATCCTGGTGTGAGTTAGGATGATGGGTGAATGGACTTGGTGTGAGTTAGGATGATGCGTGAATGGTCTTGGTCTGAGTTATGCTGATGGGTGAATGGGTTTCATTTTAAGTTAGGATGATGAGTGCATTTTTCATGGTGTGAGCTTTGATGATTGGTGAATGGGTCTCAGTGTGAGTTAGGATGGCGGGGGAATGGGTCTTGGTGTGAGTTAAAACAATTTGTGAATGAGGTTCGGTGTGAATTTGGTTGACCTGTGAAGTGTCTTGCTGTCAGTTCGCCTGATGTGTGAATTCTTCTTTGTGTGTGTTAGGATGTTGGGTGAATGTGTCTTTGTGTGAGTTAGGATGATATATGAATGGTGCTCGGTGTGACTTTGTATGACGTTGAATGGGGCTTGATGTGAGTTAAGATGTTGGGTGAATGGGTCTCGGTGTGAGTTAAGATGTTGCGTGAATGGCTTTTTTTTGGAGTTAGGATGATATGTGAATGGCTGTTGGTGTGAGTCAGTATGATCGGTGAACGTGTGTCTTGGTGTGATATAGGATGATGAGTGAATGGATCTTGGTGTGTGGTCGGATCGTGGGTTAATGTGTCTTGTTCTGTGTTAGCATGATGTGTGAATGGGGCTTGGTGCGATTTAGGATGATGGGTGAATGTAGCTCAGTTTGAGTTAGGAGGATGGTTGAATGGGCCTTGGTGTGAGTTATGATGACGGGACTTTGTGTGAGTTAGAATGATGGATGATTGTGTTTTGGTGAGTGTTTGGATGATAGGTGAATGGGTCTTGGTGTGAGTTAGGATGATGTGTGAATTAGGATGATGTGTGAATGGGTCTTCTTGTGAGTTAGGTTGATGGGTGAATGGGGCTTAGTGTGAGTTACGATGATGTGTGAATGTGTCTTGGCGTGAGTTAGGATGACGTGTGAATGTGGTTGGTGTGAGTTAAGATGACGATTGAATGGGTCTTGGTCTGATTTACGATGATGTGTGAAAGGGCCTTGGTGTGAGTTTGGATGCTGGGTCAATGTATCTTGCTTTGTGTTAGGATGATGGTTGAATGGGGCTTCGTGAGAGTTAGGATGATGGGTGAATTGGACTTGGTGTGTATTAGGATTATGTGTGAATGTGGCTTGGTGGGAGATAGGATGATTGGTGAAAGTGCCTTGGTCAGAGTTAAGATGATGTGTGAATTGGGCTTGGTTTGAGTTCGGATGATGGATGTATTATGCTTCGTGTGAGTTAGGCTGATGGGTAAATGGATCTTGGTAAGATTTAGGATGTTGTATGAATGGGTCTTGATGTGAGTTTGGATGATGTGTCAATGTGTCTTTCTTTGTGTTATGATGATGGGTGAATGGACCTTTGTGTGAGTTAGGATGATGATAAACGGTTCGTGGTGTGAGTTAGGTTGATATGTGAATATGTCTTAGTTTGATTTAAATGATGTGTTAATGCTTCTTGGTGTGAGTTAGGATGATGGGTGAATGGGGCTTGGTGGGAGTTAGGATGATGTGTGACTGGATTTTGGTGTGAGCTAGGGTGAAGCTTGAATGGCACTTGTTTTTGTTAGGATGAAGGATGAAAGGGGCTTGGGGTGAGTTAGGACGAAGGTTGAATGCGTTTCTCCGTGAGTTTGGTTGATGCCTGAATGGCCTTGGTGTGAGTTAGGCTGATGGGTGAATGCGGGTTGGGTTGAGTTAGTACGAAGATGAGTTCGTTTCTCTGTGAGTCAGGATGATGGTTGAATGGATTTGGTGTGAGTTAGGATGATGCGTGAATGGGTCTTAGTGTGAGTTAAGATGATGTGTGAATGTGTCTTGGTGTGAGTTAGGATGATGTGTGAATGGGGTTTGATTTGAGTCATGATGATGGTTGAATGGGTCTTGGTATGATTTAGGATGATGTGTGAATGGGTCTTGGTGTGAGTTTGGATGCTGGGTCAATGTGTCTTGCTTTGTGTTAGGTTGCTGTGTGAATGGATCTTGGTGTGAGTTTGGATGATGGGTCAATATGTCTTGCTTTGTGTTAGGTTGATGTGTGAATGGGGCTTCGTGTGAGTTAGGATGATAGGCGAATGTGTTTTGGTTTGTGTTAGGATTATGTGTGAATGTGGCTTGGTGGGAGATAGGATGATTGGTGAATGGGTCTCGGTAAGAGTTAAGATGATGTGTGAATGGGGCTTGGTTTGAGTTCGGATGATGGATGTATTAAGCTTCGTGTGAGTTAGGATGATGGGTGAATGGATCTTGGTAAGATTTAGGATGTTGTGTGAATGCATCTTGGTGTGAGTTTGGATGACGGATGAACGGTTCATGGTGTGAGTTAGGTTGATATGTGATTATGTCTTAATATGATTTAGGATGATGTTTTCATGATTCTTGGTGTGAGTTTGATGATGGCTGTATGGTGCTTGGTGTGAGTTAGGTTGATGGGTGAATGGGGCTTGGTGGGAGTTAGGATGATGTGTGAATGGATTTTGGTGTGAGTTAGGGTGATGGGTGAATGGTACTTGTTTGTGTTAGGATGATGTGTGAATGGGGCTTGCGTTGAGTTAGGACGAAGTTTGAATGCGTTTCTCTGTGAGTTAGGATGATGGCTGAATGGACTTGGTGTAAGTTTGGATGATGCGTGAAAGGTCTTGGTGTGAGTTAGGCTGATGGGTGAATGGGGCTTGGTTTGAGTTAGGACGAAGATGTGTTCGTTTTTCTGTGAGTTAGGATTATGGGTGATTGGACTTGGTGTGATTTAGGATGATGCGTGAATTGACTTAGAGTGGGATAGGCTAATGGGGGAATGGGTTTTGGTGTAAGTTAGGATGATGAGTGACTGTTTGCTGGTGAGGGTTATGATGATTGGCGAATGGGTCTTGGTATGTGTTAGGGTGGTGACTGAAAGGGACTTGGTGTGAGTTAGAATAATATATGAATGGGGTTCGGTGTGAATTTGGTTGACGTCTGCATTGTCTTGCTCTGAGTTCGGATGATGGGTGAATTGTTCTTGGTGTGTGTTAGGATGTTGGATGAATGGGTCTCGGAGTAAGTTAGGAAGATGTGTGAGTATCCCTTGGTGTGCGTTTGGATGATGGGGAATGGGTCTTGGTGTGAGTTAGGATGATGTCTGAATGTGAAATGTTGTGAGTTAGGATGATGTATGATTGGTGCTTGGATTGAGTTAGGCTGATGGATGAATGGGTTTTGGTGTGCGTTAAGGTGATGGGTGAATGGGTTTTGGTGGGGGTTAGGATGATGGGTGAATGGGTCTTGGTCAGCTTTAAATGATGTGTGAATGAGGCTTGGCTTGAGATCGGATGATGGATGAATTGTGATTCCTGTAAGTTAGGATGATGTGTGAATGTGTCTTGGTGTGAGTTTGGGTGATGGGTCAATGTGTCTTGCTTTTTGTTAGGATGATGGGTAAATGGATCTTGGTTTGATTTAGGAAGATGTGTGAATGGGTCTTGGTGTGAGTTAGGATACTGTGTGAATGGGCGTCGGTGTGCCTAGGGATGATGAGTGAATGGGTCGTGTTGTGAGTTAGCTTGATGGGTGAATGAGTGTTAGCGTGAGTTAAGATGATGGGTGAATTTGTCTTGGTGTGAGGTAAGATGATGGGTGAATTGGTCTTGGTGTGACTTAGGGTGATTGGTGAATGGGACTTGGTGTGAGTTAGGACGATGGATGAAGGGATCCTGGTGTGAGTTCGGATGAAGTTTGAATGGTCTTGGTGTGAGTTAGGATGATGGTTGAATGCTGGTTGGTATGAGTTAGGATGATGGGTGAATGTGGCTCGGTGCAAGTTAGGATGATCTGTAAATTGTTCCTGGTTTGAGTTAGTATGATGGGTGAATGGATTCGCTCTGCGCTAAATGATGAATGTATTGGGTTTGGATTGAGTTAGGATGGTGGGTGAATGGTTCCTGGTGTGTGTTAGGGTTATGTGTGAATGGGGCTTGGTGCGAGATTGGATGATTGGTGAATGGGTCTTGGTCAGATTTAAGATGATGTGTGAATGTGTCTTGGTGTGAGATTGGATGATGTGCGAATGGATTTTGGCGTGAGTTAGGATGATGGCCGAATGCTCTCGGTGTGAGTTAGGATGATGGTTGAATGGGAGTTTGTGTGAGATGGGATGATGAGTAAATGCGTCTTGGTGTGTGTTAGGACGATGGGTGAATAGGGCTTTATGTGAGTTTGGATGATGGGTGGATGGGGCTTGGTGTGAGTTTGGATGATGTGTGAATTGTTCTCTGTGTGCGTTTTAATGCTGGGTGGATGAGGCTTGTTGTCAGTAAGGATGAAGATTGAATGTATCTTTGTGTGGTTTAGGATAACGTGTGACTGCGTCTTGGTGTGGCTAAGGATTATATTTGAAAGAGCCTTGGTGACAGTTTGGATGATTTGTGAAGGTGCCTTGCGGTGAGTTAAGATGAACTGTGAATGGGTCTTGGTGTGAGTTAGTAGATGAGTGAGGGTTTATTGTTGTGAGTTAGGCAGATGGCTGAATGCGTCTTGGTGTAAGTTAGGATGTGGAGTGAATGCGTCTTTGTGTGATTTAGGATGGTAGGTGAATGGGGCTTGGTGTGAGTTAGGATGATGGGTGAATGGGGTTTGGTGTGGTTTAGGATGGTGGGTGAATAGGGCTTGCTGTGAGGTAGGATGATCAGTGAATGGGTCTTGGTGTTTGTTAGGATGATGAGTAAATGTGTCTTAGTGTGAGTTAGGATGATGTGTGAATACGTTTTGGTGAGCGTTATGATGCTGAGTGAATTGGTATTCTTGTGATTGATGATGATGGGAGAATGGGTCTTGGTGTGAGTTAGGCTGATAGGCGAATGGGTCTTGGTGTCAGTTAGGTTGATGGGTGAATGAGTCTTGGTGTGAGTTAGGAGGATCTGTGAATGTTCTCGGAGTGAGTTATGATGAGTGTGAATGGTGCTTGGTGTGAGTTACGATGATGGTTTAATGGGGCTTGGTGGGAATTAGGATGATGGGTGAGTTGATCTTAGTGTGTGTTTGGATGATGGTTGAATGGGGCTTGGTGTGAGTTACGATGATATGTGAATCGGGCTTGGTGTGATTTAGGATGATGGGTGAATGTATCTTGGTTTGATTAAGGATGATGGCTGAGTGGGGTTGGGTGTGATTTAGGATGATTGGTGAATGGGCCTTGGTGTGAGTTAAGATGATGGGTGAATGGGACTTGGTGTGAATTAGGATGATGGGTGAATGGATCTTGGTGTGAGATATGATGATGGGTGAATGGGTTTGGGTTTGATTTACGATGATGGGTCAATGATTCTTGGTGTGAGTTAAGATGATGGGTGAATAGGGCTTGGAATGAATTAGGATGATGGGTGAATGGAGCTCACTGTGAGTTAGGATGATGGTTGAATGGTCTTGGTGTGAGTTAGGATGATGGGTGAATAGGTCTGGGTGAGTGATTGGATGATGGATGTATGGGTCTTCGTGAGAGTTAGGATGATTCGTGAATGGGGCTCGGTATGACTAAGGATGATGGCTGAATGTGTCTTGTTGTGAGTTAGGATGATGGGTGAATATGCTTTGGTGCGAGTTACGATGCTGGGAGAATGGGGTTTGGTGTGAGTGCTCCTGATGGTTGAAAGAGGCTTGGTGTCATTCAGGATGACCGGTCAATCGTCTTTGTGTGAGTAAGGTTGATGAGACTTGGTTTGAGTGAGAATGACGGGTGAATGGAGCTGCAGTGGTTGAGGATGCTGGTCAATGGGTCTTGGTGTGAGTTCGGATGATGGATGAGTTTTGCTTCATGTGAGTTAGGATGATGGTTGAATGGTCTAGCTGAAGGTTTGCATGATGGGTGATTGGTTTTGGTGTGCCTTAGGATGAGGAGTGAATGGGTATTGTTGTGAGTTAGGATGATGGGTGATTGAGGCTTGGTGTGAGTCTGGATAATGGGTCAATCGGTCTTGCTGTGAGTTAGGATGATGGATGAATGGATCATGGTGTGATTGAGAATGATTGGTGAATGGGGCTTGGTGTGCGTTAGGATGATGTTTGAATAATCTTGGTGTGAGTTAGGATCAATGGTGAATGTGGCTCGGTGTGAATTAACATGATAGGTGAATCGTTCTTGGTGTGAGTCAGGATGATGCGTGAATGTGTCTTTGTGTGAGTTAGGATGATGCTGGAATGGGGCTTGGTTTGATGTAGGATGACAGGTGAAAGTGACCTGGTGTGAGTTAGGGTGATGGCTGAATGGGGCTCGGTGTGACTAAGGATGTTCTGTTAGTGGCTCTTGTTTTGTGTTAGGATAATGGGTGAATGTTTCTTAGTGTGAGTTAGAATGATGTGTGAATGTGACTTGGTGTGTGTTATAATGATGGTTGATTGGGGCTTGGTGTGATGTAGGATGACAGGTGAAAGTGGCCTGGTGTGAGAAAGGGTGATGGGTGAATGGGTCTTGGTGTGAGTTAGGAGGATGGGTGAAAATGTTTAGGCTTAAGTTTGGTTGATGAGTGAATGGGACTTGCTGCAAGTTAGGATAACAGGTGAATGGGTCTTGGTACAAGGTTTATATGTGAAAGCGTCTTAGTTTGAGTTTGGATGATGGATGAATGCATCTTGGTGTGAGTTACGATGATGTGTGAATGGGGCTTGTTGTGAATTAAAATGATGGGTGAATGGATCTTGGTGTGAGTTACG